>NW_017728996.1:3352311-3392244 GCF_001723915.1 Gavialis gangeticus | reverse complement strand
TTCTCGCTATATAAGACTATATAAGAACTTGCATTCGATATATATGTAAGAACATTATATATAAGAAAATATAAGAACTTGCATTCTCTATATAGCTATAGGTATAGGTATATAGAATACAAGTGCTCCAGAGAATAACTCCAGAATCTTCATGTCTTCAAAACTGGGACTGCAAAATGCATTAATGCAGTTGTTTCCACACCACTAATCCCTTGATCTGATCCACACACTGTTTTAGGACTTTTCTGTTAGGGACATTGCTGCAAAAGCAAACCTGATTGATCAGTTTGAGATATGCTTAGGAACTAAAACTAATAGACCTCCCTGGTCTCCTCACACATTTACTTAAGATCCAACCTGCATGGGGCATCGGAGACGATTAGAAGAATCCCAGTGCTCAGTGACTTAAATGAACTGGGGGTTCTTGGCATCTGGCAAGACTCTGGGCCATCGGCCCACTTACCCTGCTGGGTTTGAAAGCCATTTCTTCCTTACTGGAAGGAGCAATTCTCCACTATGCCTCTTTCATGTAAACCAGAATGTGTTTTTCTGAGCTGACGGGCGCTGGCATTGATTTGTATAGTGGCGCCATAATGTATTCTGACATCATGCCACAATCACAAGCGATGCTTGCAGATAGATTCTTGAGACGCAGATTTCCTGCTCTCTGTGTTGTTTAACGCATGGTAACCTGCAGTCTCTCTCCTGCAACGTTCACATAGGGCTGTTCTGTGCCGGAGTAGGAGGATGCGGGGTTTTTGTATTTGAGGAGGCATGTACCTGATCCATCACTGTGTCTTGCTGGTGCAACTCGGTACTCCACCCCCATGAATTGGGGTCTCAGAGATTGTCATTGTTTGGCATCCCCTTTGGAGTCTCCCCCAAAGCCAGTGCTCACATAACAGGCTCCATGACTTACCCTTTCTGCATTGCTGGGGATTGATGACCTGGCCTCTGTTATACACTCCTTTGATCCCTCCTGGCCCTACTACAGCAACGCAGCATAGCCAGCCAGGAAGCCATCGGTCCCGAGGAAACTCTGGCTGGCATCATTGAGGAGAAGGGTTGAACCGTTCAACACAGGCCAGTATGGGCACATCATGCCTCCCACGCTGGCTGCCCATTTTAGGTCTAGAACTTGACTCAAGATCAAGATAGCCCAGCGCAAGTCATCAAGCATCTTTCCTTTCTGCAAGATGCTTGATGACTTGGGCTGCAGTATCGAAACGACGGCCTGAAGCTCTGGCTTAGTGTAGTAGTGCATGCATCTACCTCGAGGTGACCATCGGTACAGGAGCCAGCACGTCTCTGAGGCAGGTCTGCTCAAGGCCATGAAACAAAGTGCGGCAGGATCTGAGCAGCCACCGCTCAGCTGGCAGGGGTCACGGGCAGATTGCACACTGACAGGGTTGTGTGGGTTTTAAGAGCTTGTTTGACCTTATGTCTTCGTTTTTTTTTAGTTCTATTTCGAAGGAGAGTTGAACAGCATGCCTCTATTTTTGTGACTAGGTTGCAACAAAAATGCATCAAAACTGCTTGTGAAGTTGAGTCAAAATCGGTGAATACTTTTGGCTGGGAGGCAAAAAAAGGAAGGAGAGAAAAAAAACCCGGATTCAAAACAACTTCCTTTTAAAAAAATCAAAATGTATTTTTGATTTTAAAATTGTTTGGGTCCCATATCCTTTACTGAACTCAACCCAGCCCCCACCCCACAGCCCTGAAAGGCTGCCCCCCAAAGTGTTGCATCGCCTTCTGCCAGCAGTGGATTTTGGGGGTCTTTCCCATGTTTCCCTGCCTCTGTTAAATCCATGCCAAAAAGAGCTGTTTGGTGTTGCCTCGATGGTGTCGTTGCTGTGTGAGAGTAGTGAAGCTGTTCTGCCTGCTCGGCTCCCTGTTTTGCCCATGATATGGGTCGTACCTGAAAACAGATGCTAACAATGTCTGGCAAAGTTCTTTGGATAGATGGGATACCTTTTATTAAACCAACTAAATAGCTGGAAAAATTATTCTTTGCAAGCTTTGGGGGGCAATCATCCTTCTTCAGGCGTATGTCCTTATCTGCCTGAGTCCTGAGACCAACACGGTTACAGCCAGCAATGCTAACCATGTCTTGAACTCTTCATCCCGGCTCTCAAAGCTATTAACAAACGTGCTGCAGGGACTGCTTTCCCGTGGTAGCTGAACATACACGTTGCCACCGTTCAGCGATCCTGCCGGCGGCATCCTGCCGCAAATGAGGTGTCTGACAAAATAATGAGAAAGCTCCTTTGCACATGAAGCGTTTTGGCTGGCAGTAGTCCTCAGCCACCATCACGCTGGGTGCGCGGAGATCAAATGGCCTGCTGAGGACTTCCAGCTGAACTCAAGCTGAGCAAGGAGACTTCTGAGCACGGAAAGAAATGTGGGTGTTTTTGCTTGTTTTTCTTCCCCCCCCCCCCCGGTTTTGGCCCAGGTCAGGCCGTACAAATGTGCAGAGCTACTGTGACTTTCCTCCTGCTTAGAAATAATTTGGGATATGCCGAAGCACTCACCGTTCCAGCCAAAGCAGCAGAATCATTATTAAATGCTACTGCTTTGCCAACGCGGGGACTTGGCTCATTCTGCAGCCTAAAATACCAAGAGGGTGGTGCTTTTTTTAATCACTTTTATGGAGCTCTCATCCCCAGATGACCCCATCTGCCTATTTCACATGCACTTCTGCCGGCTTTGTGCTCTCGGTCAGAGGCCGGCGAGGCTCAGCTCTGGCTCAAGGTACGAAAACGCGGTTCCCAGCAGGAGGCTGCATGAGCACGGGGTAAAAAAAGCCATTGTGTCCCTTCCAATTCATCCTGTAGCTGGAATAACAGTGAAGATGTATTTTGGCAGGCATTGTTTAGTGGCATTTGTCTCCTTTATGTTAAATCCCCTTTTTGTTACAACAGAGATTCTTGGGGCTTTTTTTTTCAACTGCAGTAACAGCATTCTGCTCTCTATCTCTTGGGCAATCAGACAGGCCTGAAGACCACATGCTGCTGGCAGCATCTCGCATTGTAATGTTTTCCCATTTGCTAGAAAAACATTTTATCTCCATGCACCATAACTGGAGGGAACTTGCTGTGCAGCGGTGATGAGAGCTCGATGCTGACCAGTGAGACAGTCATGAGAGAGTCCGTAAGCAGCACTCCTCCACGCCCCGGGGGACATGGGCAAGGGGCAGGGTTAGGGCAGGCTGGAGGCGCTGGAGTGGGATCATTGCAGGCAGGTCTGCGGGGCTGTCGCTGCCCCCCGTGGCTATGGCTGTGTACCCCCATGAAGCCGTTTACATAATCAGCCGCATCTGGGACAAAGAAGTTTGTAAAATTGGAGTTAAGGTTCACTTGGCACTGCTTTTACATACAGCTTTCCAGCAGCCTGAGATTAGATTAGGTTGAAACCCCATAGCGGTAATAGATTGGCTTATTTTCCTCTTTTCCTTTAGATGAGGGGCATGCATTTCACTTCGGTTTAGCAGTGCTCACTTCCGGCCTCCTGGGCTGGACAAGCAGTGTGGGGCCAGTCTGCAGGCTGGATCCCATAGGCAGGGTTGGTTCGTGGGCCTGGGGCAGTGTGGGGTGAGCCCACAGGCGTGACCACCCCATGTGCTGGGTCTGGCTGCAGCATGCTGCATGCTGGCCCAGCCCCGCGTGCCAGATCTGACCTGGGGGGCCAGATCCAGCTGAAGCACAACCCCATGCAGCGGTCCAGTGCATGGCTGGACCTGGGGCTGCATCATCTGCCTCCCCACAAGTCTGGGACGGTGGCAGAAATTAAGATTCCCACCCCTGCCCCACTGCCACATTTCTGGACCTAGGGGATGGGCCGAATAACGTGGCCAAACAGACCAGATTGGGCCCACGGGCCAGAGGTTCAACACTCCTTCTTGCGATGGGTGGTGATAGCGGATGGTCACAGGGGACCCTGTTTGCTTAGCCAGATGTGTGGAGATCACACTTCACTGCACTGAAATGGAGTAGGCTGCATGTTATTAAAAAACTCCCCAAAACATGGGGCATTGCCTGCCCTTGTGTTTACTATTGTCCCCCCTTTGCCACATGGCAGCAGCTTTTGGGGCCTTGTGTATGGTTTCTATTTGCAGCTGAAAGCACGGAGGGAGCAGGAGGAGGGGTAATAAACTGGTTGCAAGCGGGCAAATCCCCCTGGCAGAAGCCTGAGGGAAGGCACAGGTGTCCTGCTCCCAGCTGCAGCCATCTGGCATCTCGAGCGTGTTTTCCACACCTTGCACAAGCCTCACCGCTTCACTGATTCAGCTCCCAGTTTCCTCCCACAGCTCCTCTAATTCTCACGCTTGGAGAAGCTCCTAGACCAAAGCCCCTCCAGGCTATTTGGTTCAGGAACATGGCCATTAGGCCTTTTGTGTAGCTCTGCAATGCTCAAGAAGCTGGTAAAGGGGTAATGGCTTGGAGAAAGTGCTCCAACCCACGTAAAGCCCTTGCAAATAACCCAGTGGCAGTCAGTGCCCAGCATCTATCATGTCCTAGGTGTGGACCCTCTCCCAGGAAAGCCGTCGGCACCTTTCCACAGAGGCAGCGGCTTGCTGAGCCCCTCTTGCCTTATTGCACGGCCTCCGCTTGGCACATCTGTGTAAAGGGCCGTATTTAAACACGCAGCCAGTGCAAGAACCTGGAGTGACATGCCAAGGAGAGGAGCTGGGTGAACAGCTAACAATACTTTCATTTTTTTTGCTGTGCTTTAAATAATTGATCAAGAAGCAAAAAGAGTGGGGAGGGGTGAACCCCACCCCGCTGCTCTGTAGCTTGACTTCAGTTTTCCGCTTCACCTGGGATTGCAGAAGAGGGAAGGAGGGAGAGAGATAATTAGTGGGAGAGAGAGAAAGGGGAAGTGTCTGAGCTCTGCAATGCATTATTCATGGCCCTACCTATCGCATTACCCCATTGAAATGTTAATGAGGAGGAAGACCTCATACTTCTCTGATCTGCATTGCTGCTTCCACCGTGCGGGATGTGACATACTGCCATGAGCTGAGAGTATTTTGAAAAACTTTCCGGATCTGATTTTTAATGGGTAACTCTGGAGACTGGAGGCAATCGGGACTCACAGTAGAGATGATATCTTTTATTACACCGATGAGATTTTTGCAAAATCAGATCTTTCATTGCAAGCTTTCGGGCACAAACACCCTTCATTGGGCATTGGAGAAAAGATTGTAAAAGTTCTCCTGGGTAGAAATGAAGGTTCATTATTTCATCGGCTGTCACAGAGGTGGCAATAGGTGGAAAACTCCTCTGGGCAGGAGGTTCATAGCTGGTCGCTGGTTTGCCATCTATTGAAAGGAAGGAGATTTGGTTTGCTTTGGTCAGAGGGAAGCTCCCATTTGACTGCAAGCTCATGTTTCTCATCATGAAGGAGAGCTATTAGTGCCATGAAGAATACACTAGTGACCCTTTCCTCCTTCGCACTAGACCAGGGGGTCCCAGACTGCGGGACACGTACCCCCAGGGACACACAAGACATCTCTGGGGGGCAGAAACTACGTAATGGCAGATTTGAAGGGGTTTAACTATAAAGCGGATGCTGGTAGAGGGGCGCAGGCAGGTGGTAAATCTGGAAGAGGGTATGCAGTAAGAAAAAGTTTGGGACCCTCTGCACTGGATCGTCTGAGCCCTCCTCTATACATGCAAATGCACATACAGCTTCAGACCTTCATCTGGCATTTCAGCTTTATTTTTCCCTACTGAAAAAAAAAAATTCCAAAGCATAAGTAGAAATACAAATAAACTTTCTTTCTCTCATAATCCTAGTAGGAGGGTTGAAGCGCCCATCGTGCTAGACATTTCTAAGGGGAGCTGAAGAAAGCTCAAGTGTGACTTCTCTTGGGGTATACAACACAGAACTGCATGCGTGCTACTCCGCACGCTCGAATGAGCGACATGACGCCGCAGCTCGGAGGAGATGCAGACAGCAAGCGAGGGCTTGCCACTTTAAAAGCACCTGGTAGGCTGGGTCCTGGATCTAACTGTACCACTGGGCAGATGGCAGCCCTAACTGGCTTGCTTTTGTGCAAGGGACAATCTGCATGAAGCTAAAGGGGGATTTTTCTACCTGCTAAAGGGGGATTTTACTGCCTGCTTCTCTCTCCCCCTACCCCTCCTCATGCGCCCACCTAGACTAGGGGAAGCGAGCAGTGGAGGAGGCCTAAACTGTCCGGTGGGATTCAGAGCATGGCACACCTGGACCTGCAGCAAAGATGCTCCAGGCCTTGCTTTAGCAGCAGCTGCCTCGCAAGGCAAGCCTCATTTTGCCCCGGTGCTTAGCTTCTTCTTGCGCAGCTCTTCTCCCCCAGCAGCGCCCCTCCCCTTCTGCAGCTGTGCATGGTTTTGGGCTTCTTTCTTAATCAAGTAACACTGCCCCTAATTCAGTACTAGCCTCCTGGTAAATTGAAGGGTGGGGATGGCTTGCATTGCTAGTACCACCCAGGGCCTTGATCCTTGCAATTAGGAGCCTGAGAGCCCTCACACTTGATGAGCTGGAAACAATGCATGGGTATTCTTGCGTGCTTGCACCTGTTAGAGTTTAAAATCACCTCTGCTATAGTTATCCTTTGCTCAGCTCCTATTTAAAAGAATGGATGGACTCAGGGGTGTAAATAAGCTAAGATACTGGGTTCATATGTTGAAGTGCACAGCTAAGCTTTATTTCTCTTCCTTTTCTTCCTGGGTACCCACACGCTGCGACTAGAATCCTGTCCTAGCCCCTGGGGTCAGCCTCTTACTTGACTATTTTGAATTTTGGTCTTTGCTCCTGCAGAAAAGGTGGTCTCCTGCCCATTTATCATGCTGCGATGTGAGACCGTGCATCTGCTTTTTATAGAAGCTTACGTCATTCAACACCGAGCTGATAGAAATCTCATTTGTGGGCTTCTTCTCAATGAAAAATTACCCTCTTTCCACCAAACCAGCGCAGTTCTGACATTTCTTTTGCTTTGTTTCCTAAACTCTGCCCCAGCGGTTTGCTGTTTGCAAACCTGTATCGTGCAAAGTACAATAACCACATTTTGGGAACAACAGTCATTTAGATGCTGCACTGTCAAACCGCACTGAATTTATATTTAAAAGCAAGCATCAAATAATGGTTACATACTCCATTTCAAGGTTTTGTCAGAAGGAAAACAGAGTGGCTGGATATCTTAATTCTGGTATAGCCCCGCAAGGATTTCCAGAGTTAAGTTCATCTCTATGTGTCTGCTCGTTCAGGTATCACCTCCACTTCACCCATGCATCCCCAACATCTGTTTCAAGGAGCCTGTGGATATTCCCACCCTGAACTCTTAACAATGGGATTGAATTAAAATCCAGCATTTGCCACTGTGTGAATCTTTTTTCTATCCAATTAGTGTATAGAGTCACTAGGAATAGTTGACTGTGCAGTAGCTCATTGAGAGGAAATGCTTTCTTTAGTATAGTTTTTTTTTTTAGCAGGTTAGCCTGAAAATATCTGTTTTTCTTCCTGCAATTGAGAGCACACCTCAATGTGTGAATTGCAGAAAAGTAATAATGGGGCTGCAGTCCAGGTCTTGCTTTCCTGAAAAGTCCCAGACAGGAAAGCTTAACCTCTGTCAAAGTAATCTGCTGCAGGATCAGGGCTGGGGAAACCAAGGGTTTTAAAACTGACTTTCCAGGCATCCCAAAGCTTTGCCCTTTAGCATTAATCATGGAACAAAGCACTGATAAAAGCAACTTTTCCTGAAGGAGGAGAGAATTGCTCTTGATAACTGAATTGTCCTTCACATGCTCTGTGATGCTGTATTTGTGAGGTGGCGTTATACCTGCCACGTGGAAGATCAGCCACAGTACAACCCTCCTGCTAGGGCCTGAGGACAGCGGACTTGCACTGAAGTTGCTCTGACTGGAAAGAATGGAGGTGCAGAACAAAACAGCATGGGGCTCATTATTTTGCTGCCGTAAATCAGAAGTAATGCAGGCCCCTAACACAGGTGCCTAAGTGGTGTGAGAGGAGACTCTTCCTCTAACTCCCAAACAGGTGAACTTGTTCTTGAACTTTGTAGCAACAAAGTGCAAAGTCTTCCTAGGGCTGGCAAGTGAGCGACTATTTAGGCACATGCAAGCTTTGTGCCTTTTGAAGTCAACTTCAATTATTTTATCCCTACAGAATGACTTTGTTCTCCACAATGCACATAGCTCCAAATAGCAAATCAATCCAAAAAGAAACCAGCTGAATGTGTTTGTAAGATGGAGTATAGCGTGCATAAATATATATATATATATAAACTGTGATGATCTGTGTTTAGTGGACCCCCTGGCCCAGAAGCAAATAGTTACACCGTCTTCCTGGGGTGCTACTCATGCCAGGACAGGCAGCAGTGTTGGCCTTGTGAGCTGTTTTGCTGCAATCTTTCACACGCTGCTGTGAAAATATAGCCTGGATGCACTATTTCATGTCAACATATTTCCCCTGGAAGTCTGTAAAGACTTGACTTAGAAGATGCATAAAATAAATCTGGATTGGAAGGATTCTCCAGCTGGCTGCCAACTATATTATAACCTCCTGAAGAATTGCTCTTCTAAGCAGAACGGCTGGTCTCAACATACTGACGGCAGCTTCTGTCATAATACTCAGCCTTTGCAGAGCCCCTGGAAGAATCACTCTCCCCTTTTCACAGAGTGGGAAACCAGAGTGGCTTGCCCTATTGGGCATGCTGGTCTATAGCAAAGCTAGGAAGGGCACGCAGGTCCTGCTGCCTATTTAGTTGCACTTTGAAGTACTACTGGTTAAATTTTGAGCCTGTTAAAACCCATGGGAGTTTCGCTATTGCCATCAGGATTTCATCTTCCTGTCTGCCTAGGTGCCCTGCCATAAGGACTTGGAGAACCACAGAAATATTTCATTCCTTTCTTTGCAGGATCACGTATCAGACTCCGAGACCATGTCTACGGGACCGGTGGACTGCGCAGTTGTTATGGCGCGGTCATTTAGTATTTGCATAACTAAATGACTGCGCCGTAGCATCCCCGCATGCTTTATTCTGCTGCTCCGGTGCAGTGAGTGGCCCCCATGGGTTAGTGCCCCCCAACACTACTGCGCAGCCGCGTCTCCTGTAGATGCGTTCAGACTGTTTTCTTTTGCTAACTGTAACAGCATTTGTCTTCCTTTTCTTCTGAGAGGAGAAACTCCTACAGATCTTTTTCATCAGCAGTTCTCTCTGCATGGCGGTATAACTCACCGCGGATTTGTATGACTTCCCCTAACGGAGAGCAAAGGGGTAATGATGACACCAGCGATCCTAGCATTCTTGGGGACTGTGGGCAGCTGTTTAAATGGGGTTTCTCCCTTGTCTTGCTTGCCCTTTAATCCAGCTTTGAGCCCCATGCTCTTTCCCCGGCTGTTGTTGTTTCCGAACGCCTGACTTCCTGCGTTGGATCCCAAGACCTCCTCGTGGGCCGTGCAGCTGGTGGCCTCCCCAGCTGGGAGGCCGGTTTGGGATGCCCTGCCTCCGCCCCCACGATGCTCCCAAGCTCTGATGGCTTGAGCGAGACTTCATCTCAAGTCTCCCACATGACGTGATGAGCTATTTCTGATGCCGCCGGTGTGCCTTTTGGCCACCGAAACGATCGTCGCTCCAGGAAGGAGCTGGGTGTAAAGAATTGCTTAGACCCCGAGAGGAGCGGTGTTTGTTGCATTGCACAATGTGGCTCTTCTGGACAAAGCAGCATGAAGCAATTTCCAGATATTTCACTGACGCTTCCTGGCTATAGGCAGGACAGAGCCTTTGGAGCTACTTGACATTGTTGACAGGAAATAGTGGCTGAGGTTAAATGAGAGATTTCTCCAGTGAAATATTCACTCAGGCTTCTGGCTTCCTCTCCCCAGGGTGAGAACAGAATGGAAGTTTGCCCCGAGTTCTGTGAAAGAACAAATAACAGGGATTTAAAAATAGAAAGAGGCTGAAATCCTGAAAATTACAGTATCTTGCACTTTCTTGAGTCCCAGATGGATAGGACAGCTCCATCCATCACGGCCCTTGGAACGGCCAGCTCTGAGTTTTAAAATAAATCTCAGAACTTGCTTACACCGGGCCATTTGACAGTGACTAGCTGAGTGAATTTGGTGAATTAATCAAACACCAGGAGGGATGTGTCTTCCTGGATACTAGATCACTTCATAATTTTTTTAATGCAATTTCAAAATTGCAAGTATCTCCCTGCTTAGAGGATGCCATCTGCTCTGGACTTTAACACAGGGAGAAAATACCACTCTAAGGAAAATTTCCGAGTTTTCCCTGGACGTATCATTCGTGCAGCCAGGGAACGACAGAATAGGAAGGCCGGCGGCTCCCAAAAGGCAAGCGTGGGCTCCTCTGTTTCTCCCGACTGGATCTCCAGGTGTTATGTGCGGAAAAAATCTTATGATGCCACGTGTGACCTTGTCCCTGATATTGCTTGGACAGCTCGGTGATCAGCATATTGGCTTCCAAGTGCCCCCAGGAAAAGCTAAATTAGAAGCTCCTTCCTACATGGTGAACGTGCTGTAAAGAGACGCAGAGGGCACATCTCCCTATGGCTCTGTCACAGCGCGCAGGGTACGGGGGCAGGTGGTTAACCTGTGGGAACACGGGGCACGTTCATCTGGACATGACAGATGAATTGTTAACCTGAATCACTTGGGACTCCTGTAAACCAGGCCAACCCATCCTGTTAAAGCTGTGGGTCATTGGATGGGCTCGCTATACTTTGACTTGCAACCTGCTACTTCATTTTTTCCTCATCAGAGGAGGCTGCAGACTGGCTCGACAATGCCAGATTTGCTGCATTTTTTTTTAAATAGCCTTCTTTTGTAAGCAATTAAAAATGTCCACTTGGCGTGATACAGCTTATGGCTTAGAGAGGACTACTGAGGTGCTTTCTAACTATTGTCATTGGGGATTTCCCAGGGACCTTTGGGAAGGATGGGCTGTTATGCTAGATGCTGAACAAAACCCTACAAAAATAATGTTCTTTGCGAGAGAATAAGATCTCATTGCATCTCTACATCCTCAGTTGCCAAAGGATGAATAAACCATCCATCATTTTGATGCTCTGGGTTCAGGTTAGTCCTCTGCAGAATATGTCTCCATTTGTTTGGCCAAGAACTAAGCCATGTGAACTGGACCTGTTAATTGCTAATCATGACCCCAGCTGACTTCCTGCCCTTCAGGCGGGGGGCTGGACTCGATGATCTTCTGAGGTCCCTTCCAGCCCAAATATCTATGAAGTCTATGAAGTCTATTATAGCATGGAGCCTTTAGAATAGCCCAGTTATTATCAAATCAAAGAAAACGAGGGTTGTAGGGAGCTCAGGAGGTCACATCTAGTCCAGCCAAGCAGGACCAGCCCCAACTACATCATCCCAGCCAAGGCTTTGTCCAGCTGGGGCTTAAACACCTCCAAGGATGCAGACTCCACCACCTCTCTGGGTAAGTTATGCATTTATGCAAAAAACAGGCCTTGCTCCCTGGTTTTTTTTCCCACCTCCGCAGCCTTGCCTGTCAGAGAAACCAACCTCACTTTGCCACACAAGAAGAGTGTAAATGGGCTGAACGGTAGCATTTTATATTTTGAGAGTCTTCAGCAAGGGATGCTCCACGCAATGCAGCTGGGGCAGTGGAAGTGATAGGATAAGCGTTACTACTGTATTCATTAAAGCCGGGTCTGGAAAAGATGTGCCTGTTATTGATACTTGTTGAGAGATGTGATGAGCGTGAGGCCTTTTGCTTGAGTGCAGGCGCATGTGCGTTTGTTGGTGGATGTTAGTTAGGGAGCCATAAGCTGCTTTGAATCCTCAGCTGTGCAGTTGTCAGAGTGTCTCGATAGAGGTTTAAACACTTATGGTGCTGCTGCTAGGGGGCTTAAGTGCTTATGCTTTTCTAAACACTTAAGTCCTTGGGGCAGAGCAACGGTTTGTTGCACCGTAAGGACCTGTTCTCCCCGATGGAAGCTAACAAATAATACAGCGCTGTTTCTCAAGATGGAAATCTGTTTTATTTGGCCTTTTCAGGGGGGGCTTCACACAATCTCCAAGCAGCGCTGAAAACATTCAGAAATGAGCCTACAACTGCCCTCCTTTCCCTTTGCAAACAGATTCAGCATGAGTGTATCCACAGTGGAAACTGCAAATTGGTCTCTGGGGGTCTTTTTATTTGTGTAGACAGTTGCCACATCTGCATGGGTAAGTGCTCCAACAATGCAAAGGGGGGAAGTTATTGCAAAATAGGATGGGGTCTGAATTTAAAGCACAGTAGCCACTCTGCATAGCTCCCTGTGTGGACATCCTCATTGACAGGTACCAGTAGGCAGTTCATTTTCATCCATGTCCAAAGACACAAATCCACATGGTGCTGGCCATGCCAACACAGCGGCTCTGGTAGCTGTGAGAAGCCCCAAAGCCCCATGGGCATCCCTGGTATACACTGTTTTATTAAATGCTAACTTGCATTCAGTCTACCCAACTTCCATTAGCTTCAGTGTGTATTGTTCCTTCATAATAAAGAAGTATTTTGAAATCATGGAGACGGATGTTCTTTATTCTTGTTAGGTGCTTTGGGAGGATGTCCAAAGGCACTGTTCAAAGGTCAAATGACTGGAGCTGTGTTCCAGTTTCAGTGAATTGCAGCTCACAGTTTTTCCTCAACGATATCATGAATTTGGGAATAATTCTGCACACATTTGCAGAGAGAAGGTGAACCAAGCAGTTCATCATTAGCACGGAGCTTGGCTCACCTGCTCATTAGCTCCCCAGCTTTGCTGTCACTGTCCGATGATGATCCAAATGTTGCTGGCTGTGCTGTCCTTGTTTCCAAGTGAACGTTGGAACAATTTCCCAGCCATGCCTAAACGATCTTCTCCTCCCAGATCTGTCTGCAAGTTGAGGGAGAATGTCCCCATTGCAACTCCGGACTGGTGAACTAAATGAGAAGTGGGCAGCTGAGCCTTTCGAGGATGTTTGGATATTCGCGTAGAAGGACGTGGCAGGCGATGTTCTGTCCCACTGACATGAAGGGAGGACTCGAGCTGCTCTTGAGGTGTTTCCATTTGAGTTAGCCCTGGGAATCACTGCGTGTCTGCATCACTTCCCTCCTGAAATGTGGACATTTTTAACAATCTCTACATGTTTGCTCTACAGATGTCATGGCGCCCACAGTATCGCAGCTCAAAGTTTCGAAATGTCTATGGGAAAGTGGCGAACCGAGAGCACTGCTTTGATGGGATCCCGATTACCAAGAACGTTCACGACAACCATTTCTGTGCGGTCAATGCCAAGTTCCTCGCCATTGTGACAGAGAGCGCTGGCGGAGGGTCGTTTCTTGTCATTCCTCTGGAACAAGTAAGTCATTTTTCCTTAACAAAACCTGAATGCAATTCAGTGGTAATCTAAAAGCACAGCTGTTAAAACAGACGTTGTGTCCCAGGAATCTCTTTAATACGATGGTGACATGCCTCAATCTTTGGTATCTTCGCGGGGGGGGGGGTTGTGGATTTTCTTTTTGTTTATGGAAGTGAAGCTTGAAAGCGGGTTTAATAAATGGTATTTTCCTTTAGATCTTTTAGGGGGGAAAAAGAAACCAAAGATCTGTGTACAAATGTTTTTGCTATCGTGGCCCTTGCACTTCTCAGTCTGAGGGCCTCTCTCAGGTCTCACCTAGTGCTTCCTTATAAGCAATGAAGCATTGGCCTTAACGTTTGCTCCTAGCAACCCTATAGGTCTGTTCCCTCCGTAATGGCTTGTGTGACCTTATTCTCACCAGAAGCCCCTTCTCTCTCAATGGCTCTGCTCAGGGTAGGATCAAGACCCCACATTTCTAGTGTTTGAGCCATCTAGTTTAAGTTGTGCACATCCCAACAGACCACGAGAAGCTTGTTCTGTGCGGACATGCCAAGTTGTGTGACACACCCTTTCAGAAAAGTGTGCGCGACACAACCACAATGCAGAATTTCCCAAAGGCAGATGCCTGCAGTGTCCAGGATGGCATGACTTATCTCCTTCCCCTGCAGCAGCCAAATGAAATGGCAGAAACCTTCTTTTATGGGCCTAGGTGCTCTTGAAGCAAGTCATCTTCTGCTGCCCTCCATGACCCATGAGAACTGCTGTAGAGCTGCAGGGAGTCCTGAGCCGATCAGAGGCCCAGATCTTCAGTGTCAAGGTACTGAAGGTTGCATTGGGGCACAAATACAAAAGAAGGAAATGGAAATCTTGGGCATGTGGAAAACAGATGCTGTAGTGTTGCTCTGGAGGGTGAGGGGGGATTTGGGCAATACTGAATACTTTCTTGCAACTCTTCTTTCATGATAAGCTGCACCGTAAAACACTCGAGTGAGGTTTGTATGAGATTACTTTTCAATCTTAGCAATGGTCCCATGTCTTAGGCACAGCTGAGTCACAGAACGGGCTTTGATACTCCTTCTGTCTCTTCCAGGGCCACGCTGAGCCTCTGTTTCTCAGTCTGAAGGATTCGAGTCCACCTGGACTCGCGTCCTGGTAAGACAGGGCTGAATTCTGCCTTTCCTCAGTCTTTAAGAGGGGTTTTGCAACATGAAAATTTGACTTGGCGTGTTCCCTAATTCTCAGACTCTGTCACAAGGTCCTAGTGACTTTTCTTCTTTATTTCTGCTGCCAAATCTTTGCTGTCTAGTCTGGAGGAGAGATTATTGCACCATTGTCATTTGCAGTTTGTCATCCTCCACACATCTTGTGTCTGCCTTCTCCAGTCTGTTCAAAGCTCAGCTTGTCACTCATGTCACGGTGATTATGCCTTGACTTTGTGTTCTCTGCACTTAAAGTCTGGGTGTATATTCAGTTTTCACCACCTAGACTCAAGCGCCGCGCGCAGCTGACCAGCAGGAAGTGTTCAGAGTGTATAGCGTTGTCATTTTTTAGTTCACGGCCTCCCGATCTAAAAAACGTACCTTCCTGCCTGTTACATGTTTGAAACTTCATGCCTGGTTTGGTGAGACTCCGTTTCTGATGACTGGTGAGTTATGAGCCATTTTTAAAAGCAAATTTAATCCACAGCTAAATGTTGTTTTTGCAGCGTCTGGAGCTGCCTGCTAGTTACCAGTATAAATTACTTTAATACATGTGAATAATCCCACAAACTTTTACTGAGTAATACTCCTGTTTGGAATATGCTTTTCTTTTTTCAGCAGATGACCTTGCACTTTAACTTCCACCCCTTGTCCGGAGATTTCCTTCAGCTCTTTGCAGGAGCTCAGAAATAACTCTGTTAAACTAGCTCATGCCATTTTAACTCCTGGTGGTTCAGCAGATGCTTCAGAAATGGGCCTATGGGGATCTGCTTTTTGTGAGGAAAGCAATGCCTGTCCATTGTGCTCATTCATGGCTGAACGGCCATTGCCGCGGCTCACGTTTCGCCCTATCCCTTGGAAGAGCTGGTGTACGGTTGCAACGTTGTGCATGAAATGGCTCTTCCCTTTGGTTGGAACGTGTTTCCTCCACTTGAACGCGCAACGCTGGCATTGGTGTTTCTCCACGGGTTTCTGCCACGGAGGCAGCATTTGCCGTTTAATATCAGCACTTCGCCATACCAGAGGGTGAACTGAAATGCATGAGATAGCGCACGGAGGAGCACGCACTTACGTCTTCCCATGTGGCGTGTGCTGTATAATAATCATTCCCAAATGCCTGCAGCTCTTACAGCGCAAAAGGCTGTACAGTATGATACTGAATTTCCAAGTGCTGGCTGGTCCACAGATTGCTGGAGAAGTTCCCAAATCTACCAGGCCTTGGGAAAAGATTGCAGACCCAACTGGCTGTATGTGCCTGGCTTGCTAGCCTTACTTTAAGAGCTAGATTAAGTTAGAGGTAACTCGCCTGACATCAGTGGCTGCACCCAGATTTTAGTTTCCTCCAAGAAACATGGGGTCCCTCACTGATGATATACATTTGGTAAATGGTCCAGCTTCCAGCATAGTAGCTGTTTATTGCACACATATGGAAAACTTCCTGGACCACCAGCTACGGGAAAGTATTTTTGCCTAAATACTGCCACAGTTCACATATTAACTCCTTTGTGCCACTACCTTCCCGAGCACATAGGTGTATGGGTTTTCCTTCCAGTTAATTTTCAAGGTCCCTTCTGAATTTTTCTTTAATTTTCGGAGTAGAAGCAACTGCTGATGGAAGGAACTGTAATCAGCATTTTAATTGTGATGCACAGCTTGAATCTTATTAATATTCTAAAAACAAGTAGGTTTATCTAAATTGTTTAAGTATTTCAGTCTCCATGTCTGGCGGTGTTTTCCCTGTTCCACTCTGTGTTTCCGCTGCTGAATTTTTAGCCTGTAATTATGAATATGCCAATCCAGACTTCAATAATTTTAAGCAGTTATAAAGTTTAAGCGATTAACTCCTTGTTGCCAGCAAGTCACCTTAATTTTGGTAAACCCATCGTGGCATTCATGGCACAGGAGCAGGTGGCACCCTGTACATAGGGTGCAGGCAGGTCTAGGAGGAATTATTGCCAAACATTCAGAAGTCGCAAGAATATGAAATATCAAGACAATCATTTAATAAACTCTAGTCAGACCAGAGGTTGGCGGGACATGGAAGCTGGAGATGCACTCCTTTGTGCCATTTTATAATTTCATCATTTTTAAAAATAGAATCTGATTAGTTCATTCTGAGGAAACCAATTTTCTCTGGAAATAAGCAGCCTTCTAATTAATTGGCATCCATATTTAGCTGAACATAATTAAGGTAACCTAGATACTGCAGTTCTACTCTAGGATTTAATGTTTTCTTAACTTGCCTTTTCTTTCCATTCTTGCCCTCTCTTCTCATCAAGAATCCTCTCTCCTTTATTTTTAAAACACATTTAAACCATGCACTGAGCCACATATCCCTCTGGCTGCCCATCAGAAACTGCAGTCACTTGTTATACAAACCTGCCTGTGTGTCCTTACCTAAAACCAAAGCCACCTGCTTTCTTAAGCCAGCCTGAAATATAAGAAAGGTCCAAGTTCAGAGACTGCAAAAGTCTTGCCAATCCCCAAGAAAGTGTGGTTAAAAGCTCTGTAAAGGTCATGGCAAAGGCAAAGAGTTTTAGACACTGTCCTGAAAAATCAAAGTTGTGCATTGTTGGATATGTTTCATTTTTTATCTAAATGGGGGGGGGGAGCAGATAAAGGAAATATTTTCCTTGGACTCCGAGTATGTTTCGTGCTTTCCAGTGGGAAGCAATGGTGAGGATATGTCAAAAACCTGAAACCCCCAACATCTGTTATATTAAAGTTGAAATATTTCATTTGGATGGAAAAATTGAAACCTTCTTTACACTGTTTTTGGGGGGGAAAAAATTATTTGTATTCCCACCCCCCAACACCTATTTGGACTCACACTGCGCTGCTGGTTGAGAATCACTGGGGGCGACTAAAGACTCAGCCACAAAAAGCAGGAGGCTGCTCTTGCCAGCTTCGTCCCCAAATTGTCGTAGCTTCACACTGGTCCAGAAGTGGCATCCTGCTTTGTCTCCTGTGCCCTGCTGCCTCCAGGAAAACCCCTGCCACCTCCCTGGCGTCAGAGCTGACTCGTATTGGCCTTCTGCAAAGATCAGCTCCTCCTTAGAAATCCAGTTTGGGTTTTCCCCAGCTGGTTTTTGAGCTCACTTGTAGCTCAATGTGCTGATGGCGTGGATACGCAGGTGTATTCAGGACACCAGAAAAGAGCAAAGTGAGAAGAGCGACCCTGACCACCTCAACAGTGGCCAACTTTAACATTTGCTACGGCATCAACTAGGCTTTGAGATCCTCTTGAGATCTAAGGGAAGATCTTGATACTTTTTCATGTAGTCTGTCTGACTTAGTACTTAGGACTTGGTATAATCTCAAGTCCGTGTTGCGTGTAGATGAGATACACGTAGGGTGGCCACCACAGAGGACAGTCCGGTTGTCCTCTGTCCTCGACTGATGCGAAACCGGATGCCTTTACGTCCTCTATTTTTCTCTTGAAGAAAAATTGCTGTGGGATGATTGCTGCAGGATTAAAGAGAAAAATAGAGGACATAAAGGTGTCGGGTTTTGTATCAAAAGAGGACGGAGCAGCAGAAAACCAGAATGTCCTCCCTGATGGCCACCCTAGATACACATATTCTGACTCTTCATAATATTTGGAAAAGTAGGCTATAGCCTACAAAAGTTCATGCCTCTCTGGACAAGATGCCACCTGCCCCAGCTTTCTTAACACCAATGGTAAGCTGCTTCCTTAGGGTGGTATACGTGAGAAAGAAATACCACAATTGCGACTTCTTCCTGCCCTGATACTCTCTCTTCCTGTGACCCATCTTCCCTCATAAATTCTCACAGCCTCCCATCTGTTCCTCTCCTCCCACGCCCCGTTCTGCATCCTGCCTCGCCGTGCTGCTGCGATATGCGAGCAGCATCGGTAAAACTCATTCGGCTTGCAGATTCTCTAGCGATTGTCCACCCTTCGGCATCAGGCTCTTCCCCTCTAAAAACTTCGTGTGCTGTAATTGCTTTTGTCGTGTGGGTGAGGGAGAACCTGGGCTTCGACGCCTGGACCAGGATTGAAAGGAAAGAGAAGTCTTTCCCTCACCCGCAGAATTGCCCAGGCATTGCAAGCAAATGCAGTCTAGACAAATGATTTCAGCTGCGGAGGGGCAGAGCCATGCAACCTGACTCAGCAGTCGCCTTAGCCGTGTCTCTAAGCACGAGCAAAATAAAAAATTCCCTCAAGCAGTGCTTATTCAGACTGCGATTGTAGCCATGATTGCAGCAAGGAAAAATGAATGCAATCCAGAAGAACTGGGCTGGGGAACTCGGCCAATAAATTCCACGCATACGCATAATTCAGCAAGATTAGCTGGGCGTTTGCTATCAAAACCCCAGTTATGGGAATGCACTGCTGGTTAATTTGCAGGTCCATCTGTAACAAATCTCTGTGGGAGGTTGCAGCTTGGTTTGCAGTCTCATTAATGCTGCAGGCTTTTTATTCTGTGCAGTGAAGACGCATGCTCTGTCATTTGGTTGCAACTAGATGCAGTCGAGAGGCTGGTGGGGCTGTTTCTATAGTAATATGTCTTTACTGCTATCATTTGGGATGAACGTGTACATCTAGATGCTTCTCTGGCATTTTTTTTTCATCTATTGGACAGTGAAAATGTTTTCACTGTCTTAAATATTCCTTTTATTGCTGTGAATGTGGAAGTTTGTTGCATCTCACTCCTCTGAGGGAAAAGCAAATACAATCCTTTTTCCTTGCTCTCCTTTTCTTTTCCTCCCTTGTGCAATATATTCGGAAATGTTTTTGTGCACCACCGCCCTCTATTGGGATACTTGTGCATTTTGGGAGGGGTCCTTTTGCTCTTTCTCATGGCCTCGGCCTATAGAAAATATAACTCTCAATGCAGTAATAATAGCTCAGGGAGAGTCTCCGTCGTTTCATGGGCGAGGACAGCGGGGTTTGGGTTGGTTTTCCTTTGGAGCAATGTGTTTACAGCCTTTTTCATGACGGTGGCAACAGAAGGGGCTGGAGATGGGCAGCCCCACACTTTGCACAAGCAGGGTGTAGTGTTTCTTTTCTAATACGTGTACAAAAACCGATTTCAAGGGAACATCAGAAATTGGTGCCTCTGGGTTTTTTTGACCGAGGAAAATGCAGCTAACTGTGTTACACGGCAGGACTTGAGGCTGACCATCTCCCAAGTAAAACACCGGCATTTCCCCCCAGTTCTTCAGTGTGTCTATCTAGTACGGGACAGGGAGGGTTTGGATGTTAAGTGGGTTTCAGTCCTGCTGCCATCCCCAGCAATGCATCTGACTTATGTCCAGCCTGCTCATGAATAAACATTTCCCTGGAAACATGTATTAGCTCCTGGCTGGGCTGGGTCAGTAATGGCCTACTTGGGATGATCCTGAGGGAGCAGTTTGGCCGGGACCTAGTTTCTTTTGCCTCCTTGAAGCCAGTGTCCTCATGCCTCTGCCAGGCTTCATACTCTGGCTGTACTCATGCTGCTCCCATTTTACTGACATAAGTGGAGGACTCTGAAGCGGTGACTGTGTGACTTCAGTCCCAGTTCACATACTCAAGTCCCATGCGCTTGAAAATAAAGCCTGTGTGCTGAGCTCGTGTTGCCAGCATCGCCTATTTAGAAGTTTTGAGTCATCCCCTCAAAATGTTGAGACTTTAAAAGCAAGGCGGGGCCCTTTTCTTGGCCTTCTGGGTTTAGGGTTGCCAACTCTGACTGAAGCTCTTCCGGGAGATGTTTTTCCCAGCATGACATAATGTCATGAATTGTACTGTTCAACCCGGTCACAAGATCAGTCTCCCGGACTGCTTTCAGTGGTCCCCAGGAGATGGATGCCAATTCCGGCAGACCCGGGAGGGTTGGCAACCCTAGCTGGGTTGCAAGACAGTTAGGGCATGCTCTGGGCTCGTTGCAAGCTTCCCTTTGCAAGAAGGGTGGCTGAAGGACTTTTTTTTTTAACATGGTCACTGAGTCCCTAAGGAAAACATCCAAGTGCCTTAGCATCCGATGATGTAGGCCGTTGCCCAGGAAAGCTCATGTCTCTCTAAACCAGTTCATCCTTTTGGTAGCCACCATGCCCTAACTTCTGTCTAACTCCCTACTAATATGGCTAACCACCTCTATGCTCACGAAGGCACCTTGCTCTGCCAAAAGAAATGGACTACAATCAGTCTACGCAAGGAACTTGCTCAGGTACGCTCAAACACCTTCGTTCTGCCCAGATGCAAGTAGATGAGCGCCCTACCCGAGGGACTCAATCCACTCCGCTCCACGTGCGACACAACCCGCTCTGCCAAGCGGTGCCTCGCCGCGCAGTGAATGTATATAGCACCCAACTCACAGAGCTAGCAAACGGCGTACGGGACCACCCAGACATCACAGCCATTCACCGGAGAGGAAATCTCTCCATCCAGCCTTGAAGCCTATCACAGACCCCGCCGTTATTTAAGGAGATGGCAGAAGTGAAACTTTCCAAATTTATTCACTCCAACCCCACAGTCCACAGCACTATCATCAACCCATCCAGCCACGCTCTGGTTCCCAGAGGTATCTGTACTATCCCGTGGTCTTTCCTTCTGCTTCACTACACAGCTCAATAAGGTGCAGCCATGTGGAGACCTCAGGGCCTTTTCCATCACCTGCGATTAAAGGGACGTTTCGATGATGCAGAGCCACGCAGCGATCGCTACACCACACACCTAGCCCCTCCACAGCACCTGACTGACTCCCTATATCTACAAATGAATGGCATTGCCATGGGCTCACACATAGCCCCCAGTATGCCGGTATGTTTATGAAACCTTGAAGTTCATTTCTTCCACAGCTGCCCTCTCACGCCTCGGTACATGGATGACATCTTCATCTTTTTAACAACTTCCGCTGCTCCATCGAGCTAACTCTTGCATACTCCGCTCAGCAAATTCATTTCTTGGATGCCGCAATGACACTTTACAGTAGCCACAACACTCCCACGTTGTATCTGAAACTACCCGACCATCACAGCTATCTCCATGCCATTGGTATTCATCCTAAGCACGCTACTAAATCCGTCATCTACAGCCAAGCTCTACATCACAACCACGCCTGCTCTGATCCCATCAGTAGGGATACACAACGTAGGGATGTACAATAGTGTTTCCTACACTTGCAATACAATCCCAAAGCTGTAGCCCCTAAAAATGAATAGAGCCAGATGCAAACTGTGCGCCAACCTGCTACAATATACTAAACCTGTGACAAGGACAACAGAATCCCTCTGGTCATCAGTTGTAGCCCCCAACTTGATAGCTAACCTGATCTCTTGAATTTATCTAGCCTTGCAGGTATCATTCAGATCAAAGGCAGGAGATCATGCAAAAGCTCCTGTTAGGAGCAAGAACCTGTGGCCATGTAAATGCTGGATGATTTCTCGGGGGGGGGCAGGTTTTGATCAGTTTAGACTTTTAAAATCTGCATTGCTTTAACTTGATCTAAATGTATAAGGACTTGTGAAGGGCTTGAGAATTTGCAATGCTTTAACTTGATCTAAATGTATAAGTAACTTGATTTAAATGTATAAGGACTCCTCACTGCATACACCACAAAGCCTGGGTCATGCTACTATCACAGGAAAAATAGAAGGGGGTAGAGGTTTCTCCTAGGTCTCACCTGACACAGAGGGAATACAGGCAGGTGACTCTGACTTCTGAACACGGCTGTCCCGTGCTAACACTGATAGCACTTCATGCACGTATGTCCCTTGGATGCAAGTAAATATACATCGCCAACGGGTTTCGAGGCAAGGCTGAGAGCCCGAGTGAACAGTGCTGCAAAGCAAGTGAACGCTGCTGCTAATGCCCAGGTCCATGACTCCTGGTCCTACCCGAGCATGCTAGGTTGGAGAGCCCACTGGAGAAGGAGACCAGGAAGAAACAAAATACACTATTTTCAGAAGGGGGGATTTACAACTTCCAGAATCCTGCGCCTGCCCTGCTGAAAATCTAGTGTTAAGACTGTTTTTACGCAGCAGCTCAGCTATGAAGCTGCATTTGGTGTATTTCTGCAGTGACCCACATAAATACCCAAGAATCGGAGATGTCAAATCATGGCAGAGACCAGTGAAAGGCAGTCGATGCTTTGCCCTGCTCTGCTTTGCTGCCAATAAAATGTAGCCTGTGCAATAGAGGGAGGAAGGATAGAAAACACCTTGCCCTGGGCTCTTAACTGGAGGAGGAGGGTGTTTATGTGCTTCTCCAGCTGTGCACACTCAACTCTTATTAGTAATAAGTAGCTTTAAACACTGGCAGGGAGAGGCGACTACGACCCCCTGTTAAAATCCCTGGAAAAGCAGTTGGGGAGAATGAGAGCAAGACATAAAGGGCCAGTCTGTAAAGAGCATCAGAATATCTTCCCCATGGAGAACAGTTATCTCTAAAAGCCTTTTCTCTGAAGAGGCAGAAATTAACTTTTCACCCGAGTCCTGGGGCTGTTAGTCACATGGTGTCACGACCGCGAGTAATCCGATCGTGTCATGGCACCGAGTGGCATTTCCGAGATGCGACGGCTTTCCCGGGTCGAAGCAGCACAATGTGGTGTAGCCGCGTGCGTGACATTTCCTGGGGTTGGCCAGGCGAAAATCTCAACGACTCGTCTTTTCATTGCCTGACTGCGGCAAACAATGCGTGCTTGTTTCAGCACAGCTGGCAAAGAATAAGCTCCATCCGCCCGTGGATCTATTTGCAGTTGTGCTTTATTTAGTTGGCTTTCTATACATTTAGCCAGCCCCAGCCCCTCATCCAAAGAACGGTGCGTTCTCATAACAGCAACAGTTCAGCAGCCCAGACCATGCATCGTGCAACAGGTGGAAATGTGAGAGGTGAGGGGTGCTAGGCCTCTTGCAAAGATTTTTAGGAAGGACTTTGTGGAAGAAGCATGACTTCTGCCTCACTAGCTCTGTACGAGGATGGTATTTGTGCTTTGTGAGCTCACTGTGGGATAGCAGCAGTTTGGGGAAAAAAAATCTTTTCTGGCTGAACACTGCAGAATTCAAGGCAACGCACTGGGAGCAAAAGGTACAATCTTTTTGAGGATTTAGCTTGCAGGAAATAAGGCTGGCTGCTAATTAGCTGGCTGCTAATTGCCTACACAGATAAACAGCCAGCCTTATTTCCTGCAAGCTAGATCCCTACATTACATCTGGGAAGTATGGCTGTCTATGCAGCATGCATTATTAGTGAGCATGTCCAAACTGCCATGGTCAAGCCTTGGATCGGAGCCACGCTCAAGAAATTGGATGGAGATGCAATTAAATGGAGAGGCATGGAGTTGTGCCCTGCTGTGACAAGATGACCGCTTGGTTCCACTTCCCTGGTCTCCTTCTCATGTGCTACTTCCCACCCAGATACAAGGCACTGGTTTGGCTCCTGGTGTACAGGGAATGGCAGTGAGGGGGGCAGGCATGTCTCACCAGACATCCTAGCGGTACAGACATGCCCACGATGCCCAACACGCTCAAGCCAGCCAGAGAGCTCCTTGTTCAGAGGGACATCCTGGAAAAGCCTCGTTGGCATGCTCCAGGTTTGGAAGAGTGCCGTTGGGAATGCCCTGGCTATGCAGGTGAGCGCTCGGCTCTGCTAGCTGGTTAATCATAACCCATCGCTAATACAAATTTGCAGGCAGAGCACTCTCCTGGCACCCACAGCGAGGATCGGGACAATGCTAGCCAGCGCTTGCTTGGGGTGGAAGTGCTTGTCCTGCCCTCTCCCCAGGTTTTGCTGGGTCTCCGCCTGGAGACACTAATGCATGCTGTGAAGGAGAGAAATGCAGATCTGTTCTTGCTGGCATTGGAGGGCCCCAGATCCAAAAGCCACAGGAGCTGGATGGGGAGGGGGAAGCTGGAAGCAGAGCTGGGATGTGGCATATGCTGAATCCAAACCCTCTTGCCCGGCAGGAGCTTGGATTTTGCTCCATCCCTTGTTCCGACTTACCAATTGGGAGGTAAAGCAGCGCGGGGCAGCAGGGCCCAAGGGCAGGATCTGCTTCTCCAAGTGCTGCAGAGACGATCCTGCTGTTGCTGCTGCTTCACACCCAGCTGGGCTGGACAATGGGTCTCCTCTGAAGGCAGGAGCAGCTGGGAGCCATCCTGGGGGGCAGAGAGGGAACAGCTGGGGCCAGGCATGACCGGCACCTGCAGTGCACGGAGCTGTCAGCTGTGACGGGTATCTCCAGGGGCGCGGGGGAGATTATCTAGGAGAGTGGAGCTGGGGTTCCTGGTTGGTAGGGCAGGGGAGGAGAGACAGAAAGCATCTCCATCTGCACTTCCCAGGGGTGACATAAGCCCCAGGGCTAATTGAGCTGCAGGAACAGCAGGGTCAGGGACCGAGCGTCACCATTTCTAGCTCCTGGCACATGCCAGTAATTTCAGTGCTCACCTCAGCCATCTCTGCCAGGTCTCCAAACTCCCCAGAGCCCTTCCCAAGAGCAGGCTGGCTCGTGAGGCCATCCACAATTCACCCCGGTCCTGTCTGAGCTCAGGCCTTTCCTTTCCAGTAGCGACAGTCCCGGCAGGGGCCCTGGCCAGTGAGCACGTGCCCTTCCTGCCACCTCGCACGCTGGTCCTCCAGGTTTTCAGCCTCTCGTGGCCTCCTGTCCTCCTGCAAAGGGAAGGCTCCTCTGTGAATGCTTCCCTTTTTGCGACCGTGCTTCCTTGGTGTCGAAGCTGGATGCAAGATGGGCGGTTCTTCAACGGCCTGACCTGCGCTCTGGAAGGGTGACTCTTATTTAATTTGCTAATTACAACAAAATGAAAGAGCTACCCCCTCCCCCCCCCACACACATGCCCCCTCCCACTACTGTATGTAGAGCTACTTGAAAAATAGGATATCTTTTATTAGACCAACTTAAATAGTTGGGGGAAACAAATTTTTTTTAGGGTTTTTAAACCTGAAAGCTTGCTAACCATTTTTTTCCACAACTGTTTAAGTTGGTCTGATAAAAGATACCAGATTCATCCAAAGGACCTTGTCTGCTTATGTGCTTAGATCGACAGGGCTACAACCAACACCCCTGAAAAATTGGATGATGTTTCCCCGCCATGTTGTGGTTGGACACTTCTAATCTGGAAACCTCTCTTACCACGTTTACACATGACAGCCAGATCATCACTGAACCCTTCACCCATCCCTATGGCTGTTGTATTATTATTTTCATGAGTGTCGCACACAGATACCCCTGTCAGAGCAGCCCCCCCCTCCACCCCATGTGACAGAGCAAAACAACCGTCCCTGATACAAAGATCCCACACGCTGGGCTGCGTACGGCTCCGTGGGGATAGTGCCTGCCATGCCAGGGAATTACGTGGAGTCTGTTTTTCCGAACAGTGGGTGAGTCTACACATTCATTAATGCACCTTAGACACTGTGCATTTAGTTTAGTACTTGCTTAATACTACACTAACTGCATGCACAGTAACTAGAGTTACTACACAGGAGTGCTGGCACATGGTTACTGTGTGACGCTTACTGCGCATTAGCCTAATAACACTGCACAGTAGGCTAGTAGCAGTAGGTTTTTGGCTGCTACGCTACTGCTCAGTGTTATTAGGCTAATGCGCAGTAAGTGTCTTGTGTAGACGTGCCCCGTAAGAAGCTAATTCCCAATCCAGAGGGAGTTGAAGGGAATAGGCACCTAGCGGGAGAAGGTGGCTCAAGTCGCCGTTAAGCAGCGGGCCTCAGTGCACCTCCGCAAGCGTGACCGCCCGCAGCCAGCCTAGAGAGAGCTGCCTGGGAACCTAATTCAGGCCGGACCTGGGGCCCACATCTGCCAGCCATGCCCCAGCCTGACCACAGCAGTAACTCTCCTGCTGCAAGGATGAAAGCGGGACGTAAATGCAGCACAGGAAAACGTCCATCATGGTGTCGGCAGAAGAATATGGCTTCAATCTCCCACTGAGGTCTGACAGTGCCTCTTAACAAAATGAGGAGGATGATGCTGGTAGGTCCTTGGAAGGCTGAAGTATTCGCCATGCTTCTCCATCCCTGGACAATGAAACGTAGTTTGGGAGTACTGGCATCTCAGGTGCAAATGCATCAGCCGTGCTTGCAACAGCTGGGCAGGCAGCACAGTGGTGTGCATTTAAGGGGAGATTGCAAAGGTTCAATTTCCTGCTGGTATAAAATGACTTGGGGACATCTGCTTGACTGGCTACCAGGGCTGACGGCTGTTTAGAGTTTTTCTGTCTAGAGCAGTGTGGCTGACCTGTACGTGGCGTGCTGCTATCAATGTGTTTTGACTCATAGCTTTCCTCTGCTGTAGCTATTGTTCATTCTGTGATAGCCTCCTACCAGCTGCCATAAATAAGCCAAGGAGCTCTCTTCCTCTGGGAGACGACATGGCTCAGTGCTATAACACTGTCATGGGCAGAGACCTGGGGCACTCTGCCAAGTAAGTGGTACTTGAGCAAAATGCCTGCAATTTATTTACCTTGTTGCCCACCCCCCACACCTAAGAGAAAACACTCAGGCTCTCCAGCTGTTCAGGCCACTTCCCCTAGTTTCTCCTTTTCCTTCACTTGTGCAGATCATTTGCACAACCATCCAAGTTTCTCAGAGTTTGCCCAGAAGTCTTGAAGAACTCCCAAGTTTCTGCCCTTTGAGCTCTTTGCTGCTGTCCCAACGCCCTGTGGACTGTGGCTAAGTCCAGTTAGGGGTGGGGGGCTGGACTCAATGATCTTCTGAGGTCCCTTCCAGCCCTAACGTCTATGAAATCTATTAAATCTATGAAAAAAGCCCAAGGCTGAATTGATTTAATTTTCACAGGTTCGTCTAAGCTGCATAGACTGAACTGATAGGCAAATGAACAGACATTTGCTTTTGATTCTGGAAATGCAGCCACACGCCTGCAGTGGCTCAGGCCAGAAACTGGGGACGTTAGAGCATGCCTCTCTGCTAGGCTGGAGCAGACAGCTCGGGCCCAGCCTAGCTTCCCCACCCTGCCAGGGGGGCTTGCGGTGGGGGGGGGTGCAAAGCATCCTGGGATGCTGGGGGATTGTGAGTTAACTTGAATCGGGATGGGTCTGGGACAGAAGTTCCACAGACTGGTTTAACTTAAATCAGTTAAGTCTGAGACATCCATCCAGGTTTATCTTAAATCATTTTCAGCCATTTTGAAAGCGGTTTATGTGCACTGAACTTCTGTTGTGCTGCAGATTTGAACCGCTTTCCAGTTACTTATACCGGATTGTGTGTAATTTCTGTCCCAAGCCTGTGAGATGGCAAAAAAGTCTCAGAACCGGGGAAACACAGCCCCACTGGCAGGATGTGTATTCAGAGATTATATGAGTTCTTGCAGTGGCAGCATCAACTTGGTACTGTAAATGTGACTGTCTCCTCTCTGGCCTTTTGAACCCACATGGACATGTATCGTATCAACCAGCATTTTGTTCAACCAGAGGACCAGATGAAGCCTTTTAGGTTAGACCTGATGCCTCCATGCCAGTCTACAAGCCTTGTAGTCGGCACCAGCAACTTAGGAATATATTACAAATGTTAAAAGTAATATGATCAACCTACCAGCCACATCCTCCTAAGAATGGCCTGAAGGCTATCTTTTTCCTAAACCTGAAAATTAAATTCCACACTTCAGGTTTTATGGGGTGAGTTTTACTCTGGAGTAAATATACCCCTGTAAAGCACCAGGATGCCACAAACCAAGCACTCGATTTCTCAAGACACGGTTGAAGTCCCGGCTTTTAGTTGCATCCCTTGTTGGAGCCCATTGCAAACAACGTCTTTTGGAAGACAAGGGGGAGGTGAAAGCTAAGGAAAGCTCTCTATCAAGTCTCTGCTCCTGCACCCATGTTGAAAAATGTTGGCGCTCTATTTTTACGGATCCCAGCAATTTGGGGAGTAATTCTAGTAAGAGGCTAGGTTTGAAAACACAGTTCTTTGTGTGAAAAGCAACTTAAAAAAGGTAAATCATTTATTATTGCCATTATAAACCAGGGAAGATGCGAGATGCAGGATTTGCTTGGCACTGTCTTATATTGGATCCACTGTATAGCTGGGAGAGATGTTAGACAAGATTTGGGGCACAAAATATTCCCTGCGTTTGGGGAAGAAGCACACACAGCTTAAGCTAAATACCAGGGAGAAGAGTTACATCTGTCTAACCTCATTACATAAATGAAAACATGAAAAGGGAAGAGGATGTGGAGCAAAGAGAAGTTATCAGAAGTAGCTACACGGCAAATACAAAACAGTTGAATTAGATAAACCTAATTGTGTAGCAGAAGAGGAAGAGGGTGATTATTACCTGCAAAGAACAGAGGGATTAGCTGAGGGGGCAGGTAGATTGTATAAGTATAATTGCAATGTATAACGTAGAAACCCCTGTATCAACAAGTAAGTATGCTGGAGTATACATTTTAGAGGGGCTAAAATGACACAGGACATACGCTAACACTAGCAGTGCAAAAATAACATATTGTTCATCTGGAATCAGCCCGTGAGAACTGGCTGGGTGAGTTGCCAGTGTTTATTAGCACGGTATATTCGGCAGCAGGAAACAGGAATCATAACTCAAATGCCCTCTGCTGGTTAGTAGACGAAAACCTTGAAGGAAGGATGACTTGTCATTGCCAGTAAATGTGGATTTTTTTTACTCCTGTATGCAGCGGGTTTTGCAGGAAAGTTGGGGGAAAGAAGGCTCATTGTAATTTGGTTGGATATTAGGAAACTCTCTCTCACGAGGAGGGTAGTAAAACACTGGGACAGGTTACCCAGAGAGGTATTGGCATCTCCAACCTTGGAGGTTTCTGGGTAGACAAAGCCTCGGCTGGGATGATGTAGCTGGGGCTGGTCCTGCTTTGAGCGGGGGTTGGATTAGATGTGAGCTCCTGAGGCCCCTTCCAGCCCTCGTTGTCTATGATTGTAGGAATTTACAAACTTGATCTCTGTTGCTGGTTTTGGAATAAACATTCGTACCAAATACTGAGCAGGGCTTTACACTTCAATATGGATAAAACTTGCATCTATCAAAAAGTTATGCATTTGTCGGCACATACGAGATGTCTGGTCTAAAATGCCATCTAGCCATGCCCATTGGCGCTTGTGGTAGTAAAACCAAAACCAAAACCAAAACCCCTGCCTATGTGGAGGTCTCTTTATGACGGTTACTCAGGAAAGTTCAGGTAGCTAACGTTTCAGAACAGGGTTAGGCAGAAGATGCAATGCCTGTGACTACCCCACCTCTGTCTGTATCTCTGCTAGCAGGGTGACCGGCACTTAAATCTTAGGCATGTATAGAAAGTGTAATTAAATGTCATTTCTTGCTTTACCTGTTTCTCTCTAACACATTTTTCATGGGTTTAAATAAGATGTGCTTATGCTATGGACTGTTTTATAATCTGGTGTAACAGTGATTTAAGGACTGGCTGGAAATATTCACATGAACAGAAAAAGCTCACAAACGTCTAACTTGGCTCCACAGTATAAAAGAAGTTGTTAGTTTTAACTCCGGGGCAAAATTGCAGAGTTCTTCAAAGTTACAATCATGCACCATTTTTAGAGAATTTCAAAGGCCTTCCCGACACTGAGTTAAGCCATGGGAAAATCCTCTCAGCCAGGCTGGCATTATTCCCATTTTAGAGTTGGGGAAACTGAGGGCAAAAGCCCCGCGAGTTGTTCAAGGTCAGAGATGGTAGCAGAGCTGGAAATGGGCTTCCAGCTGCCTGTCCCTTGCTAGGATCCTTAGGCTTTGCTCCTATCCACATGGAAAATGTAGACGAAAGTAACATGAGATGTGTGTAGTCCTTAGTGCAGGCATCTTGGGATTCCTGTGTGTAAGGCTCTTCCAGCACATCGCTTTGCACCTAAAATACCAGAAAAGGCAGAGAGACCAACTTCCTGACGGCATCGCTACCAGCTGAGCCACCGTGCCAGGAGCGTACTCACCAGAGCAAGTCAGCTGCCGTCAGCTTTTGTCATTCTGTGCTATGGCATCTTGCAAGCACCCCTGCCCCTAAGGGATGCAAGGGCCAGGCCTCCAGACTTCACCCCAGGCCGTCTGCCCCTGCAGCAGCTCAGTGCGGACATAGTCTGGGACAGGGGGGGAGGCACCGTCTGCCTGTTTCCCTCCTGTATTTTCCTGGAACAAGCAAAAGGATCTTCCCATTTGTCCCTGTGAAGATGATTCAGAGCGCCTGCAGGAATCATCTCTGCAGTAGGCCAGTGGACTTGCAGAAGGCAGGCGTGTTTTAATGCTACTCTAACACAGTCTGCAGCACGGGGAGAGCTCCCTCCCGGTGACCACTACTGAAGCAGAATATCCCCTCAGGAAAGGCCTGTATTGCTTTTCCAGCAAGGAGAGAGAAAGCCAATGTGACCCTGGCTTGTGGCCACCCCTCTCCTTCCTGTTCCCAAGAGCAGACTTTCCACGAAATTCAGGTGCGTTGGCTACGCCTTGGTGATACATCACAAACAGGCAAGTCCACGGAAAGCAGCGTAACGTGCAGTATCACGGCACGGGTCCATCCAAGCCGAACGACCCAGTGGGCTGATGTGGTTTAGGCACATTGCGTGCTGTAACCAGCAGCACCTTTGGCTGGCTGCCCTAGCAGCAAATAGGCAATTTGCTTTAGTTGATTATTTCCCCCGTTGCTTGAAGGCGGTTGTTTTTGCCTGCTGGAGGATGACTTCATTTTTGACTGAGATCATATTCTCAAGTGAAAATTCTCCGAACTCAGCCAACTTCTGGTGAACGATGGGCCGCTTACATTTGTAACGGTCCCCATTTTTAAGTGTTTACAGCTTGCATTGCACCTGTTCTGCAAAGCGCCCAGCCTTTGCCCAGCACAGGAATCTTTACGGGACTCGGCCTTTTTACGGGACCTAGAAGAGGCATTTGGACAGACCCTGAAATGTTTGCAGCAAACACTGATCTTGGTTTTTTTCCATTTTCTTGGAGTTGCTGCTTCTGCCTGGGTCAACTTCCAACTGGGTCGGTCAGTGTGTCCGGTGTTCTCCAGATGGATGAGCCTAGAGACACTGAACGGTCCTGGCCTGGCTTCACTGCGTCCAAATGGCACTCGGACCACACGGCTGCTGTAGGCTCAGGAGTCTCAGCTGCCAAAGGCTAAATGTGGCGCGTACGCAGTACGTCACCAGGAACCCCACCCAGGGCAGAATCCCAAATAACGGTGGAGAGGCAAGCGGGGGTTTTGTTTGCTTGCCTTTATTTCTTTTGGAGGAAACAAGAGCTTCCTGTGGCTGTTGCCTTCAATCCATAAATACACATTTCTGATGGAAACTATCACGCTGATGCAACCAACCAAAGAATAGAGAAGGTTTGGGGAAAAACACGAACTTAATAAGACAAAAAAATGGCAAGAGGCATCCATGCCAAGCTTGCTGCTTGTCCGGAAATTACTCCAGTCCGGGAATGACTGTAGGTAAGTTTTTATGCCTTGCTCTTTTTGGCCAAGTGGCCTGGAGAGAAGAGTGCAGGTGGCACATCCCGTCCTCCCACATCAACGCCGACTGTGGCAGCTTTATGACGGGGCTGCCATCCTCCGTGGCAAATACGATGGCTGATTTACTGCCGTATGCAAAAGCACTGAATCTAGGTCACGGTCGCATCTCCATAGGGACCCCTGGAAGCAAGACCTGAGCCTAATGGTAGCAAGAGCACATTACTGCTCACCCTGCTGCTGTCTCCTGAATTGTCGGCAGCCTCCCATTCAGAGTCGAAACAGCAATCCCAGCTGGCCAGTCGCAGGCATAACAAAAGCGGTATTTATGCAGCGAATGATGTCTCTTTTCATTTAACTGTTATTAAAAAAGAAAGGCTGCTTGATAACCAGTCCCTAGTTGCTCGTCATCTTCCATTAGTTCTGTTCCTGCCGTTCGCTTAAATACCTTAGGTGCGAGACACAGCGTCGAGCCGTGCTCCTTGTGACGCAGGCCCCCCGCCTCATCCTGTGGCCCTTTGCTTGTTCCCCGTTCCCTAGCGGAGCCGGCGTCGCCTTGAGTTACACTCGTCCTTGGCAAGGATGCTCAGGATTTGCACCTGTTCGGGACATTGGAAATCAATGCCCGGGGTGACCCGATTGCAGCTGCCCTACCAGTGCGGCTTCGCTGCCGTGGTCCTTGTGCTGCTCAGGGGTGAATCTCTGTGTGGAGCCCTTGGGAGAACCAGCGAGGCCAGGTGGAGCACGTCGGCACCCGGGAAGAGCTCTCCCCGTCTCCCTGCGGGGCATCCATCTTCTCTTGCAGAGAGCCAGACAGCCCCCACCTCCATCTGCAGCCAGGCACAGGAGTTTGTCCCATCCTGCTGGAGCCGGCAAGGGGAACCACAGTCCCAATGGTAGGCTGCTGCATTTTTCTGTCCCCTGGGAAGCTCGGTCAGACGCATGCTGCCTGCTCAGGTGTGCAAGGCAGTGGAAATGCAGCCCTGCAAGACCCTGCGCAGTGCGGAGCCGCTGCAGAGGCCAACCCGCTGCCTGCAACCACTGCTGCCGGAGCCGTGCGTGCTGGTGCATCCCCTGGTTGTGCTGGAAGCTGAGGGGGCAGATAGTCATACCATCACGACGGGACCCTTGTTAAGAGTTTCCAGGAGATCGAGGAGACCTGCCTCAAGCCACTGCCTCGTCTATGACAAAGCTCCTTCTTTCATTGTTTTCTGCATGGAAAAAAAAGTTCCTTTTCCTCTGAGGGAGCGGAGTAGTCATAGCTAGCGTAGGGAACGACCGGCTGGTCTGTTCGCCAGGGTTGCCTTTTTGTATGGCCCTGGGTTTGGAGATGCACCACTCCCCAATGAGCCAGTGGCTCTAGCGCTGGGAGGAAGGCGAAGGAGCTCAGGTGCTGAAAGGACGTGTAGTGGTGAGCACGTGAGAGCTGAGGTTGGCCTGAAAGGCGAGGGGCTACTTGTGCACATCTCCAGGGCGTGTGTCCCGCCACGGTTCAGCTTCGGCTGCAGTGAAGGGCAGGATGTGGGGGTGATATGGAGGCTGTCCCGCGTGTCCTTTCAAGGTTCCCTGTCGGCATCCTCCCATCAATCACCGCTGTGTGAGAGGAAAGGCGTGCTCCTGTCATGACCCAGGGGTCGATGGGTGGGCAGCTATATATGTTCAGCATGGTGGTTTCAGACATTGTCCAACTCAGAAACCTGAAGCCTGTGAAAGTTTGCATGGAGAAACAAAGTCTCATGGATTTACCTGCCCCCGAACGGCCCCGGGGGCTGCAGTAGCTCCCTGGGAGGCATGAGGCTGTGGTTCAGCTCCGTGCTATAAAGGAGGGACTTGAACTGGGGTGTCCTGTACCCCACGTGGCCACCCTCACTAAACACTGACCTGCAAGCGTGTGCAGGTGTGGGGTTGCGACCAGAAAATCGGTCCCGAGCCCAAGAAACACTTTCTGGTATATACATGCCTGTCCCGGTCCCAAAGCTGATCTGGATGCAGCTAGTAGTCTTTGGCACAGTCTGAACAGAGTTTTCCAATTCATTAATTTTACAAGGGATCCTTCTCCCCTGCTGTGCGCTCTGGTCATGTCGTCAAGTGTCTGCCAATGCAAAGTTGATAAACTTTTGTCATTTCTCAGCATTTTCCCCTGAAACTGTCTGCTCCACCTCCCTCCCCTAGCAAGAGACGGTACACTTCGACCTCATCTCTTCACCTCTTCCTTTTTGCAAATGATAACATCCCGAAGGTGCTGCCGTGGTGAGATGGTCATCACCCAATTAAAACCATCTCCTCTTAAAAGTCCTTCCAGAAGTAAAACCGGGAGTTCATTCTTTCCCCTAACATCCGTCACCATAGGATCAAAGCACTTTAAGGCTAATTGGTGTGACGGATCATTTTGGGATATCACTGAGTTTTGGATGCGACACATTTTGATTTAAACAGCATCTGAATCAGCTTTAGCTCATCTAGAATCAACCTGGTTTAAAATGAAATACGAATGCCCATGCAGGAATGACCCTGGGTTTACCAAATCTGTTTAATCAATTTACAGTCTAATCCATCATCAAATATTGCCAATTGACTGTGGGGGTTTTTTTGACCCGTCAAAGATTATAGCAATTTTACCAAAAAAAAAATCAATTTTACAAAAAGCAAAACCAAAATCCAAACAAAAACCAAAAACCGATTTTACCAAAAAAAAATTTGTAGTTTTCTTGAGAGAGAGATGATATTTTTTATTGTTTTTGGCACATTTCTTAATGGAAAATGTGTGCTTTTTATGTATTATTTGGACCTATTGGTAATTTTTTACAATTTTTGACTGATATCTGACCAATCAATTGACTGGTCAAATACCCAGCCCTAGTTTAATCTTGCCCTGTTAGTTAAGAGAGGGTAACTCTCTTATGCAGACAAAGCCTTCTTTTTTAAGCAAAAGGAAAAATGTGTTTATTCTTTGAATCCCAGCCACTAAAGAAATATATGAAGCATTTTCATTGGGAAACTTCTCTCTCTCCTGTTGCCTAGGCATAACTTTATTAGCCAGATACAAAGGTTAAGTAGAATGATGAGCAATTAATGGGAAGCTGGCTCTTGGGAAAGCAAGACATTTTGGAATTAGTATGTCTCTGAGATTTTTAATTATTTGGCTGATTTTTTCCCCCTTTTGTTTTTGCAAAGCCTTTCTTCGTGGGTTTGTGAGCAAGTTTTAAAATGATTAAAACTAACACTGAATAGATACCACAAAGTGTTTATGTGAATAGGTTCCTGAATTTAAAAAAGAAAGAGGGGAACAAGTGCTTCAAAAGAATTCGTAGCTCTCCAGAAATCAAATAAGAATTTAGACAGGAACATATTATTTTTATTTAAAGGTATTGTGGCGGAGAGCAAATGATCAGAAAAACTCAAGAATGTTTATACTTGGCTTATTCCAGCTTTTCGCTGTTTTAACACCAAAAGGGTTATCCAGCTGGGGAGCTGGGATACTATCACAGGACTCATCTGGCCAATAACAGCACAAAATGCTGATGCATGAGGATAAGAGCATATCATAAGAGCAAATAAAGGCAATATCTCTTTGCAAACATTAGATGGAATAAGCAAGGGGGATAAGATTTGTAAGAGCAAAGTCATAATTAACAGTTTTGACTTGGTTTCAATAAGGCCAATAGCATAATCTTCCCAGCTACTTGCTACCTGCAGCCCATGCAAGAAATCCCTATATTTATATTTATGTCTACAGCAGGTTCAGGGATTTGCCTAGCTCCAATAGTCTAGTTCCCTGGGCACACTTACTGCACAGGAAACCTCCTACTTCAAGCAGTGCTCAGTAACATGTGTAACATGGTCTGTAGAAGGGGACCCACAGTCCTGGGGTCTCTCCAGCCCCTGAGAAGGTGCTGGTGGCTCTGTGTTGCTCCCTTAGCACCACAGTACAGTCCTCTCGTAGCCTCACAGCGCTGCTGCCTCCAGCCTTGCCATCCTGGGTCTCTTAACAGACCCTGGGAGAGTCCTTGGCTGAAGTGCTCAGTGCTTTTTTTGCCTCAGTCTTCACAGGCTAGGTCAGCTCCTAAACTGCTGCACCGGGGCAGCACAGTTTGTGGAGGAGGGGAGCAGCCCTCAGTGGTGAAAGGACAGGCTAGGGACTACTTAGAAAAGCTGGACATGTACAAGTCCATGGGGCCATATGGGATGCACCCGGGGTGCTGAGGGAGTTGGCTGATGTGATTGCAGAGCCACTGGCCATCACCTTTGAAAACTTATGGTGATCAGGAAAGGTCCAGGGTGATTGGAAAAGGGCAAACATAGTGCCCATATTTAAGAAAGGGAAAAAGGAGAATCCAGGGAACTATAGACCTGTCAGCCTGACCTTAGTCCCTGGAAAAATCATGGATCAAATCCCCAAGAAATTCATTTGTAAGCACTTGGAGGAGAAAAAGGTGATTAGAAGCAGTCAACAGTCAGCATGGATTCACCCAGGGGCAAGTCATGCCTGACCAACTGATTGCCTTCTGTGACAAATTGGAGGATTGGGCCAAAAGGAATGAGGTTCAACAAGGACAAGTGCAAAGTCCTGCACTTAGGACAGAGCAATCCCATGCACTGGTGCAGGTGGGGGTGATGGGCTGGGCAGCAGCTCTGTAGAAAAGGCCCTGGGGGTGACAGTGGACAAGAAGATGGATAGGGGCCAGCAGTGCACCCTTGCTGCCAAGAAGGTGACCGGCTTCCTGGGCTGCGTTGGTAGGAGCGGTGCCAGCAGATGGAGGGAAGTGATTATTCTCCTCTATTCAGCACTGGGGAGGCCACATCTGGAGTCCCATGCCCAGCTGTGGGGCCCCCACTACAGAAAGGACGTGGACAAATTGGAGAGAGTTCAGCAGAGGGCAACAGAAATGGTTCAGGGGCTGGGGGACATGACTTGTGAGGAGGGGCTGAGGGAAATGGGCTGATTTAGTCTGCAGAAGAGAAAACTGAGGGGGTTTGAATACCAGCCTTCACCTCCCTGCAAGGGGGTTGCAAAGAGGATGGAGCTGGGCTGTTCTCAGTGGGAGCAGATGACAGGACAAGGGAGTTTCAGCAAGGGAGGTTGAGATGAGATATTAGAAAGAATTCTCTTACCGGGAGGGTAGTAAAACACTGGAACAGGTCACCCAGAGAGGTGATGCAGTCTCCATCCTCGGAGGTTTTTAAGACCCAGATAGACAAAGCCCTGGCTGGGATGATGTAGTTGGGGCTGGTCCTGCTTGGAGCAGGGGGTTGGACTGGATGTGCCCTCCTGATGTCCCTTCCAGCCCTCGTCATCTATGATTCTGCTACCATTAGCTGAGCACCCTCTCCCTCTCTTAGCATCAGCCTGTCTCCTAGCTCCCTTCCCTAGGAGCCTTAAACTTCCTGTGGCCGGCCACTCATCCTTTGCAGCTGGTCCAGTTCTCCAAGGCAGGCTGCAATCACTCCTGGCTGCCTGCAGCTGGCTGTAGTCCCTGCCAGCTGCAGACTCCTCCAGCCTGGAGTGCACAGTCCGCTGCAAGCCTTTGCCAGCCAGCCCGCTGCAATGTCTTTAACCTTTCTCAAAGGGAGCAGTGAACTTTGAAGTTTCCTTTAGTCAAAGGATCTGAGGCAATGAACAATTCCCGTCAGATGAGGCTGACACTGATGATGTCAAAATAGGATTTCCTGTGTAGACTAATAAGTGAATATTGCATAGAAGCTTGCAGCAGTGCCAAAAACCCTTTGAAGTCTCAGACTGCTGACGGGTGACACTTCAAAGAAAAAATCCATTGTGACAGGCCAAGCTATGTTGTGTCCTCACAGCCCTCTTCTGTACGTCTCTGCCAACCAGAAACCTTCCTTAATATCCCTGTGAGCAGGTGACAACTGTGTGGATAGTAGCTGTTGTTCAACTTGCTGGTTTTGCTCGGTGAAAAGAAGTGCATACATTTTAGAGTCAGCCTCAGTTGGTTAGGAGGTGGACACTTAATTTTAAAATAAATACAGTGTGTAGAAGCAGGTGAGATTTATAACAATAATTCGGCACCTTTTGAATCAGATTTCTTGAGCGTGGTTTTGTTAGGAAGGCCTGTCTGCATTAACATGCCCCAGTGAAGACGAAGATCCTCCACTGAAACTCACTGGAATAACGATGAAACTCTGTTTTGACCATGCCGGGACTCCAGAGTCACCGACATTATTAACCACTTCCAAGGCAGTTTCCTGTTCATTCCTCAAGCAGCCAAATGTCTGAACGACTGTGAAAAATTCATGGACCTTTTTCTTTATTTCCCCAAAGAGGTGATCAAAATAATTCTCTCGCTCCAAAATACTACTGTTTAATTACCCCACTTCCCATGCAAACAAAAATTGAACATTTAAAGCTGCTGAATTACTCTGCGAAGCACATGTGATGAAAAATGTCAACGTTTACAGAAGCCTAACGGCAAAACATTACTCAGTAGAGCAGTTCCTGAGTTGTGCTCCCGTCCCGCCAGGAAATGGTATTTGGGACACAGCTCAAAGTAGCCCGGGGTTTATAGATACAGCCTCACCGTGTGATTACAGGTCCCTGAGGGCTGACTGCGCGGAGGCTTATGGGGTTCGAAATTATGGCATGAAATCACCGTTTTTTTTCATCTATCAGCATTAATCACACGTGTTTCATTTGCCCATTGTTTTCTAATTGCTGCAGCTCACGGGTTCTGCAAGTTGACCTCTCCTTTTGCCACCCAGCAAAAGGGCTGTTAAACCAGGCACTCGCTGCCTCTGTTAATATTTCACCCACGCACATCTACTCCCCGCATGGCAGTGGGAAGCGACATCTTGACAGGGGAGGCCAGTGGCTTCACCAGTGTCAGGGGATGTTAGGAGTATCCCACCCACTGGTTTGGAGAAATGCCAGCATTTTTTTGATTTGCTTTAGTGGAAAGCATCAGATTTGGGGGCTGGAGCCGTTTAGTTTCCGAACTGCATGTTGTCCTTCAGAAAACCTAATGAATTTTGACAAGGACCATCAAACCTACTTAGCAGAGGAAATTACTCAGCTGGTAGCTCAAAATTAAAGTGCCTGCATATTAACTTATGGAGTTAAAAGGTCTGTCCTCTCAGAATTGAACAGCTGTTGCATAAATTTCTACTCCAGACAGTGTGTTAATAATGTTGCCTTAATGCAAATATGAAAATAGGTGGACAGCTAGATTATCTAAAGCATTTTGGTAAGTGATGGCTGTTATAGCACTTAATAGAATAACCTGTAAAACTGCTTTGCATTCCAGTAATTTGCAGCCACATGGTAGGCAGGGAAAGGGGAGGGTCTGAATGACTCTGCCATGTGTTGCTAGAATGCAAAATATCCTAATGTGCCTTCTACTGAAATTACTGAATACTGGATTTTTCTGTACCTTGCAAATCTGCTGTTCTGCCTTTCCAGGGCCTATAAAAACCTTTCACTCCCACAGAAGGTCATTATTTGGCAGTTTGCCTGTCCTAGGGCCTAATTCAAAAAGATGCCTGGGTGAGAGCTGACCTTGCAGGATAAAGTCACAATAATGACAGCCAGGACACATCTAAAACGCCCGTTCCTTCACCGTGATGGGAGAGCTATCTCCTCAGCTGTGCCCTAGTCAGGGAGTATTATTTTCATGGATTGCTTTTTCAGTGCAAATGGAAATATTTTGGTTCGGGAACATTGCCACAGTTACCCACTGGAGCTGCAGTCCAAACACGTCGTGCTCCTCGTCCTCCCCTCAGGGTCCCTCGTTGGACCACAGCTACTGCCATGACCACAGTCGTCCCTGGTAAAGGAGGGAGGTGGAACAGGGCGGCCCCTTGTCATGGTCCAGATGGCAGATGTCATCCTGCAGGGAGCCAGGCCTAGAGAGGGCTAAGAGCAAGGGTTCCCAGGAGTCGCCATGTCGTCATTTCCAAACCAGAATATTTCTGTCTTTAACGAAAA
>NW_017728996.1:3332591-3347311 GCF_001723915.1 Gavialis gangeticus | reverse complement strand
ATGGTCCAGACGGCAGATGTCATCCTGCAGGGAGCCAGGCCTAGAGAGGGCTAAGAGCAAGGGTTCCCAGGAGTCGCCATGTCGTCATTTCCAAACCAGAATATTTCTGTCTTTAACGAAAATGAAATCTTTTTGCCAAAAATGTGTTGCACTCATGCACGCTGTGATCCACCCTGTGACGGAAGCCATTGCTCCAGGTAAGGTCATGCCTTGAGAGCAGTGGGGCTGCGGAGAGGCAGAACTGGTTTTACTTTGGGGACGCGTCATTGTCCACAATCACTAGAAACGACAGACGATTCCTCCCGCTGTACTCAGCAAAAGCATCCGTTGCTGTGGTGCTAGGAGCCGACGGGTACAGCCTAAGAAATGTCTTTGTCGGTGTGAATGCAGCCTGCCCCAGTACGACGGGCTTGCGGCATCACGGGTCGTCAGGTCCTCTCCTGCTAGACTGACTCAAGCAAAGTAATCCAGGGTTGATTTACTTAAATTAATTCCACAGTGCAGAAGGTGAGATGGGAAAGGGGGAAAGGACATCCATAAAACTATGTCCTTACTGTGGACTAAAAAGGGGCCCGTGTCTTTCTTGCTTTGTGATTCTTGTACAACAGGGGTGTCAAATGCACAGCCCAGGGGCCAGTTCCAGCCCATGGAGCTGGTCTTTCCAGCCCTCCAGGCTACCAGAAGTTGGAGGCATGGCCTGCTGCAGGATCATCTACGGCCCTTGGGCTCTGGTGGACATGGCAGTCAGCAGCAGGAGGGTGAGCAAAGGCTGATCAGAGAATCGTAGAGAAATTGGGCAGGAAGGGACCGCCAGATGCCTCTAGTCCAACCCGCTGCCTGAGGCTGCATCATCCCAATCCAAACCATCCCATACAGCCCTGGTCACTGTCCAGACACTTCGCCCCTTGCTGCTGCTGCCTCCTTGGCCACTGGGCCTCTGCCACCCTATGGTTGAGCGGCTTCATGCCCTGTGCCGGAGCCAGGCTGCCTCAGCTCAGAACTACTGCTGCCATCTCTGCCACTGCCGCGCACCCCGGGCTGCAACCACACCATGCCCTGGGCTGGATCTGGCCCACTTGGAGCCCCACTTGGATCCAGCCTGGGGCACAAAGTGAGTCTGACACCTCTGCCGTGCAGCATTTCTGTGGCTTAATGAGGTCAAAGTCAGTAGGTTTCCCACCAGGGAAAGCAAAAGAGCTTCTTGGATGGCTTTGGGATGGCTGTGTTGGCTCCATGCAGCTTTCCCAGTGGTTCCCAGTGCAGGGGTTCGCCGGACTGGCAGCAGTGTTGAACTCGGTTCCTCCTAGTTATTTCAGTGCAATCCAAGGCTGTTTCAGTCAAGCAGAAGCTGCAGAAACCAAGACCCAGCCCTGGAAGAGAGGAGGCTCAAAGACAGGTTACTAAAATCTCCGAGCCCCCTGTTACAGCACTGAGCCTAGTTTACCTGGAATTAGACGATTGAGGCCTTAAAGCATTGCACAGAAACAAAGGAAATGCTATCTGAAAAGAAACCAGCTCCGTCTGGCTCCTCGAACGCTCCCTTGATTGCAGATCCTGTAGGTTTATTTCAAGATCGCCGTCTGTGACAAGAGGAGTCGGAGACATTGGAGGAAGGGTCGCTCGCTAGGAATTACATTAATCTCCAGTCTCTATCTCTATGGCCTTTATATTTTGTCTGTGGTAGCAAAAAAATACAATAAAAAATCTAGATCTCATTCTCAGCCCATTTACATTTGTGTCAGACTCTTTAGACCAGTGCACTCTACCCTGAGCTACTCAGTCAAGCCCTTTTCTGCCACAATTGGGGAAGAGAGGAGGGAAGTGATTACTATATATTCTCCTTTTTTCCCTCAAAAAACAGCCGCTGGAAATCGGAGTGTGAAACATGTGCAAGGAATATGGTTAGAGCAGTTTCTGCCACTTGGTGGGCAAAAGTGAAAGTAAATTCTGAGCGTGTCTACACATTCATTAACGTGCCATAGACATCATGCATTTAGTTTACTACTTCCTTAATAAAGGACTAACTAAATGCATAGTACCTGAAGTTACTGTGCAGTAGTGCCAGTGCACAGTTATTTAGTGATGCTCACTGTGCATTAGCCTAATGACACTGCTCAGTAGGCGATTAGCACGGTTTCTGCCATGACACACTACTGTGCAGTGTTATTAGGCCATGTAGATGTGCCTTCTGTGCGTGATTCACGGGGAGCAGAAATGTGATCAGACTCAGCTCCCTCCCTCACTGCTGCTACTCAGTGTGCGCATCTACTCAGGCATTTGATTTGGGATCAGTTTACTTCCGGATGGGTGTCTACACATTCAGGGAAGTGGGAACAGATTTGCTGTCGATGGCAGCAAACTGCTTCTGCTTCCTGCCACCACCATGGGCTGTGCTCTAGGCTCCCCTCCGATGCTAGACCAGGGGCTGGCAGGGAGCACTGGTGAGGACTGGGACATTACACCCTGCCCCCAGGGTGCTGCCTGTTGCTGGGGTGGGGACATTGCCCCTCTGCCTTGGCAGCTGGGAGCTCCTGGCCCTGGCTCCCCGATCAGTGGCAGGGGACTGAGACCTGCTCCTCCAGTTCTTGCTGCTAGCTGCCCCATCAACAGATTGGGAAAGGGGCTGGGACCTACCTCACCCATGAAGGTCTTTCTAAGCCCCATGCTTTGGTCACCAAATCGGGGCATGGGTTTGGGACCTGCCCCTGACCAGGACAGTTCCCAGCCCTCGCTCCCCGATTGCGATTTCAGAGCCGGGGGCTGGGAGCTCCCCACTGCTGGGGCAGGGCAACATAGTTCCTGCTTGGGCTCCAGTGGCAGAGCCCACCCTGGCAGCAGGCAGTTCCTGGGGGCAGGGAGCAATCTCCCACCTCCGGTGGAGGGCTGACAGGGAACAGATTTGCTTCTGGTCAGGCGTCTACACAAGCGCTATTGCACCATTACTAATCAAAAGTAAATTGGCTACTTGCATTTGCAGGTAGCAAATTTCCTTGTGGCTAGCAAGATTTACACTGTAGTAAGCACGTGCACATGTAGTTGCACATGCTTACTGTGCAGTAAACTATGCTACTGTGCAGTTAAGCGTCTTGTGTAGATGCACCCAGTTACTACAGGGGAAGATCTTTTCCCCCCCTTCATTCTGCCTTTTAAAAACAGGGTGTGTATCTTATTCTGGTGCTGGGTTTTTGGTTGTAGCCACGTTGGGCTAAGGATGTAGGCAGGCAAGGTTCTTTGAGTAGATGTGATACCTTTTATTAGACCAATTGAGTAGTTGGAAAAAATTTCCTTGGCAAGCTTTCGGGCGCAGTCACCCTTTGTCAGGCATGGGGAGTCTCTGCTGTTCTGAGACTCCAAGAAATGAAAACTTTTCATTTTCGTGGAGTCTCCAAACAGCAGAGTTTCATTTCTTTTCAGCAGAACGGTTTTCACTTCTTGGAGTCTCAGAACAGCAGAGACTCCCGATGCCTGAAGAACGGTGACTGTGCCCGAAAGCTTGCCAAGAACATTTTTTCCAACTACTCAGTTGGTTTAATAAAAGATATCACAGCTACTCAAAGAGCCTTGCCTGTCTTATTCTAGGGCATATTGTATGCAAGATAATATGGTAATTCAGAATACATCAGGTGGGGGTGCTGAACAAGGAGCTTGCTTTGGAGGATGCACTTAAAAGGTATTGCAAACATAATTAGTGAGCTCACGACCCAGGTAGGAAGAGTGGTTGGGAAGGAAGAGATGTGTTGGGTTTGCCATCTGAGGACAGAATTAACCCCGTGGAATCGTCCCTTCCAGCACCGGTGCTATTCAGGCCCTTCCCACACTGCTGTGGAGGTCCGACAATGCCATGCGAAACATGTCCAAAGAGCGGCTTGTTTGCTTTTACTCCTCAAAATCTAAAGCAATGCATAATAGCACTAATGATCTCCGACTGGAGCACTTCCTGTGGAATTAACCACCCTCGACTCATTCAGCCGTTCATTAATCCCTCAGAAGTGCCCAGTACATCAATCATGATTGCTTAATTAAAGCAAAGTTACCAGACAATTACGGTGGTCAGAACAGCTCAAGACAGCAAATGAGTCCTGTAGAAGCTGAGAGTCTGAAATGGCTGGGGACGAGCTGCTAGTTCTCCTGGGCAGGCCGGGGGCAGAAGCAGAAAATTGGGATCTTTGGAGTGATGCAAGCCCCCAGCACCAGAAATATCCCACTGGAGACCAGCAGTCAAGGAGCAGGTGGGTAGCACTGCCTCTTTCAGCAGCTCCTTCTCCATTTTGCCATCAAATCCGGACCTGGCACAGTTGAAATGGGGCCTAATATAGGTTAAATTCATGCTGACTGATGCTATGCATCAGTGGAGTAAGAAGGAACCACGCGCCATATGTTTAGGGAATTCGTGGAACGTGCCCTAATTAACGGGCGGCCGGCGAGTTAGAAATCAGTCTAGTACTGAGCGCTCGTTGGAAGCGCACTAAATGGGATGCAGTCCCGTGGCTGTCGCGTTCCTGGACATCGATGAACATCTGTAGTGGATTTTATTGAAGGGCAGAGGGGAGCTATTGAAAATGACCCTATTACTCAGACAGTGACGTATCTAAAAATGTCCGTTGCTTCATGCATTGAAAGTAATAATGTTGGATACCCATTTTTTTTTTACGTTGCTAACTGGAAGCACGCAGGTAACCGGCTCCCCTAGGTCTCCAGAACAGCTTGGCATACGTGTTGGGTTTAAAGGCTGATTTCCGTGCAGCTGATTTGTTGGTTTCAGTAAATAAATAAAATAAACCATGTTAGAAATCCTTTGAAGACAAGCAAGCAAATGCTGGGATTCAGGTGACTGCAACGCACTACCTGCTCTGTGGCAATCTCTGCTGACCTAGTTTTTTGCTATCGGAAGGAAGGCATTTCCAATGATGCAGGCTGCTACCATCTCCTAATGCCGGCTAGAAACATCCAAAGTTACTTCGGGAGCCTCGGGCGCTGTGAGGAGAGAGCAAGAGCCAGCACGCTTCTCCTGGGAGCGACTGCTGTGCAACCTGCTCCGTCCACATCTGTTTCCCCAACTTTACCCCGTGCTGTTGTCTCTCTGCCTATGCGGAGTCATCCCTGGCTCAAAGCGTTTCTCAATGAAGTGGAACATTTTGCAATCAGGTCTGCGGTGGTTGAAATCGGTCATGTTTTGGTCCAAGTAGAAAACTGAAAAATCGGAGCCAGGGGAGGTTTTGCAAAGACCAAGTACATTTCCCAATGTTTTGCCCCCTCCTCTAGTTGTCCGCCATCCTCCTTCCATTCACAGGCCTGCATCGGACGCATCACCACGGCATCGGGGTAGTTGGCGTTGGCCGTGGCCCTGGTATGTCATGGGCCAAATTTGCAGCTTGTCGTGTAATTTTTCATTCTAGTTTTGCCCTGTATTTTCTTTTAAAATGCCCGTCTCGCACATTAGATGCTCTGAATAATATAGGCACTTGGCATCACGGGGGCATATGTCTTAACATTTGGGCCTTAAGATCTGTGGGATGACGGGCCGTCTCACGAGTGCGTCCAGTGCCCTGATCCCTTATTGGACACCTCCCAATAACGATCAAAGATATCGAGGGAGCAATTAATATTCCACCGAAAGCAACCTGTTCACACCTGATGGTCTCTGCTGGGCTCGTGATGGGAGCGGCGAGTAATCAATGCGTTTAGCAGCTGCTCTGGTTGCGGCGTGTTGCGAGAGTAACGCGGCCCCCCTGGCTGCTCTGCTAGCCCCCACGCTAGACTCGTGTCTCGCGGGGAGGATGACCGTCTGCTGCACACCATCTCCGCGGCCGCTCTCCTGCGCTCCGATGGCCGTGATAGAGAAATAAACCTGCCCACGCTTGAGGAAGCAGCAACCCCACCACATGTCGCTGCGGCAATCACCCAGACTACCTGGCAATTAGCAGACGTGCTCAGTGGGGGCAAATTAATTCAAAACATCTCCCCGGGAGCCGTGTCTGAGGACCGAATCCCCGTGTCTGGCACGTCAGGATGTGACTGCTCACAGTTGTCTGCACTCCCAGGGAATCCAGCTAGCCCCTGACCCCAAAGCAAGGCGGTGGGCAGGGCAGCCCTAGCAAACACCCTTCCTCTCCCTTGTGGTGCAAGCAGATTGTGAAACACTAGCCAGGGAGTTTCATGCATTTGCACAAAGGATGCCTGCGGATCTGTCGCACACGTACCCGATTCACTACTAGACGACCAGAATCGCAGACCGCTTGCGCCCGGGTGCCGCCTGGTTTGCACTGAATGCAACCAGGAGCTAAATGCTGAAAAAGGTGGATCTTGAAAGCGCCATCAAATATTTAATGTGTTTCATGTTCTGACCTATTTTGCTTTCAAGCCTTAGAAAGCTTGACAGTACCTCCTAGTGGACACGGAGAGCCCAGGCACAGAGCTTGTAAAATAGGATGGACACTGAAATGCCCGAAGCCTCCTGTCCAGACAAACAGATCCTTGGCTCCTGAACACAGTGGGCTTGAGAGGGAGCAGTACGTGGAGTCGTTGTTTCACAGCCGGTGAAGACGGGGACGTCTCTACCCTGGACCGAGGACATAGAAACACGAGGGGCTGTGCATCCAGATGGCTCTTTGCTGACGTCTCTGAGTGAACTGTGCTCTTGCAAAGCCTTGAAGTTATGTCTGCCACCAGAATAAAAGCAAAAATTTTCTGATCAGAAATCTTCACTGATCGGAAAAAAAATCACATCGATAAGGAATTAAGTATTGTATGTAAACCAAAAAAATCACATGGATAAGGAATTAAGTATTGTATATAAATCAAAAAAATCTCCAGTGCTCCTGCTTTCTAAGCCGTTACGTGTGGTTGTATGAAATATTTTTTTCAACATACACATCATGGGCACTCTCCCTTCAAAAGTTTGGGAGGAGAGGACCCCAAGATTTAATTCCCGATGCAATGACTGTATGTTATGCCACTTGCAAATATTTGCTATGGGAAGTTTCTATCGCCAACCACATCCCTGTCCTCCCAAGAGCCCTGTACCAGTCACGGGTGATTAAGGACTCAGGCAGGACCTCTCCATTACCAGAGCCGTGGGTGTTATTTTTATATACCTTTCCTGCAAATACGATGCAAATAGCAACCTACAGCTTGGAACATGTCGAACGATAAAAATAAAACCATTAGTCTGTCAGACTTCTCCAAACTAATTTGAACTCTCCAATGGACCCAGCATCCTCTAAGCTCCTGAAAGTCCTTCACCATTTTTTCTGAGATACAAGCCTGCAGGAAACCGGTTCAAAGTATTACACCGGGGGACCTGAAGGACATCATATAGCAAAGGGGAAGGGGCCTATGAATATGTTTCTTAACTTAGGAATAGAGTGACCTAGAAGGAGAAAAGGAACTTTCTCCAGAAAGCAAGAGGGGAAAAAACCCCAGAACTGTGCTGCTGGATTTACAGCACAACAGGGCAAGTATCTGGGTCCCTCGAAGCTGAATAACCCAGAGGGCTGGCATGGCAAACCTCTCTGCCTGAGCCTGAGCCTCAGCCCCAGAGCTGTGGTTTTGGTAATCATGTCTCAGCAGGCCCCGACAAGCGATCCCTTTGCTCGTGGTTTGTTCTGACTTTTTCCCTCTTGCCTGACTCGCTCTCCTTTGCTAACCTGGTGTTTCTCCCCACGCAGCGGCCTGTGGGCAGAGTGGGCTAACACCAAGCAAGCATTTCCCACTCCTCAAAGCCACCTCCTTCCTTCCAGCCAGCTCTTTGTGGCGGTGCCTTTTTTTGCTCGCTTTACAGATCCCACGCTGCAAACCGGCCCGGAGGCCCCTGGTGATGTCCAGAGGAAATCAGCCGCTCTTAGATAGGTTTTGCACGTGTGCAATCATCCTTGCAGTGTGCCTCCACGTCGTGGAAAAGCAGGTGAAACCCAATCTCATCTCTCGGTAGCTCAGGCCCGAGGAAAAGAGCGGTGTTACTGAGCGGCCGCTCTCCTCCTGACGGACGGTTGCGTTGTGGAAGGGTTGGGAGCGGAGTTGTCACTGATCCCTTGTTTCTTGGTTGCAGACCGGCCGGATCGAGCCGAACCACCCCAAGGTTTGCGGCCACCAGGGCAACGTGCTCGACATCAAGTGGAGCCCGTTCATTGAGAACATCATCGCCTCTTGCTCAGAGGACACTTCGGTGAGTAAAAACCATGTGAATGGAGGGTGTATAGGTTTCAGCAGGAGGTCAGTGTGAACAGACTGCACTTCCCTGCCTGGTGTCATCACTGTGGCAAGCTCCTGGATCGGTCTCTCGCTCCTTAGGGAGCTTAGCGGGGAAGGTACCCCCCATGAATCAATGCAGGGCGTTCCCCTCTCCATAAATATAACCCTACGTGCTTGGGGCATGAGCTCCTACAGTTGCGTGTGCGTGCGTGGTGCAGAAGAGGTGTGTTTTAAACTCTAAAGGGATGCATGTGAAAAGAGGAGGAGGAGGAGGAGACCAGCCGTGTGACTCAGCAGCGATTTGGAGGAGGCATCAAGTTAGTTCTGTCATTTCGCTTTGAATTTTCCTCTGTGATTTTTTTCCCCCCATTTCATTCTGTTTTGTTTTCATCGCTGTCGGGGTCCTTCGTCATCCTCCCGGGAGCGGACGAGGGCCCAGGCTCTTCCAGAAGACGGGAGATGAAAGGCGGGGGGATCTGACAGGCAGCAGGAAGGAGTGGGCTGGAGCCCCCGGCGGAGCAGCGGGATGAAAGGGGAGACTCTCATGGGTGGAGGGAGGGAGAGGAGCGGAGAGGAGGCAGCAAAGCAGCTGCAATCTATTGGTGAGACAACTTAGCGAAGGGATTCAGTGTGTCGGCCGCTCGTGGCTCTCCAGCCTCTTCATCTGTCACGGACAGGCCATGTGGGACCGAGGTGACCCGGGAGGGGACGCTCTCAAACATCTGGCCGCCCCAATGACTTTGCACTGGGGAACATGTGGCCAGCGCGAGGGACGGGTCACGGGAACGGCCCCCCGAGCGTGGCTGGCAGACACCTGAGACCCCGCGGATAAACAGCGAAACGCTCCCAACACCGAGGCAGCGTTTCCCCCAGGCCTCTGCTCCGGCCAAGAAGCTGGGTGCGCCCGAGGGCAGGGGCTCCCACTGCTCTTATTCCAGTTCGGCTCGTGGGAGCGCCCCCGTCCGAAGCTTTCCCTCCAGCCCCATCTCCGTGCTGTCCCTCCCGAGCCCGGAAGGGCCCAGCTACCTTCTGCAGGTCCAGTCCCTTCCTCTCCTGCAAAAGAGGGGCAAAAAAAGGGGAGACACCTCTCCTGTTTCCACCCCCTGGCATCTTTTCCACCCGCAGCCTCCTCCATCCGACGCGTCTCCAGTAGCGGAGGGCATTTCCCGCGGAGGAGGCAGGCTGGCAGTCAGGGGCACGGTTCCCGGACGTCAGGCCCTGCCACGAGGAGGGCGACAGCACCGGGGGGGCATCTGCTTCCAGGAAAAGCTGCACGCTGCCAACTAAGTAGTTTGCTTCAGCAAATCTCCTGGCGAAAGAGAGGCGCCGCGGGCGCATCCAGACCCTTCCTGCTTTATACGTGCCCGGCGAGCTCTCTGCAGATCTCCGGCTGCCGTCTGGCCCAAGCAGCTCCCTCTGCTACTCGGTGATGTCATGTGTTGTTGGCGTCCTAGCTTTCCCTTTATATCCCCGCGCTGCAGATAAGCCGTACGGCTGCAGGCAACAACGTCTTGTTCCCCCCCCCAACAGCAGCACTGTGATTAATCCCCTCTTACTCTCGTCAGCAGCGGGGCGGCAGCGATGCTAACGATGCAACTGTCACGATGAGAGAAGAGGGGCCTTGCAATCTGCTGAGGCAGGAGCTAGGTCGCGTCTGCTCGGCTGCCGTTTAAGGCTGCGCTTTTGCTTTCTGGTCGCTAATGTTTCCCCCTTGACAACCTGCCATCGCCTGCAGAAACCTGCGCCTCGGTTCCCCCGAGCAAAACCTGGGATGACCCGGTTTGTAACAGGGTACCGTTCTGCCTCGAGACGTCTCGCTGCATCATTATATAGTATCATCTTAATGTCTCATCCTCTGCTCCTAGTCCAGCACGTTGGCGTTTTTTATTAACTGAAACCTTGTCGAGAAGCTTTGGACTGAGGGGAAAATATTCAGATCGCAGCCATGAATCACTGAAAGCTGTCTCCCTCTTTCAATTATAACCAGTTTCATCCCGTCAGCTGGGAATATTAAGTGTCTGGAGGGTGCTTTGTGATCCATCACGGCCAGTTCATTTAAACCCAGGAAATCAAGGTAGTCACCCACAGCCTCTAGTTAATGGTTCTCCTCTTGGTTGTTGGTCTTTTTTCATTTTAGAGAAGAACAGTCATTTTGGTCACCGTTTTATGATGCAGGCATGCGGTGTGGTCTTGGTTGAAGCTCAGCAGACATCCGGGATCTCCAAGGCCTACTGCATGGGTCTGGGTTTTTGGGAAAATATTACAATATAGAAAGGAAGTTTGGAAGTAGTGCTGTAGCCTTTACCTCTGGGACATGGTCTAATGGATGCCCTTGGCTTGCACTTTCCAGATGCCGCATTGCTAGAGGGCATGAGAGTTGCTGAAGACATGCCAGTCAGGTTCCTGTGCAGGGTTAACTGCTTGGCACCAAGACGCTGCTTTTCATGTGTTGAATGAATGAACCCGTGTGATGAGCCGTTCTGCCTCCTGGCACGTTATGGATGCAGATCTCGGACTTGATATTGCAAATGCAGCTAGTCGTGGAGGCGGCAGTACCATTCACCATAGCAGTTGCATTTGCTGCTCCCTAGTTGCTCCATGCTAAGAACTTCCTTGGACATCGATTTCCTTAGGGACGCCCCTTGGAGGAGCACTATTTCTTTTTCTAAATTGCTAACCTAGTCCACGTAGCAGGCTGCCAAGCTCTGTCTACCAGTCTTTAGTAACTAGTCTGACCACTTCGGCCCATTTCCAGGAGCTAAGCTGCCCTTCTCAGAGGGTCTCCATTGCACAGCTCACCCCAGAAGTTCAGTGGTTTATGGCACACGCTTAAATCCAAATGTCTCATTCTCACAGGGAGAGGCAGGGACCTCATCTGACACGTGCTAAACCGACCAAACAGAAAACTTTTCCCCTGGAGAGCCCTGTCTGGCTGCCTCTGAAAGTTTAGTGGTGCAGTGGGCTAGCTAAGGGATTTTATGGACCTGCTTGCATGGTCAGCCTTGGTCTGATTGCTGTCTCCCAGCTTGTTTAATGGTGAATCACCTATGGTCTGACTATAGGTATATAGACTATAGCTGCATAGTCTGGAGAAGAGAAGACTGAGGAGTGATTTAACAGCAGCTTTCAACTACCTAAAGGTTGTTTCCAAAAAGGATGGAGCTGGGCTGGTCTCAGTGGGGGCAGACGACAGGACAAGGAGCAATGGACTCAAGCTGCAGCAAGGGAAGTTGAGGTTGGGTATTAGGAAGCACTGTCTCACGTGGAGGGTGGTGAAGTACTGGGATGGGTCACCCAGAGAGGTGGTGCAGTCTCCATCCTTGCAGATGTTAAAGACCCAGGTGGACAAAGCCTTGTCTGGGACGATGTAGTTGGGGCTGGTCCTGCTTGGAGCAGGGGTTGGACTAGATGTGACCTCCTGACGTCCCCTCCAAACCAAATTTTCTATGATACTATGAACTGGTAGTGGATTATCTAATCTTCAGCTGGCAGGGAGCGATTCGGGTTGCTCGCTTCCTGCATACCCGATCCAGCCGTAGCTCGCAGCATTTGGGAATAAACAAGGCGTGCACTGGGTGTCTGTCACCCCACCTCTCTCCCAACCCCCGCACTGGCTTTTGTTCTTTGTCCCTGGGTCTTTCGCTTTGATGTGCTGGAAGCAAGTGCAAGGTTGCTGATCCCTAACCCTCAGAGAGTAGTGAGAAGGTCCCTGGATAACATCTGCTTATTACCTGGCTCCAGTATCTGTTTTCATTTGGTATCATTTAAGGGTGCTTTAGGCGTCCTCTGACTTGGGGATGTATTACAAGGCTTGCATCATGTGAGGGATAAACTGCTTAGAAATGCCATTGATCCATTACAGACTCAGTATCCAAGGTTGAAGGCGGTGTGCCTGGGGCCAGGCTGCCCGGCTCCTCTTGCAGGTAGCCTGCATTAAGTGCCGTGCCCTCCGTGAAGAAGCTGCCTGGACCTTGCAAGGAGAAGGACAAGATGCGAGAGAGAAGGATTTGGAGGAGGCATCAGAAAATCAGTCCATTAGCCTGCAGCTCGAATGCAGGCTGCAGTAGCTGCACCTCAATAGCTTATTTAATAAAGAGCCACTCGCCTTCCCGAAGTACTGACGCATCTTGCATTATTACCCAGTACGTGGAACAGGAGATATGGTGGCAGGGAGCAGGTCACTGAAAGCCAGTGCAAGAGAGAGAGCGTGCGATTAACATGCAGACAACGCTGTGCCCAGGAGCAGAGCGAGCAGGCAGCCGGGAGAGACGCGGACTATCAGGAATGCATTGCAGACAAAAAGTCTTGGGAGCAGAGGGAAGAGCTGAGTCTGCATGCAGAGATGACCCTGGCAGGATAACATTGGGAAAAATCCCAGGCTAGAACTGGGATTATTTATTCCAGAAAAGAAGATGGAAGGGGGGGGGGTGGTAATAAACAGTCTTCAAATACCTGAAGGTTGGATATACATAGGATGGTGATGGATTAGCCTGTGTGGCCTCTGGGAACGGGACAAGAGCAGTGGTCTTTGCTTGCAGCAAGGGAAACTGATGTTAAGAAAATCTTTCTCAATGTCAGGGTGGTTAAGCAGTAGCAGGCTACCCAGAGAGGATGTACCTATTCTCACACAAGATGAATTCAAGTTAGAGTAGAAATGGAAACAGATTTTCAGCTGCCGTGGATGATCAGGGGAATGATAAGATTGTTTTATGGGGAAAAAATTGGAGTTTGGGTCATTTAGCCTAGAAAAATGAAAGGGCTTGGGCACGCAGTACATTTATACTGCTATCATGGGCAGTTTTGTGCACCAATGTAAATTATATCAGGATTTCGGCTTAGCTGCTTGAAGGTGGGTTTATTTCAGTGCCTTGCCACTGGGTGGTGGGGGAGCAGGAAATAGTTTCTGTGCCTGTAGCACGTGGCCGCCCCGGGATAGCTGCAGGCACGCAAGACTTGAACCGGTAGATTTACCCACGATTTCTCTCGGCATAATGATGCCTTCGATTCAGGTAGAGTTAGCGTGCTGCGCTGTGATGGTCCAGGAAACGCCTGGGAGGCAAGTCAGATCAGCAGCCTGCAAGTGGTGAGCAAGTCTTTGAGTAAATCGAGGTCGGGCCTGGGCTGTGAGCCATTGGGCTGAGTCCTGGAAGAAGTCACGATGCATTACCAATGATGGGGAACGCATGACCAGGGCAAATCCATTCATTGGAAATGTGATGTCAAGATGAGCCATCAAGCCACCGGACCACCTCGCCACTGGACCACCTTGCCACACCTCAGGGCAGCGCTGCGAGCTCCAGATGCCTAAGGGCATCACCCAGCCTCAGAAATGGGCCGGGGCAAACTGGACCAGGCATTAGAGGCATTAGAGGTAGTGGCTCCTACACTCCTCTTACTGTAGGAGAAGGAGGGAAGAGGCCATCCAGGGCCGTGATCCCAAGCTGTGACAACTCCTATCCAGGCGCGCGGCGTGGATCATTGGGCTGATTGCAATGCATGGCACCAAGGAGAGCAAGGCGTCAGTCCACGATCCTCCCAAGCACTCCAGCTGCCTCTTGGGGAACTCAGAGCCGCTAACCAAATGCCCGGAGCAAAGGTTGTCCACACATGAATAGGGCTGGACAACTCTCTTTTCAGATTCTGCATGCACCGCTCAGGAAGTCTGCGAGACCCGGAGGCAGCGAGGGCATTATCAGAGTCCCAAGAAGAAGCATCCGAGGCGCCGAAGAGCATCACAAGTGAGGGACCCGTCCCAAGCGTCTGCAGTCCCGAAGAGTGGAGCACCTCATTAAGTGACCTGGGAGAAAATGGAAGAGAGATGGGATCCCAGCGCGTGGGATGGAGCCCGGGCTTCAAGGGGACGATCGGTGGCACAGCAGCACCCTCCGGAGCAGGCTCGGTGAAGCGGGACACACGGCTCTCCTGGGCCTCTGTCGTGACGCAGGAGCCGGGGACAGCATTGTAAGTCCTGGCCCTGGGGCATCATATAGGGCTAATGCTCTCCCAGGGAGTGATGAGGATTTTACGACAGGTCTAATTTCACCACCTATAACTTACACACCATGTCCTGCCCTGGGCCTGTCTTGCTAATAGACCTCCCTGACGATCGTTTTAGCACTATGTTGTAATTATTCCCTAGCTACCCAGCCCTCGCCCATATGTATATGTCACCTCCTCGTACCGATGATGGGCATTCAATCTTCTGCCTGACACCTGTCCTGAAAGGTGCCGATGCATTATATGAGATTGCAAAAACAAGCAGCAGCGAAGGGACCTCCGCTTCCGCGGTTCCTATTCCCATGGGCTGGGTAAGGGGCGGTATTACAGAGTACAGGGCACTGCTGTGAACAGGATTTGTGCTGGGCCATAAATGAACGTGGTGCTTTAAAAACAGGCTAGGAATGGGCATGAAATCCAGTGTAAGCCAGTGGCGGTTGCCTCGTGTTGCTTTTCCACATCCACTGAGGCATATCCTGAGCTGGTCAGGTTGGGGGGGGGGGGGTTGCAAGTAAAAGGTTTTTAGCTGGAAA
>NW_017728996.1:3312170-3332415 GCF_001723915.1 Gavialis gangeticus | reverse complement strand
GGGGGGGGGGTGTTGCAAGTAAAAGGTTTTTAGCTGGCAAGCACAGATGCATCACAACCAAAACTTTTGTGGGAATGTATGTCCCGATGTAAACTTCCTCAGCCCCAGACTGGGGGCAGGTGAGAGAACGGCACCTCCTGAGTAGGCTGAAGTGACAGAAGTTGTGATTTAAAGAAGCTCCGTAACAGGAGACTGAGGGGCTGGGAATTGGGAAATGGGCCCTCAGGCAGCAGGTAGTTAATAGTAGCTGTTAATCAGTCACTTGGAGAGCAACTCAAAGCCTGCAGACACCCATAGAAACATGGGAAATGAGGGCTGGCAGGGACCTTGGGAGGTCACGGCTAGTCCAACCCCCTGCTCCAAGCAGGACCAGCCCCAACTACATCATCCCAGCCAAGGCTTCGTCTACCTGGGTCTTAAACACCTCCAAGCACCTCTCTGGGTAACCTGCTCCAGTGCTTCACCACCCTCCTCGTGAGAGTTTTTCCTAATATCCATCCTCAACTTGCCTTGCTGCAGCTTGAACCCATTGCCCCTTGTCCTGTCGTCTGCCCCCACTGAGACCAGTCCAGCTCCATCCTCTTTGCAGCCCCCCGGCAGGGAGGTGAAGGCTGCTATTCAACCCCCTCAGTCTTCTCTTCTGCAGACTCTCTCATCTACTGCTCCACCATAAAACTTGGTGTTAGTTCTTCTTATTCTTTATGTGCCTGCATTTTATAAACCCAGTGATCTCCATGTAGCCAATAGCACGATGATTAGGCGCTCCCTTGGGATATGGGCGCCCCAGGTTCAAGTCCCTGCTCTAAAACCAGGCGGACTGAACACTTGATCCTGGATCTCCTTCATCCCAGTAAATGTTCCCACCACTGAACTGACAGCCCTTTGCTGTCTCCCAATAGATCTTTTGGGCTTAATGAATATATATTTATTTCTACAAAGTGGAACAGCTGAAGAGGGGTTACTCCAGTTGTTAGCGCATGACCTTGGAGTATGAGAGTCTCCATTTCAAATGCCTGCTCCAGACCAGGTGGGTGAACTCCCTGCCTGCTGGGGCACTGGCTCTCAAGGGTCTCGCTGTCCTGACAGTAGAGTTATCATCCCACAGTGGAAGGAAACTCAGTCCTAAAACTTCAGGTTTTTGCCTTGTTTTCTGACCAGCTTCCTTCTGACCACTGCATCAGATGGGGAACGGTGGTCCTGCTGTATTTGGTCTCAGAGTGGCCAGATCGCAGGCCACGGTGACCCCATTCTGGGATGAAAGATAACTAGGAAACTGCCTCAATTATGACAGTCACAGGCTGAAGACTGGAAAGACGTCACGGGAAAGACACTATTGTGGGGATCCCAGAGACGGTGCAGCTGCAACGGACACAGGCTGCAAACGTGGTGCCACATTGCAGATTGCCAGGCACGAGTTGCCCAGCCAGACAGGCCCTCGGGGCCCCGAATCAAGACTCCTGAGTTTCCATTACAGTTCTCTTCTGCGTGCCATCACCGAAAGAAGGAGAGATATCAGACGGTTTAACAAGGCTTTGACCCTCCCAACCCATCCCTTCCCCGCGCGCTGATATAAGTGGTGCTTGCTACCTTGCAATGCTGTTCTTCTCTCACGGCAAACCATCGAGTGAAAGGTGAAGATGCATCTGGAGAGAGGTTTCAGCACGTTAGGAGAGAACAAGCCAGCCTCTCTCTCTACCGGCGGCTCGGTTGCACACTCTGCAGAGCTTCATTACTATTTTACCTGCTCCTGACGTGAGCACCTGCTCGATCTGTAGCGTGGCAGCTTTCCAAGGCCGCTTTTTAGGCTGTCAGCATGTTGCAGGTCGCCAGCCGAGCGAACGCTGCAGAGGCCCTGTATAAATTAACCCCAGAGCACACCCGGAAGTTTTGCAAGAGCGCGACCAGTTGGTCAAAGCTCAGCCTGAGTGCATGGAGGGCAGTAACCGCTCTGGCTTTGCTTTTGCACTTCCTCTATCTGGAAGAAAGACCTGGCACCTTCTGCAGCTGGCCACCATCTTCAATAGGATGCTTCTAGATCAGCCTTGAACACCTGGGGCCGCAGTGCAAACAGGGGTCCCGTCCCCGTGGTTCTAGCTAAAACCATGAGCTGGCAGCCTCTTTGTGGGCTTGCACCACTTCTGCGGTGAACCTAGCGAAGTTTCTCTCCCGTGGTTTTATGGGCTCCTCCACTTCTTTGGCATAGGCAAAGTGTCTTCTCTCCAGCAGTTCATGTTGCCTCGGGAACACGTGGAGCCCGCTGTTTAGAGATGCACCCGGGTTGTCTCTCACACGCACACTTTAATGCAAATGCCCGTTGATTTGGTGGAATTAACTTGGCTTTACAGTGGGAAAAAGGGCAGACTTTAGCCCAGAAGGTTCAGCTTTTGGATTTTAACCTATTCCTTGGAGTTCTCCATAGATATTTGACTTCTGAAATACAGTACAAGCCACTTACGGTGCCCTTAAGGGAGGTGTGCAGCCATTTGAATAGTGCAAACGGCACTAGTCATCAGCAGGTTGGGGGCAAAGGAGATGGGAGAAGGCTACACGAGCCCACCCCGTACAGACGGGAACGAGGGGGTGATGTGAGCGTGCTGCCTTTGCACACACTCAGCCCCAGCTCTCCCACAGCATTTGAGGATCCTGATGATGTCAGTAGTAGAGCCGCTAATTAAAGCAATCAACCTCTGTGTGCTCATCCTAGCCGGGAACAACCTGCTTTCAGCTGTTCGCACCTCATTAAGGCTGCTGACCTTGTAACCCCTTGCCCCCAGTAGTAGCCTTGGCATTGACAGGCCCTAATGAGCGTCTGGGCTGCTAATTGCACGCCATTGGTAGTGGTTGGCACAGGCCGAGAGGACTATCCACCCGCCGGGCGTGTCAGGCTTGTTGTGCTGCTTGGATTGCATCCTGAGGCTTGCAAATCTAGAGTCAAGCCTACCCTGTCTCAGCTGGACTCCTTTCTTTCATTTTTGTAAAGCACATAGGGATTTTTATGACTACGTCCATTCGCTCCCCAGCTCCGCTCTCACATGGATGCCCTGGGCCTTACTCTCGTCTCCTCTCACGGACTCAAATCCGGACCCTCCAAGGCGCCAGACCGCTGTGTAATGCATCGAAGTGACAGGAGAGTCTGGGCCCATCCGTGCCGGGGCAGTCAGCCTGCGGGGCAACTCGCCATGTGTCTTTCGTGTCCTGTCAATCGTAGTCGCCGCTTGGATTTCGTTGCGTGGGGATGTCCATCTTCGCTGTCTCACCGATGCCCATCTCGGGCGTATCTGTGCAATTCAGATTGTGCAGGCTCCTACTTTGTAAGCTTGACCTTTTAGCTACTGTTTTTATTGTCCCGGCGTGCCCTTTCGGCCGGTGTGATCCAGCGATCGATAACTTAGGCCTTGCACAGCCTGCGACATAGATACCGGGTTTCAAGCAGACGGTTCAGCGGCTGATTTTTTTTGCAGGCTGGCAGATCTGGAAGCTAGCTTTCTGCTTCAGGATTGTACACCTCTGTCCCGACTCAGAGGACAAGTCCTGATGGACAAGGCAGAAGCTGACCATTCCCCATCTCGCCCCGCTCTGTGGTTGCACCATTAATAGCGTCCTCCCGACCCCCTCTGGAAAACTGCTTCTCCCCCATGATCTGGGATGCGCTTCTGCCATCACAATGCTACTTGCTTCTTGTCCGACCAGATGTTTTCACAACTTTACGTTCCTCTTCCAGCAAGTCCCCAGGGTCACTATCGCGTTGCACATGCCAGATAGAGAGAACAGGCCTCTCCCCAATATTTAGTCTGGTATCAGCTTCCTCGGTCACTGCCTTTACAGCTCCCTTTGGAAGATTTCCATGCTTTCCCGTTGGCTTGAGAATAGCTCTCCACCGCACAGATTTTCAGATGCTTTCCATACCGCTGCGCTCTTGCTTCGGCCTTCTCAGTCCCACCGTCGTACCTCTGGCTGCAGGCCAGATTTGTGTTGAGCTGGAGCAATAAGCAGCTGGGTGCAAGGGAAACCTCAAGTGCAATGGTGTCGTCCTCTGATCTGAACTATAGGAACAGATGTGAAGGAAGTGCCGTTCTTGTGACACCAACATCCAAGCACTTGAGCAGAGCTAAGAGTTTCAGCATGTCCGAGCCGTTGCTTGTCTCCGTCCGGGTGGTTAAGCGGCACAGAGCATGCCAGCCTGAATTCAACCAATGCCTTAGGTCCACCCAGCACGTCTTGAGATGCCATTTTCCGAGTGTCCTGTACTACCGCGGTGCTCTGCAGAAAAACGAATCAAAAAAGGCTCTTTGACCGAATTCGACAGAAGTGGCATGGCTGATGTGGGCTCAGACCCGCACCGGTGCCCTGTGACGGAGATGAAGAGGAGAGAAGTCTTCAAATAACCCTGTCTTTCCCTGCACGGTGCACCCGTTATCTTCCAAATGTTTCTTCCTGGGTTTTGTTTGATGTCCTCAGCAGTTGTGCAGGCCTCGGAAGCACTCAGCTTTGCCCTGACTCCACTTGTCTGAAAGGCCATTACAATTTAGCAGCCACTGGGGACCCTGTTTAATGATGCCCATGCAACTGTGAATCCCCCTGCAATGCAACAGCCTCTCTGTGTTGTTTCTCCTCCTCGGAGAAGTAGCATAGGCCGTGCGCGCTGCTCTGCCCACGCCGAAGTCAGTGGCGTGACAGCAGGTATCGGTCGAGTGTGTGCGTGTGCGTTTACAGCTTTGTGAATGCTAGATGCGGATCGGGCAGAGCAGACCTTTGCAGGGCAATTACAGAGAGGATGGAGATGGCTTTTTCTCTGTGGCTCTGCAAGATGAGGAGCAATGGCCTCAAGCTGCAGCAGGAGAAATGTAGGTTGGAGATTAGGAGAGGGGTCAGGCATTGCAATAAGCACCCAGAGAATTGGTGGATCCTTGGAAGTTTTCAAGAGCAGCTTAGACGCGTGCCTGGGATGGTGTAGTTAGGGCTGGTCCTGCCTTGAGCAGAGGGCTGAACTAAATGACCTTGCGAGTCCCTTCCAGCCCAACTTTCCTACAATTGCTGTGATCGGCTCATGCAAAGGCACAATCGTTCCTTGAGGATTTCAGCTGGTGATTGAACGCCGCGCACCAACTATCTTGACTACCATCAGGGGTGTCACTTTGCCCTACCAGACCGAGATCAGGTGCGGTCCTGTTTTGAACTGAAGCTACGTGAGTCACGAGTGACCCTTTTAACTCCATGCTAAATGGCAAAACAAGGATATCACATAACCGTCTTCCCCAGTTCGCTCCAGTAGTTCAAGGCCGTCCATCAGGCAGCTGCTAACAGCAAATGGGTACCGGCTTTCACAATACTCGCTCCCCAGATACGAAAGCTAGTGAAGATGGTTTGCCCAGCTATGGCAGCACAAACAGCACGAAATATATTGCTGCCACTATTGCTATCCAGCAACAGCACTAAATCTTGAAGTCCTTCATTCTGGTTCTTCAGGAGGTCTCTTGCGAGGTTGGATTTCTTTCCCCCGGGGGTGTGCACGTGTGCACTTGCAGACGAGTGAGTGGCATATCTTTCAGGTGCTGGTTTTTGAGGGCTCTGCCGTATCTTTTTGCATTACTTTTCACTTTGCGTTATGGGCACCAGGTGCACGCCGGGTCCTCTTTACCAGCCATTGCAGTTCCCTCGCACGGCTTAGAGGACTAGACCCGCCAGCCCATCTCTGCGGAAGAAAACCAAGGCTTTGCCTTCCCATTGCCAGCCAGAATTCGGGGAGCAGGTTGGGGACACGGGAGATGGGAGGGGGGAATACAAACCCACCCTGTACAGACGGGAATGAGGGGATGGTGTGAGCGCGCTGCCTTTGCACACGCTCAGCCCCGTTTCTCCCATAGCATTCGGGGATCCTGATGATCTCCTGGGGGAGAGCCTAGCGAATGGAGACTCGGCAGAGAAAAGGAGGCTCTCGGAGGCCTCTCAGATCAGGGCAGAGATGTCTCCTCCCGATAACCTTTGCTCCCGCTGTCCTTTCAGGTGCGAATATGGGAAATTCCAGATGGAGGCTTAAAGCGCAACTTGACAGACGCCGTCCTCGAGCTGTACGGGCACAGCCGGCGGGTCGGGCTCGTTGAATGGCACCCGACCGCCAACAACATCCTGTTCAGCGCGGGCTACGACTACAAGGTGAAGTACACCGGAAGAGTTCGAGCTACGCTCGGCTGTAGCTGGGACCGCTCTTTACCAGTATAGCTCCAGTAAAAACAGTGGCCCAGTCACACTACCCCTTGAGCAAAACCAGCCACTGCAGGAAAAGCACGTTTTTTTCTTATGTTATGCCACCAACGCAGCTCTGGGCAAAGATCTCGCCCTTCCCACCCCGACCGATATGGCTGCACCAGTGTGGACCTGGCCCCGGTTCTCTGAAGGGTCTTGAAAGATCGAAATCACAGTTGGCCAAGCCTTTTGCTGTTTTTTGTCATGGTCGCTTCTCCTTCTCGGGTCTTTCTACCACTCCCTGCTAATCAATGCAATGAAAATGCACTCGAGATCCAGGATCTGCTGAGGCAGGTGCATTGGGATCTTGCTCCCCAGAGAACTTGGCATGGACTAACATGAGGACACAGAGCAGACAGTGATATTTTCCTTTTACCTAGTCATAGTGGCCTTCTGTCTGCATAATGCTCATGTAAAACTCGCGTGTACTTTGGTCACCCTGCAAAGCTAGCACTGAACTCGAGCTCTTACGCTCGTGGCTGTGCTCCCAGACTCGTCCGCGTTGTGCAGCCAAACCAGATCACCCATGTTTCCAACATCCTGCCTCAAGAAGGGATTGCAGAAATAGCTGCGGGGAGTGGGTTTGTTGCTTCACTGATCCTGCAGGACTTTTGCTCCTTTTCTGTGGGACGCGGGGCTGGGGTGGTGGGGATGCAACCGGCCGTTTCATTTGGACCACGGGACACGTTGGCTGGGTGGTCGCGTGTCGTGACAGCAGAACCCAGCTCACCCAGCTTGAGTTTGCTGGGGTGAAAAGGGCCTGTCTTTTTACTGATCTGCTGAACAAAAGCTGCAAGGGAAACCAGGGAGGGCCAATAAACACGGAGCCCCAAACTGCCAGGTTCAGAGTCCTTCTGACGGCAGAACGACACACGGCTACGACCAGAAGTTATCCTTTACCTTCCTTGATATCACACGAATGCTAAAGAGATCAAATCGGCCTGGCATGCCCATCTTCTGCGCATGAGCACAGCTTGGGTGGGCACGGCGCAGCTGGCTTTCCCAGGGCCGGAGTCTGCTGGTTTGGCTCAAATGACACCCACGTGCTCATGCTGGGGGTTGCAATCGGGCGTAAGCGCCGAGCCAGGCGCGGTCTTGCACCGATGTATTGCCACGTGCGGGCAAAGGAGCCTTGGCACTGAATTTTTCTTTTGCAAATGAGGGTTAACATAATCCTTCCTCGTTTCCCTCCAGGTTCTCATCTGGAACCTGGACATCGGGGAGCCGGTCAAGATGATCGACTGCCACACGGACGTCATACTCTGCATGTCCTTCAACACCGACGGCAGCCTGCTCTCTACCACTTGCAAAGACAAGAAGCTGCGAGTCATCGAGCCGCGCTCGGGCCGAGTGCTTCAGGTGAAGAGCTGGGTGCAGAAGAGTTGCCAAGGATCTGTCTCAAGGAAGTCCCAGGAAAGGCATCTGTTATTTCTGGCAAATGCACACGCAGCCTTAGGCTTTATTCAGTGAAGGGTTTCCAAAGTTGGTAGTTGCGTTCCTGACATGTACAGCTGGGGAAAAGCTGGGGGCGGTGGGAGGAAACAATTTTAAGCTCACCGTAAGCGCGCCGTGAGGGAAGAGCTCCCGAGGAATGAGGGGCCCTGGGAAGGGATGTGTACGATATTCGAGAAGCGTCGGAGTCTCAAATGTCAACATAGACATTTAAGGCAAGACAGTAGAAGGGATCCGGCCCCGTTTTAGCCCCCAAACCCATCACAGACACTGCTCCCTCCCTTCTTTGCTGGGACCCTTGCATGAGCACCGAGCTCACAGTTTGCAGCGCGGGAGGAGAGGAAGGACGAGGGGAGAATGCAGCTTGCAGAGGCCGTGCAGAGAGCGGGGGATCGTGCGGGACGCCCGGGGCCGAGATCCCCTGGAGGGTCACGCTCCCCAACTCCGGGGCTTGGGTTTCCACCGTAGCTCGCCTAGAGATCAGGGCGCTTGAAAGGTGCCGCCGCCCAGCCCGCGTAGCACATCCGGCCTCTTCTCCTTCCAGGAAGCCAGCTGCAAGAACCACCGCGTGAACCGGGTGGTCTTCCTCGGGAACATGAAGCGGCTGCTCACGACCGGCGTGTCGCGGTGGAACACGAGGCAGATCGCGCTCTGGGACCAGGTCAGCAGCCCTCCCCGGCGGCGGAGGGGGCACGCGGGCGGGTCCAAGGGTCCGCGCCCTGCTCCGTGCAGGCTTAGGTGACTGGGGGCAAGTCGTCCAGGTGTCCGGTGCCATCCGCAGCATGCAGACACCTGCCTGGCGGCAATGCTTTCCTGCATCTGAATTCATCGACGCTGGTAAAGAGCTGGGATCCTCGGTGGGAATGGGCTCTCCATCAGCAGACTGGCAGGAATTAGGTGCCTAATTCAGCTCTTGTTGACTTCCACGTCCCTCGGGAGCTGCAGCATCCCCCGGCACGAGACGCGATCGAGATGCCTCTTGTAGCAACCAAAAACCAAGCACATGCGGAGTGGTTTCTTTGCTCCTCCTTGTTTCCTAAGGGATGCTGCATAGGTCTTTATATAACTCGGAGAATCTGGGCCAGCCTCCAGTGGAGGGCTGGCTGGGAAGCTGGAGCTTGGCGTGCACAATTAGTTAAGGCAGATGTGAGCTGACCGGCCCCAGCCCAGCAAACCTTCCCGCCCTCGCCTTTGACATCATGCACAGCCTTGTAGACCGAAGAGTTTGAGTCTGTCCGTGCACTGGGGATGTGGCCGTGGCCCTGTCCGCTTTGGGGACCGGTTGCCCCCGGAGGTCAGGGTCCGCGCCCTGCAGACCATCACTACCCCCAGACCTGTCTCGGGAGAGAGAAAGGGAGAAAGTGCTTTGCACTCTCCTCCTTTCTCCTTCTGCCTCCCCTCCCTGCTCAGAGCCCAGCCCACGCTGGCCCAGACTGGGTCTCAGGCACAAACCGCGCAGCAACGCCAGCACCCAGCACAGCTCCGGGCTGAGGGGTGGCTGGATCCTGCTTGTACTGCATCCCCTACGGACCCGGGACACATCCAGGGCCCAGCAGTGCACTTGCACAAGACCTTAACTAGCCACTTTTTGCTCCATGTGTCCAGGGTCCAGACAGTGGCCTCAGTCTCCCCCTCCCCTCTGACTCGTATGATACTTCTTCCCCTGGCAGCGCTGGGGGAGGATGGCAGGTTTGCCCAGGTTTCCCAGACATCGCCCACCAGTGGACCCCGCTTGTGCAAAACCTGTGTTGCTTTGCTGATACTTTGCATTTAGTGCAAAGCACCTGTGCAATTCTGCTGTGATGCTTTGCTGATGCATTCAGTGCTTTCCTCCCCGTACAGGAAGACCTGTCCATGCCCCTGATAGAGGAGGAGATCGACGGGCTCTCAGGGCTCCTGTTCCCTTTCTACGATGCTGACACGCACATGCTGTACTTGGCTGGAAAGGTACGTTGGTTTGCGTCAGGCCACAAAGCGACACGTGGCACTAAGGCCGAGACTGACTTAGCGGAGTTTCGATCATCTCCCAAAGGCAAGCAAGCAAAGGGGCCCGTCTCTGACGAGCGCATTTACATTTAAACACTGGGGCCGAGAGGCTGATCAAGCTTTCGTGAGCGCAGATTTGGAGTCGCGCCTTTGGATTTGGCCTCGGCGGTGTGTCGTGTGTCGATGGAGCTGCTCCTGGGAGCGATAGATGTGCCCAAGTCTCTGTGAAGGATCACCTGCCCCCTTTGCAGCCCGGCTAGCCGATGCTTCCAGACAGCTTTGGAAAGAGCCATCCAGGATGCAAATACTGCACCGCAGACAGGAGGCCCCGAAAAAATTTAAATGCAATGGGTTTCCTATTGGCTGCATACGGGCCCCTGCCAGAGCCAGCGTATGGCCCCGCGTAACGCACAGCGTGTGCTTTGCCGGGAGCGCGCGTATAAATGTCAGCACGGTGGCTCCCTGCCTGTGCATCGCAGCCCTGCTTGCTGCTCATTGTTGCTCCTCCAGGATGGGCCAGGCCTGGTTTTAACACGTGTCCCAGCCGCTCGGATTGGTTAAAGGATGCTCCTTGCTTTAGCTGCGCTCCGGTATCGTGTCTGTTTGTGCTGGAGCATGCGCGGTCGAATGCCCAGGCACAGGCTGTGCCTGGTGAAGTTGTGTTTGTAGCCCCTTAGCAAACATCTGCTGTGTGGGGAGTGTGGCTAGGAAAACCTCCAGTCACCCTGCCAGTCTCCCTTCCCAAACAATGCAGCTGCTGCACCAAGACCCTGCACGGGCTGGCTCGGGGGGCTGCATCCTCCCATGCACGGTATGCTTCCCACGCAGCATGATGGGCGGCGTCCTGTGATGCTCCTCTGAACCAGCCCTTTCATTTGCGTACAGCTTGCACAACCCGCTGTTAAACTTACCTCTGTTCCCCACCCCCCAGGGAGATGGGAACATCCGATACTACGAAATCAGCTCGGAGAAGCCCTACCTGAATTATCTCATGGAGTTTCGCTCTCCCGCCCCACAGAAAGGACTGGGTAAGGGCTCGCATGGTATGGATCGTTCTTCCCGTTGGGCACTCCTACTCAAAAAAAGACTGAAGTGTTATAATTCAATTTTGCTGGTAAACATGCTTTGCATAAAAAAAAAGCCCCATGCTGTCTGCACCGCGCTGACTTTCACTGTTCAAATATGTTCTGTGCCATTAGGTAGCTGATTATTTGCTGGAAAATTAGTTTAGGATTGCAGTGGTTTTCAGGGTGGTATTTAATATGTGTGGCTCTTCCCATGGCAGGAATGTATCCTCCATTTCCAAAGAACATGCATGGACGATTACTCACCCCACCTGTAGTCCTCCATTTCCAAAGAAAATGCATGTACAATTACTCATCCCACCGGTAGTCCTAAATCTTTAATATGCAACCTCAGGCAGCGTGTGGTTCCCCACCATTACTGCATATAAGATCCACCTGTTTCATATTCCCCTGGTTGCTGCCAGTGCTATGCCCTGATCACTGCACCTGCCCCACTCTCAGCTGGTTGCAAGCCTGCATGTGAAAAGGTTTTTTTGGCGGTATAGCCGCCATGCCGTTGGGGCACTTTGCTAGCAGCTCGCTCCGTCCTGAGCCGGCCTGAAAGCAGTTGCAGACCCGTGTCATGTGGGTCTGATGTGAAAAGCTCCAGGTTACCGTGCGGTCACGGCTTTGCAGAGCTGTCTGTCCATACCTTGGGCGTGCAGCAAGCCCGCCAGGAGTTGTAGCGCCGAGTGTTGAAGGACAGGCCCCTACAACTTAAGCTGAAGTCACTGGCAGCACTGGCAGGCTCTAGGTTACGAGAGTGGTACAAGACAGCCCTCATCAACACCTCGCTTTTAAGCAAAAGGCAGAGAATCACGTCCTTGTACAACACGCTGGCGGCTCGTCTTCATTTGTGAAGCCCTGCAAATTTTCTATAGGAAATAATGATGCTTTTTTTGACTGTGGCTTTTACATGCAATGATGTCAGGGCTGACATGACGTCTCGTGACGTTGGCATGCAGCGCAGGCACCCGCTCGTGGGCCTCCGCTGGCAATCTCCTCACTGAGAAAATGCACCCACGTTGCCAGAGCCCTTGCCCACTGCAGTGCGAGTGGAAGGCCCCTTGCTCACGCATGCACTCTCCAACAGGTGTGATGCCAAAGCACGGGCTGGACGTGTCCGCGTGCGAGGTGTTCAGGTTCTACAAGCTCGTTACCTTGAAGGGTCTGATTGAGCCAATCTCAATGATCGTGCCAAGAAGGGTGAGTACTTCAGTGGAAATCGGCACTTTGGCTCGGGGCCCTGAACTCGGCATGCTAACGCCTTGTCTCTAGGCAAGTTGGGACAGCAGAGCAGGGGTCACTGCATTTTTGCTCCCCAGTTGCATCAAAGAAGTCTGGGTTCTGCATTTCGAACGATTGCCAGGTGAGAGCCATGGGGACTCAGTCGCTCGCCCTGAGATGGTGCAGGGAGCCTGGCTCTCGTGTGCGTGGATCAGAGGCATTCGGGTGAAAATGCTGGAGATCCAGTGGGTGACAAATGAGCCGTGGCCAGCTGTGTATAGCAAACGAAACACCTCGGGGGTTATATTGCTGCCCACAATATCTGTCCTGGCTGCCTGGGAAATGCCCTCTGAACCTGCTCGCCATATCCCTAGCTCACAACTTAGTGTCACAAGCTTGCTTTTTTCCAGGCTGTGGGTGACCCCCTGCCCTCTCCAGCGGGCCCAGCTCCATGTCGCCTGCCTCGTACACCAGTTATTCGGTTAAGATCCCAACTTCCATCCCGGCTGGGAATTTTTTTTCTTATAATGCCCACAGCTTGCAGTGACATGAACCCCTTGCTCTGTGCTCAATTTCTTCCTAAAGAGGTGATCCTGGGATTGTTCTGGCTCATGCCGCTGCTGGTTTTTGGGACATCAACCCCCCCACTTGAGCTGCACGACAAAGAGCCAAAGCCCAGCTGTCACTAGGAAGGTCCTGAATTTTGAAACAAAAATACGAGCCACCCCTGGGTGTGAGGCTGATTTAAGATGGTCAGGCAGCAATGCTTTTCCAACAGAAGCAACTCGACAGACCCTGTTTTCCTTTGTCCTCTGAACTTTCCAGTCACTTGCAGGCGGATAAATGGAGTTGGGAGGGGGAGAAGAGGGGTGGAGAAGGGAATATATTTTTGGCCCCTTTCCCTTGTGTGCAGCTTTCCTCATTTTATTTCCCTTGGAGATTTTCCTTTACATGCTGTGTGCCCAGAGCGTGCGCTCTTCGCCTTTGAAACGGGATCTCCAATGAGTGGCCGTATGCTCGGTGCGCCCTGGCCCGTTTCCCCAGCAGCAGGAACCAGCCCAAAGTTTTCGGTTCAGTTTTTAGGCAGATGGACGCAACTTTTGGTGGTTGTTTTGCCTCTGAACTCCCTTGTCCGCTGCACGGCCGAGGCGTAGGCCGGCATTGGAGCACATGGCACAGCTCAGCCTGGCTGGGGTATTGTTTTCATTCGAGCATGTATTTAATAGGCAGCAGCGAGGACTCTTGACTTCCCATTTCAGCAAATGGGGCAAGCACAGCTAGTTATTTCTTTTTCCTGGGGTGCTGCTGACCGTCTGTGCAGCCGTGCGCCGGCAAGCAAGCCGTCTCTGAAAGAGGCGGCTAGCAGCTGCTGACAACCGTATGGAGGTGGTGACAACCGTTATTCTCCCCCGTTTGCAGTCTGAAACGTACCAAGAGGACATTTACCCGATGACTCCGGGTACGGAGCCGGCCCTTACGCCGGATGAATGGCTGAGTGGAATGAACAGAGGTAAATGAACTAACCCGGCGCGGGGCTCTCCTGCTTTTTTCTGATACCCGACACAACCGCTGGTCCCCCACACTCGCCGTGAAGTCGTGACGCAGGGACAGCCCCCCCGGCATGTGCATTGGCAGCAGCGGGAATGCACTTAATGCAGAAAGCCTGCAGGAACCGTTTCAGATGGGCTCTGCCTGGGGTTAAGGAGGCTGCATGTCTCTAAGAGACCTTTGTTCGTATAGTTGTACTCCCCGGCAGCTCCAGCTGTGCTTGGGGGCTGTCGTGCCGAAGACAATGCAGACGTACCTTGTCTGAGCAGGTGTGGGTGAAATCATCTGCTTTAGATATGTCACAGCTGAGGACGGACATATTAAGCAGTATTACCTGGTCAGTGTGCGCTGTGTATCGAGGGGATGCCTGCACTGGAGGGTTTGTGGTGAAACTAGACAAGACAAAGGGCAGGATGGGAAGCACCGGGGCAGAGAAGCGGGGTGCGAAGGTCACATAATAGGTCGGTTGCTGAGCTGGGATTTGACATGAAGGTTTTGGCTTCCAGGTGGATTGCCCTGCACTGGGGTCGAACTGGTGGGGAGTGCACTTTAGCAAGTGAAAAGGGAGGAGGGCCTTTTAAAGGAAAGAAACTCGAAGTCGTGCAGTGTAGCGGAGCAGGCGGTCATTTCCCTCTTGGTTTTCTCACCCTAGATCCCATACTGATGTCTTTGAAAGAGGGCTATAAAAAGACGTCCAAAATGGTCTTTAAGGCCCCGATAAGAGAGAAGAAGAGCGTCGTCGTTAATGGGATAGACTTGCTAGAAAATGTGCCGCCTAGGACCGAGAACGAGGTAAGACGCGGGGATGCCGCCTGGCTTCAAGGGGCGGATCTCGCCTGTCCGAGCGGAAAGCTGCAAGCCCGGTTCCTCTAACACGGGGCAATACAGCTGGTTGGCTCTGCTGACTTTTCTGGGAAGTCAGAAGAGGCCGGATTCAGTCTCAACCAACTCAGTCACATACCAGGACTGCCTCCTTCCGGGTGCTGTCAAACTCAGGGCCCTTTTTCGAGAGCTTCGAAGCCTTTCCCCTGCTTGAGACGGCACAAGCTAGTCTGCAGCGTGCTCAGCATCGGTGCTGCCGACACCCGGGTGAGCGCACGCAACGCCCCCGCGCTGTCCTGCTGCCCCTTAGACTTGCGGCTCCCCGAATCGCTTGCAAACAGACCTCGCCATCACAACTAGGGACTCGAGGGCTGTTCCCGTGCTGGTCCCCTGGACCTTCACAGCAGCTGCAGGCTGGGGATGCTGATCCTCCTTGGAAATCAGCCGCCCATCACCTCAGCGACCTCCATCACCGCTTGGCCATCGAGGGCTGCGGGCAAGTGGTGGAGGTCCTGATTTTCTCAATGGAAAAGACAGCAGTGCAGCCTGGAAACCACCGGTTTGTGCTTTCGAGAGCCTCTGCTGCAGTTTAAACACAGGGCATCCAAGACGAAGCTCCCAGTAGCATTCATCAACCCCGTCTCGCGGAGCAACGTGTCAGGGCGCTGAGTCTGGCGCTAACTTTCTTTTCCGGCCTGCAGCTGTCGGGTCCTTCGCATGCAGCTGGACTGACTGCTGACGACGAGGGGCAGGGGTTTCAAAGCGAGCTGGGCTGCAGAGGGGCAGGGGTTTCAAGGGAGCAGAGCTACCGCCTGCAAGGAAAGCGGGGTCCTGCGTAGATGGGGGGGGGACCAGAGCTGTGGGGGTGAACAGGCGCTACAGAAGTTAACACCGCGTACTACCGCTATTTTTACTTTCCCTTAAGCTCCTCCGAATGTTTTTCCGACAACAAGACGAGATCCGACGGCTGAAGGAAGATCTCTCCCAGAAGGATATAAGGATTCGACAGCTACAGCTGGAGCTGAAAAATCTACGCAACAGCCCGAAGAATAATTAACTTCAAGGGACGTTTTATAAATAAACTCGTTTTGTTTATACTCGCTCTTTAATTTCCCTGTATCCACTTACACAGAATATGAGCCAGAAGTCAAGTGAGCTGCCAAGAGTCCACACGCTAACTGGAAATATGTCCTTGTAGTCTTATCTAGCACTAAAATGGCCTGTGCATTATAACTGAAAGCTACTGCATGAAAGGAAGCTGGATATGTATTTATATCCCAGGGTTTTTTCTTGGAGTAAGTAGAGGAGCAATTTATTCTCTATATCGAAAGACTCTGGAACTAACTGGTGGGGCACAACAGAAATGACACTTGAACTGTAGAGCAAATGAGAGGTAAAAAGCAGTGTGCCCTTAAGAAAGCAAAGTGGTTAATTGCTGTTGACGGTTTCCTATGCAAAATGTGACCGAGAATGCAGACGGGCGTCGAGACTGGAATTATTCACTGCACTAGCACGTATGTAAAGGGCTTCATTCACAAAAGGTCTCCCAACCTCCTCCTGTCCTGGCCTTTCTTTAAAGGAGGTTCGGCCAAAAAAAAAAAAAATGAACCCCTCCCTTTTGCCAGGGGCGTCATGTTGCCAAAAGGCCAGGGAGAAGGGGGTAACAGTTCAAATCGGTGTTTTCCGCATGAAACTGGGACCCACTAATCGAATCTCCAGGTTTCACGATCGGTTGCTGCAAGAGCGTCATTTAGCAGTCCCTTAGGCTTACCCACCTGGACCTGTAACAGCTCCTTGGGGGGGGCATGGAGTGCGTGCATACATGCGTGTGCATGCATGTGTGTGTGGGTGCACACATGTGTTCACAGCCACTATGCAATATATACATTTTAAACTACCCTGGGTTTTCTACAGGCATTGGGACTGTCAGTCTATTCTCACGAGGAGCTTAGCTGCCCATTTCCTCCTGGATATACAGCGGTGACGACTGCCATCGTTGTATATGCATGGGAAAGCAGAAAAGGAGCGTGCTGCTGCTCCCTTCCCCACGTCAAATCTTCCCTCTTTAGGGGCGACCTCTTGTAGAAAAGAAGATGAGCTCTGGCTTGTTAATGAAAATCTCCACATTGGTGGGAATTGCTCCCGTGAAACTCTGTCCGAGAGGCATTTTGTGACTATGGGATTGTAAATCTGGGAAGTCTGGATGTGTAAATCTGTACGTCCTCCTGCATATCTGTTCCAAGTGAAGCAATTGCAGAGCGTTCAAGCTGCACTATACACACACACACATATGCATATGTATCTACATATACGTATATGCATATCTAATGTATACATATACAATCATGGTTTTGTGAATTAGACCCACGATACAGGGACAAACACCAAATACGGCTAGTTTGCCTAGGTATGTTTTCACTTAAACGAAGTAGGGCGTTAACTGCTCAGCACTATCAGTGCAACAGTTTTCTCCCCTACCCCCACGTTAATTTACACAGCGCTCTGCACCTAATGCTTTCCCTCCCTTCCGTTAAATGTGCTGTCATTTGCTATTATTTATGCTACCACAAAATAGTGATGAAATAAAATGTTTTCAAGATACCAGATCTTGCAAGTGACAACGTCTCCTTTGATTTTCTTTTTTTTTTTTTTAACCAGCAAGTTGTTTGGAGCTGGGGACTTGCTATTTCAAAAGCCTAGAGTGAGTCTGGGGTCTCAGGAGGGACTAAAGTCCAGGTAATCTCTTCAGATGTCACACCGGAGGAGGACGACATGGAGTAAGTTTTCAAGTAACCGAGGGCTTGCTTACTAACGTTTCCTGAACAGGGGAGATAATAGTCTCAGAGGGTGCTGCAGGAAGCACATTTCCTCTGGGTGCCTGCTGAAAAATATCCAGGTGGAGGACGTGCCAAGGCACAAGAGGCAGGTAGACTCCCAGCTCCCAAAGCCAGAGGTCTCTGAAAAGTTCCCCCAGGATCATTCACTCACCTAACCTTCCTCAGGTCCCAGAGAGATGCGATGGACCTGATTTTGACAGCAGATTGGGCAGCAAGATGGACCTAGGGGCTGATCCAGTACGTGGCAGTTCTTATGCTCTTACCCAGGTGGAAAGTGTTTTGAAAGTACAAACTACCTTTTTGAGCCCCTCTCAGTTGTATGCAAAAACCCTTGTTTCTCTCTGGGCATGTCTACACGTGCATTAACGTGCTTTAATTAACGTGCATTAAATCTAGTACTTCCACTGTGAGGCACTAGGAAAATGTGCATTAGCCTGTCTTAATGCTCATTAACTAAAGAGCACAGTTTTTAAGTGATGCTTAATGTGCATTAGCCTATTTTAATGCGCATTAACTGCATTTTTTTAGTGAAGCTTTAATGCACATTAAAATAGGCTAATGTACATTCAAGTACACATGTAGATGTGCCGTCCAAGCCTGGAAGCAACCTGGCCTAGGTTTTCTACTGTCGGCAGCACTCACCTATTGACCTTCGGGGTCTCCAGGAAAGACAGGTTTAACATTGCACCTATAGCTTTGGCTCCCTGGGACACGGGGATGTGTGGGGTCTTGGAGACCCCTCGGGGGACGCCCCCTACGCTGGGGCAACTAGCACGAGAGGCTTCTGCCTTACTCTCCAGGCCTGTGCCGGCAGCTGGCAAAGCGCCTGAAAGCTCCTTTAGCATGGCCAGGTCTTGTCCACGTGGCCTCAAGCTTGCAGCACAAGGCCCTGTCCCTCCTCGGGAAGATGGGGAATGCAGAGCCCGGAAACCCGGCTTAGCTGGGGGGAGGCAAGGAGCTGGCTCCCCTCCCTCTGCAGCTGATGGCCATTTCCCATCAATTAGCTGCCAGGTCTCTCCTCAGCTGCCAGCGCAGCCACCTGCCTGCCTCGGAGGAGCCCCCCTCTCCCTGCTCCAGCCCCAGCTGTTGGCTCTGGTCCCTGCCCCCCACCTGGGGCTGGCCGCAGCTGCAGAGGACGTGGGCTGAGAGGGGGGTTTCTGCTGCAAACGATGGCTGGTGGAGGGGGAGGAGGTTTTTCCATGCGTCATGTCGGTCTCTGTGGGAGGCTGCGTGGCTCGGAGCTGTTTGGGGGTCCTGCAGGACCAGCCAGGCCGCGACGCAGGTCGTTGGGCTGCTGCTCTACCTGCCTTCGCACTCCTCCTCCCTGGCGCCTCCCTGGCCCTCAGGTCCGGCTCCCACCCGTGACATGTAGCCCAGCCTCATCTCATACAAAACCCTCCTCCAGGCCTGGTTGAGCAAGCGGAGAGCAAGCGATGCCTGCTCATCTCCTATGGCCATGGGCCTGTCTCTCTGCATGGGCCTTTCCTTCTGCCTATATCTCCAGCCAGGCCCGTGCATCGCTCCCTGCCATCTTGTGCCCGAGACACCCTAGAAAGGACAGTCTCCACCACGCGCAGAGGCAGTCGGTCCCTGTTTTCCAGAGCTTTTTTCCAACGCACAAAGGAAGGAAATGCTGGGAGTCTTTGCAACTTCGGAAAACCTCCCGTCTTGGAAAAACAGCCTTATTCAACCAGGCCTCCCCCCACCCTGTTAAACGGCTTGTGAGAGAAACGATAGAGCAGCTCCCTGCAGCCCCTTGCGCCATGTGTATTCAGCCCAATTACGGCTGGCATTGTGGTGCCTATTAACGAGCCGATTATCATATCTGCCAACACCAGCACAAAGATTTTTGTTTGGTGACAGCCGCTTTCCACGCCAGACGGAGCTGGGCTTTTTAGCGCCTTGGAAACTTCAGGCTGAGAATTTGTTTCACGAACTGCAGTTGTAGGGCTCTGGGACCTCAAAAGGTCTGGTATACCTTTTTAGGTATACAAACACCAATCTTGTACACAAATACCGATATTGTTCGACACGGGAGACCGCCCAGCAGGTGGCAGACGGCACAACACCACCATCCTGCTCCTGCAAGCCTGCCGTTTTAGTTCGCCGTTTCAACGGGCACCTCTCATTAGTGCTTCGTGTTCATTTTTACTCCCCGTGTTAATGCCGTCACCCCTCTGCCAACACAGCAAGCCTCACGCACAGCCCTGAAATGCGGTACCTGGCGTGGCTGCCCTTGTGCACTCACATAGTCCAAGACAGCGGGGTTGCAAAAGTGCTGCTTGGAGGGGAATCTGTACGCACCCCGGGGCTAAGAGCAGGCCTTTTGGGGCAGGGTCTGATGCTGCTTTTCATCCAAATAGATGCAGGTAAAGGAGTGAACAAACAGCCCCAAGTCATCACGTCCGCCACAGGGCAGGAGCTTGGACTTAGCTGCAGTACAGCAAGTGGCTAGAAATACAGGAAGGGGCAGTGGTGAATGGTGCAGCTGTGCAGTGCCGGCTTCCCAACAGGGCCGAGGAGAGAAGCAAGGACATAGAAGGGGCAGGAGGTATTTTTAGAGGTGAGAGACCGTCCCAGGCCCAGACATGTGGGTGGTGCAATGAGGAGGAAGACGCTGTGATCGTGGCAGACCCTGCTGCCACTGCGGACAGGAGCGGGGTGCGGCACAAGCAGGATCCTCGGCTGTGCACAACAGGATTGCAATGAATCACAAGATCATAGAAAATGGGGGTTGAAGGGACCTCAAGGAGGTCACAGCTAGTCCAACTCCCTGCTTGAAGCAGGACCAGCCCCAACTCATAGATTCATACATGTAGGGTCGGAGAGGACCCAAGTAGATCATCAAGTCCAACCCCCGGGCAGGAGTGAATATTGGGCTCATGTGACCCCAGCCAGGTAATTATCCAGCCTTGTCTTAAAGCCCCCAGGGTAGGAGCCAGCGCCACTTCGCTTGGAAGTTGGTTCCAGACCCTAGCCGCCCTGACCGTGAAGTCGCGCCTCCTGATGTCTAGCCTGAATCTCCCCTCTGCCAGCTTGTGACCGTTATTCCTGGTCACTCCTGGC
>NW_017728996.1:3297630-3307170 GCF_001723915.1 Gavialis gangeticus | reverse complement strand
CAGAACTGGATGCAGTACTCCAGCTGCAGCCTGACCAGTGCCGCATAGAGAGGGAGGATCATCTCCTTGGACCTGCTCGAGCTGCATCTGTGGATGCATGACAAGGTGCGGTTGGCCTCTTAACTGCCTCCCCACACTGCCGGCCCATGTTCATCTTGCATCAATGATGACTCCAAGATCCTTTTCTGCCTCCGTGCCGCCAAGAAGGGAGTTCCCCAGCCTGTAGGTATGGTGTTCGTTCTTCCTCCCCAGGTGCAGCACCTTGCACTTGTCTGTGTTGAATCCCATCCTGTTCTCATCTGCCCATCCCTGTAACCTGTCCAGGTCCGATTGCAGCCTATCCCTCCCTTCTAGCATGCCCACATCCCCCCACCTCTTAGTGTCATCAGCAAATTTGAACAGGTGCTTTTTACCCCCTTGTCCAAGTCGCTGATGAAGATGTTGAACAGTGCGGGCCCAAGGACCGAGCCCTGGGGGACCCCACTGCCCACATCCCTCCAGGTCGAACATGACCCGTCCACCACCGCTCTCTGGGTGCGGCCCTCAGCCAGTTGGCGACACATCTGACTGTGTGGGTGTCGACACCACAGTCGCCTAGTTTTTTAATGAGAATGGAGTAACGTGTCCCAGTGCTTCACCACCCTCCTCATGAGAAAGTTTTTCCTAATATCCAACCAACCTCAACTTCCCTTGCTGCAGCTTGAGCCCATTGCTCCTTGTCCTGTCATCTGCCCCCACTGAGACCAGTCCAGCTCTGTCCTCTTTGGAGCCCCCCTGCAGGGAGGCGAAGGCTGCTATCAACACCCCCCATTTCTTCTTTTCTGCAGACTAAATCAGCCCATTTCCCTCAGTCTGGACACAGGACTCTAGATGTGGCCTCCCCGGTGCTGAATAGAGGGGGAGAATCACTTCTCTCAATCTGCTGGCACCACTCCTACCCACGCAGCCCAGGATGCCGTTCACCTTCTTGGCAACACGGGCACGCTGCTTGCCCATTTTCAGCTTATTGCCCACGGTAGCCCCTAGCCAGTGGGGCCCCAGCCTGAAGTCAAGTCAAAGGTAAGGTCGGTTTGTGCCTTATAGACTAACCGAAGTAACAATCCTGCAGTCACAGGTAGATACAGGCACCCTGTCCTGGCAATTACTCTTCAATGAACCTGCATCTATATACAGGCTTCATCTGCAACAGCAAAGAGGCTGGATGGAGAAGACCAGGGGATAATGTTTCCATTGGCAGACTTGCTGCAAAGAGCTGGGGGGACATGGTGGGGTCTGAACGGGCCTTTGGCACATTCCCACAGCCTGCAGATTGGGTGTCCTTGCCGTCTGGGCAGAGAGAAGCAAAGCTAAATACCCAGATGAGCCCCTCCAGGGTCCTAGATTGCATCTTTACCCTAATCCCTTCAGGGCAGGGGCTACCTCCTCTTTGGGTTTGTACAGTGCCCAGCACGAGGCTACGGTGATAGACTACGGCAAACTGGTCGCGGGGCGAGGGGAGGCAGTGGGTGGGGGTCTAGCTTTCCAGCCACCAGCATCCCCCCTGCAAAACGACACCAGGCAAGGCATAGGCTGGCCTCTTCTTCTGAGCAGCAGGGATTGTCTCATGTCCTCAACCTCCCAGTAGCTTAGCACCTGCCTGCACTGGACCACACATCTCTGCAGACACTTGGAGGATCAGGCTTGCAGTCCTTGCTGGTACCTCGTGGAAGCCTCGGACCCTCTAACTTCGTTAACTTTCTCCCTTCTTGCTGCCATTCGCGTGGCAGTTTGTTCAACAAGGACAAGTGCAAAGTCCTGCACTTAGGAGGGAGCAGTCCCCTGCACCGGTGCAGGCTGGGGGTGACTGGCTGGGCAGCAGCTCTGCAGAAAAGGACCTGGGGGTGACAGGGGACAATAAGATAGATATGATCCTTGGAGGTTTTTAAGACCCAGACAGACAAAGCTTTGGCTGGGATGATGTAGCTGGGGCCGGTACTGCTTGGAGCAGGGGGGTACACTAGATGTGACCTCCTTGCCCCCCATTTTCTGATTTCATGACTAACTACATCACTTTCTTTGCTTTAGCAGGAAGCTTTAAGTTATCCCTGTTGCCCAAGCATTTGCAGGCCAAACACCCAGGCAAACAGTCCATACTGTTTGATTTGAATTAATTGCCATTCAAGCTGTGTGTGCAAATGACTGCCCCAAGGTTGCTTTGATGGGAGTTGAAGCCCAGGGCAGTCTCTAACCCAAAGTTTGAAGCTTCCAGGCTGAACCCTTGCTGAGCCAGTGCACATCAAAAATATATACTAAAACAATTAAGACTTTCCCATATCATTTGTGTGTTTAACCCTCTCCTCCCTCTCTCCCACCAAGCTTCCTTTTCTAAGAAACCAGTCAGCTTTTCATCATATTTGGTTTTAAAAGATCATCTATGCAACAGTTCAAGTGGAGAAGTTTAAGCCCTCGACATTAGGCTGGACAAATTCGGCTTAGAACAAATTCTCGGGGTAACGACGGCAGAGATGGGAAATGGAGAGTGGAAATCAGGTAGGGCTGGAACAATAAAGCAGTTGGATCTGAAAAAGCTCAGATCCAAGGATTTACTGCAAAGGTCTGTATCATCCACAGGACCCCCTTGTAAAGGTTTGGGATAGCAGGCACCTCCTTCATTGAGCAAATCAAGGCATAACGAGACCTCAGACAGCTGACATCCAAATCTAGACAAAGCCTAGAAATATTTTTAATGTTGAGAGTCATTAAGTATTGGAATCAATGGTTATTATGACGGCTTCTCCATCACGTGGGAGCTATCATTCAAGGTATCGTCTAACTTCAACCAAAGTTATGGGCTGGATACAAGAACTCCCCAGTAAAACAATCCGGTCCGTTTTATGTAGGAGGTCAGACTTGATGAGTGATATGATCCTTCTGGCTGTGACCTGTGGAAATGAGCGGTCAGAGCAGAAAGGGATGCACTCCTGTGAGATCAGAGTAAATGCACCACGGGACACACTTGCACACAGACACACCATTACCTCTGGAGCAATTTTTCAAAGGCACCAAGATCCCTTTTGTGACCAAGCACCACCGACAGTCAACAGGAGCTGGATGCTCCTCTGTGCCTTTGGAAATCTCTGTGCCCCAGGGGTCGGTCCTGGGACCAGTTTTGCTCGATATCTTCATTAACGATCTGGAAGATGGGATGGAGTGCACCTTTAGCAAGGTGGTGGATGACACTAAACTGGGGTGTGTAGTAGATATGCTGGAGGGTAGGACTAGGATTCAGAGAGACCTAGATACATTGCAGGATTGGGCCAAATAAATCTCATGAGGTTCAACAAGGACAGGTGCAAAGTCCTGCAGTTAGGAAGGAGCAAGCCCCTGTACTGGGACAGGCTGGGGGTGACGGGCTGGGCAGCAGCTCTGCACAAAAGGACCTGGGGGGGACAAGAAGCCTAACAGGAGCCAGCAGTGTGTCCTTAGTGCCAAAAAGGCGACCGGCATCCTGGGCTGCGCTGGTAGGAGCGGTGTCAGCAGATCAAGGGAGGTAATTATTCTGATTTATTCTGCACTGGCAAGGCCAAATCTGGAGTCCTGTGTCCAGTTTTAGCCCCCCCACTACAGAAAGGATGCGGACACATTGGAGATAGTCCAGTGGAGGGCAATGAAAATGGTTGGGGACTGGGGGACAGGACTGGTGAGGAGAGGCTCAGGGAAATGGGCTGATTTAGTCTGCAGAAGAGAAGACCGAGGGGGATTGAATAGCAGCCTTCACCTCCCTGCAGGGGGGCTGCAAAGAGGATGGAGCTGGGCTGTCCTCAGTTGGGGCAGATGGCAGGACAAGGAGAAATGGGCTCAAGCTGCAGCAAGGCAAGTTGAGGTTGGAAATTAGGAAAAACTCTCACAAGGAGGGTAGTAAAGCACTGGAACAGGTTACCCAGAGCGGTGGTGCAGTCTCCATCCTCGGAGGTTTAAGGCCCAGCTCTGCAAAACCCTGGCTGGGATAATGTAGTTGGGGCTGGTCCTGCTTCAAGCAGGGGGCTGCACTAGATGTAACCTCTTGACGTCCCTTCCCAGCCTCCTTGTCTGTGATCCTATGAAGAGCTCTGGCTCCACAGCTCTGCTCACAGCCATCTTTCGTATGCAAACGCTAGCTCTTTCCTTGCTGCGTATAGTCGTGCTAGACCCCCTCCAGCTGGCGCACTGGTGTGGTGCTGCAAGGAGCTCCACTCCGTACCTGAAGCTCGGTAGATGGGAAGTGCGTTCAACTGGAAGAAAGCCAGAGCTCTGCATGGCAAAGCAGCAAGTCCACTGACGCTTAGAGAGAAGCAAACTTTGGACCAATCTCTTAAAATAGGGATGGCTGGCCTGTAACAGGCAGCCCGCGTGTGCGGTGCATGACAGATTGGGGACGAGACAGGAAACAGAGGAGCAGATAGGGCAGGGAGCAGAAGGCTGAGCAGCAGCTTAGGCCGGGGAAGAACAGAGTGATATTGGGAGAGGATGCAGGGCCAATTTGGGAAAGATTGGTCCCTGCTGTTTCAAAAGTCGCAGTAAAAGTGGTGGTGAAAATTGCTGGATGTAGAAGCATTTGTTGCATAGCGGGAGGGTTTTCCATCCACGCAAGTGTTTGGCTTAGTAAGCCGACACGTTTTGATGGCACTACTTCCCTTCCAACAACAACTGAGCTTTTCCCTATTCAAGGGTAGACTGAATGGAATGGAAAATGAAAAAGCTAAAGAGAAATGGCAGGCTTTGCCAAAATTTCATCCCCAGTTTGTATTGGCCCAGCATCGGAGTGGGGGAAAAAACCCCAGTGTCAACACACGGCTGTTAAAGGGAAAAGTAACAGTGACATTATCTAGGTCAAATCCTTTGTAGGGGAAAGTGAGAAATGCCAAACTAAATAAAACAGTAGTCAAAATACTTTGGGGAGAAACAGCAAGTGGTATTAGGAGTAGCACAGAGAGGAAAACACTCAAGCTCGCTAGTTAACAAGGCACGGAGGGAGCGCTGTAACTACGTGTCGTCTTGCCCTGAAGTTTTCCCGTTCGTTCTTCAACCGCTCGGCATCCGCTAGAGTCCCAAGCCCTTACACGAGATGCTCGTGGTCTTAAATCCAAGATAAGTTTCTCTTCTGAGCAAAAGTTACCTGCTTACCTTCGCACCGGCCTCCAGGCACACGTTCCCTTACGCTTCCTTCAGACGGCCGTTGTGCATAGCAGTCAAGGCCTTTCATCTCGGAGGACAGCTGGGAGCTTGACAAAAGACCTCCTAAGTGTTGTCCCCTCAGCCTGAAAGGGCAAGCGCTCAGCAGCACACAGCAAAGCCACCCTGCTCTTGCCAATGGAAATTTCCGGGGGTGTTTGTGCGGGCAGGAGGCGAGTGTCCACGTGGGAACGTGAGCCGGAGAACATCCCTGCTCAGAGCTGGGGCTACTTGACCCTCATCCCTTGGCTTTCCCTGTGGCAGGTCAGGGCGGCTCTTGGAGCAAAGCCTTGCAGGGTGGATGTGGCGGTTGGAGGAATAGGCCAGACGAGGATGTGCACGTGATGCTTTAGATAGCGCTGGTCCTGCCTCAGGTGGGGGTTGATCTGCTGCTTTTAGGCTACAGGGAGTCGGTCCGAAACCAGAGAACTAAGCCGAAGCGCTCGCCGGGTTTGCAGAAACGTTGGAGTAGCCCGATGCTGCTCCTCTTCCATCCTGCTTTCTCATCTAGCCGGACGCCGCCGCGTCCAGCCACGATGGACGTGCGGTGCAACCCCGCTCAGTTCAGTAGCGTGGCCCTCACCGATTCAAACCCCACCAGCAATGAAGTGCATCACTTCCCTACCAGGCACTTAGACTTAATTCAGGGCTATGAAACAGGCTGCAGTGCTTGTTGTTCTGCCCAGATCAGAGTAAGAAGTGCTGTGTGAAACGCCGTGCGCCTTGCAGCTCCCGGGGGTTCATCGTTTGCTGGATTTTCCATGATTCTAGTCCGGCGATGGCTGGAGACAACCGACTGAGTCAGAGGGTAGCCCTTGCACTAGGAATAAGCCCGACTCTTCAAAACCACATGCCTCCAACCCCTGTGTCCACCAGCAAATAAAGGAAGACAAGGCAATAAACCCAGTTCCTTGCCCAAAATCCTGGGTGAGAAAAGTATTGCATCGTGCACCCTGAAAGGTCAGCAAATCCAGAGTCGGGCAGGCAGACATGGGGGGAACCTGCCAACACTTCCTTCGTGGTCATTAGAAAGCAGTTTCAGCTCAAACACTGCCGTTCATCGGCGATAGCCTCTCAGGGAAGCGGGTTCTGCCGCGGTAGACATCTCTCAGCTGAGAAGACATCACCACCTTCCTGGAGCTGGTGCATTGCCCTGTTGATCTTTTCTGTGCAGCAGCAGCTGGAAATACTTTGCATCATGTGCAGAAAGTAAGGCCCTGCAGGAAGTTGGGAAGGTAGTCAGGCACAGACACCAAGACTGCAGGTGTATCACTACCGCCTGCTGGCCTCCAAAGTTGTGTGCGGCCAATTAAGATGCTCACTACCCATGAGGATCATCTCTTGGGCACTGCATTTTTCTCTCTCTCATGTCTCACGTGCACTGTCGTCAGCTATAGCACAACATGCATCTGAAAAACATCAGCCCAACTGTTTCCTTCCACGAAAAGAGGATTTCCTTCATGCAAATCGTCACGGTGCCTTCTTCCCATTGCTCCAATAGGCTGCAAAACCTCGTGCAGCCTTCTTCCGAGATGTACTAAGCCATCTTTTAGATACAGCCGACACTTTGTCTGGAAGGATGCAAAGGTTTGAAGGTGACATCTGAACTTTGCAAGCGTCAGTGGAGGGCGAGGCACAGCCCAGTTATTTAATGGATTTCTGGTCTCCCCCTGGTGACTATCTGGTTTCCGTGGGATTTGAGGGAACTGCCCCACTGCTCTGCAACTGGAACAGCATTAGAGAAAGCAAGCTGCCTGCCTACCACTAAAATGCGAATCATGGTAACTGATCCTCCTTCCCCGCCCGCATCGACCCGCTGTGCACCTGAGAGCCATTTCTCTTCTGGCTTTGCAGATAAATCTTTCCTTGCACTGAAGCAGCTTCCACCCTTTCCTGAAGCCAGTCACTCGCTGCAGTTTGGCCTGCTCATGGGATGCACAAGTCCCTGGCACGCCTTTAAAGAGGAGCTGGAACAGCCCAGCCTTAGCACGGCTCATGTCCAGAGGCACAACTCTGCATGTCAGATAAGCGCCAGGGCTGTCCTGCTGTTTGCACAGTGCATGTAGAGGACGGGGCCGTCGCATGGCAGTCAGATCGATAAAACTGAACCCTGCTTAGTGCCTGCCAAACACCAGTAACAAAAGGTCTTCCTCAGCACTGTTGAAATGGCCAGCGCCAGCCCATCGGCCTTCCGACAAGCCCGCAAGGTCAATGCTTGTAGGATGCAACTCTCAATTATTTAAATGACAGCTATGCTTTACAGCATAAAAATCCATAGGGGGAAAAAAAACAAACACAAACACCACATGATGGCCAGCAGAACGATGGAGAAACAGGCATTTTCACAATCGCCACAGAACTAGATAATTAAAGAAAAAGGAGAAACGACTCTCACGTTCTTGGGGAAAACATGCCTCCGACTGTTGGGTTTTGTCCGTTGTGTTGGGTATGGTTAACTATCTCCGCTGTCTCGCTGCTCGTGCTGAATTTCTGATTTAGCCTCAAGTCTCAGCTGCTACAAATTTTTATACATTTCGTCGCGGAACGATCCACTCCTGAAGTGAAAAAGATTCAAAAGAAACAACCCCAACCCACCAAAAGTTTTATGTAAGGAAAACACAAAGCAGCAGAAATTCTTGTTTTTGCCAGCTGTCTAGAGATGAAGGATTTCCCTGCATTTGAACACTGGCCGGAGGGGGCAGGGACTTCTTTCTTTCCGAGCAACACTATTATCAGTGTATGCACAAGATCGTTAATAGGGCTATTGCCAAGTAGAGAATTTTTACCGTGAGGATTAATTATGAACACAGATTTCTAGGGAGAGGGGTGGTTTCTCCATCTCTTGCAATCTTCAAAAAAAGGCATCAAGAAAGAATACCTTTCTGGAAGACGCATTTTAGCCAAGCATGGATTACTAGGCTCAACGCAGGAGTAACTGGGTTAAATGCAATATCTTGTGATATATAGGACAGCCTGAATGATCTAATGCTCCCTTTAGCCTTAATCTCTATGAATAATTCAAGCAACAAGAGAGCATTATCAAGCAAACCAGGGAGAATCCTTTTGAAGGATACCAATTTGAACAACGAGGTCATTATAGTGCAGAGAAACCGGGCAGGACACTGAGCGATTGCATTTTTCTCCCCTTTTTAATTGGTGCATGATATGTTATGATTAACATCGCACGAGCCCCGACTTGCAGACCTTGTTTAACTTCTATGTGCTGCAAAGCCCCAAATGAACCCTTGTTAACACCTTATTAGCTAAAGGGTTTAAACAGGGAGAACATCAAGGACGAGCTCGCTTGGATACTGCACAAACCGTACACAGGCACTGGTATCACTCGGCAGGCTGAAACTTCAGCGGCCACACCTCCAAGGTAGACTGACCCCGTGTAAGCCTCTCTTTGGCTCACCGAGTTGCGGGATCAGTAGTCAGCACTGAAGCATTTCATGTAGGGTGTTAAGGTGTGATTCTGCATTCCTGCTAATAAAAAAACAAAACAAAACACATCCCTTTGTACATCCCTGTTTTTATAGGCTCACTGTCTGCCTGAAACCTGTAAGTTGGTATTTATCACATGCTGCCTGCATGGGTTTTCTTTTTTTAATCCCTTGTTCATCCTCCGAAACGTTTTGTTCCAAGAAAGAGGGGCCCATCCTGAGACGTGCAGAGCTCCCACCGACTTACTGGGAACATTACCAACGTAAGGACTGCAGGAGCTGAACCCTCCCCGGGATTTGGACATCTGCCTTTCAACTCAGAACACCAGCTTTTTCCAGGCTGTCCATCACAAGCCTGTTGTGCGAACATTTTTATCTACCTTAAATGGAGACCATTTAAATAGTTCTTCACAGTACATGGCAAAGCCTTTTCCTCTGTGTAGTGGTGCAAAGCCACGCAAGTTGGCTGCAACAGAGTTAAAGTTGGCCTCGTGTCTTTCAGCGTTGCACCACTAGTGACCTCTGGTTGGCATACTTCGGCATTGAAGGTTGACTGACCGCTCTGTGTGCCTATAACCCTATAAAAACAAGAATGTAACAAGTACCAGAAAGTTTGCCAGTGTTTGGAGCTAGCCAAAGGCACCAGCCACTGGACAAGCTACAGTACCTCCCTCTTGCAAGATGTGGTCAACTCCAAGATCTCTCAAAGTTCCTCTCGAGCCAGATCTTCCACCCATCCGTTTAAATGCAAACTGACTTCATAGATGTCATAGACATTAGGGCTGGAAGGGACCTTGGGAGATCATCGAGTCCAGCCCCCCGCCCAAAGGGCAGGAAGTCAGCTGGGGTCATAGGATCCCAGCAAGATAAGCATCCAATTTGCTCTTGAAGGTGTTCAATGTAGGTG
>NW_017728996.1:3294202-3297455 GCF_001723915.1 Gavialis gangeticus | reverse complement strand
CCCCGCCCAAAGGGCAGGAAGTCAGCTGGGGTCATAGGATCCCAGCAAGATAAGCATCCAATTTGCTCTTGAAGTCGTTCAATGTAGGTGCTTGAACCACCTCCGATGGCAGGCTTGGAAGACTGCTGGGTCTCCCTCCTCCTCCCCTCATTTGGGTGGGATTCAGTGGTATTTTAAGCAGCGGACGGTAACGGAAACCACCTCTTGGTGCAGAATCCTACTTTGTGTGCAAAGCAGTTCCCTCTCTCCATGCATCTATTCCCAGCCTGTGCTTTCAGCAACTTGTAGCTTCACAGGAACTCTCTCCCCTCTCCACCAATTTCTTTGGAAGTAAGACACTTTCCAGCACACACAACTTGATGCTTCCTGCTCTGCAACCGTTCGCAGTACAGACACGTGTGACTCAAGTCCTAGAAGCTGTGAATAGCACTGCTGGCATTTTGGAAGTGCTTTTAAGCAATCCTGCACACGCAGGGGTGCTGCTGCTGACAAGCTTGTTACACCATGCAACAGCCCAGACAAAGGCAATTTGTGGTTTTGTTGAGTTGGGTACAGGAGACTGGCAGAGCTCTTCTGTCTTGCTGGTGTAAACTTGCAGCAACTGTGAGCATCACAAATGTTCCCACCCACTATCTCAAACCAGTTGTCAGGAAGAACGGTGGCAAGGCGGCTTCTGGTGCTTAAGTGGCATAAAAGCAACATATGCCGGGTAGCAGTTGCTCTGGCCCATCTTTAAAAACTTACCAGCTTTGCCCAAGGTGAGAGAGTAGCCAACATCACGTATACACGAGCCAACTGTATTCACTTGCTCTTTTTTAGACTTCAGATCTCCTTAAGTGCTGCAAAGGGTGCAGTTGCCGGCCTGCCAATATTTGGTTATAGAAAGCAAACGGCACGGTTTTAAAGAGGACAAGCAGAGGAGAACAGGTACATAGCAGATACCACCGTTACCTGGGTTTGCCTTCATCTGTAATAAAGAGCCCATTCCCACCAGGAAATAAAAAATCATCATGAGATATCCCTGCTTCTGGGTCTTCAATGAGAAGCAAGAGACTTGCCTCTATAAACCTTCATCTCATTTATTTGCAGGGAGGGGTGGGGAAATCACGGCCAAGTTGCTAAACATACTAGCCTAGCAACTGCCATGTAGAGCCATGGTTACTCAAACAACCGGATGAAGGAAGCCAATAGCTCTTTTATGTTAGGGTTGGATTAATATGGATAGTAGCAGACATGGATGACAAAAATTAATGCGCTGAGCTATAGCCACCACCTTGCTGGCAATTAAAAAATAAAACCCCCTTCTTCCGAAATAAAAATAGCGTACCATCATTTGCACTGAGGCCAAAACAACTCTCGCTTTCACCGAACCATGGCTTAGAGGAATTTTAGAAAGGAAAACATATCATCAAGCTACTAAAAATATCAGGGAATTCACCGGAGTAGGTCATTAAATGCCTTTTAAAAAAGGTATGCAACTCGTTCCCAGTGGCCCGTTTTACTCAAATAAGCCACAGAAAAATTGTATAAAAAGATTTATTGAAATTCATCAATGACAAACAGACATAAAACTCAAAGTTTGGCTCTTCTGGGAAAAAAACTGTTGCAAATGTATTTATACAGATGAAATATTGACTAGGAAATACAAGTCACTTCTAAAGCTATTTTAAAGAGGGATATGAAAGTAAAACTGTACATTCACTAGGTATTTTCAGTCATTTTACTGACTTCCACTAGGTAAGAAAATACAATTTTGTATTAGTATTTCGTGCTTGAGTGTATGAAAAGAAATCTCCTACACTACATGCTGTAACTGTCTCCTGTATTTAGGTTTGTAAAAATTTTCAAAGTATAGAGCACAAGTGGAAGTAGTTTCTCATCACTTAAAATTGACTAGGTGTTATATATTACAGACCAAAATAGTACACACCTTATTTAAAAGGGTTGAAACATTTTTTTTATTACAATTGTCAAATTCATTTCACTAGTAACTCAGGAATTAGGAACACTTTTTTTTTTTTTTTTATATATATTTATATATATATTTAAATGCCTGCCATTTTCAGTGTACTGGCTATACCCTAGCCAAGAAAACCCAAAACAAACAAAAAAGAAAAAACAAAGAGAAAAGGAAAAAAAAGAAGGACAACACAACACACAGAGCGGGGATTGCAAAGTCACCCCACAACCCAGATCCAAAAGAACACCCAACGAAAGGGAGGGAAATAAAAACCCAACACGTTTGGTCACTATTTACAAACAGCAAAAGAAAAGGTACCTACAAAAGCAGGGAAAGCATGGGCTGAAAATGGCAGTCATTCACGAACAGGCAACAAAGAAATCACTTTATCAATATGCCATTCTCACACCTGTTGCTGTGGCCAGGATGCTTTCGTTAGGATTGGTAGCATCCAAAAAAATAAAAATTAAAAAAAAAAAAAAAAATGCTCACCAGAGGTTTCGTGACCAGCGGAGGTGGAATATCCCAGCGATCACAAAAAGGGTTTTCGCTGTTCCCGAATGGACGATACAATTTCTGGAGCTCGTCCGCGGATTTTAAAAGATTTAAAGATGTCAAACTCTCCACTCCGATAATAAGAAACAAATTACCACTTGGTTTATACTTACTATTGCGTTTACAGGAACTAAAAAGGGGCAAAAAGGGGGGGAAAAATTAAAAATGAAGGAGGAGGAGGAGGAGGAGGAGTGGCAGTAAAAATAGTATTTTATTCCCTCGCCCACCCAATACGCTTTTCCCTCATTCCCACAGCAACGTTACAATCAGAAAAAAATAAGTCTGGGGGGAAAAAATACAGGGTAAAAACAGTCAAATCACAATAGGAAATTTTCAAAATAGGTTATTCGGTTTAGTCTTCTTCATCCCCCTCGTCTTCAGCTTCTCGTTTTCTCTTTTGTCCCCTTTCTTCATCTGCAAAATAAACACGGCGTGAGTTAGTCGCGTGCCATGCCAGGCTACTGCAGCAGGACTTCTACCAAGTCGTTCACGCTGACTTAGCAGCACCGCAGCAGATACTCGGACGTGGCTCTGCTGCAGCCACATTACGTTACTACTTTTGCCCCGGATTAAGTACTGGATTATTGACATACCAACTTCTTCTTCATCTTCATCATCGTCTACTTCACCATCGTTATAGCCTTCTTCATCTTCCTGCATACGCGTTGATAGAAAGGAGAAGAAAAAGAACCAGTTACTCTCCATTATCCCTCTTGGGTTGATAATATTCAACACCCA
>NW_017728996.1:3291609-3294191 GCF_001723915.1 Gavialis gangeticus | reverse complement strand
CTCCATTATCCCTCTTGGGTTGATAATATTCAACACCCAGCATCTTACAACAGGGCAAAGCCTTGTAATGCTGTCTTTCAGCACGCGTGTAGGATCCTCTTAACATTTTAGTGAGCGAACTTGCCTGATCTTCCCACAACGAGGTCAAATGGCTGGATTCTGGACTACACGTCAGAACAAGAATCAAGGGTTGACATACTGGCCTGTTTCCTCTAAACTTTTAGCCTGTCCCAAAACAAAGACCGCTGCCTTCTGCCCCCCGTGCTCCGGTAACTGGTTATAAAGTGGTTATAAAAAAGAAGAAAAAAAATCCACTGGTTCGGAAGTTTTGAGAAAACTTTCCCCAACTTCAGTGAGAGGGAACAAAACTGAGATAAGTTCAGTTTTAAGCATCCCACAATCGCCCGAAGAACGTGTCTGAGGCAGAACCGCGCTGCGTCCGTCACTACATTAACAGCAGGAGGGAAAACACGGCTGCAGGAAGTGGGAGGAGAAGAGAGTGAAGTCGGTTGCAGGCGTAGGAAGCCGGGCTGTACTCCACCCTCCATTAAATCCATGCAACCTCGGGGAAGTTTAGCTCGGGGAACAACTTTTGAAATGCAAAAAAAACGTGCAGAGGTATTTTTATAAATAACCCCACTGACACTTATGCACAGCAACCCTGGAAACAACAGCTCTGCTTTTCAGCGAGCCCTCCAGGCTCACGCCGAACTCTACGCCGGGGTGCAAACGTTTGGGATTCGGCTTGCTTTCAGGTGCTGGCTTTGAGGCCCTGGCTCCCCCTCTCCGTCCGGCAGGCTCCGACTCCAGCTGCCAGCCGGAGCACACGAGAAGCTGTTCGCCGTGGAGGTGCTGCCACCGAGCCGCTGGAAGTCAGGCTGGGTTTCAACGTGGACCCAACGAGCCAAACGACTTCATATCGGTGGTCACTAGATGGCAGCTGGTTCTCAGACAACAGCTCTTCCCTGCCAATCCCCCCCGTTTCTTAGACAGATGGGAGGCGGGCGCCGAAACACAAAGGCCGGCGCGAGGAACGTTTCTAGCCCGGATGACGCAGGTGTTTCATCGTCGCGCTGACAGCCTTACCTCCTCCTCCCCGCTCACGTCCTCCTCCTCTCCTTCCTCCTCCTCCTCGTCTTCCTCTTCGTCTTCTACTACCTGAGCGTCTTCATCGTACTCCTCTTCTGCACGGGTGAACAAGCAAAGCAACCTCAGTTTTCCGCGCAGAATGACCCTGAAATTCTGGGAGCTTCGCTCTGAAACACCGCAGGCCAAATCTTCACCCGCCCGCTCCTTCCCCCTTTCATGACAGACTAAACGCTGCCCAGGTGCACCCAGAAAGCAGGACCTAGCTCCACGCATCTTTCCGTTTCGAAGGCAGGAGCTTGCATGGCTCCTGGCATAAATCAGAGCAGTCCTAGGGCTGCTCTAACTTACAGCATCCTCCCTACTGCTGCCGACGGGCTTCTCAAGGTGGGCCAAGTCCCCCAGTTGGCTCCTACATGTGCTAGTGGGGGTTGCAGGGTAGGGTGGAGGTGCGTGCTGCCCCTGCAATGGGAAAGCTTGTCCCCTTTAAGGCTGCTACTGAAACATAAAGCAGCCTCTCTCCAGCTTGCATTAGGCATTGCTTTTTATCTGGGTGCAGGCAGCCAGCACCCAGGAACGTCCCCTAGGCTGTAGGATCAGGCGCTGGGAACGCGCGGACGCAGGCCTGAGCGCCTGCCCTCCACGCTGCGCTGACGAGACCTTGTCCCCGCTGACCCTGCGCGCCGCTCCACGGCTGCACGAGCCAGGCACTGCTGCAGCGCTCACCCCTTCCGGCACCGCCCGGCACGCTCGGCGCTCCAGGAGAAAGTGCAAGTGCAGCTATTTTGGGCGCTGGGCTGCTCAGCGGTGGTGCACGAGGCTGGCAAATTCCCCGAACCCGGCCCAAGTCACGACCTGGGGCAAAGCAAAAGGCGCCCCGAGAGACCAGGGCGGCCCCCCTGCCCTAGCCCAGCCATTGCTCAGGTTGTCATCAGAGGCCATCTAGTACAACGCTTTCCTAGTCGCCCATGTCAGCGCCTCTGCCGGGCTCCTTACCTCTCGCTTGCTTTTGTCTGTTCTCAACCTTCTCCTCCCTACCTCGCCCGGGGTCTATTATCCACTCAAGTGATAATTATCCTGCGCTCGCCTCGTCTCTCTGCCGGGAACGGAGGCAGCGGTGGGAGTGGGGGCGCCTAATCAGGAAGGTCTTGGAAGACGACACGCCGCTTCTTTCGGTCTCGTCTTTCTTCTCCGTTCCCCCTCCCGTGTCCTCCCCCTCGGTCCTGCCTCTCCCTAGGCACACACGGCTCATTCCCACACTGGGCCGGCCTGCCTGGAGATAAGGGACCGCGTCTCCTGCCTGGGCGCTCAGATTATTGCCTCTTCCTCGGTCCCTACAGAGAGGCTCAAGGTCCTTCTCCCTCCGCACAGGATTGGGAGGAAGCGGCCGATAAAACCCTGCTCTTGTCCGTTTTTGGAGACAGAAGAACCAAGCCGCCCACGCGTCAGTCTGTTACGCTCCAACTGCACTCAACAGGGCCCTCTACATACCGTCC
>NW_017728996.1:3289384-3291598 GCF_001723915.1 Gavialis gangeticus | reverse complement strand
GCTCCAACTGCACTCAACAGGGCCCTCTACATACCGTCCTCATCCTCTTCCTCGTCATCTAGGCCCTCCACGTAACCCTCTGCATCCGAGTCCGGGGCTTCTTTGTCATCCCGGTCGTAGCCGTCGAGGTACGTGAGCTGCGGGAGGAGCTTGAATACGTTTTCTCTGTAGTCGTTCAAGTTGGTTACCTCGCAATTGAAAAGGTCTAAACTCTTCAGGTTTTCTAACTTTTTCTGGAAGCAAAAGAAGGCTCTGTCAAAGGCCTGGTCGCAAGTACGTTTTTAAAGCCAGAGACAACCACACCCACCCACGTAACTCCCCACGGCAAAAAAGCATGATCTTACACACAAAAAGCCGAAGAGAGGGAGAGGGCAAAGTGACTGGGCCAGGGTCACACAGGAAGCCAATGGCAGAGCCACGGATCATACCCAGCCTGGTCACCCTGGGACAGACCATGATACAGAAGCCACCACTGCACGGGCCTTAAAAACTATCACTTGAAGTGGAAGAGAATCAGTCTTTTCTAGAGGCAGCGGGGATTCCCCATGTTGGAGGATATACAAAAGTGCGTCTCATCTTTAAAGAGAATTAGGATCGAGCCTGCAATAGCTAAGGGGTCAGGGTCTGCCACATATACACATTTCAGAGCTGGGAAGAGGTGCCAAATCCATGAAGCAAGAGGACTAAGCAAAGAAGGGCTGGAGAACCCAATACGAGGCGGTAGCCATCGCGTCTCCCGATCCGGGGAATACACCCGTCATCCCACGGGCTGGGCTGGGGCAGGGGAGACTGGACATCTGTTGTTAAGACACTTGCTATCTGGTCCTATTGCAGCACGGCCCAGCGGTTTCACACTCGGGGCCGTGCAGAGATGTTCGCTAGATAGATAACCAGGGCCGAGGGAGAAGGTCACAGCAACAGATGTTTTTTTGGAAGAGGTTCTTCATTTCTTTTAAGCTGACCAGCTATGCAAGGGCACTTCTGCCGCCACTCAAGAAGTATTTGACAGCTGCCTTTTGTATTGGAGGGAGTGTGTGGAGGGGGGGGGGAAGAAATGACTGTGACCTGGGGTGCAATGCTAAATGCTCTCATGGGTTACAGACCAATTGCTCTGGGGAGCCTGATCTGTTCTTTAGTTGCAAGATACAGCACGGCTCAGTGGGGAAACGTGCCTGACCCACTGTGGCTGCTCTCAGCTGCCACCGGCGTCCGATGCCTGGAGGCAGGAGCACAGTGATATAACCACGGCCTTTCCCGCACATGGCTTTTCTTTAAGATGAATAATCAGTGTGCTAAGCAGCCTGACGCACCGCGGGGTGGAGCTGCTGATGTCAGTCACCGAAAGCAGGGTGGAGCCACCACCTCAATGCAAGCCATTTAGCTCCCATCACAACAACCTCGCTGCATCGGGCCTGCACTGCGATGACAAACCTCCTCCTCCTCCTCCCGTATCCCTGCCCAGCCCCAGGCACCGCTCCAACTCAGTCCAGGGGCACACGCGGGCTCGCCTCCTTGCCGAAAGCTGCCCGCTAGAGGGAGGCACTCACACACTCAGCCTCTGGCACACTTTCCTTCCAAGTGTCGGTGGTGGGGAAAGGCTTGCATCCTATTCGGGCACCAGACAGAGTGGGACGTAGCACCCTGGACTGCAGACATCAAAACCAGACTCTCAGCTGGGAACAGGCTTGCTAGCTTGAGACAGACTCCCCGCCCCCCAACATTAGACACGTAACAAGAAAGCGCAGGGTTTCAGAGCCCCTCGTCGACTCACCAGAGGTTCTATTGTACTGAGATCTTTTATTTTGTTGCCGCTTAGGTTTAGATGTGTGAGGTTCGGACACTTTTCTGCCAATACTTCCAGCCCTCCTGAGATTCTGTTATCGCTTAGTTCGAGCTGCGGGGCAGACAAGCGCGCGAGAGAGAGAGTTTAGGACAAGTTTTACCATGCAGCAATGCCACCCGCTCCACGAAACCCTCGTGCAAAGCTCTGTTTCGCGCTTGGGGCGCTCAGCGCAGAGAAGCACAGCGTCTTCACTTACCTTCTTAAGTTTGTTTAACTTTGGTAAGTTTGCAACTGAGGTTAGGCCTACGTTGATTGTACTCAAGAACTCCAGCTCTTCAAACTCATCTGTGAGGCCTTCAATTTTGCCTTCATTTGACCTACAGTTGTCCAGGACAAGTTCTTTAACCTGGAGGAGTGGGGGGGGGGGGGAG
>NW_017728996.1:3287366-3289212 GCF_001723915.1 Gavialis gangeticus | reverse complement strand
GGGGGGGGGGGGGAAGGAAAGAAAGGGAAAAAACCAAACAAACATGTTTTGAATTGTCCTTTTTATCCTACAACCAGAGATATGAGCATTCATTCAAACAAATTCATTTACAAGCCAAGCAGAAGGAAACCGAAGCTATGGGGCTGAATAAAGCAGTCTGCCGGTCTCCTCCGATAAGCTGCATTCGCCCCAGATAATGGTTATTTCCAGCGTGTCGCCCCGGCTTGCTAACAATGCCAGTTTAGCATCTCAGGGTAGAGTCTAGCTATGTTTCACAAGCACCGCTATTAGGAGAGGACAAATGACACAAAGCCCAACACAGGGGATAGCTGGCATTCAATAAATGCCTCGGACAGTTCGAAAGCATCAATCCTAGTTTATCTAATTCTGTTGTTAGGAGCCATTTCCACCTCTCCAAGCGAGGGCTACCTGCATGTTAATACCGCGCAGGGACATGAGCACTCAAAAACAACTCTGACAACTTCAGGCCCATGAATACAATACAGACCCAGCTAGGAAAACAACAAAAAATCCTCCCCCCCGATCCCCACCGCCCTCTCATTTTCTGCAAAAATCCTGATTTATTATAACAAGTTCTTCAGAGGGGGACACGTTAGTTTTCAACCTATATTCTTGAGACATGAAGAAAAAACGAACTATGTGGAGCTCCAATTTAAGGAGAAACCGATGTCCAGCCTTAAATCCAGGAGGTGCTTTTTGGTAACCTCTAGCCCCTCAGTATTCAAGGTCTAAAACAAGATCTTCCCCAGAGACAGGGGAAGGTGTCACAAGGCAGCTCCAGGTGCTCTGACGTGGAAAAGTGTATTGGATACAGCCTGGTGCTCCTCTATGCTCACACACATGGGCTTGTACCCTGTCCGCTCGCTTTCTTACACACACACACACTTGCCACAGACATCCGCATGCCAAGGACAGAGGAACACGTATGATTTCCCCTCCCGATTATTGCAGAGCGTTTGGTGTTCGCAACCACTACGGCAAAAAGGTAGCACTCCTATTGCAACTGGAGGCGTGAGCACACACGGCTGTACGCACACGTGAGCCCATGACCAAGTGACCGCGCGCACGCTGCTCACTCAGAGTCAGTGTTTTTGGCAGGTGCCAGTTTCGAACGACGCCTCGCCCCGTTTCCCCGGCCCTGTACCACCCCAAAGCCTTGCTGCAGCGATGGAAGGAGCAGCCGGTCCATTTTTAAACAGGAGTGCTGATTCACTCTGACAAAAAACTCAAGTACAAAGCTGGGAAAAATGTTAGCAGCGTGGACTTCCCCAAGGCCTCCAGACTTCGAGATGCTTCTCCGTTGTGGATTGGGATTGAATCTAGTTAGGGATCCACAGGATGTTCCCATGCGCTGGCTGCAAAAAGGGATCCACAGACAGGGAGCCGCAAAGACACCGACACCCGGACGGCTGCATTACAGAGACTGAGTCACGGGCTACAGCACACTACTGAAGGTAAAACAGTAAAATGGCTGGAGGCAGGGCAGGCCAGCTGCCTAGTGCGAGACAGCCGGCCACAGAAGTCTTGATTTTCTTGCCTTTTTTTTTTTCCTGTTTGCAAAAGACACAGCAGAAGGGGAAGTTTGCAAGAATTAAGAAACCAGACACTTTTCTTTGCATGCTCGAGGCAGTTAATATGCAAATACAGTTGTTGAAAAAAAAAAAAAAAAGAAAAAAGCCCCATACTCACCAACTGTAGCAGGGGCTGTTGGAGCTCTGGGGCCATGTGGCAGAACCCCCCCACACATACCGTACTCACTGATCTGCACCCCCCCCAGCTCCACCCCTGATGGCCCCTCCTGCCCAACCTCAGCATCCTGGCACTT
>NW_017728996.1:3269546-3282366 GCF_001723915.1 Gavialis gangeticus | reverse complement strand
TATTGCAGTAATCCCACAGTACAAGGAGGAAACCAACGTGATGGTCAGGCAACCAATGAACTGCACTTGATTTCTTACTTTGCTTTGTGTAACCGCGGCATAAAGTCTGCGTGCAAAAGGTCAGGGCAGGATGAAGCGTGCGGGAGGCAAGGAGGAGGGAGAAATGTTCGGAGAAGGAGGGGAGGGAAATTCAGTTTTCAGGCCTCTCTGCCACGTTGTGGCTGCTGTTGAATGGCGATAGGTACGTGAGCCTGTGCAAGCGGTTCAAAGTGCCCCGGTGTACTGCAAAGAAGCCAAGTTTTGTGGGGGAGTCCTGCATAAAAGCTGTTTCACTTAAAAACAAAACTAACCCGGCAGCCCCAAACCCTCTTTTGCAGTCAGGAAACCAAAAAACCAGGAAACAGGAGAGAATAGCCCAGTGTGGGGATCTTTTGGCCATTGCATGCCACATTATCAGAGAGCCTGGTTAGGACACGGATGAGACAGGTGCCGGGTTTAAAAAAGGCCGGAGTCCGACGCGCACAGGCACGACGGGAACTTTGTCTCCCAGGCAGGCGTGGAGGACTCTGCCAGCACACAGGGATTAGCGCTGGTCAAGAAGAGAGGAGGACCAGGTCTTGTCCTCCAGCGCGCACAGCCCTCACCCATGCCACCTTTGGAAGAAGAAAAGAAATTTCAGCCAAAGGATCCAAGCCGAGCGGGTCCCTGCGGCCTTCCTAGCTCTCCTGGCAGTTTTGAACGGACACTTTTAGGACAGGAAGTGAAGGGGGCGAGCAAAGGAAGATGCCACGGGCTTGTCCATCTCTCCCATAACAGCGAGGACGTCCGGAGAAGCCCCGGACTCTGCAGAGGCCTCTGTACGGATCCAGTCCCGGGGGAGGTCTCACGCGCAGAGAGGGTTTCCCAGCTTCAGGGCCCAGCAGCACAGGACATGGTTGGGGGAGAGCGGCTTCCCAACTGCCCCAGGACCCACCCAGGAGGAAAATGGTGCCCGAGTCCCAAGTCAGGGAAAAGAACAAAGGAAGCAGCAGTCTTTGTTCACCTTCCAGCTGCGAGACAGGCACGGAGAGCGAACCTCGGGGGCGGCAGAGCCGCTCCGCAGGGGGTGGGAGCAGCGAAGAGCAGACCGGACGCAGCAGGGACGGAGCCAGAGACCCCCGCCTGCAGCCAGGGTCCCGCCGGCCCGACCCTGCCGCCCGGCTCTCTAGCCCCTGCCCCAAGACTCGAACGCATTCACTTGAAAAAGCCCCCGGTCACCCAAACCGGGCTCCAGCACGCGTGCGTGGCAGAAAGCCTTGGGGGGTGGGGAGAGAAGAACAGGAATCTGCAGGCGGCTGTTTCAGAAGCACGATCCTCCCGACAGACGCCGGCGGGCTCGGAGCAGCTGCGCTGGGGTTGCTGGCCCCTGCCTTTGCGAGGAGGCAGAACAGCTCAAATAGTTTGGAAGTTAAAGGAGCCACGGCCATGTTTGCCGAGCCCCGCCCGCAGGCCGCGCGAGCCCAGGACCCGCCGGGTTTCATTCGGGCAGCGCAGGCCCAGCGTCGCGTTGCAGCTCTGCCGTCAGCGTGCGGCGCAGCGGGCAATGCCTCTGCAACGTCTGCCAGCTCCTTGCAACCCAGGGAAGCATATCCTCTGCCCACTTCCTCCCTCGCTCTGCGCCCTTCAACTTGCTCCTCCGTCTCCTTCCGCTGCCCTCGCTTGCTGCTTACTTCCCCTCCTGCTGCTTTTTCCTTGAGGACTTGCTGCGTCTTTGGTTAGCTGCAGCACCCCCCACACCGCAGCAGATATGGTTTAATGGAGATGTTCCCTCCCGGGCTGTGAGGAATGGCGCACTCGCCTAGCACGCCGCACCGATCAAACGCTACGTAACCAACGGCCAAAGTTTCCAGCCAGGACGACAGCTGCAACGTGGGTCAGAGCGCTCTTCCTTTCTGCATCCACACCTGTATCTCCCTCCGAGGCCGAGAGGATGACCCTCGTCCCCCAAGAATTCATAGCAAATGCAAATACGTGCGGGGTACATTAGCCGAAGAAAGCTTTGCAGAAGCGTAAATCGGACTTCGACAGAAGCTACTGTTTTCATTTCGTCCCTCTAAACAAGCCACGTTTCCACCACGGAGGAGCATACGGTTGTCTGGACACAAGGCATCCTCTACAAGGATCTCCCCGATTGTGCAGTCGTTGCAGCCTGAGCTGTAGCTCCCCAAACATCCATCAGACCAAACTGCAAGAGTAGGGCTGAGGCCTTTGTTTTAATACCGCTCCGTCCCTCGTCCTGCCCACCGGAGCAGAGCAGGCACCTGCACATCAGGCTGCAGGCTGGCTCAGGAAAATCCTTTCTGTAGCAAACAGCGTGTGAAGCAGCGACGCAGCTGGGGGCAGCGTCCACGCCAGTCACTGCGCCCCTTCACAACGCAGCCCGTCCTCGTGAGCCTCTACCCGGGACTTACCAAACGTGACAAGTGGGCCCTGAATCACAGCTAGCCAGACCCGCCTGGAAGTCGCTTGGGGCCGATATTCAGTCCCACGAAAAGAGCCTGCAGTTGCTAAGAGGCACGGCATTCGGCTCCACAGACGATTATTACTCAGCTGCGGCAAGGAAGGGTGAGACCGAAGCTGCGAAAATCATCTCAACCTTTCGCTGTTTTGTCTACCGAGTCGCACTGGAGCTAAAACCTGCTTCTGATGGGCATGGGTTGCAACACAACCCACTCGACATAGGAGTCGACGCCAAAGAGATGCCAGTAAAAACACCAACAACAAAAAAACGGGAACCTTTCAAGGCCTCGGGCATGGCGCAACACTGGAGCGAAGGCAGCACACGCCACCAGCTCAGCAAGCGCGCGTGGTAGCGCGCTACCTGCTCAGGCACCACCCTCTGCATCCTTTAAAGCGAGTAGGTGCAGGCGACTGTACCCTCCACCAGTAATGCCACACTTAGGGGTCTCCGTCCTGAAGAGGGATTGCTGTACGCGAGCTAATTCGGGCCCAATCAAACAGCTGCCAGCGGGGTCACAGACCCAGCCTGCTGAGAAGGGACCTGCAGGAATAAGCCGAGTGGAGCTGCTAACATGCAGTACTTATTGCGTACAGGATTTGGGATGCACCGGCTGGGCCTTCAGCATCCAACATACCGTGGCATATGGCGGTGGGGGGAGGCGGGGGGGAAACGGGACACCAAGAGCTGCATGGCTGCAGCCGTCTACGCCTCGCGCCGAGGTGCACAGCTCCAGACCTGCATCTGGCGCGCCGCATCGCCCTCCTTGCGTTTGCAGGGACAGCTCTGGGGGCTCCATTTTCCCCTTCTTCCACCCAGCAAGCTGCCATCTGCTGCAGCAGGTGCTTCCCGGTTGCAGATACGCCGTGCGGTTTGCAAGCATCAGTCCTCGCCTGCGCGTTGCCTTCCTTCATGACAAACGGGTCGCCGGTCCCTCCTCGGAGCACGCACCTTGGCACCGCCGCTTCTTCCCGTGGCAGCACTATGCCTGGAAACTGGAGCAGTTCGACTCTTCCAGACCATGACCTCATACTGCTGCTAATCCGCCGTGCGCTGCGAGCTGCATGTATCCTGCATCTCTCCAGCCCTCCGATTACATCACGCTTTACATTACTCCATGCCCGATACCCAGGGGCTCCATCTGTTTCCTCGTACCGGGACTGCATTAAGCCATGTTCACCAAGGATGCTTATGTAGCATCCTTAAATATAGCTGGTGTGCGCGCTTATTGGGCCGAGCGTGCACACAGGCACCGTACACCGCAGGGCGTTGCAAGCCACTTCTCTTGCCTGTTCACAGCACAGTGTACCAGGATTTCCCCCCTTGCTCACTTCTCTGTACGAAGTGCCGGGTCAGCTGGCATCTTTGGGAACGAGCGTTGTAATGCATACCCATGCAGTAACAGGCATCTGGGTTTTCCAAGGCATTTATGGCACTGAGGTTTTCTTAGGTTAAGCCTTCATTTCCATAACACCACAGGCACGCAGGAAAGACAAAGGTCCCTACAGGGGCAGAGCGCAGGCCCGGAGGCAAGAAGGCACCGCAAGCCACTAAGTTGCAGATCACGAGGCCCAGAAGACAGAGGCCTTCACGAGCGCGATGAAGGGCACAGCGAAAACGGCAGCTCAGGGACTCGACAACAAGTTTACTAGTCCGACTACCACCTGCTGTCAGAGGCAGGAAAACGGGGCGATCGGCTTTGTTTGCAGATGCTTTAAGGCCTACCCTCGACTCTTCCGCCTGCCCCTCTGCCCTTGCAGTGGGCGAGGGCAGGACGTTCGCTCCGCGCCCTGCGGCTCCCTGCCCGCGCCCACCCCACTGGGATGAGTCATGGAGCCCTCCGTGCCCTTACCTCGGGACTACATGCCCATTTCTCTTCACGGCGGAAGGAAGAGGGAGTCTGCTCTGCTAGACGGGAACAGGCTCCACCCTGCTTTGTTCTTCCAGGGCACCCATCCCTGCTCTATTCCTCCTCCAAACCCGGGGGCACTGCCACGCTTTAGGGCTTACTCCCAACTAAGCTCTGTGCCACCGAGGGGGGCCAGGAGGTGACTTCTGCATCCGAATGATCACCACGTCCTGCCCTGGATTCGACATCAGCAGTCCCCAGGCTCGAATCGGCCTCTCTGCTTGTTGCCCATCGCTGCCACATACCAGCAAACACAAACCCGTTACCTTTGGACATATTTTCTCGAGCAGAGCCTGGTGCTCTGCAGGCTGAGCGACAACCTGGGATGGGATGGGAAGGGATGGGAAGGGTGGGTGGATTCAGAACAACCTTGCAAAGCTGCCGTGCCTTTAGGATGGCCTGTCGTCCACGGTCAAATGGAGACTTGGGAGCTTTGCATGCTCCCTCTCCCCAGGACTGTCTCTTGCCCCTGATGTTACTTTCGCCACCCCCTAGCAGGAGGGGATAATGCCTGACAGACACGCTATTCGGGGAAGTGGCTGAGCACGTGAGTGGATTTAACCTGCTGCACTGGAGCTGCAGCTTGAGAGGCTCCGTGTGGCACCATGTACGCCGACCTCTGCGCTTCCCGCTCGAAGCTCGCCACCAAAATGCAACCCGGGGCGTTTCAAATGGCCGGGAAGAGGCAGAGGTTGCACTGCTTTCCGTACAGGCCGAACCCCAAACCAGGGGGCAGAGAGCTACGCTGGATCCCGGTAGGAGAGCCATGTCAGGACGTGCCTCCTTGTTCTGCCCTTTGAGGTCTGCCAGAGCAGAGCAAGCTCTACCCGTGCTCCCTCCTGCTCCTAGCTTTCTGCCTGCATGTAGGGCAGAAGGGGGGAGGAACAGGTGGCATTGCACCGACTGTGCTGGCTTGATGCCACCAGGGATTCCCCTGCAACAGGGTAATCCTCAGCTGCTCCTTCTGGGCAGCTCTAAATCTCCACGGGGGGGGGGAACCTCGCTGGGGCAACAGGATCCTTAAAAACAATTCTTGGCATCCCCAGATTTTTCCACTCTAAAGTCGTTCCTACATCGGCTGGGCTCTGGTTGCAAACAACTCTAGTCCAATGTTTAAAGCCTGGAACGAAGTAAGTGGGGGTCCATCCTCCCCGCTTCTGCAAAGACAACTCGGGCGCCCTGATCCCAAGCTGCGGCACAGCAGGGAAGACCAGTTCTCTTTCCAACCGAGATCTGATTATTAGGGCTGGAGACGCCCATTGCAAGACCATCCTGCAGGCCTCTAGGATTAAATACATAGGTTTTGCCATTTATGTGGAAGTAAATATATTAGAGTGTTTTAGGAAGTTTAGCTGAGCAGAAGTGCCAGAGCTTGCCTTGAGTCCTAAATGAGTCTGCCTTCTGGGAGGGGAAACCCCCAAACCCCTCCTAGCCAGAGACAGGAACAAGATCTCTAGCAGCCAGACTGCCGAACAACTGCGTTAGCAGAGGCTGCAAGAAAAGAGACTGCTGAGGAGACGCTGCAACGGCCCCAAGCGCATGCTTCGTCCGTGATCCGGGGCATTTGGTCACCGGGCAGGAATACAGAGCATCCCGCCGACAACTCCCCTGTGGCCAGGGTTTACACGCAGTCTCAGAGGCCCTGAAAACCAAGTTGCAATAAGTTCCCCCCTTCCCCCCGCCCCACATCCCAATGAGGCAGAAGTCACAAGTCCTTGAAACCTGGCTCTAAAAACCTGTTCTTCTCATGCAGTGCAATTGAGGAAAGCTAAATGAAGTGTGGCTACAAAGCGTGCTGGAAATAAAAGGCAGCCCACCCACCTTTTCAGCTACTGCAACTGCTCAGGGCTGATCCACTACAGCGGGATTCTTAGTTCTGGTACAAAGGGCTGTAAAATATTCCTGCCGGGTTTTAACCGAATGAGGCAGACCCATCCAGCTTGACCACTCAGGCTCTCACACACATCTCTTTCCTTGGAAGCTCCCTGAACCACCTCCTTATTGCCAAACAATTAGGACCAGTGCATTTTTCCTAAGGGGCCTGCTAACTCCGGTATCATGCTAGCACAATTCTTCACTTGCTTCTACTCTTGCTGGAACTGCAAGTACTTGTCTATGGGCGCAGGCGTCTTTTTTGCAGTTTCAGATTTGTGTCACGACACAACAAGACGCGCGCACGTTACAGGCAGCATACTGCTTCCTCGTATTAGCATTAGATCAACGACAATGAAAAGTTGAAACCTGCCCAAAAACTTTAGTTCTGAGCAGTTCTTCGCGCTTTCTCCAGTCTAACATTTTGCCCTTGATTCACAGTGAGTGTGGGGGAAAGACCCCTGGCAGGTAAACTGAAGGGGAAGAATAGCAAACACAGGATTTACACTTGAGCATTTCCTGCACTTAGGTAGCCCCAAAGAGCCAACAAAAAAGGGACAGATCTCCCTGTGGATTTTATACTCCCCCACCCCATCTTTTGTCTCAAGATGCCTCAGCCTTTTGCAAAATAACGACTCAGATTCTCTATTGTACCCAGCTGCGCTGGTGCAGGTTTAGAAAGGTAGCGAAGCAAGAGGGCTTTAAGTCACGTTTATATTCTTCTGATACGGAGGACGTCACTGCAGCATGGCTACACAATGCACGGTGCAGCAGCTGGAGAACCGCTCTGTGGTCTCCTGGCTCACCACAGCCAGGTGCAGGGGTGAACTAGCAATATCCCCCGCACCTTGGCCATACACCAGGGCCCAGTAGGGAGCACAGAGCAGGATCTACGATTACATCAACCGTTCTCTACCAACGGGCTCTTATACACAAGGTGTAACATAATACTTCCCCATCTGCTTAAACTGCATTTAAAAGAGCTTTGTGTTGCTCTGACCCAATATCCATCTATTCACCTGCTTGCACATTGCAGCGTTCGGCGCTCTCCCAAAACCCAGAAGCTGACGCACCCGTCTCGGTTCTGATAGGTGCGATACCGTCTTTGATGGCGACTTGTTGTGGGAAGTTGTAACGAGGTGATGAAATGGGTAAGTGGCAGCAAGCTTAGGGCGCAGCCAGGGCTGCTGCAGTTGCTCTCTAGTGGGTCCCACTGGGGAAAGCTCCTAAACAAAAGAAACCATGGCATGTCTCCCCGTACGGCACCCACGCACCAGGAGAGGCAACGTGCTCGCTCGCGTCTTTCATTCAAGGGCACGTGGCCTTGGTTTTGGTCTTCTGATGCTAGATGCATGCAGCACACGAGCCTTAGAAGACACCATTTCTTTCGAGGGGGTCCATCCCCAACTGTGGTGTCTGAACCTCTCGCCTGGGGAACAAGATATCCAAAGCCATTTCATTTGCTTTCAGATTGACTCCCGCCGCCTCCTCTTTTTAGGCTCAAGTGTGTAGGGCTGTTGAGTGATCTTAGGGAAAGAGATCACTTTGCTTCTGCAGCTTCACCCGAAGGATCCTCACTGCCTTTGTAAAGAAAGTCCTTTCCCTTCTCTCCCAGCACAAATGGAAACCAGGCATTATTAAATAAACCCCAGCCGCCCATGGCAAACTCATGTTCCAACACCCTGGGTGCTGCACACCCCCACTACAAAAAAGGACAAAACAAAAACCACTTACTTCATTCCAGGCTTTAAACATTTGACTAGAGTCGTTTGCAACATGGAGCGTACGCCACGTATTGCCTTCAGTATTACAGCCACGCTACAAACTTGAGGTAGCACGAAATGTATTTCATGCCCTTCTATATCAAAGCAATGTTTCCTACAAACGCTAGCAGAATAGTCGCTAGCAGTAAAAACAATACCTCGTCTAAAATGCAGTCGGTGCTGCCTTCACTGGGCCTACTGGGAAAGGCTGTTTCCCTTTTAATAGCTGCGGGAGGACTGGAGGGAGTGCCCCATGGACTCGCATGACTGACACACGCATGCACAAATAGGGAGTTAGCCTCGTTAGATGGATTAGGCTGCAAGGAACCAATCCTGCACCTTGATGAGATTCCCGGGGGCTGCTCCCGTAGCTGCGGGCGTCAGAAGCAAGGCCAAAGAGAACGTAAAACAAAGAAGAAACACAACCTATCTGAAAGGATGCAGGAAGTTAGATGAATCTGCAGCCACCAGAAAAATCCCGTGGGAGGGAAGCACGGTGAGGTCAGCAAGGAAGGCAGAGCTAAGACTCTACCAGGGATTTTTGGCTGAAGTAGTACAGGGGAAGGAGGAGGTAGATGAAGAAATGGGTTGAGAAATACAGTGCGCTGTTACAGCAAGTAGCCGAGCCGCGACCAGCACGGCATTCAACCGCGGCACCTGCCGAACAGGCAGCAACTGCTGACTGCTCCTACCCAGGAGCTATACCTGGCTGCGGGCTTCCTTTTGCCCAGCATTCATCCAGCAAACTATCGAGAGCCGTCATGGTCTGCGTGCTCTCCAGACCAGCAGCAAACCTCCTGGCATTAGTGGAGCTGGCACATTCTGCCTCTATCTCCCAGCATCCTGCGACATGACGTTTTAGGAGGCGCTGGTTGGCGGCCTGGTGACCACGACTGCCGCGCGGAGGTCCCTGCTCATCCCCAAAGCTTTCCTTGAATGCACTGGGAAGTGTTTGAGGCCCTCAAAACATAAGCGGGTACATTTGTATGGGTCTAATTCTTGCCTTTCCCAGGCCTCCCCGGCTCTGCTGTACGAGTTCTTACCCACCCAAAGAAGCATAACATGAAAATACAGGCCTGGTCTAGACATTTCAAGCCCTTCAAAACACCTTTACAGTAGGACTTATTTGTAGGTAACACGGTCCTTAAAAGTCCAGGCTCAATTAATAGGAAAAGAAGCATGCATTTTAGGCCCTGAAGTCTTGCATTTCAAAGGTCCACATGGTTAACCTCAAAATACTACCAGATCTCAGTGCATAATTAAGGCAGCATAACAGAGGGCAGATTCTGCTTGCTATCTTTCCTGACTTTCCGTAGACATCTGGTTGTAAAGCAGGCTATCAGATTCAAACTTAAGCCAATTACATCACCCAGGCCCTCAAAAGTCTGCATGAGGAAGTAGGTTTTCAACATGCCTAATTCCAGCTGCTAGACAAAAAGGACAGGAACCCTTGTTATTTTTTCATGAGACATACTGCAGTTCCTGATACCATTATGCAGCCGTGTGTTATCTAAAGCTCAGTTATTTTTGTTCTGATACCTTTCTTTTTTTTTTAAATCAGGAGAGAACCATTTTTCAAAATGCTGTTTTCTTGTTTTTGCACGTGTAACTGCATCATCCGACAGCTTGCATAAACGCGATTGCGTTTGAGATACCGATGGTCAAAAGGGAATTTTGAACAGTTGAAGGTGAATTGTCAAGATTAAGTCAGAAGAAAAGCCATTATCTGATGGATTTTCTAGCAACATTATCAAGGGATGAGGCAGCTAGGCAGTACGTTGAGTCTCATATGAACACAGATCCCTTCCCATGCATGCAGCGTGGTCAAAAACAAAAAACAAAACAAACTGAAAAAAGGTTGGTGCTGTGGGGTAGGGTCAACTTTGTCAAAACAATGTTATTGGGAGAGCTCACTACTGGTCCCACATGCCAATGGCACATCTACTCTACGTTATGATATACGGACTCTATTTCCGACATCAGCAATTGCAACATGAATTTGTACACTGTGCTAAGACACCTTTTTGGAGACCCACCAAGACAAGCGCGGATGCACAGTGACCACATAATATACACTAGTAGGTCCACAGCAGAATTGCAGCGGTTTAGAAACAGAAAGGCTACCACCAGATGCACAAAGAGTGAAACGATTCTGCTTCAAGATCCACAGTCTCAAACTGAGCATGCTGAATCAAGTTTGGACATGCTGAACGCATGCCAGACATGATCACGTTGTGTATCTGCACTACTTTGGCAGTTTCCGAACCTCAGACTGTCTTCCTTTTGTATTCTGAGGTTGGTCAGCAAAGGAAAAGTACAATGTAAGAAGCAACACCAAGCTGGAAAGCTGCCTGGGGTTTTTGTTAGGATGCAGGCCTAAAAGGGACACCGAGTTACGCCATTTACTATTGTTGCAAGTAGCTCTTGCAACCAAGGGGGTGGGGAAAGAAGTCTGTGTTTCACCTTCTGCATCTGACAGCACTTTGCCTGCTCCTTTTCACGGTTGTCCCTTTTTGTTTGCACAGGTTTCCACACAACATGCGGGGAGGACAGGCATTTTATAGAAGATAACCTGACAATTAAGGGGCATATGAAATACTGGAGTTACTCTACACCTTTGCATGTGAAAGACAAAGTCACTCTCCACTTCTATTACCAAGGGATTTCAAAGTGACCTCCCTTTTAGGAGAAGCACGAAAGCTTTGGACTAAAGGTAACTGCCAAGGTGGCTGAGCGCCACAAAAAGCTGACATCTTTGCACAATTTCAAAACCTACGGGTGAAATCCATGCTGCATAACTAATAGCAACCTGAATACCGGTATTCATTTGTTTCCCAGCCTTTGTCCTTAGCTACTGAGCCAAGCTGTAGACCATACAAATTAAGAGAAGTGCCCCGAAAGTCTGCGTGGCAAGCTGCCGCTTTGGAGCTCAGTAGTGATGGCTTTTTACTAACCTATGTAAGGTAGACTAATCTGTCCATGTCTGCATTGGAAAATTAGTACTCAAAACAAAATAAGACAAGGTACGAAGGATGTGGTAAATGAATGTCCTGCTCAATGTTAAACAGGGTAGATGTAAAAAGGGGGGGGGGGGAGGAGAAAATCCTGCTGGACTGGTAAAGGAAAATCTATAGACACACTGGCTGGATTGCAACTGTGAAACACGGAGAAGAAGGATTTTCGGCTCTGCAAGCACAGATGTTTCACCAGCACTAAATACATGTTTAAGAAATGAGGGAAGGAGGGAGGAGAATGTAGTCTGATGAGGAAAACCCCCTAATGCAAGTCACTTCCTAGCACATTTGTCTCCTATAGGTCTGTTAGCTAAGGGAAACCTTTGGATGATACAATTTAACCATTCAAGCAACACAGATGTGGTTCAGTATTGCAAAACAAACAAAAAAGTGTTACTTCTTTTCCAAGCCTATATAACATTCTAGGAAGATGAGGAAATGTGGATACAACGTTGTAGCGGATGGTTAAATCCATCTACCTTTGACCTGCAAAGCCTTTATCTTGCAAAGAGCTGACATTAGTGTCTATTAAAAAACAGAACATGATGCAGTATTTTGGCACAAATGCTCAGCAGCTTCACATTCAGCTGATTTGGCTTCTGTACTGTGAAAGCCAATTTTCTTACTGGAATACATTTCTTCACCGGACTTTAAAAACAACACTCAGTAGAACAAAAAACACCCCCCAAAACAAAGCCCAAAGGTTAAAGAGAAGTGGGAACCATGCACCTGCCAGTTATTTCCTAACCAGACTGCATCACCTTTACCTGAGCAAGGAAGACCTCACGGAAAAGAGAATTAATGATGAAGTGTCCGGTACAATCCGTCTAAAACGGCGGATAACGGATAAACTTTTAAAAAGTGCAAGCCTTACAAGGACCAATAAACTAACCCTAATGAGAGGGGGCATTTTAAAGAGGTCTAATAAAAGATATCACATCTACTCAGCAGAAGTTTGCCTGCCTAGGCCCCACGCTGTACACGTCCTTCCTCCAGATCAGAAGGCGCATGTGTGCGTCCATCATCACCCGAATCCCGCATTACAAAACAGCAATCCTGAACGGCGCTTCCCCCCCGTTCATAACCCGCAGAAGGGCAAAGCAAACGCGCGCGGCGAAACGCTGCGTTTCGGAAGCACGGCGGCTGCTCTGCGGCGGGGCGAGGGGCGTATTCACTGAATCCGAGACCGAGCAGGTGAAACAAGGTGGCGCTTAAGGACGGAGCGCATCTTGCTCCCAAACAGGTCCGAATGAAAGATGTCCCCGCCAACCCTGCTGCGCAGAAGAAGTCCTTTAAAACCGGACTCCGCCACAATCCGAACCAGGAGGAGGAAGTTAACCCCAAAAATGAAGATAAATAAATAAATGGATATTAAAAAAAAACAACCCAGCAACCCCTGTCTCTTAGCCGTCCCCTAAAATCTGCCCCTTGCTGAAAGTGGGATGCAGGAGCCCTTGAGCCTGCAGCCCTGATATTAATCCATTAACACCCCCCCCACACACAGAGACCTACCTTCCCGGAGGGCCCTGCCCAGGAAGAAGGCGTCTTCCCCACTCATGGATAACGCGCTCCCTGCCTCGGGAAGCTGCAGCAGGCATTTTGGATCCTCAACCCCCCTCCCCCCGCCCAGTCCCCCCCCCCGAAAAACCTGCATTATGCAAACGACCTTCTCTGCCCCCCCCGGAGCGCTGTGGGCCTGGACAACAGCCCCGCGCCCATCCACCAGCATCGCTGCGCGGCGGGGGGGGGCCGAGCCGCCCCTCGG
>NW_017728996.1:3263465-3264001 GCF_001723915.1 Gavialis gangeticus | reverse complement strand
CCGGAGCGCTGTGGGCCTGGACAACAGCCCCGCGCCCATCCACCAGCATCGCTGCGCGGCGGGGGGGGGCCGAGCCGCCCCTCGGAATGTTGCAGCCGCATGGAACGCTGGCGACCGCGACGTTCCATTTCGAGGTACCAACGTTCGATTTAAAGACACAGGCTCCTGCCAGCTGCCAGGGAAAGCAAGCCCCGTGCCGCCGCCGGCCCAGCCCGTTCCGGGGAGCGGGACCCCGCTTTTCTGCTTCAATCACCAAAAAGGATAAAGGGGGGGTTAAAAAAAAAAGAAAAAAAAGAAAAAAAAAAGCTTTTTGTCTTCTTGGCTTGTTCCTCCCCCTCCCCCCGCCGCCGCCTCCTCCCCTTCCAACTCCGCGACAACAGTGACAAAATGGCAGACCTGAGCGCTGGCAGTCATGTTGCACGCGCGCTCTGCCTTGCACACGCGTGCACAAGCCGCCCCGCACCCGGGCGCCGCCACAAAGGGCTTCGCCAGCAGGGCAGGGCGGATCGGGAGAAACTTTTGCGCCGGCGAGGATT
>NW_017728996.1:3257621-3258465 GCF_001723915.1 Gavialis gangeticus | reverse complement strand
GGCGGGGGGGGACACACACGACCTGAATCCTCCCCGCTTCCCGACCCACCGGGCTGTTATTTAAGCCATTATGTAATGACCTCTCCTCCCCAAATCAGCCCCATTTGGGACCCTGGAGGCGGACCCTCAATTGCTGGGGGGTTGCACTCCGGTCCCCCCCCCAGGAAGGGGTGCACCCCTCCTTGCTCGTGGGGTGCATCGGGCACGAGGCGAGGAAGAGGAGGGGGGTCCTCCCAACTTTGCTCTGCCTTTCTCTTACAACGCAAAAGGCAACAACAAAAAAGCAAGGAGGTGATTAGGGGGTTTTGGGGGGGTTCCCCCCCTCCGCATCATTGGTACGCAGCCACTCGGGGACTATTTTCGTCCTGACAAAGTTTCTTGTCCCCATTTATTCAGCTGAGCCACCCAGCGAAGTCCAACCCCGCGCTGCAAAAAAACCACACCGCCTTTTTGTGTGTGTGTGTGTGTGTGTGTGTGCGTGTGTGCGCACGGAGAGCGCCCGCCCGGCCGAGGGGGATTGCGCCGCTTTTCTCTGCCCTCTCGCCCCCCAGGAGCGTGTCTGCTGGGCGGGCAGCTCAACCCGGCTGCTTTTGTCTTTAAAAAACCGGGGCGTTTGGGGTCTGGCAAGCATCTGGAGAGAGGCTGGGAGAGAGAAAGGGCGCGTTCATGAGGACTACAAAGTTACAAATATGGCTCCCCAGTCTCTCCTGCCTGATCACTGCAAAGAAATGAAGGCGCACTTTAAACTCCCGGCCCTTCCCAAGTCCCTCCCCGGGCCAGCACCCGCTGCAAACCTTTTGCAAAGCAAAAAAAAAAAAAAAAGAAAAAAAAAAAAAAAAAAAAA
>NW_017728996.1:3256942-3257513 GCF_001723915.1 Gavialis gangeticus | reverse complement strand
CAAAAAAAAAAAAAAAAGAAACGCACAAACCACCACCAACACACAGCAACACACACCGCGATAAATACATAAATAAATAAATAAAGCCCAGCCGGAGAGGGGCAGCAACTTGTATTTTCTTGCAGCCCCTCCAAATGCAGCATCGGGCTGCCCCCCCTCCCCAGGCGTGCATGCAGGGGTTGCACGCCGGGGGGTGCTGGCAGGGCATGGGGCACCCCTCGTTTTGCAATGTGCCCCCCCACACACAAAAAAAAGGGGAGAGGGGGTTTTTTCGATTTTTTTTTTTTTTTTTGCATGCATGCATGCATGGCTTACATCCGAGGGCGTCCTGTTCCGCAGCTCTAAGTGGATCCTTTTCTTCATGTCCATGTCCGTGGCTGGCCCGGCTCGTCGCGTGCAGTGACACCCAGGCGGACCCCCCCAACGCCAGCGCGGCCAGGGACTGTGAGCGCGCAACCAGCTCCGCTCGGGATCCCCGAGCCCACCACCCCGCGGCGGACACCCTAACTTGATGGCTGCGGGGGCGGGCGCTGCCGCGGGGACTCGGGGGGGACGGGCGGCTGCGCCCGCC
>NW_017728996.1:3246630-3251942 GCF_001723915.1 Gavialis gangeticus | reverse complement strand
CCCTCCTGGCCTCTGTGAGAGGGCAGTGTCCCAAGGGGCTGGGGTGATCTACGCCGAGGTGACCTCCCTGAGGTGCTCTACTCTGAGGTGATCTGCGCTGAGGTGACCTCCCTCCTGGGCTCTGTGGGGGGAGCCCGTCGTCCTGTTTGCGGGAGCAGTCAACGCCGACCCCGGCGGCTGGACCCGGGGGCTGTTTCGCTTCCCGCGTTGGCCTCTAGCGCTTCATTTTGCCCGGGCGTGCAAAAAGGTTAGCGACGGCCAGAGTTAGGCACTTCAGTAGTGACCGACCACCACATGCGTTTCCTGGGGGAAGTGGGATCCAATTTATGGTGAAAACTACTTAAAAAAACAAAAACAAAAACCCAAACAGTCCATTTATAATCGGTACCAGAAGTGTCTTGAAGGCGATCAAAATGATTTTTGCTCGTTTCCTACAGATGGTCTTGTCTTCTAAACAGTAGATCAGAGCCTGGACACCTGACTTGTTAGTTTGGCCCTGCTTCTGACTCCATCTGACCGTTGGATGGGTCATTTTTGTTTACTTCTGTTGCATGTTCCACTATGACCAAAATTAAGTCAATTGGCAACAAAACAAAAAAAAAGTTTGTAAAAGGGTTTCTGGGTACGCGAGTGTATTTTAGTTTAAAAGTGGCATGTCTTTTTCAAATGTAGGCAAAACTGGCTCTTTAGAAAAAAATGTTATGTGCAAAATTTTGGCATGGAATGAGTGTGAACAGTGGAGCTGAAAGCCTCTGGAAAGTAGCGTTTACCGTGGGAATAAGTGTAACGGCCTTAAGTAGAGTCGTATGGTTAAAAAAGATTTCTGAGTAATGCAAATATTTTTTCCTTCACTTTCATCCAGATGAAAGAATTGTGCAATAAAGTTTAGCTTTGTTTTTGTTTGCTTGTATAAAATTTAAAAAATGCTTCTTAAAATGAATGATACATATACATTCTCTATAGGTGAGATTGCACCAATATTTTGAAGAAAATATACATGGAAATGTTTCTGTTTCTATCTGTCTGTCTAGGAGTCAATATATTTATGGGGGGGTGGACAAACTAATATATATATATATATATATATATATATATATAGCTCCCCCCCCATCCTCCATAAGTTGAAAATCAGAGTACATATTTATGGATTTGGCATTGTTTCTCCCAGCAGAGAAAAAGCGCCCAAACACGAGCGCCACACTTCACAACTGTTAATGCATTTCAGATGATTGTCGTGGGTAGCTATGGTTTTGTAAACAAACTACATTTTTGTGTCATCACTGTAACGTGGTTTCTACAGTATTGATCACTTTTACAACAGAAGAGAAGACTTAAAATAACATAGGCATGATTATATTGTTTAAACTAATAAAGACAATTTTGTTCTCTTTGTAATGCAGAAAGATAGTGTTTATTTCAAGTGATTACAAAATACCACCTTAACTGGGCCATTTCCTTAGGCATTTTCCTGAATATGCTTGCCAGATCCATCTTATGTTAGATATATTGTTATCAACCTCAATGTATTGCTTTCTTATGAGTTTTATGGGATCTTGCAGGTTTAGAGAAACTAAGCATGGGAAGTGACCAGAGTCCTTGTATAGTAATGACAGGAAATTGAGCCTATAATTTATTTGTTTTCTGTGGGAAGGTGAAAATACTCCAAAATTGCTATTGGTATGCCATTGTTTTCCAAATACAGTGAATAGTTAGTACTGTGGGTGCAAGAGTCTTTGCTGATAAACATTTTGCCCAGTGTGTAACCTGTGCCTCTACTTCATCTGTATGATTGCCCATATTATTGTATTTTTCCTTAGTTACAGAGGAATCTGTCAGTAACTACATGGGCAGAGGATAACAAATACTAATTAATGTCTAAAAATTGATTCTAGCAGCTTGGTTTCCCCTGCTGTGCTCCAAAACTCTCGAGTGCACTCCTTGTTTCTTTAATTTCATGAAGTATGTGTGCTTTCAGTTGCTGCTTAAACCAAATAGATCTTTACTGTGCCTGCAGCAGTGAGTTCAGGTCTCTTGGCCTCTTAAAAGTCCAGCACTTAAAATCTTTTGGAAGAAGAAAAAAGGGAAGGGGTAGTGAGGCGAATGGCTGGAGACCAGTGTTAATAGCTTTCACCCTTGTGTCTATCCTAGGTTAGGCAGGAACGAGAAAGATTAGATTTAGATCCAAGCTTCAAGTGTGTTCTGATATGGTACTTTGTCCAGAATTGTGTTTTGTAATAAATAAAATACTCTGAGTTATATTATTCCATGACAAATGAGAAATATGTCTTTTTTTTTCTTCTTTTGTTTTGATTCCTAAGACTCCTGGGACCTGCGGATACATGGTGGTAGTTGTACATGACCAATTCCCTTTGATTTCATTGCAAGTTGTTTGCAAACACTGGCTGCATAACCAGATCTCTGGTATTCCAAACTATGTTTAAAAAATTATGTTTGGAGTAATAGCTAACATAAACAGGGAAACTCAATCAAGAAGTGATAGAGGAGCTTGTCCACAGCAGTACAAACCAAGTTGTGTCGTGGCAATTTTTGCTAGTTCAAAGAAACAAGCAGCATAGAAATATCCATAGAAAAATAACACTGCAACTGATAATGGACCAGCTTGTTGTTGTCTTCCAAACAACTATTCAATGCGTGAGCAGAATCATAGGTTGAATCAAGAAAAATGAGTGTACTCATAGTGGAGAGCATACTGAGCCTGAGTAGTGGAATAGAAAGGAATTGAGTCAGGAAATTAAACTTTACTCTGAAAAGTCTATGAAAAAGCTTTACTCTCTGCTATATAAAGAAAGGAAAATGAAAATCCATCTAGTGCAAAAAGAATAAAATCTGATACAAATTTGGAGTCATCTTGCACACAAAAGTAACAGGAAGGATCGTTTCAGGTCAATCCTATTTTTTAGTCTATCACAGGCTTCCTGTTTACCCTTAAGGGAAAGTTAAGCTCTGTGCCTCAGTTTCCCCCAGAAGTGAAATGGGATAACAACTGCCCAGGGGAGTGGCAAAGTTTAATTCAGTAATGCATATAGAGTATTTTGAGACCATGGGGTGGAAAGATTTATTAATGCAAAGTATTATTAAATACATGTAACCCCCAAACAACAGGTAAAACATCTCTTTAATGGTAGGGGCTAGCCCAGAAACTGCTTTTTGCAATATAACGTGCAGTAAGTTTCCATTTTCCATCAAAGATTGCAACAAAAAAGTTACTTCCTCATATTGCTTTTGCTAGTGTATACTTGTGATAATGTTTCCTGTGAGCACATGGCTCTGTAAAGTGTATTAAGTATACCTGCGTCTTCACAGTCTAACAAGAGTGCAAACTGAGGTTTAGCAATCGCTTTACTGGGACATGGGCACTGGACTGTTGGATTTTGTGCAGGGTTTGCAGTACTTCTGCCACGCCTTGCCAAACCCAGAGCAAGGCGGTCTCTAACTCCAGTGTCAGAGCATGATTTGGTGTGCCTTGCATAATAGCATCTCAGCTTGCCACCAGGAGAGAGATCCAGTTTTCTGTTACTCAGTGATGCTGGACTGAATATACAGCATAAAGGGATAGTGTCATACATGCTAGCTTCTCAATCTTAGGCTGCTCCCATTCATTCTCTTTAATATGCAACTCATGATGCCTCTGGCTGCTGTGTTATGGGTCTCCCAAGTTTTTTAATGTAGATTGGATGTTGCCTTTTTATTTGTATATCAGGGATAATAATGCAGGGACATCTGACCTCAACAGGAAAAAGGAAGAAATCGAGTACCAGCAATTTTTTCCAAGCTCGAACAACGCATCGGTGATCTACTGTAACCTGTATGTCACTTCTCAAATGGAGTCTAAAATGTTGTTTGTCTATCTGCAAGTATATTTCAGTTTATTTCTGCAGAACTGATTATTCTAAATACAGTCTGTGTACTGCAGATTTTACTTGGCAGATGGAAAGTACATTGCACTTTTTGTGCAGGGAGTTCTTAAGAATATTTATTTGGTTTGTCCTATAATGTTTCTTTGGCAGTCAAGTCCGTCTTAACTATTAGGTGCCAAATATGCATATGTCTTTGTTCTGAAAGAGTTGTTTTTTTAGCACAAAAGATATGCAGTGATTGTAGATGAGTCCCTTTTCTATAGCAAAGTTCATAGATACTTTGTGTCAAGCCCAAACATTTTTCCTTACAAAAGTTAACAAGTAACTTCTTTCTGTAGCCAGTTGTAGCTCAGCTTCTAGCACATTATATATGTTTTTGCAGCTAGCTTCTATTCAAAAAAATGTTCTTCCTCTTGCTTTGCATACACCCATCCTCTTAGTTTTGCTTGGGATCCACGTTCATATTTCTTTGTTGAAAGTCATGCAGTTAACATTGCAATGATGAAAAAGTAGGGAGTAGTTTAAATGCAAAATGTTCATTTATATATTTAGTTATTAAGTGTGTGATATCAGAATAATCTATCACACTTTTATTGGTGATGTTAAAAAAAGAAAGCTTTAAAGACTACCACAGTTGTCCGGTGTAATCTGCACAAACCAGTCGTACCACCACACCCAGTAGTTTCTGCATCAGACCCATCTCTTTTCTATGACACACGGCAATCTTTTAGAAATATAACTAGTCTGGGCTGAAGGACTTTGACAGAGACTTCAGGTCTTCCAATCATTTTATTTTGCATTTGATTCAGCATTAGGTATCTTGATTTAATTCTTCAGCATCCCTTGTCCAGAGTAGTTGAGTGTGGGATTGCAGAAGAGCAAAAACTGTTCATGTTCTTAAAGAAATATTTCAATCTATTAATAAAAGGTATATATTTTCAAAGAAAAGGTTTCTTTGTAAAACATAAAAAATTGTGTTGGGTAGTTAAGGGTAGAATTCAGTCTGTTCTTGTAGTTAAAACCATTATTTTGAGCAAATTCATTCTTCAGTAGTTGCCAGATTTTTATTTTAGCACTGCATTTCCTCACGTCCAGAAGCTGCTACTGAGTTGTGTATTTAACCTATGCAAAAGACTGGCCATTTAAACACATCAGCTTATACCTCCAATTTACCAAAATTCCAAGTGTGTCAACAAAATAGTGAAAACAAACCAAAAAAATCTGGCTCTGATTTCTCTGGGCCATTACAAAGTCTTTGTGATAAACTCTGAAATAGCCAAATTTGAATATACAAAATTAAGTTTGCAGTAAAAGGCTTGAGGAGCTTACTACAATTTGGTTCTTAATGAAGACAGCTGAACAACTTGGACAACAACGCAGAACTGGGCAAATGAGGGGTAGGAAGTCTGATTACATTCCTACATTTAAAGTTCA
>NW_017728996.1:3241335-3241630 GCF_001723915.1 Gavialis gangeticus | reverse complement strand
AACGCAAAACTGGGCAAATGAGGGGTAGGAAGTCTGATTACATTCCTACATTTAAAGTTCACAGTTGCACACGTTGAGGTCAAGAAACAAAACCCATTTTTCACAATTATTTGAATGAATGAAATATGGTTGTTTGAATTTTTTTCAGTCAGCCAACACAGAAGCAGTGAACATAGCCAAAACCAAAGGAGTCTTAATATTTAACAAGCCCTGGAGAAAAAGTGATTACCAGTATTTGCTGATTTGGGTGTGTGTCGTCCCCCATTTTCCCCCTCTCCCCCCCCCCGCCAAAAAA
>NW_017728996.1:3231328-3241272 GCF_001723915.1 Gavialis gangeticus | reverse complement strand
CCCCTCCCCCCCCCCCCGCCAAAAAAAAAAAAAGAATTGTATGTTATTTTTCACACTTGATGATTAGTTTTTGATTTAGCAATTTTCAGGAAAGCAGGTTAGGATCTTTAGTTTCCTGAAAACAAGAGCCATCAGCCACAGAAAGAGAAAGTGACTGTGCTAAATTTGCTTTAGTGGCTATGAGAGCTTTCAAGTCTGACAGTTTAAGTAGTGAAGATGAAAGTGAGGACAGTTCTTGGGCAGGGGACTGCAGGAGGAATGCGATTCATAGGACATAGTTACTACTGTAATTATGAGTGCAGCTGCTAAAGTAACTTCTGCCAGTACTAAAAAATCTGTCATGTCCAGTAATCTGTTGTGTGCAGTGCAAGTGATAAAGATGGGAACAGAAGTAGCACAATATTTTTTTCCAGTTACCAGCTCTGGACTTGTGTACTATACAGCTCTGTTTCTACCTGGTGTGAAATGGATGCCAACACTTTACTTTTGTAAAGTTTACAGGACTTTTAGGTGTTCAGACTGGAACAAAACCATGTGATTAAAGCTGGCCGGTTTTTTTCTTAAACAGTAAATTTGCCTCCCCCCTTCCCTCCTCCCCCCCAAAAATGTGATTTGTAAGTGACTGCAACTTTGTGAAGCCAGGTCCAATTTAGTAATTTCATCTTTAAAAAAAAGTGTCAGTTTCTAAAAACAACATCAATATATTTCATTACAGTATTTTAAAATCAACTTTAAAGGGTTTTAAAAGAAGCTAAATATCCTTAAAATCAAATGAAATGCATCTCTTTAGATTTCAATCAAAATTCCAAGAAACTTCCAGTTTGCCTCAAGCCAAAGCATCTCTTACTTCCCCTGCGCTTAATTTTTCATTTCAGTCACAAACAAAAAAGCCCCTGTGTTTGCCCAGCTGTATATAACCTAAAAGTCAAATTGTCCTAACTAAAAACATAGCTAAGACTGTCTCTCTCATAATTAACACAGCATTCATCTGCAACTCTTAAGTGAAATACCTGTTCTTACCCCTTGTTGAAGTGACTTGCAACAGGTCACATAGTCGGTTAGTGTCAGGCAGCTCTAGGGTTTGGCAGCAGAATCGATTTCAATGGTCGTGGAGTCTGCACCTGCATCAGCAAACCAAGCGTCACCTTAGCAATAACAGGAACGACTTTGCTTTGCCACATAAGCAAACATTTGTATTGCTTAATGGTAGCATGACATTAAAAAAGCCGTTCTCCCTCATTTTGTTCATTCCTTTCTTCCTCCTCTTCAAAGGAGATCACATTTCAGTTTCTCTTAAGAAGAGTGAGAATGAGTTACAAACTTTTGCTTTTTGTTTCTAGAGAAACTCTTTGTTTCTAGAGAATAAGGAAGATGCATCATGCCTGTCATTCGTTCTTTTCTGATGGGGAGATGTGGTTTGACGTACCCCTTCTGCCTTGGTACTTGAGCAAAGCCTTTGGTGGTGTGCTCTGTGAAAGGGATACTCTAAATGGAGAGTCAGCTGAATAGATACCTCTCATGACACATGGATGGTCAACATGAAGTTGCTTTTTACAAAGGTATTTTGTGAAAACCTGTTCTAAACATGCCTGTCTCTGTTCCTGTTAAAGTCCATGGCAAAATTCTCGTTGCTGTCAGTGAGGGTGGGAGTGTGGCTTATAGAGCAGAGGCCCTAAAAATGCAGTTTCCTTAGATGGCTTCAGGATTCTGCCTGGAAACACTCTGCCCCAAACACTTCATGCCTGTGCATAAGCAGAGTGGTGGTGAGAAATTAAGCTCATCTGAAGTTACCATACGCCTGGCTATTGTTTATGCATACACTGGGATTCTGCCTTAGAGTGAAGTCTTGTGCCAAGCTGTTTATCCTGAATATTATTATCTTGATCGCAGATAGTTGGAATTGCCTTCAAACAAACGAGCAGCCAGGATCAGCTGACATGATCTTTCAGGCATTATGTGGATACTATTCATGGCGCATTCACACTTTGTGCAGATTTGGAAATGCCTGTTGCCATCTCGTATGGTCCTCAAGTCCCTGTGTTTGAGGGCATGAAAGAAAAAGAGGGCAAGGTCAGTTTTCATTCAGATTTTTTAATTAAAAATGGATATTTTAAAAATCAAGTTTCTTCATAAAATTGATTGTCCCTGCATTTAAATTACATTCCAGACCAGAATTGTTTTTAATTCTCCCCCTACCCTTTTCTTCCTTCCCTTTTTCTGAGGGTGGCAAGGGGAGGAGAAAGGTGGGAAGCTAGGTGCAGTTTCTTGGTGCTCCATCTGTTGCAGTGACTTTGTAAACTTTTTCTATAAGATTGGGAAGTAGGAAAGTAATACTTGCACCCATTTTGTAGATGGATAGATGTAGGCACAAAAGATAAGTGATTTGGCCAATGTCCTGCAGGATTCGGGTAGAGAGAGGCAAAAGTCTGAGATCCGCCCTAGGCCTAACCTAAATGGCCTGTTCGGGGTTGCATAATTAAGATTATTTTTATGTGCCAGCTGCCCACAAGGTCACGTTGTGGCTAGCATCTTGCCTGCCTGTCTTTGACTGCCTAAGGCAGAACAGACTTGCACCTTACAGACTAACTAAATCCAAGATGTATAGAATTCGCTTTCATAAGCAGAAAGCTGACTACATCCGATGCCATGAAGGGACAGTACCTGTCTTTGACTGCCTAGGCTGAATGACCAGGTGCTCATTTACAGCTGGCTCAATGGCAAGGGTGCAGTGATACATGTGTTTGGAGCAAGTTCCTGAAGCTGTGCTAAAATGCCTTAAATATTTAACAAACAAGGTTTTTTGGGGTAAATGTGTGATGTCTTTTTTTAGACCAACTGAATAGTTGGAAAAAACATTCTTTACAAGCTTTCAAGCAGAAAAGATATCACCTTTGCTCAAAAAGCCTTGTCTGCCTATGTCCTTAGACCAACACAGCTACAACGTACACCCCCAGAATATTAAATATTCTGGGAATAGAATTTAGGGTAGAAACTAGACATCTTCACTTCTTCCAGGAAGAATGCTTCCTGAATATTTGTCATGGAAATAGCTTGTATAGTAAGTTGCTGATTCATGCCCACATCCCAAATGTTCTGTGTTTTATAATCATTCAGGATTTGTTGGGGTTGGAGGCCACATGACACATCTTCTATCGGTTGTATGCCTAATTATGCAACTAAAGAGATCCCTTCTTCAGGCAGTTGGGAAGAAAAGGACTGGTGAGAAAAGCTGATTTCATAGATGTGCTGAAATCCCGCCTAGTGCTTGAACAAGAAGGTATTTTTTAATTGAAATGAAGAGACTCTGCAGAAAAGATATGCAGATTGTAGTCCAGAAACTTCTGCTAAAACAGGAACTGAAGATTAAAGTGTTAGGATTTTTAAAAAGGTGAAACGGTGGTAGGTTGAACAAGAAATCCAAGTGGAACTCAACAAGGCGGCATCCCAGTGCATCTGTGCTAAAGCTGTAGTGGGGAGGTAGTCTATTATCCGGGGTAGGAAGAGTGGGCTGATGTCAAACAAGTGAATGAACATGGGCAAGGCCCCAGTCTTGTTCCTGCTGAAGTCACTTGGAGTTTTGCCATTGGTTTAATCAAGAACAAAGTTGGGTCCCTGCTGTTCAGAAATCACAGCTTTACTTTCGCAGTGCAGGTAAAGAATCAGTTCGACACTGCAATTTGTGGTGGGTTTAGGGCTGCTGGAAGTCAGATGTGTGGTTAAGCTGTAACATTACATGTGTGTTAAAGGACCAGACTCAGTTGGCAATCTCAAGTGCCTGTTGCTTCGACCTTGTCACCCTTCTCTTTCCCATTCCTCTGTTGGTTCCCCCACCTCTGTCTTGTCTTTGCGGTCCTTTAATGACTTATCCCCACCCTACCTTATTATTTGTAGAGGTCAGTTCCCACCTTCAGTTGTGCCGGGATGCTAGCCTCCATTGTATACTTGTTATATTTTTAAACAATCACCTTTGTGCCTCTCACATGGGAGGAGCTCCCTGAAAACATGTTGCAGAGCTACCACAGTCTCTTTCCGACCCCTAACGTGATGCCTACAGAACGTGTCTGGTTCTGTATTTTCAGGGAGCACAGTGTCGCAAGGCCCTAATTTATGATTAGGGCCCATAAGCAATACGACAATGCAAGTAACAGGAAATATGTAATATTCAAGATTTGAAATGGCAGCGATAGCTAGAAGCAGATCTTGTTGAACAGGGATCTCCCATCTCTCAAAGACATCAACACAAACTTCTTGTGATTGAAAGAAGGTACACAACCAAGGCAGGTGTAACACCAAGGCTTTCTGTGGTAAGGATGAGGCAGTAGAAGAAAATCATAGAAAATTATAGCAAGGCTGGAGTAAGCATCTAGAACGCTTTAATTGTTTTGCCTTAATTTAATATCCCAGCTTTGTCATCCAAGACTGTTCATCATGAAAATAATTGGTCAGGATCAAGACAGGTCTTTGGCATGTAGGGGTGCTTGTACACATGATGGGGGTTTAGTCCCCTAAATTGAAACAGTGGGTTTTTAACTGTGATGATTAAACCCCCCCCCCCGATTCAATTTAGGGGCTCCATCACTGTTAAGGTGAGGGGCCCAATCCCTTTTTTTTTGTTTTGTGGAGCCTGTCAGCATCTCCCTCAGCTGGGGGGTGAGCTGCCTGTGGCTCCTGAGCTGCAGGAGGCCCCAGACCTTCTCTCCACGATGATGGTGCCCCTTGGGGCCACCCACGCAGGTGGCTAGTGGGCAGGTGCTGCCCTAGCTCACAGGCAGCACCCAGCCCAATCCAACTGTTCTCCAAGCCTGAGCTGGGGCAGCACCCCCACAGGTGTTCAGTGTGACACAATTAAACAGCAACAAAGGCCAATTTTCATCATATGTACAAGTACCTCAGGACCATAGTGGGCCTCCCAGGACATCAGGGCTGTTCCAGGACCATAGTCCTCTAATTATCAAAAGCCTACTTTTAATTTCCAGCCTAAACTTTATTCACAGCCAGTTTATATCCATTTGTTCTTGACCCAGCATAGTCCTTTGGTTTAAATAGCTTTTCTCCTTCTCTGGTGTCCCTCTATATCTCCATGTATTTAGAGAGCAAGCCCACCCCTTCTCAACTGTTCTTTTGCTCGGGGCCACAAGCTAAGATCTCAGCGTTCTCCCTAAGACAGACTCTATTTCCCTGATCATCTTAGTAGCCCTCTCTGTTCCTGTCGCAGTGTGAATTAGTCTTTCTTGAACAAGGATGACCAGAACAGTGCATGGGATCTACAACGATCTGTCCCTTGCTTGTGACAACAGGGACCCAGGTTCTGTTGTTCGATACTATACTTCACAGGCAGCGTAAAAACACAGAAGAGTAAGTGTCTCAGAATGGCACATCAAGGCAAAGCAAACAGCACACAGACCAAGTGGCTAGAATCCAAACCCTCCCATCACAGATTGTTGTGACAGGTGAGAGGCAAACCATGCCAAGGCTAAGCCCGACACAGTCTTGCAATGGCTTGCTACCAAATTAAAAGAATTCCAGGATGGACATCGTCACATGGTGCATAAAGTCCTGACAGAGAGCGGAAGGACTTGCTCTAGTTAATAAACCATTATCCATTTCAAGTACAGTGGCTCTGTTGTAACTGTCCTGGAAAAATAATAACCCCCTTTTCATTTTATCTTTGCTCATTTAGACCTGACAAAGGCAGACCACTAGACTTAATACTAGATATTAAAAACTGAACTTTAAATATTTGAAGAAAGGATTTGTCATTTTCTGAGCCAAAGAGAATCCCGTCTCAAACAGAAACCAACAGACTGGCCTGACCATATGCACAGTTCTGACCGAATACACCATTTTACACGATGCCCTTCCATCTCACCTCCAGCAAAAATTCTTCACTCCCATCTCAGTACTGGGTGTGTCTCCACATGCATTAATGTGCTTTAGTTAATGCACATTAAATCTAGTATGTCTGGACTCCTATACATGTGCACGGAGCCTGCTCTAATGCATTGGAAATTCAGTGCATTGGAGCAGACTCGATTAATCAAGTCTGCTGGGGCGCAAAACTTGACACACTCAAGCAGCCTTCCACATCACATGTATCAGCGTCACCGTGCGTTTCCATGCTGAAAGAATGGCAGTGGGGCACTTTGAAATAAAACACGTTCCATAAGCTTTAGTTCAAAGCGCCCCACTGCCATTTTTTCAGCACGGGGATGCTGATACACATGACATGGGCGCTTTTAATTAGCACAGTTTGCTAATTAAAGCACCTGGCACTGGGTCCCACACCACATGTAAAAATGCCCTCCATTGTCAGGTACTAGGAAAATGCGCGTTAGCCTGTCTTAATGCACAGTAACTAAAGAGCACGGTTTTTCAGTGATACTTTAATGCCCATTAAAATGTGCTAATGTGCATTTCACAGATTTCATAGACATTAGGGCTGGAAGGGACCTCAGAAGATCATCGAGTCCAGCCCCCTGCCCCAGGGGAAGGAAATCAGCTGGGGTCACAAGATCCCAGCAAGATAAACATCCAATTTTTTCTTGAAGACATTCAGAATAGGTGCTTGAACCACCTCTGATGGCAGGCTGTTCCAGACCTTCGGGGCTCAGACAGTAAAGAAATTCTTCCTTATGTCCAGCAGGAGATCTTGCAGGAGTTTATAACCGTTTGAACTTGTCATCCCTTGGGGGGCTCTGGGAGGAGCTCCAGGCCACAGTCCAGAGACTGAGACTGCGCGCATTAAAACACATGTGTCGATGAGCCCAATTTAGTTTAAATCTACATTATTGAAAGTCTGAGTATTTTGTTCTGGGAAGGAAAGCCCAAACAAAATTTAGGAAAATGAACAAATTAAATATCTTCTACAAAATATTCACAACATGCCCTCACCCATGCAGAATGCAAATAAAACTTCAGCATTGCACAAACAGGACTGCAAATTCATTGCTTGCTTAGCTATAGATCTGGTACGTGGTTAATCATCCACAACACATTTTTGGGCGTATAATGTTGATGCAACATTTTGATAATTTAGCCTTACATGTTTATAGTGTCATTAGTGGCAGAGTCCGTTCCACACACCGCCCCCCCGATGACACCTGTTCAGAATATCTGCATTTACTAAGCCTTCAGCGTGCATGCTAAATGAAACTTAATACACAAACTTTGGATTGTGCTTGGAAATAAACTAGACACATGCTCAGCAGCTCAGAAACACTCTTACTACTTTTATGTGACTTGCCTCAGACTTTGAAATTTCCCAGGGGTTGTAACATCCTGTGTATGTTTAAAAGCAAAATAGAAAATTGAAATGGAATGAAACACATTCCTCACCGTGTCCTTCAAAGTCTATGAATAGCACTTTGGACCATCCAGAAATCAGTTGTATTTTTTTTTCTTTATTACGTATAGTTTTCCTATTTTTAAACAAATCTTTAAATTTAAACTTTTCCTGTTTGTTTGAAATATTTTACATAAAAATTGGGTGACAGTAGGATCAAAGCTGTAAGACTGGAAATGCATAAAGAATGAGGTTCAAAAGCTATTAAATATTGTTAAGATCCCCTGTTAGTTTAGTTCCAGAAAACATGGCAGGTTGAAGAAAACAACTTGATATTCAATTTAAACACTGCTTTTCAAGTTGTCCACAGAAATGTTATATGTGCACTCATTTATATTTATTAACAGACATTTGCACTTGCAAATAAGGTAACTGCATGTCTATCTGGTTAATTTCTTGAAAATAGGTACAAAAAAAATTGTGGCAATTTGGAAGGCATCTTTAACGGCACAAATTAAATTAAGTGTATCCATTCTCATGAACAAAAACTTGCATAATGCTTACCAAGGAAAATGGAATTTCATATATGTAAATAGATAGATGTGCAAGGTGAATTATCAGAATATAAGAAGCCCATTATAGAATGCAAAATCAATTAAACTGCCTCCCAAATATATAAATGCGATAGCTGTGAATGCAGATGTTAGATTTGGATATTTGTGCCAGTGATCTTGCAATTGTCTTATTATGTATTTTCATGTGTACATATTTGATTTGTGTGCATGAGCACAGCATTTGTGTATTCAAATTAGAAGCCAAATGACATGAGTCTTTTTTTTTTATTAGGGGTTCTGAGATTTTGAACTTTCAAAAAAAAAACCAAAAGAAGTCAAGCCTTTATTGGTCACGTTACTTATAGAAAGACCTGCAGGGATGTATACATCAGAGTTGCTTACTACACAGACAGAAGCACTTGCAACTTTTATAAGCACGTCAGTGGAAATCTACTAAATGTGAAAGCTCTAATGTATGAAAAGCTTTGAAAACACGTCAAGCTGAAACACGTCAACTCTTCAGATTGCAGAAAACAAAACAACACCATGGTGTCTTTAAAGCTTTGTCCCGTACTGTTGAATTTCACTGTCAGAGGCATTTCTGTCACACTTAGAAAGTGACAAGTAGGAGGACTGAAAAATAGACGTGAAACTTAATCAGTTCACCTCATTTTTTAAAATAATTTCCTTGGAAACATTGTTTACAATACTTCCAGCATTATGGGTGCAATATTCCAAACCTCACGAGCAATCTATTTTACTTGATGCAGATTTCAGTACTTGGATGGATGAACATTATGGAAAAGAAGGCAGTTTATGGAAACCACTAAACTGGGAAAACTCCCCCTTTGCAGCAGAGAAATATTTGTGAAAAAATTATTGGGGGAGAGGTAAAACTTCTTAGTGTAAATTATTTTGGTTTCAGTATGTCGGTGCAGTGTAAATCATTTGCTGAAAGCAAGCAGGCTGCTACCTGCCCTTCTGCCACCCAGTGGTGAGGCACCTCAATAACCACCTACTGTGACAGCTATCCTGGGATAGCCGGACATCTGTCTATTCCTGATAGCGGTGTAATCTGCACCAGATTTAAAAATTAAGTGCAATGTAAATGATGCCAGGAATAGGCATGAGAGCAGAGACGTGTATATAACTTTGTGACAGAGGCAGAAAGTGAGGGCTGTGAACACGCAGCCTGCCTGAGCATGAGAAGCTGAACAGCTGGGCTGTCTTGATATCCATAGTCTATGCTCAGAGTGTGAAAAAGATACTCCAAAAGTTTCTTTCTGGTGCTGTGATGGCGACTTGATTGTTATTTATCACTTTTCTATTTTACACACCTGGAGAATCATATTTTACTCAGTAGAAAATAATATTATTATAAAGGTAGGCTTATTGCCATGTTCTCTCAGTGCTTCCATGCATGGATGTCTACTAAAATATGAATTAGAGTCAGTGGTAGCATAATTTTTGTGGAGGGAAGGAATTGCTTCTAACTGCTGTATGGTATCAATGATAACCTCTGGGCTAACATTTCAAAAGTCTTTACGTGCCTGAAGACTCATAGATTCATAAAAGTAGGGTCGGAAGGGACCTGAGCCGATCATCAAGTCTGACCCCCTGCCCTGGGCAGGAGTGAATACTGGGCTTATATGACCCCTGGTAAGTTTAAGCTCACATGACCCCAGCTAGGTAGTTATCAAGCCTCCTTTTAAAGACCCCCAGGGTAGAAGCCAGCACCACTTCTCTTGGAAGTTGGTTCCAGATCCTAGCCACCCTAACCATAAAGTAATATCTCCTGATGTCCAGCCTGAACTTACTCTCAATCAACTTGTGGCTGTTGTTCCTTGTTACTCCGGGAGGTGCTTGGGGGAACAAGTCTCTCCCACTCCCCTCTGTTCCCCACTGGTAAGTTTATAGACAGCCACCAAGTCACCTCTCAGCATTCTCTGTGGAGGCTGAACAGGTTCAGGTCCCGTCGTCTCTCCTCATAGGCCCTGCCCTGCTGACCCCTGATCATGTGAGTGGCCTCCTCTGGACCCTCTCCATGTTGTCCACATCCCTCTTGCAGTGCGGCGCCCAGAACTGGATGCAGTACTCCAGCTGCGGCC
>NW_017728996.1:3229999-3231289 GCF_001723915.1 Gavialis gangeticus | reverse complement strand
TGCCCACCCCTGTAACCTGTCCAGGTCCAGCTGTATCCTGTCCCTCCCTTCTAGCATGCCCACCTTGCCCCAGATATTGGTGTCGTCAGCAAATTTGAACAGGGTGCTTTTCACCCCCTTGTCCAAGTTGCTAATAAAGAAATTGAACAGTGCAGGCCCGAGGACCGAGCCCTGGGGAACTCCACTGCCCACCTCCTTCCAGGTCTCCAGGACTCGCAGGCAGCTAGTAGTATTTTCAAAATCACCAAACTCATTGCTAATTAAGAGTTGAGCACCTATCCTGCCTACTGCTTTATAAATGCCACTAGGATTTCAGCATCTGCTTAGCCTCCTCATTCCCTTTATTTAATCACTCTGGCAGTGTATATAGACTATGTACCAATGTGCTCCAAGACTATCTGGGAGCTGTGATCCTCCCTTACAGGTAACAGCTGCATCTTCGGGGCTGTGTTAGCTTTTGTGGCTGATGCTCCACATGGAGGGTCTTTCTCATGAACTGACAACTCTGGTACTACTGCGTTCAGGGCCTTCTGTGCGTAGGACTGGGCAGGAGAGACACCAGCATTATCCTCCGAGTCATTACAGGAGTCTCCAGATCTCAAAATTAAGTAGCAGGTTATCTAGGTTGGAATCAGCTAGACAAGAGTGGCACTGCAACCTGGCACAAGGTATTTCATGACACTCGGCTCTGAGGTACTTCTTGATCACTGAATCAATCATTCAGCCGGCTGCTGATGGGAGGAGCATTTGACTTTTAATACTGTCACAGCAATTATCACAGGATTTCTAGGTTACTTTATCACTCCATCCAGAAAGAGCGCAGACTGTCTATAGATGCTTCCTCAGCCTGACGAGGGGTGTTGGTGCCCGAAAACTTGCTAACAAGAATTTTTCCAACTATCTGAGTTGGTCGAATAAAAGACATTGGATTTACCCAAAGAACCTTGTCTGCCATCAGTGAATACACTGCAGAGGATGTTCTGTACTGAATAGTGATGGATCATACCTGTGACGGCTCCAGATTTGCTAACTCTTGTCATCCGAAGGTAAAGATAATGCATCTTGGGCCTGTGTAAAGTAGAAAGAGAGTGAATGGTGACATGTTGCAGTATTAGTTGCTTGTAATGATGCAGGTGATGACCGGTTACTAGCAACTGCTGGTGTTTTCACAAGAAACCCCTTTTGGTTTACTCTTGGCTTCAGGTGTTTTACTATTTCCCCTCCCAGGTCATAGCCCACCTTCCTTCCTCCATGCAGGCTATGTGCATGGGCACAGAGCCTCTTCTCTGC
>NW_017728996.1:3214141-3224999 GCF_001723915.1 Gavialis gangeticus | reverse complement strand
CCTTCTCTTACAGGAATGTCTATAGCATTTGAACCTAACTTGTGAGTCAAGCCTGAGACCAGGTTTAAGGATTAGAAGGAGTGGAGTTAATGGGATGAATTTAAGCAGAGAAAGAATTAGGCTGAATAATTTGAGACGTGCTGCTCCCCTCACGTACACAAGCACGGCAATCACTATAAAGCAATCTTGTTATATAAAAACTTTTAAGCCCAAGAGATGTAGAAACAAATCAATGGAAAAGTAGGTTTTTAGGGTTGGTTTTTAAAAGCTTGGTGCAGTGGCATCTGGCTGGGGCATCCTGCCCATCTTGGAGGAGTAGGGCTTGGTTTAGATACCACAGAGTCTTGGCACAGCCCTTAGCTTGTAGGTGCATTCCCAGGATGCAGACATGCACGCTTTTTGTCTAGCAGCTTATCCTGGAAACTGGGACTCGCAGTCCGGCCTCCCACCCCCGGGCCCAGTCCCAAGAGCTCACCCTGAAGACATTCTGTCCAAGGTGCTCACAGAAGGGGTGAGCCTTCTGCTCTGCGGCTGGTCTCTGCAGGGAGCAATGCACACAGGTAGGGCAAGGCTTTGCGCAGTGTTTCTAAGTGTACCATTGCTCTCATTTCAAGAGAGAGACAGGCAGTTACAGAGCAGGAGACAAAACAGCCTGCTTCCTACATGCAAATGGCTTCACTTAACTCACCCTTCCCATGCCAGGCCCAGAGGTCAGCTTGTGTCCAGAGGGGATCCCTCTGCCCCATCAGAGCCCTGGTACTGGCAGCTCCCCTTGCAGCCTGAGCTCCTTCCCCTCTGTAACTTCCCAGTCCCTCAATCAGGCAATTTGGCCCCAAGCTTTCTCCAGGTGATCACAGTCCTCTGCCAGGTGACTCTGTTGCCAAGGAAACCTCTCCCCTGACAATCCGGTGCTCCTCCGTAGGAGCTAGTGTACTGTCAGTGTTTTTACATTTCAGGGGTGCTGCCGTTCCATCAAAGCCCCTCTGCTGCTCACTCCAGGCTGGTGCATTTTGGATGCTTTCAGACAGGAGGGAAAGACCAGCTTTACCATCCGGAGGGAGTTTGCAGTCAGACACGCCTATGCCATGTTCATCTGCTAAAACAGAATCCCTAACTGGAGAGGCGCCCCAAATCTTCACGGAGGAAGATGAGCTGGATTTCTGCAGGAGCGAGCTCCTCATCATCGGGGTTGCCTTGGCACAAGCTTAGTTGCCTGCTGTCTTCAAGTGCAAAAGCAGACGCTCCGAACACCAAGAGGTAGATGAGCACAGAAGCCCAGGGGAAGGTCCTCAGGAGGAGGTCTTGATTAAAACAGGGTCCATCCCCTTCATAACTTTGCATGCTCACAGAAGCTGCCTTGCACTGAATTGACCACATACTGGGCAGCCGGCACGCAGAATGCTGAGCTGGCTGAATATGATCATGACAGCTCAGATCAGCAAGCAAGCCACGGCATTTCTGAGCAAGCTGTAAGGAGCAGCTCAGCCTCACCAACAACCCAGCAAAAAGGGAATGGTAGGAATCGAGCCTGGAGGTTGGCAGAGCATGCCTAGCTGTTACATTGCGAGGCAAGTAGCAGAAAACATTATCGCTGAGCCTGCTACAATCCCTTGGTAGGTGCTGGGGCCTGAGAGTTCTTTTAATGATATATTTAAATTTAAAACCAGTGCTGGAGGTTATATAATGGGTAATGTCCTGTGTTGGCAAAAGAGGGGGCTAGGGGAAATTTCATCTGCTGCGGAAGTCAACAAAAGGCACCAGAACGTCTTACTGGGTTTCCTGCTGAAGTACCAAACAGCAGGTAATGTATCCCTTGGTTTTTGTTAACAACAAGTAGATGTCTGATCTTCCTGCCAAGGCAGCCAGATGAAAATTAAATTTGTGTCTAAGCAGTAGAGAACTTTCAAATAACAGCCACAAAAGCATAGGGCATTTTTCCTTCCCCTCTTATTTCCTTGACTTTCTTTCAAGATAAGCATGTGTGACTTGGCTGTCAGTGCAGCTGTAACTCATCAGTGAAAATAAATCAGTGCCTAATACATAGAATCAGATATTCCAAAAAGGCAATAGCAAAAAAATCACCTTTCCTTTATGTAGATGAATGTGTCTGTTCACAGAATACAGTTTCTATTAGCAAGGTACCGTTAACTTGCTGTCCAGGGTGGGTAGAAAGAGCATTTAAAAATTGAAATCATTACCTAGGTATTGTTAGGATTAAGATGCTTTTATCAGGACAGACCCTGGAGTCAGGAACTCACAAGTCTGTATCTTTGATTTTGATAAGTGGGAGGTGAAGGAGTTGGAAGCCCAGACTCAGGGGAGTTTCACAACGTGCTCCTGGGCTGCATGGAGCATCTAGCTATCAATACAGTGTTATACACTTCAGGAGAAAAGAAGAATAATCAAATACTCCCTGGTATCATGGCCTCAGCCTGGGAGGGATGCTTTTGTCTTGTTTGTCTGGGTTTTTTTACTGCAGATCTGAGTGGGAGAGAAGGGTTTCAGCTATTTTTAAATTATAATAATAATAAACAATCAAACCAAAAGCCTTTGGCATATTCAGAGGGTTTTGTACTCAGATTCCTTCACTTTAGTAAATCATACCAGTATTCATCAGGTGAGTTGTTCCTCATTGAACCTAATAACTTTGCTTATTTTCAAATCTTTTACTGCTAGAAAATGTGAAAGTAGCATTGTTTGGCATTGGCAATTACATAGCTCAGCATTCCACTAATGTCTGTTGGCAAACAAGGAATATAACCAAGTAAAAAGTGCCCATTCGGACTATAGAAAGAACAGTCGCCTACTCCCTGCAGTCTGTCAGAGCGGTAACTGGCACCATATGTCCCAAATCCATGTTTTTCCAGAATTTTAAAAGAACAACTGGAGTGGCATTGTTCTGCATTTGGACATCCTCAGACTGAGCTTATGGCCTCTTCCTTGCAGAAGGGGCAGGAAGCGTGAATCAGGTTGATGCAATAACTCCTAAAAGCATTAATTGGGTCCCAAAGCACTGGGTAGCATGAAACTCTCTCGGGTATTGTTTGCCAATGAGCAGTCTGATAATAAATGCTCTTCTGCATTTCATTAGGTGCCAGTATTGTACTGTCACTCAGTATCCTACCAAATCAGCTCACGAGGTTGTGGAGAATCTGGGAAATGTAGGACTGGAGTTAAGTGTCTAATTTTCCTTTCTAGGCTATAATACATACAGGACAAACATGGTTTGGAGACACCATCTTTTGATGACGTAGTAGGCTCTGCAGGTGATTCTGGGGCAGCATCTAGGAAAGAGGTATGATAGCATTTAATAAAATGTGTGAGATGAATAGACCTCATTGGGAAACAGGAGCTAAACCAATGGACAAGAAAACGGCCAAACTGCTGTATATTTTCCAGTTCCTTTTAAAATCTCCTTTTTTCCTAGAGACTTTGTTTCATTTCCCTTCAGTTATTTCATTTCTTGTTTCTCTGGATATTTTTTGAAAAGCTGCTGTTTCGGTTTTAACCTGAAAGGGGGAAAAATGAGTTTGCAATATTTTTATCTTCTTTATGAAGTATAAAGGGGGGCTTGAAAGGTGAGCTTAAAAGGACATCATCTTGTTTTATTCCCTGGAAATATCAGAAATTTCAAGCTTGACTTTCATATTTCTATTAAAAGACTCCTTGTGTAACTGAGAAATGAGTTCTGGAAGGCCTTTTTTTAGCCCATAATTGAGGGGGCAATAATTCTGATGTCTCAACGAAGAGCTTTTCTTCCTAAGTATTTGACTTAACAGGTACAGACAGAAACCACAGGGTTGTAAATCCTCTGAATAAAAATCACTCCCCTCCTTAAACATGGCCTCTTTCCATGGTATCTCTGATGCCATAAACTCTCTTGTTACCCATAGTAGAGACCTGTAATGTAAGATGTCAAAAACAAACAGGAAAAAGTTATCTTTAAATAAAACAGCCCAACTTGTTATTCCATTTTTATAACTGGCTAAAAGCGTACAAAGTATTTTTTTATGTAGATCATCTTTAATATTCTGTATAACAGCTTTTTTAACTCTTCTACATGCAGTTGAGAAACTCTTCTTTAAATAACTCAAAGTCAGGTTGCTTATTCTCAGTTTAGCTTTATATTGCTTATCTGCTCTTAAAGACCATTGTGCTGTCAAAAGGTATCCTGAGAGATACTAAACACCTAGAACTCTACTCAGTAGCTCTCAGGACATGTCTACACCTGACGCCTGTTGCAAGTTTTGCATACAGCAATCTGCAAGTGAGGGCACTGATGGCTTAGCTACTGCAGTTCAGCATTTATTCGCCACAGGGTAAGAGCAAGTGCAGAAACAACTGACAAGTGGCAGATACGTTTTTAGAAGAAGGCATGATGGGAGTTTACTACGCATGGATTTTGCTACCGTGCATGTGAGCATCTGATGACAGAGGGGGCTGAGATTTTACTGAACAGCGAGAGATTCAAGTCCATGAGTGTCAACACATTTTCAGTTGTTTTTAAGAAATAATACATCCAATTGAATGTTGTGAGCAATAAAAATAGCTATTGAATGTACAGAAGGCTGTACAAAGTCAAAACGCAGCAACAAACAAATCGTTGCATGCAAACAAACTTGTGCTGTCCAGGGCAGAACTTTGCTTACATTGAGGGGAAAAAAGGTTGCCTATCTTAGAACCGTACGAAAGTAGGTCAGAAAAGGGCATTTATACACGTGCTCTGGGAGTGGGGAAGGCACTTTAATTAGAGCAGCTCTAATTAAAGTGTCCAGAGCATCATGTGTATCCACGTCCCTGCACTGACAAATGGCGGCAGGGGTGCTTTTACTAAAGCTCGTTGAATGAGGTGATAGAATTCACTATCCATTTTAGGGCAGGGATGTCAGCCAGTAGGGCAGAGGTGCTTGACTTCAGGAAGGACGACTTCAATGGGCTTAGGAAAATAGTGGGAGAGACCCTATGGGACGAGGGACTGGAGGGGAGGGGAGTTCAGGAAGGGTGGTCGATCCTCAGAGCACAGAAAAGGTCCATTTCTGTGTCCAGCAAAGGTGATAAAGGGGCTGGGAAGTCCTTTTGGCTTACCCAAGGCATCAAGAAATGCTTTAGAAAGAAAAAGGAGGCTTACAGACAGTGGAAACAAGGGGTAGTCACTAAGGAGGAATACACAAGTATAGTCCATATTCGTAGGGAGAAGAGAAGGAAGGCAAGGGCAGCAACCGAGATCAGGTTGGTGATCAAAAGACAATAAGACGTCCTTCTTTAGGTATATAGGGAGCAGGAGGAAGACCAAAGGAAATGTGGGGCCCCTGCAGAGTGGCCCGGGAGAGCTGATAACAGACAGTCAGGAGAAAGCTGAACTCTTTCATGAATACTTTGCGTCAGTGTTCCTGCTTCCAAATGGTGGTTGCCCACCTGGTCGGATACTGGACAGATGCAGGTGGGCGATTACCAACCAATGGTCAGTGTTGAACTGGTGAGGGAGCACTTAGAGCGGCCAAATATCTTCAGGTTGGCAGGACCAGATGGACTACACCCAAGAGTGCAGAGGGAATTGGCTGGAGTCATTGCAGGACCATTGGCGAAGGGATTTGAAGACTTGTAGTGCTCAGGAGAGGTCCTGGAAGACTGGAAAAGGGCCAATGTGCCAGTCTTTAAGAAGGGGAGGAGAGAGGATCCAGGAAACTATAGGCCAGTCAGTTTGACCTTGATACTGGGTAAAATTTTGGGAAAAAGTATTAAGATGTTATTTGTGAGAGTCTGGCAGAAGGCATGATGCTGAAGGATAGCCAGCATGGTTTTATTGCAGGCAGGTTGTGTCTGACCAACCTCGTCTCCTTCCATGATCAAGTAACAAACTGCTTAGATGTGAGAGATGCGGTTGATGTCATATACTTGGATTTTAAAAAGGCCTTTGATATGGTCTCCCGTGATGCTTTTATAAAAGAACTGGAGGATTGTGGGCTGGCAGAGTCCACGATCAGGTGGGTTGGGAACTGGCTAAGGGGTCAAACCCAGAGAGTGTTATTAGATGGGTTCGTATTGTCTTGGTGGGAGGTGGCCACTGGTGTCCTGTGGGGTTCAGTTCTTGGCCCTGTGCTGTTCAACCTCTTTATCTATGATTTAGAGGAGGATGTGATAAACATGCTGGCCAAGTTTGCAGATGTTACTAAGTTATGGGGAAAAGCGGTCACACTAGGGGATAGGATGTGGATCCAAGCAGACCTGGACAAGCTGGACAGGTGGGCAGAGGGGAACTGGATGCAGTTCAATAAAGATAAATGCAGAGCACTTCATCTGGGGAGATGTAACCAGAAACACAGATATAGGTTTGAAGGAGATGTCCTGGCCAGCATGATGGCTGAAAGGGACCTCGGGGTTATGATTGATCACAGGATGAACATGAACTGCCAGTGCAATGCTGTAGTCAACAGAGCTAACAGCATCCTGGGATGCATTAGCTAGTATATCTCAAGCAGGGTAAGGAAGTGATACTTCCTCTCTACTCAGCGCTGGTGAGAGCCCAGCTGCTGTACTGTGTCCAGTTCTGGGTGCCGCGCTTCAAGGAAGACATGAAGTATCTTGAAAGGCCACACGAATGATTAAGGGCCTGGAGGACAAACCTCATGAGGAAAGACTAAAGGATCTGGGACTGTTCATCCTGGGGAAGAGATGACAGAGGGGGACTTTGTGGCCGTCTATAAATGTGTAAGGGGTAAATATCAGGAACTGGGAGAAAACCTGTTCACTAGGGCACACCAGGGGAGGACAAGGAGCAATGGCTATAAACTGTTAGAGGATGGTTTTAGATTGGATGTAAGGAAGAACTTCTGTACAGTACAGGTGACCCGAGTCTGGACTAGACTTCCCAAGGAGGTGGTGCAGTCCCCAACCTTGGACGTCTTTAAGAGGAGACTGGACAGACACCTTGCTGGGACCATTTGATCTCAGCAGTCTTCCTGCCCAGAGCAGGGGGGTTGGACTCAATGATCTTTTGAGGTCTCTTCCAGCCCTGCATTTCTATGATTCTGTGCTGCCATTTTTCAGCACGGGGATGCTGATACATGTGATGCTGGAGTCTGTGATAGTTACCACACTCCAGCAGACTTGATTAATCAAGTCTGCTCCCATGTGCTGTAATTACAGCATGTCAAACAGCCTCGCTGTACATGTATAGGTGCCCAATAAGGGACCTCAGGAGGTCTTTTAGTCCAGATCCCTCCTCAAGGCAGGATCATCCTTTCTAAACCATTCCAGCCAAATGTTTGCCTATTCTTCACTTAACTTCCATTGATGGAAATTCTACAGGCTCTCTCAGTAAGTTACAATAATTAATCACTTTCATAATCGGAAAGGCCTTGCTATATGCAGCCTAAATTTCCCTTGTTCCAAAAAGAAGTCCATTACTTCTCTTGTCCCCTGTGGAGAAGAGGGTGGTTGTTCATCATCCTTTTCATAACAACTTTCTTTATTTCTGTCTTTGAAAACTGTTATTGAATCCCTCACCAGTCTTCTCTTTACCACACTAAATAATGCCAGTTCTTGTACCTCAGGGCTCTGAGACCTGTAATCATTTTTGTTGATCTCTGAGCTTTTCCCAGTCTGTCCACATCTTTCTTAAAGTGGGGTGCTCATAGTTCTCTATGTCAGGCTTCATCAGTGCTGAATAGAGTGGAAGCATTGCTTCTGATTTGCATGAAATCATAGAATCATAGATCACGAGGGCTGGGAGGGAGCTCAGGAGGTCACATCTAGTCCAAGCCCCTGCTCAGAGCAGGACCAGCCCCAACTACATCATCCCAGCCAAGGCTTTGTCTACCTGTGTCTTAGAAACCTCTGAGGATAGAGACTTCACCACCTCTCTGGGTGACCTGTTCCAGTGTTTTACTACCCTCCTCATGAGAGTTTTTCCTAAAATCCAACCTCAGCTTCCCTTGCTGCAACTTGAGCCCATTGCTCCTTGTCCTGTCATCTGCCCCCACTGGGAACAGTCCAGCTCCATCCTCTTTGCAACCCTCCTGCAAGGAGTTGAAAGCTGCTATTCAATCCCCCTCAGTCTTCTCTTTTCCAGACTAAACAAACCCGGTTCCCTCCTCCTCTCCTCACCAGTCCTGTCCTCCAGCCCCCAACCATTTTCATTGCACACCGCTGGACTCTCTCCAATGTGTCCACATCCTTTCTGTAGTGGAGCGTGCAAAACTGAACACAGGACTCCAGATGTGGCCTCCCCGGTGCTGAATAGAGGGGAAGAATCACTTCCCTCGATCTGCTGGCAATGCTCCTCCCAATGCAGCCCAGGATGCTGTCAACCTTCTTGGAAACCAGAGCACACTGCTGGCTCCTATCCAGCTTATTGCCCACTGTCAGCCCCAGGTCCTTTCCTGCAGAGCTGCTGCCCAGCCCATCATCCCCAGCCTGCACCAGTGCATGGGATTGTTTCATCTTCAGTGCAGGACTTTGCACTTGTCCTTGTTGAACCTCATGAGATTTCTTTTGGTCCAATCTTCCACTTTGCCCAGGTCTCTTGAATCCTAGCCCTACCCTCCAGTGTAGCTTCTACTCCCCCGAGCTTGGTGTCATCTGCAAACTTGCTGAGGGTGCACTCCCTCCCATCTTCCAGGTTGTTGATGACGATATTGAAGAAAACCAGTTCCAGGACCAACCCCTGGGGCATGCCACTTGATACCAGCTGCTAACTAGACTCTGAGCCATTAATTACTACCCTTTGAGTCTGATGATCCAGCTAGTTTTCTATCCACTTAACAGTATATTCATCCAACCTGTTCTTCCTTATCTTGTTTGCAAGAATGTTGTGGGAGACTTCAAAAGCCTTGCTAAAATCAAGGTATATCACATCCACTGGTCTCCCCACAGCCACAGAGCCAGTCATCTCATCATAGAAGGCAGTCAGGTTGGTCAGGTGTGACTTGACCCTGGTGAATGCTCCTCTTAAAACAAGCCAGTATGCTGTTGGGTTTTTTGCTGCATTCTTAGGCTCTTGACTCATTTATCTTACTGTCTACTATAACCCCATAGCCTCTTTCTGCAGTTCTGCAGCTTAGCCCATTCCCCATTTGGTATTTGTGCATTTGGTTGTTCTGTCTTTAAGTGCAATCATTTTACACTTGCCCTCACTGAATTCCATATGATTCATTTCAGGTCATTTTTCCCAAATAACCAGCATTTTTAATCTTAATTCTTTCCTCTAAAGCATTTGCTATTCCACCCAGCTTGGTGTCATCTGCAGATTTACTTAAGTATCAGCTTAGTTTTAGCCTTCAGGTCATTAAGGGCGATTCTGAACAGTTCTGGATTTGGAATAGGGAGATCCTATTTGATGCGTGGGGTCTGGAATGGTGGTAACAAATGGTGAAGGGTTTTCACCAGACGGCATGGCTATCAGACAGAGGGGGCTACAGGGCACCCATAGGTTGTTGTGGAGTTCATGACCATGGCCCCACCATGTTCTACAGGAGCCTTTGTCCCTTTCTCATTCCCCATAGCTGCACATGTTGAGGTCCTTTGCATTTGCCTATCCTCTGTCTCTCTGTTTTGCCATGCTTTAGGAAACTTCCCCTTGCTCTTCCATCTTTTTTATCCTGTGCTATGAAGCAGACAGTCCTTTAAATGGATCTGTTCCTCTACCATAGCTTGGTTAAGCAGTTGCTCCATGTTAACAGCTTTGTCTGTGATTGTCACAACATGTCAGTCGAAAGATAAAGAGAAAAAGGACAACCAGCGATTGTCCAAATTGAAATGTCTATGACATCAGCGACAAAGTGTTCCTTTCTCTTTTTATTTTAGACTTCCATGCCCAGAGGTTCTTCCCAGTCTCTAGAGATGGTCAGATGGCTTTTTAATCTTCTAACTTGTGGATAAAGAGCATGGTTGTGGCTGTCATGACAAATTGGGTTTAAAGTATTAATAAATACCTGGACACCTACAGAAACTTTTGCTGCGATGTGGGTACAGAAGAGGCAGCAGAGGCAGACTAGTAATTGCAGCCCTGCAGGCTGTCCTTAAACTGTGTCTTCCAAAGCCAAAGGAGGATTCGGTTCCAAAAGTCAGTGAGCAAATCCAGGAACTACACCATGCCACTGTTTGCCAACATGTTGTCCACAGACCCAGTGAAGAACAGGAAGTGCAAACTGTAAAGATAGTGTTGCAAGGCGACACACTCTTCAGGCCACAACTACCTTTTACTTTAGTTCTCTTTTCTTAATACTCATGGCTCAGGTGCACAGCAAAATAGGTAGAATTCTGCAGTAGCCCAACGTATGTGTGTCTGAGGAGAGGGGTGGGGGCCATAAATCTCCAAAATTTTTTGAAATGTTTGCATACGGTGACTTGGACAATTGTCTTTGCAATGCCTTATATTTGGGACCAACTGGCTAAGCAGCAGCTCTGCAGAAAAGGACCTGGGGGTTACAGTGGCTATGAATCAGCAGTGTGCCCTTGTTGTCAAGAAGGCAAATGGTATACTGGGCTGCATTGGTAGGAGCGTTGCCAGCAGTCAAGGGAAGTGATTCTTCCCCTCTATTCAGCACTGGGGAGGCCACATCTGGAGTCCTGTGAAGGCTTTTTTGAAGTCAAGATATATGACATCAATCTCTTCTCCCTTGTCCAGGTGATAGGTCACCTGGTCATAAAAGGAAATGAGATTGGTCAAGCAAGACCTACCCACAAAAACCTGTGCTGGGTATCCCTGAAGATATTGCCTTATAGTTTCATAGTTTCTAGGGTTGGAAAGGACCTGAGCAGATCATCTAATCCGACCCCCTGCCATGGCAGGAAAGAGTATTGGGGTCAAACGACCCCAGCAAGGTGTTCGTCTAACCTCCTCTTAAAAACCCCCAGG
>NW_017728996.1:3200285-3209141 GCF_001723915.1 Gavialis gangeticus | reverse complement strand
TAGCCTTCAGCTAGTCTGTTAAGGATGGCCTCTTTGATAATCTTTTCCAAGACCTTCCCCAGGATAGAGGTCAGGCTGATGGGCCTGTAGTTAGCCGGATCCACTTTCCTCCCTTTCTTGAAGATCAGCACCACATTGGCCTTCTTCCAATCATCGGGCACTTCACCAGAGCACCAAAAGCTCTCAAAGTTCCATGCCAGGGGCTGGGCTATGATGCTCACCAGCTCCCTGAGTATCCTTGGGTGTAACCCATCATGGCCAGCTGACTTGAAGGTATCCAGCCTGTCAAGGTGTGCCTTCACGAGGTCAGCTTCGATGGAGGGCAGGGGATCTCCCTCACCCGGGCCTCCCTGACCCATAGTGGGCAGGGCTGTCCCATGAGACTGGTGAAAAACTGACGCAAAGTACCCATTTAGCAAGTTCGCTTTTTCCTGGGGATTGAATAGCAACCTTCAACTCCCTGCAGGGGGGTTGCAAAGAGGCTGTAGCTGGACTGTTCTCAGTGGGGGCAGATGACAGGACAAGGAGCAATGGGCTCAAGTTGCAGCAAGGGAAGTTGAGGTTGGATATTAGGAAAAACTCTGTCATGAGGACTGTCATAAAGCACTGGAATGGGTTACCCAGAGAGGTGGTGGAGTTGCCATCTTTGGAGGTTTCTAAGACCCAGCTCAACAAAGCCTTCTCTGCGATGATGTAGTTGGGGCTGGTCCTGCTTTGAGCAGGGGGGCTGGACTGGATCAGACCTCCTGAGGTCCCTTCCATTCTTCATTTTCTATGATTCTATGTCAGCTCAAAGCTGAGAGCATTTGTAAAACCATGATCCAGGAAAATGATTCTAGTAGTTTTCCTTTTCTACAACAAAAAGGCCTTTTCTTCAAATCATTTTCCTCTTTTTTTGTAACCCTTGTCATGCTTTCATTTTGTGTAGAAGAAGGCTCACAGGGGGGTAGCTGATCAGATGAGGCAGAGCACTAAACACCATATTACAGGAGAACAGGGCAGGACCCAGAAAGCAGCCAGTTTTTAAGGCATGAAGAGATGGAGAGCTTTTGCATGTTCCTTTATGGCTGCCATTTTGAGCATGGGGTTGGAAGGGTAGATCAGAATGGTGACAGTTCCCAGCAGTAGGTTGTTTAAATCTCCCAATCCAGCTACACTGTAATATATCATACAATATTTACTAAAAAAATTATTTTCAGGTTTGAGTCTGCCCCTGATTTAGTTTAATCCTGGCAGTGACTTGGAGGACTTCTGGTCCTGCCTTGGAATTCACTGGGTGAACTCCTAGATTTTGGGATCCATTTCTTGTCTACAACACAATTAATATCATTGGGGGTGTTATAAATGGTGTCCACAAAATCCAAGGGTCGAGTTGTGGGTTCTCTAGCAAACATATAGTCCAACTCCTCTCAGCAGCTGCAGATCCTGTGACATCTCCCAGGGGCCCCATTATTGTCTTGAACACTCTTACAGCACAGCTGGAGTTCCTTCCCTGTATTTTGGCATTGGCTTGGGTTTCAATTGTTCTCTTTTTTTCTGCATCTGTTCTGATAACTGCTTGTGTATCTCTCTATTACAGATGAGCCTATACGTGCTAAATAAATGAAGTCCAGGTGCTCTGCAGATAACCCCCACAGAAGCCTGAGACTTGACTGCTGAATAATCAGGAGTATCGCAGAGGTATAAGAACCACACAACGGAGGACCACAACAAGCCAACCTTTAAACGGGGAGGTGATGTCCAGTCAGAATGACCTTAGAGCAGTAGAGGCGCACAGTGAAATGGAAAAGGACAATGCAGGCACCCAGCAAAGCAGTGCAGGATACCAGTGGGGTACTTGGAAAACATGCAACATTTGTTTGGGGAGGGAGATCCAACTCCTCATGCTTTTTTTATGCGTAGACTCATCCCACTTCTTAGTAAATCTGCTTCCATGGTGTATTTAGTAGTGCCAGATGACTTTGTTTGTAGACACAAGACACTTTAATGTGAAGTAACTAATTAAACTGCAACAAACTTCAAGTATAAACAAGTCCTCAGGGTCAGGGCCTAAGTGTTCTTTTGTCAGAGCTATTTGCTATGACTATCTAGCTTAGGTTTTATATTTAAAAATAAGACCCTAAAATGGTTCATTTTCATAGTTTCTAGAGTCAGGAGGGACCTGAACAGATCATCAGGTCTGACCCCTGCCCTGGGCAGGAACGAGTGCTGGGATCATAATACCTCAGCCAGATATCTATCCAACTTCCTCTTGAAGACCCCCAAGGTAGGGGAGAGCACCACCTCCCTTGGGAGCCCATTCCAGAGCCTGGCAGCCCTAACTGTAAAGTAATGCCTCCTGATATCAAGCCTGAACCTGCTGTCAATCAATCTGTGGCCATTATTCCTTGTTATCCCAGGTGGTGCCTGGGGGGACAGAGCCTCACCTATTTTCCGCTGGTCCCCCCTGGTGAGTTTCTAAACAGCCACCAGATCCCCTCTCAGTCTTCTCTTGTGGAGGCTGAATAGATTCAGGCCCTTAAATCTGTCTTCGCAGGGCCTGGCTTTCTGCCCCCTGACCATGGGAGTGGCCCTCCTCTGGACCCTCTCAATGCTGGCCACATCCCTCCTGAAAGGCGGCCTCCAGAGATGGACACAGTACTCCAGCTGCAGCCTGACCAGTGCTGCATAGAGGGGAAGGATCACCTTCCTGGACCTGCTTGTGATGCAACTGTGGATGGATGACAGGGTGCAGTTAGCTTTACTTTTTAACACATTCGTTATTGCCACTTCTGGTGGAAATACCAAAGTCAAGTGCAAAAGCTTATAGCCATCTTTGATGCTCATTTATTCACAGTTAGTGTACATATTAAGTCTCCATTTGTAAAACGATTGTGTTAAATCCAAGTTATTTCAGGAATGATATTGATATAAACACCTTTAGATGGGTATAACTACATCCACATTAGAGGGTTGCACTATATCTGTTTCTGAAGCCGTGTAACTGTATCTGTACAAAAACTGTGTGGAGACAAGCCTCACTAATTATACTCTTATTAATTATACAGCAGTACAGATATGCGTGGGACTATAAGATATACAGTAATGCACATTCATATCCTGAAGAGCTTCCAATTAAGAGGAAACAGAAAAGGGATGGGAAAAAAGAGCTCGGGACAAGGAATGTGTTGATAGGCAAACAAAGGGTGAAGGAGTCCATGAAAGAAGTGTCTTAAAAAAGAGGTTTAAAGGGGAGGTGGCTGGAGTTTGGTCCAAGTCCCAGGGGTAGTGTGCACTATAGTGAAATACCCCTGTAGGGTGATATAATGACCAGTCATTGCCAGATGTGGTTGTTTGAAATGCCTCTACATCATCTTCATGGAGTGTTTCTGCTTTCCTTGATTGTGTGAGCTTGGAACTCGGCCACAGCATTGTCCAACGGGGTTGTTCAAATGCTCTGAGTTGGTACAGAGTTATAAATCCCCCTAAATCATCTTTCAAGTAAGCATCCTGAAGAAGAATCTGATCCATCTGCTCCCATCTGTTAGTTGGAGCTTGTTCTGATGCCATGCCCATCACCATAGGAGCTGCGCATCCAGCAGGTGAAAATGGAGAAATTCAGAAGAGTTTGGGACATCTCTGTTTGGTCTCTGTGTGGTGGTCTTGCCACCCTCCAGAAGCAAGCAGCATATAAGCAGAAAAATGTCAGAACCCATCTTTGGATGGGGAAGAGGAAACAATTTAAAAGATAAAGCCACCTGGGGTGACAAGTAGGTACACTGCCCTACCTATTTTTCTATGATTCTAGCCCTCGAACAACTATTCCAATAGAGACAGGAAAGCTGACTTGCCTACGGTATGTCATTAAACCGAAAAGTCAAGCTTTTTCTATTGAGTTGGCAGCTCTATATAATGAGCTTGTTTTACTCTGCCACCATCTATAAGTTGGAGGACTCCAGGTAGAAATTAAGGTGCAAAAGGTAGTTAAAATTGGATGGTCAGCTTAATCTCTGAATGATTTTCATTGCAAAGTAGTTTTCATTCCTTTTCTAAAAAATTCTGCATTTTGACTCAACTGAAGGACATGTATGTTCAAGTCTTCTTATTCAACTCATCAGTGAGCAAAAATATAATTTTGAGAAGAAGGCAATAAACTTCCAGATTTTCCCCCCAAAATTTATTCTTTGACTTCAGTTTTTTGGTACTCAAAACCTCTCAGAATAAAGACCTGTCTTATTTCTTATTTTAGCTCTAATCTCAGATATGCTATTAGTGGTAAGAAAAGAAAAGAAAAGAAAGGAAAGCAACCATGTCAATCAGAAAATGTTAATTTGTTCAAATAGAAATGTTTTTTTAGAATGTGTTGACTTCAACAAAGTGTGATGGAAATACTTCAAAATTATTCCAAATTAAAATGAAGTACTCTGCTTCACCTTTGTCAGTTTACTTTGGCTTTTATATTGTAAAATATGATTTATAATATTATAGTTGATGGCATCCAGTGCACACTTAAATAATTTGCAGACAACACCGAGTTGGGTGGTGTTGCAGATACTCCGAAGAGTAGGGCTAGGATCCATGATGTGAATAGACTAGAGAAATGGTCCACAGTCAGTCAGATGAGATTTAACATGGACAAGTGCAAAGTCCTGCACTTGGGACAGAATACCCTCATGCACAAATGCAGACTGGCTAGGCTGCAGTACAACAGAGAAGGACCTGCGGGTTACAGGAGACCAGAAGCTGAATATGAGCCAGCAGTGTGCTGTGCCTTGTTACAAAAAAAGCCAACAGCATCCTGGGTAGTCTTAACTGGAGCGTCACTTGCAAATCCAGGGAAATCAAGGCACTGGTGACGTCTCACCTGGAGCACTGTGTCCAGTTTTTGGCCCCACACTTCAAGAAAGATGTAAACAGTTTGGAAAGAGTCCAGGACAGAGCAACAAATACAACTTAGGGCCTGGGAGGAAAGACTTATGCGGAAAGGCTGAAAGAACTAAGGTTATTTAGTCTGGAATAGAGAAGACTGTCGGAGGATTTGATAAACATCTTAAAATGGCTTCAGGATGACTCTAGAAAGGATGGAGCTTGGCCTATCTGTGTGGTCAGAGGGGACAGGACTAGGAGCAAGGGTCTCCAGGTGCAGCAGGGGAAGTTTAGGTTGGAGATTAGGAGGAACTTTCTGACTCGGAGGCTGCTCAAGCATTGGAACAGGCTGCCTAGAGAGGCTGTGGAATCTCCATCCTTGGAAGTTTTCAAGAGCAGATTGGACAGACTGTGACAGGGGGAAGTCTCAAGGCCGGTCCCAATGCTGGCCCGCCCACCTGTCTAGGCCAATCCGCCCTCGCTCGTCTGCCATGTCTTGCTGTTTTAAAATTGATACAAAAATATGGGAGGCTGCCCATTAAGTGCCCTGATGCCTAGGGCATTATACATGGCTCCAACCTTCCCTATACCGTGTCCCATTGCTTGCAGATGGCATCCAAAATCATAACTGCCACAGATGTCCTCGCACGTGCCTGGGGCTCCTGCCCTCTCACTAGGGCCTTCAATTTCTCATCAAGCTCTTGGGGCTGTCCTGTGCACAGTCCTTCAGGCCGCACTGGCAACCCTGCTCTGCATGCCCCAATGCAGCCCTTCAGGCCTGCCTACAGGGATTCAACTCTGCACCCAAATGTGCAGTCCTTCAGGCCACCCCTGCGACCCTACTCTGCACAGCCCTTCCATGCACTTTACACCCCATCGCTAGGGCCACTATTCCACCCTCTTGCTGTGGCCACTCTTTGGACCCCCATGACTGGGGCTGCAGGGTCTTACACCCCACAGGACTCAGGTCTCTCCCTAGGCATGCCTGGCTCCCTGCCTGTCCTTACTGATGGATTACTTACCAGGTTGTGGTGGCTGAGGCTATAAAGTGCCCCTTACTTGCCTTTCACTAGGGAGGCAAATGGTGTGGCATTTCCTGGGGACCACCCTGCCACAGGCAGCCCCACCACACCATCCTACCCTAGTAGGGTGTAGTTGCAGGTCTTGCCCCAGGGCCAGGAACCTCCTCCATCCCCATAGTTCCTGCCCTGTACCTCCAAGGATGTTATGTGAGCAGCAGCTCCAGCTGCGTGATATTCTTTTTCTGGCTGCTTGCAGCAAACTGCTGGCTCTGCTGCCAGTGCCCACTCTTATCCCTAGCAGCTGTGCTCTTTTCCCAATCAGGCAGCCTCCTGCTGGCCATGTGACTGCTGACTGGGAGTGCAGCCACCTGCAGGCTGCTCTGCTGCTTGCTTTAAGCCCTTAAAGTGGCAGGCACCAAAAGTGCCCTGCCACACAAACCCTTGGCTGGGATGGTTTAGTCAAGGATGATCCTGCCTTGAGTAGGGCCCTGGACTAGATGTCCTTATGAGATCCCTTCCAGCCCTATTTTCCTATGAGCCTATTTTATGTAACATCAATCATATTATTATATACATCATATACATTAGGGCTGTGCAAAATGGCACCGTTCCATCTCATCTTGAGTTTTAACAGTTCAATGGAACAGCGTTCCATTTTGAATTTCATTTTGAGTCGAAACAGCTGTTCCGATGCATGATCATACAATATCATGTTGTTATAAAACGCTATGTAGATATCTCAACATCAAAATGGAACCTTTTGTCATTGACAAAGTGAAGCATATCAATAAGATAGTTTTAATGTTGTGAATTTAAATTTTCAGAATTTTCAATTTGGAAAAAAATGGAAATATTATCCTAGTTCAAGTTGGAAACAAATTTTGAATGATCAGTATTTTCCCTGGGATAGAAATTATCTGTTTTTCACACATATATACAATTTCATTGACTACTTGTATTCATAAAGCTAAACAGCTACAGAAGTGTGGAGTCCAGGCCTCAAACCAGTAAAAGGCAATGCACTTTTACTTCCATCAGTAACTTCTGGAGCAATTATTCAGATTTCCTAATTTTTTTAAAATAAAAGAATCTAACTTCCTTCCACCAGTTTACAGTGGTTGTAAATTCACCTTTCAATTAAAATAAGTTTAAAAATTTCAGCAAACAAAAGCAGTGTTATAGCAGCCAAACTCCTATCCAATTAAATATTTACTATATTTATATATCTGGTGACCTAACCAGGAACTTGGAAGTGCTGATGCAAGCATCTTTAAAATGGCATATCTTGTATTTCTGCAGACTGACAGTCCTGACCTTGGCCAGCTGACCCTCCACCTCCCGCACCCTCGCTTTGGTCTGACTCCCTTCGCGTTGGCAGTGTCACTGCAAGACTTTCATCCCTGAAGCTCTCTTGCCTCTCATGGATTTAATTCCCAAAGATCTCTTGACAGGTGAAAATGTCTTTCTTTTGAAGTCCTCTTGAGAGGCAGATTCCCTATTGGTCTTCAGCTTGCCCTGCTGAACCCTGCCTTCTTTGTTCATGTTTCTGTTTGGTTTATTCCTTATTTGTTTTAGCCTTTCCCACCGATTTTGCCTTAAAGAGTCTTCATTAATGAAGGAGAGTTCTTTAAATATTATTTTTCTTTGTGGACTGCTCACGGTCCCTTGATCTTATGATGTTATCAGACTGAAAGGGAAAAATCTTTTAAACAATTTTCTGACTCCCCCTAGAGGATTTCTTTCTTTCACAGCCCAGGAATAGCAATAGTGTGAGAAATGCACATGTTCAGTCACTGCCCGCCCAGCCCAGATTCAGTGCAGATTATATCTTTTTCAGTATCCACAGACGGCTTTTTTTTAAATTTCTGTCAGCTCCTGTTAATGAGCTCTTGATTCTATTCCCACTTTACTCTAAATATAAAAGCTTCTGTTTTTCCGTAAGTGCTGTATGGGCCTGGCATTCTCTGCCAAGCTAAATACTCTATCAAAATCATCACTGGCCAAATATTTCCATTCTTGTGAAGTAACTGACTGCTGTAGAATATGCTTTCTGAGAATACCCATCACCTAGAAACCTCACAATTTTGATTTAAAAAAAATGCTTCATCTTCCTGCATAACATGCACAAAAGTTTCACTTTGTGAACAAGCGTCTCGTTTTCAGAGGAGGGCATAGGTTCTTTATCAAGAGCCAATAATACACAGATTCAGCTCTAGAGAGTATTTTCTTTCACCATGTAATGCTTCAGCCAATACAGAAATATCTTCTAAGTTCAGCAGATAAAGACACTTGGGCCTTTTTTATACAGGTCATGCCCTTTCTAGCAAACCGTAGCTAAATGTGGTTCTTGTCAGGAAGGTGCTAACATGGTCTCCATGCCCTGTGAAGAAAAATTCTCTGAGGCACTCTCCCTCTCTGCCAATGCTCTCTTCATATGCATTTAAATGATATAAGAAAGTCATTACACATATTCCGGATGCGTGACCCTACTTAACCATACAATACCCATCATTTGCCATAAGAGGGATCTGTTATTGGAACAGCATTAGCTGAATAGGAACTAAAAAGACCTCAGTCTCATTTTTTATCATCTCCTTTGAGCACAAAATTCATCCAGACTCTGATTGAGCAAACCATTATGAGATAAAGAGGGCAAATTAAGGCTAAAAGCTGGAGATGCATGCAGGTGTTCATTCTCCAGCTTGGACTGCCCTTAAACTACACCTTCTTTCCTAAGAAGTTCTTAAGCGACAGTTAAAAGTAGTAAAAAATAGTTAGCCGTGTTAGTTTGAAGTCAGCCAGAAGGCAGGGTAAATTAGCATTTTATAGTATAGACTAACTTGGTGGTTCTCAACCTTTTTACACTTGACGCACCCCTAGATAGATTTGAGGCACCCTGAATAGACTGAAGGCCCCCCTTGGAAAGTGCCAGCTTAGTCTTCATTCTTTTTTTTTTTTTGGTTTGGTTTTGGTTTTCATTCATCTCTGT
>NW_017728996.1:3198607-3200192 GCF_001723915.1 Gavialis gangeticus | reverse complement strand
TTTTTTTTTTTTTGCCTACAGAATAATAATAGAGCAGTTTTCCTGTTGCAAAGAACCAGACCACAACTGTGTATTTCTATTTAAAATCTCTGGATTTATCTTGTGAATCATTTGCAAACCTAATGGCGTTAACACTATGTGGCAACCCCATGGCACCTTTGAAATTGAGAAGTACTGAACGAACTACGTCAGAGATGCGTAGCATAAGCTTTCAGAAGCAGCAGGCTTTCTGCATGTTACTGCTTACTTACTACCTGCAAGTAGTGGCATAGTAATAGTGAGTGGAGTAGATTCTCCAGGCCCCCTTGTACAAAGTGCTGTGTAGACTTACAGTGGAAGAGGACTTCCCATAAATGCTTAGTTTCTAACAAGTCGGGGACAGCCAAGTGGAAATGCAGAGGTGAAGAAATGGGAAATCCTCTTATTTAAATCATGCCAACTAAGTATATGATACTAAATATTGATAATAAAAGTCAGCTAGCCTGCTACCAGTACCTGAGCTTGCCAGTTTAAAGCTAGCTTATGCAAGTTCACGCTATGCTAGAATCACAGCGTGGTAGTGAGCGCAGGGTAAACATGCTTTATAATTTCTGTTGTGTATTTTTCTTTCCCTTGCACAATGGCACGGGCTCTGGGCAATGTCTGATTAAACTGTTTGGCGCCACAGTTTATACCTTATTTAAACATAAACCCTAGCTCAGTGATACTGAAACTACAGCTCCAAAGCCACTGGCAGCCCTTTGCAGAAAGAGATAGCAAAGGCTAGGTTTTAGTGCTGTATGCATCAGGCATGTTTCTCCTGCAATCATGAATAATGCAACACATGCTATGAATTGTGCAAATGTTAACTAATACACTGCATTTTATTCTTTGAAGTGGAGTGTACTTGCCATAATTCATCCAGAGATGTCTGTGACGTTGTGGCCCTTTGATTAACACTGATCACTCATGTGGCCCCATCAGGACTGAGTGTCATGTCTTAGCTTATGATTATAAAACACTGTGCTTTTGCAGAGTATTTTATTGGACTTAAAATTAAAAGCACCATTTCTATGTATGGTGGTGTTTTTTTTTAACAGTTGGCCAAAGTGTGCACAAAAATGTGATGCCAATGAAAAGTGTGTGGAAGATTAGAATAATCACTACATGGTTTGCCTGAAGTCTTTCTGAAGGACACAGGCCTCACAGATAATGGAAGGGCACTTTCCAGCTGAAGTAGGTATTTTTGTCTTATATTAGGACTTATAGAAATATTTCTCACTATCTTACTTGCAACAGGTTCTGGCTGAGATGGAGTCATATATACTGTTGTAAGACAGTATAAGCCGGGAAACTATAGGCCAGTTAGTCTTACCTTGATCCTAGGCAAGCTGTTCGAGAAAATTATTCTGGCACACATCCAGGAGGGGCCAGCAGGGGACTGCATGCTGAGGGGCAACCAACATGGGTTCATCAGTGGCAGGTCCTGTCAGACCAACCTGGTGGCCTTTTATGATCAGATCACCAGATCATTAGATGCAGGGGGAGCAGTGGACATCGTCTTCCTGGACTTCCGGAAGGCTTTTGACACTGTCTCTCACCCCGT
>NW_017728996.1:3196299-3198099 GCF_001723915.1 Gavialis gangeticus | reverse complement strand
TCTGGAACCAACTTCCAAGAGAGGTGGTGCAGGCTCCTACCCTGGGGGTTTTTACGAGGAGGTTAGATGAACACCTTGCTGGGGTTGTTTGACCCCAGTACTCTTTCCTGCCATGGCAGGGGGTTGGACTAGATGATCTACTCAGGTCACTTCCGACCCTAGAAACCATGAAACTATAGCTGAGATGGATTCGTGTGTGTGTGTGTGTGCGCGCTCGTGTGTGTGCATGAATCCATCTCAGCCAAAACCTGTTGCAAGTAAGATAACATAAGTAAAAATAAGTATAATTTAGCAAGTATAAATGTAATAAATATAACTATATAAATCAATGTAGATACATATGTATAAGTCCAGAAACTGTTGCCAAGTGCCCAATTGTTGTTCTGCACCTAAAGGCTGATTATCAAACGAGGCCGGCTATATTTGCAGACACAATTTTGCACCTGCTGTATATTATGTTCACAGTATTATTCCCATATGGTGACTTGTACAGGAAACGCAGGCATGAAATGCTGGGTCAGAAAGGCAGGGCCTGAAACGCTGGTGGTAAACAACGGGCATCGAGCTGGCTTGAGTTTGACAGAGCGTGCTGCTGTTACAAGCCGCATGCAAATCCTGGAAGAGTTGTGGTCCTGCTAAGGTAGGTGCTGCCTGGGGCTTGTGCCCAGAGGTGGGGGCTGTTGCCTGGTGTGAGTGGAGAGAGGACACAGGTGCACGATGCTGCATAACGTACGTTTGCATGGACCGGGGCATGGTGCTGATGCAGCCCGGCAGGTGGCTGGTACCTGGTGATCCAGTGGGTGCTGCTTGGAGGACAGATAGGGGCTGGGGGTGCATTTGTGTGTGGGGGGGTGAGTGGTGCTGCCTGGGGGGTCTGATTGGTGTCAGGGTGTGGGGGTGGGTCTCCAGCGTGTGTGGGGGAGGGGGACTGGCTCCCATACTGTCAGGCAGGTGCCTTGCCTACAGCATGGGGGCCCTGCTGCCTGTTTTTGGGGAGTCCCCAGTGTATGGGGGGCTAGAGGGGCTCTGCCCAGAGCTTGAGAAGCTGATGCCTAACTTGCGGGAAATCCCAATGTATGGGGGGGGCGGTGAGAAGACCCTAGGCACCATGGGGGGGGGCTGCTGCCTAGTATAGGGGATCCCTAGCATGTGGGGGTCTCCTGTTTTGCTGTGTGTGAGGGGCTGGTTCCCCATTTTTTATGGGGGGACAGTGCAGAACATGGGGGCTGGTGCCTAGTTTAGGGGGGAGGTCCCCTGTGTGTGTGTATGGGGTGGGGGGGGAGGCTCAGGAGCCCAGCCTAAAGCATGGGGGGCTGGTACTTAGTTTGGGGGCCTCCTTGTGAGGGGGGAGGTTGCAGAGACCCTGCCCAGAGCATGGGGGGCTGGTGCCCAGTTTAGGGTCCCCCTGTATGAGGGGAGCTTGTGTCCAGTTTGGGGGTCCCCCTGCGTCTGGGGGGTGCCCAGCATGGGGGTCCCCGTGTGAGAGAGGGCTGGTGCCCAGTTTGGGGGTCCCCCTGTGTCTGGGGGGGGCTGGTGCCCAGTTTAAGGGTCAACCTGAGCATGAGGGGGGTTGATACCCAGTTTGGGGGTCCCCTGTGGGGGGGCTGGTGCCCAGTTTGGGGGGTCCCCCTGTGTGTGGGGGGCCTGGTGCCCAGTTTGGGGGTCCCCCTCTATTGGGGGGGCTGGTCCCAGTTTGGCCCCTCCCCTTCCCCGCCCCCCGTGTGAGGATTTCCCGCCCGCGCGGCGGGGGGGCGGGGCCGTTGGATCGCGCGGGCCGCGACCGTTGGCCGCCCCTGCCCC
>NW_017728996.1:3187170-3196270 GCF_001723915.1 Gavialis gangeticus | reverse complement strand
GGCGGCTGCGGGCGTTGCTTGTGGTGGGCGCGGCGCTCGGCCTCCCGCCCGCGGCCACTGCCCAGCGTGAGTGCGGCTCCTCCATCCACTGCCTCGGCTGCCTCTTCCCTCAGCCCCGTCTCCTCCTCACGCTGCTTGCCTGCAGCAGTTCCTCTTTAGTTTCGTTTTGTTTCGTTTCGTTTCATTCTGCATTCAGATCATTTTTATTTCCCCCTTCGTGACAGGAAAGCCCCCTTCTGCGTGCTCCTCTTCTCAGGTCCATCAGACAACCCCACGGCAAGCAACAACAAAAAAGAAGCGGACACGAAGAGAGGCTCTATTTTTAAAACAAGCAGAGAAATGTTTAAATTGAAAAAAACACAAAGAAAATATCTTAATTCTGGAAGAAGAGCAGCAGCGGGAAGACTTGGCGGCTTGTTTTCAGGCATAGCCTTTCTTCGGGGAAAGCATCTAGGTCGTACCGACGACAGAATCCAGGAGTCGGCGTTATCGTGATGGGCTTCAGCTTCTTGTTGGTCGAAACGGCTCGAATCATAGATTCGTAGATGTTAGGGTCGGAAGGGACCTCACCAGAGCATCGAACCGACCCCCTGCCTAGGCAGGAAAGAGTACAGGGGGTCGAATGACCCCCGCCAGATGCCTAGCCAGCCTTTTCTTGAAGACCCCCAAAGTAGAGGAGAATCAGTAATGCAAAACCCGATTCTCTTGGGTCGATTGGGGGCCGTGTTGCACCTTCGCCACTGTGCTCATAAGCACGAGAGAAAAGAAAGACTATGAGCGCCGGAGAAGTTGATCCTGCATTAATGATAGCTTTCGTGCATGGCCCTCGGGTTGCTAGCTAGCAGTCAGAATCAGGCCAAAGCGTTTAGCGTCTAGCTGTGACCTTCGTTATTATGCTGAGGATAGGTAATAAATTTATCCTCGCGTCCACCAATTCATCGGCATCCTTTCTCTCTTTTTTAACTTACAGAAAAAGAGCCGGCGCACAAGGGACTTGATACTTCCGTTCAGCCTAATGCTTAACTTAACGTGCTTAACATGTAACCTCTGCTCGCAGTAGCACTGAAGCACGGCAACCTTTTTTCTACTTGTTTGCTGGGCGCTGACTTGTGAGATGAGGCCAAAGAGCAGATTTCTTGCTTGAAGATTGAATGGACGAGGCAGATCTACGGCTTTCTCTGTCACTTTTCTGTACCTTTCTACTATAAGTAATTTTTAAAAACCTTTAGTCATTCTCCTGATGCATTTTGCAAAACATGTTAATGGTTATGCCTCCTCCTGTTTTCAAGTGTCAGAGTTTTAGTCTATGCAAATTCCTGCTTGAATGGAAGTGTTAAAGCAGCATTCAAAGCTGAAGGGAATGCAGGGTACACAAAACCATATTTTACCTGAAACCTTCCCTGGCTTAAAAGGACTATCTGAAAGCATCAGTTAAAATGTCAGAAGTGGTTGGGTTGATGCAGCCATGAAAAAGGTAATGTCACGATATTTGATAGAAAACCAAGTCTCAAGGAACTTTTGGGAAGAAGCAGATACCCCTTGCAAATGCCTGAGAAGCTTACAATACTTTCATTCAGTTGCAACCAGACCTGAAGGTGGTATTTACAGCTGCAGTCCATTGGTAGGGGAGATGGGGAATTCCTTTGTTCTGAGAAAACAACACATGTGATGTGTGGCTCCTTCGTTCATGGCTGACAACATTTCTCCTCTGTCAGCATCTTTTGTAGCATGCTAACTGCCATCTCAATGGAGAGAGAGACTTCCCGGTAAGGGTATGGACAAGAGGATAGTGTCAAGGCCCGTCTGATGGGTCTTCTGCTCCAGCATGATTTGCTATTCTGTAAAGGTTTGGAAGAAATTTTAAAGAAGACAGCTGAGTACAAATCAATATTTTCTTGACAGCACAGGTCCTCTTCCTCTCTTTCCAATTTACATCTGTCCTCCAGAGATGACAAATCACAGTGTAGTCACCAGAGAGGCTTTCCATCTTTTAAATTACAGTATCTTTTTTTGTAATTCCACAGACAAAAAATGATTTAATCAGTCCACTTCCTCCATTACAGACTTCTGTTTGAGGTCCTTTAGATTTACAAATCTCCTTTCTGCTTGCCAGGAGATGCTTTTTTTCCTTCCTTCTGAGACTTTTGTCTCACTTTGGGTCCTTAAGTTGTTCAACAGACCTACGGAATTTAATTTTCTCTCTACTTCGATGCTCCTAGACCTTAAAGCTGTTTGGAAAAACAGCTCTTGTTGGAGAATTGATTGGATGAAAAAATGTTTTCAGGCATCAAGTACCAGATGTGTATTGTTTGGTGGACTACATGTCATCTGTAGATAGAATGGCTTATTGTGTGGAGACTTTTATCTGAGAGATTAATAGAACCTCATTAGAAGCTCATGGAAACAAAATAAACAAGATTTGATGAGAATTATCCTGGTCTAGGTGGCGTCGGTCAAATGGGAATGAAATCATAAGTTCCACACGAACAGCAGAAACAATGAAAGTTTCACAGTCGACAATTCTTGGTGATTTACATCTGTCAGTAACCTAGTAATGCAAGGAAGCTGAAGTCATTGGTGGCAAGAATCATTTTCCATGGCGTGTCACTTAGCATTGAGTTTTTCATGTTAGTAAAAAAATAACTAGAAAGCAAGTTCCTTTCACTGGCAGAAAGGAGTCTTTCAGTGGGCGGCTTAACAATCCACATCATTGATAATTCAGCAAATTCCCAGTATTTCACATAACCACTTCAAGAGGTGTTTTGATAGACTCATCCATGCCTGGGATGTCCACCTCTTGCAAAATATGGCTTGCCATGTTGAGATGTCCATTGAACACTATGAACAGTAGAGAAAGACTAGAAGTTATTTATGACATTCCCCAAATAATACAGCCAACTTCATAGAATGAAGCTTTTTTTTTAATATAATCTCAAATGGTTAGGCACGTAAGTTGGATGGTACCGGTTTAGATTTTGCCTTTTATTTTCATTCTTTCTTTTTCCCTGTCTTGTATTAGGGGAATTTCTGTAGTTGAAAGAAATGACACTTCATGGGGATATTGGCCAATCCCTTTGGTTTCCTATCTTCAGTTGTTTGCAAGAAAACTCAATCCATGAACTGAAGGCAACTGCAGCCTAACCCACAGAATTAGTAAACTTCTGTTTTTCAGGCAGAAACTAAAGGCCAGATTTTTGACAGAGTTCAGCTTCTGCTTAGGTTAGATTTTCAGAAGAGCTCAGCAACCAACATCTCTAGTTGTTCATTTTAAATAAGTGCCAACATGCAAGCTGAGCTGTTACAAAAATCTGGGCACTTTATTTGGGTACATGGTTCAGTGGGTGGGTACTTAGTTTTGAGAAACTGACCCTAAAATAAGTTGAAAAAAAGAAAAGTTGTCTTAATTTTTGTTCTTTTGTATTTTATTGCTTTTCTTTACCTCAGTTGTGGAATATGAAGTGAACAATTTTAAGTATATCCTGAAGGGCTGACTTAATACAAACAACAGCAAGTTGCAGCCTGTACATCAGCAGTGCTGTTGTATAATAAACATGTAATGTTCATGTTATGCTAAATGACTCATTTTAATTATAAACATCTCTCTTCCTTTTAGAATTGAAGCATACTTTTGAGAATGTTAAACACATTCAGGTAACCTAAGTTTTAGGATTTTGAAAATAAATTTATTTCTGCTTGTGCTCCCAATACGTAAGGTACTTTCCAAATAGGAAAGAGGGATATATAACTATGAACATTTTGGCATACTTTGGTTTTATCAAATATTCTTATTTTATGTTCTCTGGCATTATAGACATTTTTTTCCAGGTTACTTGTTTATTTTTAGTGTTTCTGTGATAGTTCTGATTCTACTGCTGTTAAAGTTAACACGGGATTTTTTTTCTGTAGACTTCTATGGGCATAAGATCAAGTCCTACACTGAGAGAGATAAAGGGAAAGTCTAATTAGATTTCAGTTGTGGAAAGATTTAATTTTTTTTGCAAAATAAGGACCTTAGTCAACAGGTTTATTCATACTGCTAAAGAGGTTGAATGTGTTCACTATTAAGTGAAGCCTCTTAGGGTATCCTAAATGTGGTCTCATTTGTATTTCTTTCCTTTCCATGTTTAAGGAACATGCCTTGTGGAGAAATCATTTTCCAATTTTTCTCTCTTTTTTCATTAAAAAGGACAGCAGCAATATTTATTTTCTCTGTCATCTCAGTCCTTTGCAGGCTTGACTTAAGCTTAAATTGTGAACTGTAAGAATAATAAAGATTAAAGTAGTATGGCTACAGGTTATACAACATATGAAAGAAAGAATTGTCTCCAAATAGAATATTTTTCAGTTCCTCCCCCCAACCTCCCAAATAATTTCGGATGTGCTATGAGCTTAATGCCAATGCACTGTTTTTGTTAGCTGTTAAGACCCTTGACTATTCCAGCACATTTAAGGAAATTTCAGGCAAGGAATTTTTCTGCAACTGAAATAAATATTAAAAGTTTCAAAGTACATGAAATACATTTTAAAAATGTTTCAAACAACTTCTATATTTGCATCTTTAATTGCATTTCCATGTGCATTTATTAATACCTACATTTTTATGTGGAAAAATTCAAGTATATATTTACATTTCTGCACATGCAAAAACCTGAATGTTGGAAGTGCACAAGCAAGTGTAGAGGCCATATAAGAAGCGTGGCCCTAATTTATCTTTAAAATATCCTTTTTATCATTTGATCAGATAGTCCTAGAAAATAAAATAGGATTAAGACATGAAATTTTAATTCAGGATATTTGAAAATTTATAAAACTTTGGTGATAGATAAAACTTGTATCAGTTTATCAGTGCACATGGAACAGTGGAGCGATCACCTCCGCTATTCACAGTAACTTGTACAATTGTAAATTAGCTTCCCGTTTATCCTCACCATATAAAGTGGATACAGGTCCATCCCAGATCAGAGATTATTTAAATGGCAGCTTAACTTTGAAAAAGTAAAATGTAGGCATCTCAAGATAGAGACCCAAATGCTTTTGACAATGTCTGTGTGTCTCTTTCCCATCTGTACATTTGAATAATAATGCCTCCTTGTTTAAGAGGGGTGTTGTGAAGATAAATTAATGTTTGTGCAGATCTTGGATGCTTCACTGAGGCATACTATAGAAAAGCCCATGTAAGAACGTGAGCAATTCTTTTTTCATTGTTAGGTTTGGATGTTGTGCATGGGGCTGCACATTAGGTCATGAAAAAATGCTTATTTACTCCTTAATCCTGAACCACTAAAGTCAATAGGAATTTCACATAATAGATTTTAAAAGGAACACAATCAAGCACAATAAGTATCCTCCCCTACGGCACTGAATCAGGCAAAAAATAATAGCTGATCATGTCATTAAAATTAATTAATAATGCACGCATACAAATGTTAACAGATCTGAGTTACATAGGTCATTTTAATTCTACTGTGCCTTAACTTCTGAATGACTTGAAAAATTCATGTTCTTTTTTATATGTAATGCATATAGACCCATACTGCTGAAATGCATGCACACTCTTATATAAATGAGGGAGTACTTTGTTACAGATATTTGCAGTCAAAGCAAAATGCAGTTTTCAGTTCATTTGATTTATTTATTAAATTTCTATGCTGTCCTTTCCAGCAAAGGCTCAGGGAAGCTTTACTACAAGAGGTACAAACCGTTTATATTTTAGTAGTTCAGAAGATGTTCCCAACTGTCAGCCACCACAGCGAAACCATCACCATGGGATTTGCAGTTTTACCATTTCAATTAGCTGTGTCATTGCTAAAGGCCTGGAACTTACATGGTGGGAGTAAAAAGGAAGTTAAGTCACAATTGTCTGAGGTATTGTGGAAAATGGAGATTCCAGATTCACTGTTCCATGTGCTAGGTTACACATATAGTGGACTAATATGACAAGAAATATTACTATAATGAAGTGAAAGTCCTATCGCAATTAAAGTTATAATTAGTTTTGTGCTTAACAGATCAGTGTGCATCCCACCTCATCTGTCCATGTTTCGGCTTCAGATGACAACGTTACACTCTATGGTAAGAGCTCTTAATTCTTTCACAACGGTCTTTACAGATTCCCACTATAAAATCATATCATTTAGCCATATGGTGATTGACCAGACCTGTTTCAAAGCAGTTAGCTCTTGGAGAAATTGCGCCCTCCCCTGTATTTCTTCATTTACAGACTGAAAGCATAAACCCCTCCAACATACAAGCTTCGGGGAAAGAAGCTCAATGAGAATTCCTTCCATCACTAATTCATGGAGGCAGGGTTATGTTCAAAATGTCCAGAAAACCATGGATTATTTTTAAATGAATAATAAGGCAAAAGTACAGTTTTCTCTGTTGTTTTCTATTAATTACGCATGTGTATACAGGGCAGTTGTATGCCGGTGATTTGCAGAGCACACTTTACAATTGCTCATTAACATTTTACAGAATCCCATACAACTCCTGGGATAGAAGCAAAGAAAGAGGAGAAAACACTGAAGAACCTTGTTAACATCCTGCAGAATATAGCCCAGCATGTTCCTACAGAGGGCCCAGCACCTGAGGAAATTACACCCTCATTCATTGACCCCAATTTTAATAAAACTCTTGATGCTGTCTGGTTAAGTGTGCCCCAGAAACATGTTAGGAGACAAAAGACGCCTGCAGTTACACAAAAATTGACTACAACTACGCCGTTTTGGACACTCCGAACCAACCCAGATGTTTCTATTGTTTTGCACACTAATAAGTCATCCAACAACAGTAGTCCAACAACACCGCTGAAAAGAGTAGTAATATCCCTTCAAACTGTTGCTGCAAAAACCAAAAGCAAGACTTTTGATCAGTTAACAAATGGATCTCTAGAAAATCTAGTTCAGTCTTTAAAAAGGGTACATGAACTCCAAGAAATGCAAAATATCACAAACACAGTAGAAAGCTGGAAAAATGTTAGTAGAAAGAAGAAAAGGCCACGTATACATAAAAAGTTAAAACATGGACATATAGGTGATAAAATCTTGGAAATGATTGAAAAGCTAACAAAAGAGATACAGAACGCACCAGACTATGTTAAACAAAATCCACATATCAATCAGTATGTTGAATCAGCTGGAGATGATGTGAAAAAAGTTCTGCTGTTAGAAAAAGAAGCAGAGAATTCACTAGAGCAGCTGTATCATCTTGAACCTTCACCTTCACCTTCACCTTCACCTCCACCTCTAACAGCAGTGGTAAAACCGGACACAGAAAAGCTCAGGGAGTTGATTAACCTGCTGTACGATATTGGCCCTCACATAACGACATACCTTGGTAGTTCAGCTGAGAAACTGATCCCGGAGGATATTAATGAAAAAGCTGTTGCTGTGTTTAAGGCCTTCAAGCATGTTTTCTGTCAAAGTCAAGCAAAACAAAAAAGTATTTTAAAGAAGTTGTTAGAAGATGATATAAAACTTTTACACCTTGTTCTTAATAACTATGAATAGTCTCTATTAACAAAAAAAAATTATTTATTGATAACCGTAATAGCTTCATTGCTTTCACATCTATTTTAAAGACCTGTTTTCTCATTTGTCATCTAAACCTGACGCCTGTTGTAACCGTCTTCATCTCAGTCATTAAACTTTAACCTTTTTAAAATTGTTCCTTTTTCAGTAGTGCGACATTGACCCTTGGTTATCTTAATCTATTGGTAAATTTGTGTTCACACATGAACAATTTAACCTTGTTAGCCAAAACCTTTTATTTCCTTGTGTATGAGTGATTCGGCATTGCTGCTGTAATAAAAACAGTCTACAGTGTAAGTGTTAATTGTGTTTTATATTTTTGTTTGTTTTCTAATGTTAAATAACTGCATAGATCAGGACTCTTGGGATGTTGGTTGCAGTGCAAGGGGTGTAGAGAGAGTTGTTCTGGTAAGTTTGGCTACTAAAGAAATGCCAAAGCACAGCCCTCTGACAGTAGGCAAGGCTGTGCCTGCAGCAGAACAGCTGCAGTTCAGATGCATCAGGATAGAAGAGGTAGTACAAAGCTGCTGCGTTGGACCTTTCATACCCCCATCAAGGGATTCCTGTATGTGACCTGTCTCCATGGCTTGAAGGAAGGTGTCGTGGAATGCAGCTGTGGTCTGCCACCACGTGGTTCCACTGACGAAATGCAGGCACAGCCCCTCTACCCAGGGAAAGCTGTTGGAGCTGTGCAGACTTGCTGCCGGCTGGAGGAGGGACAGAGTTTTCCCTTTTGCCAATGCCTAAGGAAGGCCACAATTCAGTGTTTACACCCAGGATTTGAGACCAGCTGATTTTTTTCCTACCAGGGGATCCCTTGCCTTTCTTTGTGACATGATGGTCCCCCACCAACCCACCTTGTGACTTCAACTTTTTAGCCTTCTTAAGACTTTTGTTTTGCAAAAGTGAGTCCCACCCAAATGCTAGGTTTCATGCACCTGCTCATTTGCTTCTTTGCTGCACCATGTGCTTCTTGTAATCGCTGAAGAGGAGATGGTCCACAGCATCTGTGTTTTTAGGATGGGACAGAGCCACATGTATCTGTAATTAGAGCGATTTATCTCCTGAATTACACTGCACAATTTGCTGTTCACAGAACTAGTTTTGCTCAATGAGTCCCAAAAGCTCTGAACCTGGAGATGCCCTTCCCACTTGAGGATATGAAGCCAAACATTGTGAAGCGGTAATAAAGCCTTAGACTCTGGTCAGTTCTCCAGTCTATTGATGGGGAACTTGCTCTCCTGACTGATACGAGAGTTATTCTCAATTTAAAGTTTATTTGTTGTTGCCAGTGCCCTGCCATGTGTCATTCTATAATGTTTCTATTTTCTTAAAGCTTCTTCTAAAAATGGATTCCTAAAGGACTTGCAGCAAATAATGTTCTTCCTCCTTTTCTGTATGTTCCTTATCTGCATGTGTTAAAAGCACTTTGAAAATAGAAACTTCAGACTTTTTCTTGACATAATGACTGGATTTTCATATCTGTTTGATCTTGCCTGTTTGTTCAGTATCTCTGACAAGGAGTTTCTCGCAATTTTTTCTGCAAAATGCCCCCCCCCCCCCCCCCCCCC
>NW_017728996.1:3185491-3187047 GCF_001723915.1 Gavialis gangeticus | reverse complement strand
CCCGTGTATACAGGTGACTGCAATATACTCGTTGTTAGTCTTTTAGTATCAGGCATTCAAACTATTCAATGTTTAAAAATATTTGAATAGAAGTGTGATTTGGGACAGCAAAAGACATCACGGAAGACAGCAGACTTTACGTCGTGACCATTGTCTGACAGGGCTTTGCAAATGTTGACAATCTTAGTAAAGAAGATGAAAAATAAAGCCAGTAGGGTCAATATTGAATTGTCATGGGAAAGTTCAGAACTAGATTAAGTAAGGAATCTGAAATCTGTTGTCTGGCATGCCCCTGAGAGCTGGCTGAGCTTTTTGTTATGAATAGCTGTTGTGACTCTAGCTCCCTTTGCAGTTAGTGAATGATTCACAATTGCTGAATGTTTTGAATGCATGGAACTTGTCCATTAATATTCATTTATACACCAGGTGAATAATAGTCAACATATCACTTTGCAAACTGTTCATTTTGACAGCTTTCTTTTTGTTATTTGTGCAATTGATTAGTTCCACCTAATAATATTTCTTCTCCTTACCTGGATAATTGAAACTTTTTAGGCAAGGAAATAAACAGCATGGAACAGCAAACATTATACTTTCTGCTGCTGTTGTTTTGGACAAATAATCACCTGTGATAAAATTTATTAACACTTGGATTTGCAGATTTTTTCCTTAACACCACGACCTCCCAGGTCTCTGTATGATTGCGACTAAATAGTATGACCTCAAGGATTGTAGTGTATGCAACATGTGTTCATGAAAAAAATAATGTATTAGGTTTAACTATTTAAGAAGCCCCAATGGGAGCAAGGAATATGAATAAAAAAGAATAGTTCTATGCAAATTATTTTTAATACTAAAGTTTGGAAAGTCTAATACGATTCCCACCCCAACTCCAACTTGCATGTGCTTGCATGATTGTATAGGTGAATCCATTTATGCTTTGATCTATATTATTTAACAGACATGTTCCATAATAATTAATTAAGGTTATTTAAGGTGAAATTTCCTCCCCCACAAATCAGCGCCTGACTCCTGGGTACTTGGACTATCCTCTAACATATGTGCCAGCTGACAGTGATAAATGCCACATCTTTGCGAGGGACTTCCTTTGCCTCTAATACAGGAGCAAATATGTAATACATGAATCTCCTTCACAGAATTGCATAGATCTTAATGGAAGCAACATTAGCAAATATTCAGTGCTGAAAGATGCGCCATGGATGAGTGTATGATGTGTTACATTTGTGGAAGAAGCATGAGAATACCGGAGAGGGGGTTTGGAGTGCCTTGGTAGGAAGCAGTTACTTTCTAATAAATATTCTTGCTTCCCTTTATTTAAACAAATTTTCATGTACACAAGAGAGATGCCACTAACACCACCATACCAAAACATGCTTAAATAAGGAAACGTGCTTATATTTCATGCCGCATTTCACACAACTAGAAATGGAAGATGGATACCTGATTTAGTGACTGCATGACTGGGCTGTGTTGTGTCAAGTGTTCTGTCTGGTGATAATCATAGAATCAATGAGTCGGAAGGGACCTAGACAAAT
>NW_017728996.1:3163399-3169687 GCF_001723915.1 Gavialis gangeticus | reverse complement strand
GAGCATGCCTTTCACGTCCTGAATCTTTGCTCCAGGTAGAAATATAATTTGGGTTGATGTTTTTTTCTGCCTGGTGCCCACAGCAGGCTGATTTGCTTTGGTAAGTGCCTGTGAAAAGCTGGTGAGGTGCAGAAGCAACCAGAAAGAAAGAGGCGTCCCTCTGCATAGATGGAGATTTTGGAGACTTGTTCTTTTGCAAACCCGATATCGAGGATAACCTCCTCCTACTATCAGTGACTCCGGTAGTAGAGGTCTCAGGGGTCCCGGTGGCCCAGGTGGGTGTCAATACGGTGTCTCAGAATGGAACTGGTCTTTTTTGGTTTCCTTGTCTGACAGGCTTCGGGTTCCCATGTGCACCCTGGCCTGTGTTAGGAGAGTGCTTTGCAGGTTGCCAAGTCAGCCATGCTGTTAGGAGCGCCCAGAATGAAAATTGCCTGTACAGCTCCAGTTCTACCTCCATCTCCATCCCCTCACCAGCACACACCCATGAGGGTCTGTCATCCCTTGCTATTTTTTGCACAAGTGGCAAACCTGTGAGGACCATCAGATGGGTGACTGGCTGTCCAGGAGGCCGTCCCCACAGTCCCAGGAGCTGATGGCACCCTAGCACAAGACGAAAGGCTTCATTGGCTCAGTGCTGGGATTGCACTCCTATCGCCTGCAGTAGGTTGTTCTGTGTTGATTTCAGAATCGCAGACCACCTCTCTGGGGGACCTGCCCCAGTGCTTCACCACCCTCCTCATTAGAAAGTTTTTCCTAATATCCAACCTCAACTTCCCTTGCTGCAGCTTGAGCCCATTGCTCCTTGTCCTGTCATCCGCCCCCACTGAGACCAGCCCAGCTCCATCCTCTTTGCAGCCCTCTTGCAGGGAGCTGAAGGCTGCTATTCAATCCCCCTCGGTCTTCTCTTCTGCAGACTCAATCAGCCCTGTTCCCTCAGCCTCTCCTCACCAGTCCTGTCCCCCAGCCCCTGAACTATTTTTTTTGCCTTCTGCTGGACTCTCTCCAACTTGTCCAGGTCCTTTCTGCAGTGGGGGGCCCACAGCTGGACACAGGACTCCAGGTGTTGCCTCCCCAGTGCTGAATAGAGGGGAAGCATCACTGCCCTTCATCTGCTGGCAACACTTATAGCAATGCAGCCTCTTCTAGATAACTAGCAACCAAAGAGCTTTTACCTCCAGTCAGAACAGAAGAGAGCAAGACAAATTGGAGGATTAGACCGAAAGAAATCTCATGAGGTTCAACAAGGACAAGTGCAAAGTCCTGCACTGAGGAGGGAGCAATCCCCTGCACCGGGACAGGCTGGGGGTGATGGGCTGGGTAGCAGCTTTGCAGAAAAGGACCTGGGGGGGACAGGGGACAATAAGCTGGACAGGAGCCAGCAGTGTGCCCGTGCTGTGGAGAAGGCTACCAACATCCTGGGCTGCATCAGTAGGAGCGCTGGCAGCCAATCAAGGGCAGTGATTCTTCCCCTTGATTCAGCACTGGGGAGGCCACATCTGGAGTCCTGTGTCCAGCTGTGGGCCCCCACTACAGAAAGGATTTTGGAGACAGTCCACAAAAGGCAATGAAAATGGGTGCGGGGCTGGGGAACATGACTTGTGAAGACAGGCTGAGGGGACTGGGCTGATTGAGTCTGGAGAAGAGAAGACCGAGGGGGATTGAATAGCAGCCTTCACCTCCCTGCAGGGGGGCTGCAAAGAGGATGGAGCTGGGCTGGTCTCAGTGGGGGCAGACGACAGGACAAGGAGCAATGGGCTCAGGCTGCAGCAAGGGAAGCTGAAGTTGGATATTAGGAAAAACTTTCTAATGAGGAGGGTGGTGAAGCACTGGAGCAGGTTCCCCAGAGAGGTGGTGGACTCTCCATCCTTGGAGGTTTTGAAGACCGGGGTAGACAAAGCCCTGGCTGGGATGATGTAGTTGGGGCTGGTCCTGCTCTGAGCAGGGGTTTGGACTGGATGTGACCTCCCGAGGTCCCCTCCAGCCCTCGTTGTCCATGATTCCAGGACATCGCTGTGCAAATTCTCTTATACATGATGGACCACGGGGCAAGAATGAGGCAAAGCGAGTGCTGGCCAGACAGCTCTGGGCAACACCTCAGGGATGAGTCAAGCCTTTACCGAGTTACCCTACTTTTGCCTTTTGTGTTTGATTTTGAGCCACAGCCGCCTCTTCCCAGTGCTGTCACGCTGGAAGGATAACCAGCGCCAGGCATCGGAAAGCCATCCTGGCCCTCTCTCATGCGTGGGGATGTTCGGGGCGAGGGGGTGGGCCGGCGAGTAGGGCACTTGTCAGGTCGCAGCTCTGTATGCACCGCAGGAATGAAATATGAAGTGCTGTATTATTTCTCTATTGCCAGGTCCTGAAGGCAGGAGCTCTTTGTCAACACAATCAATGGGGAGGCAGGAGCCCTTTGTGTCAACATAATCAATTAGTGACTTTCTGCCCAGACAGAGTAGCTCAGCGGCACAGCCGGAGCCAGCGGGGCCGGGTTGTGTGCCTGCCGAGCTGCTGCTTTGTCGCTTATCAGTGTGATGTTTTAAAGGTGGAGGCGAATTCCTCACATGATCCGCTCCTTACAATAACTTCATGGCGCGGCATTCGGAGCGGGGAAACATGACTCTCTTTGCAGGACACGTGTATTATTTTCCTCCAAGGAGCCATTATTTCTCTGGCATTGTGTGCCCGAGAGCAGGCTGGCAAACGCGCAGCCGGCGCTGCTCACTTCTGGGCCCCGAAGCGAGAGCAAGTCTCTGGCTTGTTCACCCGTTTGCCCTGCCTCATCGAGCAGCTGCTGTAGGGCCTTTTCCCTTTTGGCTGGGAGAGCAGGGAACCGACTCCCTTGGAAACTCGACACGCGACGCCTCCTCCCGGCTCGGCAGCTGGGACGCGGAGCCTCCTGCTCTTCCAATTGCCTGGAGAGCCAATGCCACTCACAACCCTGGCTTGGCCGGCTTTGTCCACGGCCTCCACCTCCCCTTGCCTTTGCAGTCGGTTGGCGCATTTGCTCCATCCCCGCTGCCACCCCCAATTGCAGCCCTCGACGGCCCAGAGGTTGCCTTCGCACCTGGGGTTGCCGACACGCGGGGAAGACGTCCGAGCCCACCCGCAGCAAACAGCCGAGCGCTAAAGCAGGCCGGGACTGCCGCCGAATGCAATGAGATGGCCCAGATTCCTTCCTCGTCTCCCTGGTCATACCTTAACTCTCCAGAAGAGCAAGAGAGGGGCCAGGGATGAGATTCCTCCCCGAATGAGACCTCCCAACCTGAAGACGATGAGCGCCAAGAGAAATCAGGGATGGGGGCTGGATCAGGCCCTGTTTGGTTCCTCGGTGAAGGAGGATGCCTGCGGGGAGGGGGTTGGGGTGGACGATTGGCTCCTTCCCTGCATTACCCGCTCCCCAAGCTGCTGACAGATGGACACTTCAGCCTCTGCCCCTAGGACGGGTGTGGGGGCATGGAGGTCACCTCGTGCAGCCCCTGTTAGCCGGCATCCTGGCCTGGTGCAGCGCGGCGTGTTCTCCGGGTCCTTCCTAAAGGGGATCTCACGCTGCAGGTCTCCGTCGGGGGGCCACTCGGGCCCTCACAGGCCCCGTTTAGACTGATTGCACGAGGGTTTGGCAGACTTGGGGCAAAGGAGGTGGGTGTTAAAGGCACTTGGAGCTGTTGGTCACCAAGTTGCAGCTGGAAGTCAGTGGGAACTGGTGTCCAAACTCTTCCTGGGTTCTTGGGACTATCCCTGAAGCTTTCCTCTCTCCCTGCACCCTGGACAACAGGGCAAGCCATTAACAACTAGCTAGGGCCACTCTCAGCTCAGTACTCATCCCCAGCTGTCCCACTACAGAAAGGTGGTGGCATGAAAGGATGCATCTCATTCAAGCTGCAGGCAGCATTGCCAGATGAGCCCTTGCTCCCTGCATGATGCCTCTCCCTTGCAGTGGTCAGGGCAGCTTCACTCCCAGCGTGTTGCTCTGATGAGTAACAGGGCTCAGGTGGGTTTGATCTCTGCCCTCCTTGGTGCTCCTTTGCAGAGCTGTAGCCAGGAGCCTGGTGTGCTACTCCTGCAGTATGTGACTCACATTGGGATGCTGCAAGTGCATTGTAAGAGCATTGGCAGTGTCTTGGGGGCTGGTTGCCCAGCATTAGCATCCAGCAGGTCTGGGCACCTGTCTCCCCCACTCCCTGCTTTCTCATTAGCCACAAGAGGCAGATCCCAATCACGCTGTCTGGGCTCCAATGCTGGAGTCGTGGCCTGTGTGGGATTAGGGACCAGGGAGTTCATCTAAGTGTGAGCTCCAGGCCTGGTCCTTTATATGCTGGCTTTGCTGGTGCATATTAGTGGCTGAGGCATTGCTCTGGGCACAGACTGTGGAAAATAGGTAACAGGAGCTGCTAGCAGGCAGATCGGGTTCATGGCATGGCCCCATGCTATAGCTAGGGCTTGCATCTGCAACAATAGTTTTTCATTACAAATGTATAACGGTGAACATCTGTGCTATGGAAAAAGGTCCCTGGGTGGGAGAAAGATAGTGTGCATTGTGGGGAGCTTGGTTTTGAGCAGGCGCAGGGCTCACACACTGGCAAGAAGACTTTGGGTCCATGGTGCAGGAGAGGGACGGCCTCCGCAGGGACAGAAAGTATAATTTAGAGATCTTCCCTAACTTAGAAGACTGAAAAAGTTAGGAATTGGAAGATGGTCCCTTAGTCAGAGGCAAAGATGGACAGACAGACAAAGGGTCGGCAGAGGCTTGCCTAGTGCTCCACAATAACAACTTTTTAGTTCCTTTTGTCCCTGCCTGACTATCTTTATTGGACCCTGTGGTCACTACAGACCCTGTCGGCCCTAACTCACAATCCTTTGTACAAGGAGGCTAGCTGGTATTTTGAAACTGAGACCCCCGCCTCACATGCACATCCCTTGGGCACTATATTGCACTATCCTAGTTTCAGTCTCACCCTTTTCCAGTCTGCAAGCTAGAGGGGATGCTAAACAGGGCCACAGTAAGAGAGAATCCCAAAGGAGTCACGGGAAGAGGATTCACCCACCCCCACATTAAGGGCTACCATGGAGTGGCACAGGGAGCATGGCCTCTCTTGGTCTACTCTGGAGAGGAACAGTACACAGCCGCTACTCAACTGGCCTTTGCAGAGATAGAGGGGATCCCTCCACTGCCAGGTCTACTCTAAACTATGCCCAAAATGTAGAGATGAGTGCCAGGGTCCTTGCAGCCTCTCACAATTTGGGGAGCCAGCTGAGCACTGGACACTGGGCTGGGTTCTGCAGTGCAGAACCACCTAGGTCTGGGACAGAAGTTGCGTAAACCAGTTTGAGCTCAATCAGTTAAGCCTAATCCTACATACAACCAGGTTGATCCCAAACCGGTTTCAGCCATTTTGAAGCTGGTTTAGGTGCACTGAACATCTGTTCTGTTGCAGGTTTAAACCAGATTTGGATCACTTAAACTGGTTTATGTGTAACTTCTATCCCTAGTGATTTGGGGGAGCTTTACCCAAGTACCAGCAGGAGGATGGAGGCACCAGATACCGGTAAATCTGAGCTACTGCTAGAAGATGCAGATTGTTCCTCACAGCTGAGAGTGGGTGCCCCTCTCGGTGTCAAGGGTACAAAAAGTCCCTGACATCAGATGCTATGCTCAGCTGCTATTTCCAGCAGCTGTTATCTGCAGGAAAAGGTGGAGCACAGCATCCATTGAACTGAATCGAAACCCTTGCTCTCAAGAGCTGCCCTAATGACACAACAGGGGATTGTTGCTTTTTTTTCCTTTGTGAATTGTTGATGCAAAAATAACTTGCGGTGACCTTTGGCTTGCTGTGGAGCTTAGAGGGGACTGCATTACCGGCAGGCCCACAGCTTCCCTCCCAGCTCCTCCACAGCCTGGGGTCAGGGCCCAGCACAAGGGGCATTTCACCCGTGTGTACCACTGCAGAGCCTGACTGCTCCATGCTGCTGGGTCTGCACTGACTTCAGGGGTGCCCTGCTAGTCCTTGGCTGGTGTCGCAGCCTAGAGGAGTCATCCAGAGGTGCATGCGCCTCCAAACGTGTTGAGCAATTCGTAACTTCTATGTGCAGCGGTCAGTCCATCGCCTTCCCCGGCTGCTACGTTTAATCTCCTGCGCTGATCACTAATCCTCTGCGGCTGTGTCAGTGGCTGGTTTGCCTGATAAAAGGCCCGATAGAGGAGAACGACAGAGAGGGACGTGCTCGGGAAGGTAAAGCAGTCGTGTGCCTGCCTGCACCGAACCCGAAGCAGGGCTAGCAGGTGACAAC
>NW_017728996.1:3148557-3158399 GCF_001723915.1 Gavialis gangeticus | reverse complement strand
ACGACAGAGAGTGACGTGCTCGGGAAGGTAAAGCAGTCGTGTGCCTGCCTGCACCGAACCCGAAGCAGGGCTAGCAGGTGACAACGCCGAGCTGGGTCTGATTCTCAGCATAAATTGTCCTCTTCTACAGATTGACGCAAACAGCCAACTCCTGCAGAAGTCTTCCAAGTACTGGGATAAATCACACTGTTTGCCTTTAAAATGGGATGGCCTTTCATTTTCCTCTTTTTTCCCCCGTAGTGGTTGTTTTCTAGGTGCCGTGTCACCGAACACCTCCCCAAACCATCCGATTGTGGCACTTCTGGACCTGAATTTGAAAGTGAGATTCTGCGATGAATGTAAGAAGAGCTTGGTTGTATGACTCCCATTGGGTAGCACAACAATAAAGTAGTCCATTAATAATGCACACAGTAGCCATTTAGATAAATAGTGGTATAGTCACAGTAATAAATTCAGAATGAAATAAAATCCTTATTTTCAGGCAATGGTGCAGTAAAAATGTGTTGAAAGACGGTGATTTACTGATGTGCTACCTGCAAAATGGCAGAGTGCTTATTTAATGGCTGGGAGACTGTCCTGGGTAACAGGAACACAAGGTATGTAAATTGGGGACTTTACCATAGTCGAGTCATCAATACATACATTTCCCCCCTGTAATCTTGTTTTTCAATTTTTAAACTAAAATACTGGGTTGTTAGTCAAGCAAGAGAAACAGTGCATTAAATATAACTAGATCAGAATTCCAATCTCACTCAGCCCTACTTGCTGGAGGCACAACATAAAGGTTAATAACAGATACAGGACCCAGCGCATTTAACCACAGTACTGCTACACATCACAAAGTGACAATTAGAAACTCTGGCTGAATACCAATGGCCAGTGATCAAACAGACTTCAGCAAAACCAGTAGGTTTCACATTATCTCTGTTCTTCATTCATCATTTATTTGACAGGGTACAAAGCTTATATTGAGCATTAGGACTGCTGCTTCTGTTTTACCACACAAATGATCTACAATAAGAGGTGGGGAGGTGGGGGGGGAGAAGGGCATGTGCTTTATTTCAACGAGCTTAGTCAACAACTCGAAATGTTTATAAGGAACTTGTATTACCATGATGTATGATTTTTTCATTATCAGTCCAAGTAATCTAATTGAACTCCATCAGATAATTACCTTCTGTGAACAGCATGACTGACTGTGCTTCATGTTTTCCTTTTTTCTGCTAGCAGACATCAAAAGCTGCTGGCCCTGTGGGCAACAATCCAGCAGCCGAGCTTGTCTGATATACCGTTCGAATGCTGCACGGGACGGCAAGCATGCCCCTACTTCCAGTTCTGGGCTCTTCTCAACAGCAGCTCAGTCATAGTTGTGTCCACAGCCACATAGCCCCACTCCAGCGGCCACTTGCAAAGTAAAATTCAACACCCAACAAATGTGGGAGATAAGTTAATTAACAAGTAATAACTCCTTAAGTTCCGTTTTTGGAACTATCTACTTCCAGAACAAATGGATGGGAAGCTATTAGGTCCTCCACATGAATTTCAGTAGGGTGACTATGAGGAGTTGTTGTTCTTAGTGGGGGTGTTACAGTGATATTGTAGCCATGATGGTCCAGGAATTATGCAAGAGGCAAGGATTTTTTGGGGGGATCTCTTTTATTGGACCAACTATGGTTATCATAGAGTTAGATAATCTTTCAAATGCAAGTTGTTCTTAGTAATTCTGATGTTTCCAACTATCAGGGCGCATCTACATGAGACGCTTTAAGGTTCTTTAGCCTAAACTGAAGGTGCATTAGGGCATGCGTCTACATGTGCGTACCCATAATGCGTTTTAAAAACGGATTTGTGGCTAATCACGCCTAAATTTGATATTATGCAGACATCAAATTTAGGCTCAAATGCAGGTATCAAATATAGGTTCAGATAGTTAAAATGCATTAACAAACATATAGATGTGTTAAAGCACATTAACGCGATGTGTGTGGACTGACTTGGGACTAACTTTAGTCCCAAGTCAGTCCACACACACCGCGTTAATGCACTTTAACACCTGTATGTGTAGACGTGTGTGTAAACTACTTAATGCACATTAAGCTAATGTGCATTAAATTTAGGTGCACTTAAATGCATGTGTAGACACACCATCGGTGTTCCTAATTATAGCTCATTCTGTGATACTTCTTTCCTTTGGCTGTCCATGTATGATGCGCTGTCCTTGGCAGCCAGCAGCCTAACTGGCTTCCCTGGTTGCTGTGTCGGGCAGTAAAGGTTAACAAGTTAGCTGTTCATGGCCTGTAAAAGCTCCTTCATGAGACTGTTGAAGGCCTGAAACTAGCCTTATCGTTCTGTCTGTGACCTGTCGAACTAGGGTCACTTTGATTTTGCAGGTGGATTGAGCATGTCAGCCAATGTTAGCATGTTATCTGCATGCTTCACGAAGGGATCTGTCACATTTCACACGAGGGGCAGAAGTCTCCCTTGCCATGAAAAAGGTCTTCTCAGAGGGTTTTCCTCTGGTGGAAGGGCCGAAAGGAAGTGTACAGGATGGAGGGGCACAGGCACAATGCTTCCTACAGAAGAACAGCTTTTTGAGAAAGGCACCGGGCTGAAGCTTGGAAGATTTGGAGTCTGTGTAACCTGGAAAAATCAGGGCTGATTTTGGAGGTTGCATGGACTTTCAATGTCTAATGCAGGCAGTGAGCACTGCAGAGACTCAGAAAGTCTGAACCTTTCTGTCTTTCTGCCATTTCCCTTGGTAGAAAAAGGGGAAAAAAACCTATGCTTTGTCTCTTGGACAGTACACTAGTAACTCATCCCTACTTAGGGCAGCACTGAAACACATGCATGAAGTATAGCAGCTAGTGGAGTTTTGTCCTGAACTGGAGCCCAATTGAATCTCTGTAGGGCAGGGAGCATCTCATCACGTGCAAGCACAACGGGGACCGACGTTGGCTGCACTTCTAGCTACCGTATAGTAGATAACCCAGTGGTTATAACTGACACCTCTCATATTGGCTTTTTCCCTATTTCAGTATCATTGACAATCACTTAATTCCTATGACTTTTCTTTACCAGATACTGATTTTCCCCTCTAAATATATGGATATTCTCATGGTTATAAATCACACTAATATATGATATATGGGCCTAATTCTGTTCCTACTGAAGTCAATGGAAATTTTTCCATTGACGTCAGTGAGGAGGATTGATCTCTATGCATGTTCCATTTGTTCCTGAGATTTTAAGAATTCATTTCCTCCTTCCATTGCCAAAGACAGATAGCGGCAGTGGAGGTAGAGGAGTCAGCTAATAACCACATATTAATACATGAATCATCAGCTGGGAATCCAACTCAGGAAAAGACTGAGAGGAAAATAACTGAACTTGATATTTGGGCTGTCTGAAATAAAGGATTTTACAAATAAAGCACAGCAGATAATCTGTAACAAGATAATAATTGCAATGTAAATTTTCACCCTAGCTTTGGGATCACATACATCTTTTAAAGGCTGTTTAAATGTATTACAGCGATTAGGACTCTACTGGAAAACCTTTGTTTGCTTTGCTGAACCATGAGCATAGAAACTCTGAGTTTACAGTTCTTATTTTTAAGTACACCTAATTACTATCCAATAGGATACTAAGTCAGTACCTTAAAGTGAAGCAGCAACAATCACAGCTCGTCTTTAAAGAAGCTAGCATAGAAAAAGAGTGATGTGTTTTTGTTCTGAATTAAAGCTCATTGAGATGTGGAAGTTCAAGAACCTGACTCTTTCTTCTGCTTTATTTCTTGTTTTCACAATATGCTTTGGTGTCATCAGCACAGAACGCCTGTGGCCCAAAGGCACGATTGCAATTGAATACCAAGGCCCTGTTGTACACGGCAGGATGTCTGATGGGGAGGGTTTGTTTTACTCCATTACTCCTGGGGAGACCTGCTGTTTCTCAGCCATGGAGCTGATGGAGCGCTGCAATTTAGTCATCCTTGGGGTGTAGCTCACAGCCACTCTGCAATGTCCACATCGCTTTAGCCTGCTCCAACCACTCAGAGAGGCCTGGATTTGTGGTTCTTTTTCCAAAGAAGGCTGCAGGGGTGATCGTTTTGGCAGACACCCTTACCATGTTTGCAACTATTTAGTTGGTCTAATAAAAGATTTCACATGCACCAAAGAACCTTGTCTGTGTACTACCCTTGTGAAGGCACTCAAGTGATTGTGCATTGTCTTGAGGCTGTTGGAAGCTAGCACCAAAGAAAGCCCCCAGGCTGATGAAGATGTGTGGTGTTCATAATTGCCTGCCCATGCAGAGGGACTGACTTGGCCCTGGAGGCTCCTTCCAATTGATGTTAATTGGAAGGAGCACTAAAGCACTAAACAACTGCCCCAGAAATAACTACAAAAACTGGCTCTCGGTGAAGGATGCATGTTCAAGATCTTGGAGCCCGCTTGGAAGGAAGCCACAGGACGACAGGCACATTTGAGCAGTGTCCTGTACCTGACGAGCACAGCTGGACTGTTTGCACATGGCAGCCAGCTCAAGAGCTCTTTTGGGCTCTTGTTTCTACCTCTTGAGTGTCACTGTAAAGGCTAGGGGTTAAAACTATTGTGAAGTGACATATTTTCTCACATATCACACACTTTCCGTCCCTATAAAGCCAGCTGCTGAAAATGGGGGTGTGCATTATAAGTAAGGAAGTACAGTAACAGCTGTTTCTGCTGCCTAAGCTTCTGCCAAGATGCCTCTGAACCTCAGGGAGCAGAACAACGAGACGGCTCGGCTGCCTCGCTGCTGCTCCTCAATTATTCACTACAAGAAAAGATCTTTTTTTCCCTTCATCCTGCCTTTCCAAAACAAGGTGCGTATCTTATTCCAGGGTGCACGTACGTGAGAAAATATGGTAACTTTTGTCACTGCAAACTTGTCAAAGCTTTATGAAAAACTGTTTAATCTACAAACAGATTGAGAAGCAAAACTGTTGCATTATATACAGTTCTATACTTCGTTCCCCTCCTGCATGCTGTACAGGACGGAATCTGGGATTCTGGCCCTCTGAGCAGTACAATGAGCCCAAGTTCTTTACAAGATAGGCATTTGCTTTCTATCCACTGCCATTTTGGAGGCAACATCTCATTAGCCCCATTACACTGTGTTTTTCTACTCTCACATTAAGAAGCACTTGTGGAATTAGTTACTATTCACTGAGCCCAAGGATGGTGGAATTGGGCCTTTAAACCTGAAATGGAAGTCTTATTTTTTATTGTTGCATTTTAATGTCAGAAACTGCCATTTTTAATTTAATGATACTTCCTGTACAGCACTTTTAAGAAATTCTTCTATGGAGGGTGCTAAATATAAAGCCGTGTATTGTATATGACCTATTACATCTGGCAAAGTAATGGGAAAGCATGGGTATGATTTTGAATTAATTTGCAATTGAAATTTCTGTGAGTGACTTGCTGTGATGGCTCAGGTTGTAAGTACCCTTTGTGCTTAGAAAAAAAAAAAAGAAACGAAAGAGAAAGCAAAAGCAATCACCTTTCATTATCCTGAAATCTCTTTGTGTTTTACCCTATGATTTTGTTTTCACAATGTGTGACAAAAAAGACTAAAGAATAATTTAGACAAAGGAATGATGTGTGTGTATGTCACCATGGAAACGATCTGTGGGACAAGCTTGAAAAATAATTCTGTTAGCAGTGTGCACATTCTGAAAAGCTACCAGACTCATAAAATTTAAGACCCATCAGTTGTACCAAAACTTCAGTACCATTTTGTGTATACGAGCGATGAAGTACAATAGTCAGTTCTATTCTATGCGGTTCTGTATAGGTTCTTCCAATGTCTTAATACCTTCCAATGCATTACTAATACCTTCTAGTGCATTAAGTGACATTACTTAAATCAGTCACATGCTATTTGTTCTCTACTCCTGTCCCCAGGGGGCAGAAATGTGTGCAGCAAATTGCTTTGCTTGGGTAGGGTGCTTGGGTTATTTTTGTTGCTTTTTGCTTTCGGCTTTATTAGTAGACATGTTACCATGTATTTGCATTACAGAAGACAAGGTCAAAGAAATGCAACGCTGTGAGGTTTGTGATGATGCTGAGTTCCTGCCTATGATAAATACTTTCCTGTCTTTTACAGCTAGGCTAATAATGAGTAATTAAGATAATGCTTCAGTTAAGGCATGTGCCGAGTGTTTTCTCACTTGGTTAATTTGAAATCAGTGAGAGAGGTCATTCTTCCCCAAGTTCCTGAAGCTCAGGCATTGGAAGCTCACAGTCAAACTGAAAGATTGGGCGGGGTTAAAGGTAAAGGGGCTCAATTCTTCTCCACCATCTGGCATAACTTCACTGATTTTATACCATATACCAACAGGCCCAGGGTGTGGCTGGGGTATGTGGTGTTGTGAATCACAGGAGTCTATTGGGATGTTACAACTGGCCTAATTGGGAGTTTGGGGCTTAAACCAGGATTGGTGTGCACTGCCCTATTTTGCAGTTTAAGCCAAAGCTGGACCCTGAGAACCAGCTCCCAAGAATTTGGCCAAGGAGAACTGAGAACCCAGTCCTGTTAACGGGCAGAAAATTATTGGGCTCAGACAAGCTCAACAAGGTACTTGTCCAGCCTCATCTTGAACCACCTCCAATGATGGTGACCACTGGTGATGCGTAGGGGGTGCACACGGGTGCAGGTACACGTGCATCCCCACGAGATTGGCAGTGCACCCCTGAAAGAAGCTCTGCTGACACTGCTCGCAGTGCCTGTGGGTAGTCACCGCTCACCACCACCCCCTGTTGCCGCTGACACCGCCAGCGGTGTCTGCGGGCAGTCATTGATCGCCGCTGGCCGCTGCTGACACTGCCGGTCATGTCTGCAGGTGGTCGCCGACCGCTGGTCAGTGCTTGCCACCTCCTCCACTGCCAACACTGCTGTGGCTGCCTGCGGGAGCTCCCCACTCACCACCACCATGCCCCTGCCGCTGCCAGTGCTGTCTGTGGGAAGTCAGCGTGCCCCCCCAGCCTCCAGGGGCATGCGTCGTTCATGATGGTGACTGCACCACCCCTGCTGGGAGCATGCCAGGAATGTGCCTGGAAAGGAAGGACAAGAAGTCTGAAGAAGCTGCACCTAATCTAAATCTCATGTCATGAAGCATCCCAGAGCTAAACTGAGATTTGTAGTGAAAAATGATAGACAGCTTTTTTTCCCCTGTACTTTTAACATAGTGCAAGCCAAGAATCAGAGAGAGAAAAGCATGACAGAAACACAGAGAAAACATCTCAGATTTGGTTTCTATTTTTTCCCCCTTTTTTTCCTTTTTAAGATAAAGGAGGGAAGAGAAAGGTTGCTGATAAATTTCAGCACATGCAATTCTGGATATATTTTCCCTCCTTGTACAAAAAAAAAAATATATATATATAAAGATGTACAAGGTGTGCAGAAACTCATGTTTTAGTAGACATCTGATGATGGCTCCTGTGGCTATGATCAAGAAGTTCTGCAGCTTTAGCGTACTGATAAAAAGATACCTGCTCAATCAGAGACACGTTAGATTATGCACTAGAACAGTAGTGTTTCAGATGAATACACAGGGAGAGATCTTTAGGAGGCATGGACTGAATGGTTAACTTCAACAGAGCCACACAAATGCACACTAATTGAGGGCCTTGATTCCTGGCATTTGTAAAGTGCTACCTTGTAGAAGAATTATGTAGGCTCTTTAACTTCCATGATTTTAAATGTAGAGGGCAGGTTGATCAGGCTTAAAAAAAACCCCACATTACACAGAACTGAATTCTTCCCAGAAGCAGAAGAGAGAGAGAAGGAAAAACTGAAGCACCTCAAGGTTTAATTTTCATACTTTAAAAATCGGAGATTCTACGTGAGATATTCAATCAGTGTCGGTAAGATTAGATGAATTTAGCACAGTGTGTACTTTCTTGGCCTAATGGGTGGCTCGCTAAGCATCCTCTCAGCAATAATGTGGAGACAAAATGCACAATGACTCAAAGATATCAAGACAGAAAACTACATTTTTGGCTAGTGTGGTTACCCACCAACTACCAGGGTCACAAATTGGTCTGTGGGTGCAGTGGGGAGAAATGAATGTCAGGCTGCTTTTTTTTCCTGCCCTCTCAATCAGCCTTGCTGCTGCAGAATTCAAGCTGCCCTGCAAAATGCTGAGCTACAAAGCAGCGGTCCCATGCAACCACTTTGTACAGCTTCTCCCAACAAGAGCTGGTCTGGAGGCAATCATTCTGCAGAGGTTGCACTGAACTCATTTACATTAAGCTGACACAGGCCCAGGTTTTCTTTCCAAGGTGGCTGAACCTCTGGAGATGCTGACTGGTTTGAGGATGCTGGGCTTTAGGGCCTGCACAGTAAACGCTGGGGAGATTGCCCTATGCTTCACTTCTCTAGGGCTATGAACAGATGTCAGATTTGTCCTGGGATAAACCATGTTATGCTGGGACAAAGCACAGCCGTTCACAAGTTCCTGTCTGTTGTCCTGGGATAAAGCCTAAATGGATTCATGGGGTAAGACTTGTGAACAGCTTGTGCTGGGACATGGCAACAGGGTTATCTTGGGATTGCACTGCTGAATCAACATGAGAAAAGTGCTCACGCAGTCCCACTTGGAAGGGCAGCGCGTGTAGACACCCATCCCAGGAATTCTCTGTTCTGGGAGAAACACAGGCACCCCTTACCCCCGGACAGCAACAAGGCGTTCCTCCATGAGCTTAACACGTCCTGTCATAGGGATGCACGCCTCTTGAGTGAGCCAGGTTGAAGCTCCTTCAATGCCTCCTCCAGACCCTTTTACTGACGTTGGGTGCATTTCTCCCCACATCTTTTCATTAACGTGCTCCCCATATGTAGCCACACCAAGTCCTGGGGCCTCCTGCTCAACCTCCTCCTGGTCCTTGCAAAGCTGGCCATAGACTTGACCAAGGAGGCTCTTGGCTGGAAGACCCCCCCAGTGCTGGTGGGGCCATCTTCCCATCCCTTATCCCTCTATGCCTCTGGGCACCATTTCACTGGGCAGCGTACACTGGCTCCAGCCAGGCTGGGCCCCAGGCATCCAGGTCTGGGGGTCAACCCCGAGTCAGGAGAAGCAGCTGAGATCCAAGGGCAGCGTGCCAACCCAAGTGTAGCCAGAAGCTAGTCGATGCGTTTGGGAAACCGAAGCAGACATCCAGAGTGACGAGCGGAGCGGGATGTGGGCCGGAGCGGAAACCAGTCAGGTCAGGGAGTGAAACTCCGGGTCGGTGGGCAAGCCAGGTGTGGGATGTGGACGCAGGGGAGGCAGGAGGCTCGCAGGGCGCTGCCACCAGCTCTTCCTCTTCCGAGTCGAGGCAGCGAGGGGGCAGACGGAGGGCTTCGGCCACTGGCGTTTCCCGAGGAGGCGGCGGTGGCCCCGGACGCGCGGCCTGGGCAGTTCCTGGGGCTCGTCGTGGGGCCGGCGGGCTCTCCGCCCGTTTTCACCAGGGCTGCCCCCTAAGCCAGACACGGCGTGCGGAGCAGCCTCCCTGGGGCTTGCTGGGCCTGACCCTGCGAAGGGAAGGCAGGCAGATGGCGGGGCGAGCAGCCGCGGGCAAACAGCAGGACAACACACCCATCCCCTCCCCCACCGCCGCCTCAGCCGGACACCACCGGCGGGCAGAGCTAACCCCGGCCCCGCGCGGCGATTGGGCGCTCCCCTCGCCCCGCCCCCTCCGCCGTGATTGGGCAGGGCCCCGCGCGGGGCTCTCGCGGGAAGTGGGGGCGGGGTTTCCTTCCTCGGCCCGATTGGCCGGCTCCGCCCCGGCGCGCCGCGATTGGGCGGCGCTGCGCCGACCTGG
>NW_017728996.1:3132480-3148264 GCF_001723915.1 Gavialis gangeticus | reverse complement strand
CAGGGGCGTCCGCCGGCCCCTGCCAGGCCGGGCCCGGGACGCGGGGGCGGGCCGCGTCCTGCCGCGTGAGCCCGCGGGGGGCGAGCGTGTCAGCATCGTGCGAGCGTGGTGCAAGGGTGCGAGCATCGTGCTAGTGCCGTGCCAGCGCACCGTGAGGGTGTGAGCATGTTAGCGTCGTGCCAGCACAGCGCGAGCGCTGCACACGCATCCTACGAACGTCATGCCAGTGCGGCGCAAACACAGTGTGAGGGTGCGAGCATGGTACAAACGTGGTGCTAGGGTGTGACTGTGGTGTGAGCGTGGTGCAAGCATGTTAGCATCATGCTAGCACAGTGCAAATGTGGGGCGAGGGTGTTACTGTGGTGTAAGCATGTTAGTACAGTGTGAGTGCGGCGCAGCGTGCCTTAGCGTCATGCTAGTGTGGTGCAAGCACAGTGCTAGGGTGTAAGCGTGATGCGAACATGTTAGTGTCATGCAAGCGTGGTGCAAGCACAATGCTAGGGTGTGAGTGTGGTGTGAGCCTGTTAGCATTGTGCAAGCCCAGTGCTGTCGTGTTACCATCAGGGTGGTGCCGTGCAGGCACCATGCTACGGTATGAGCGTGGTGTGAGCACGTTAGTATCATGTGAGCGTGGTGCGAACATGGTGATAGAGTGCTAGTGCGGTGCGAGCATGTTAGCATTATGTTAGCGTGGTGCTGGGGTGCGAGCATGGTGTGGTGGCTCTTGATACAAGCGTGAATGCTGCGGGCGTGACCTGCCCTGTTTGTTGAGAGAGGTTCGATGCGCTCGTGCGGGGGTGCGCTATTCCCTGGGGGCCTTGGGATCCTTGTGAGGGTGCCGCGGCATGCTAGGCAGTGCCAGCAGCGTTTGGTGTGCGAACACGCAGGAGACACGTGGAGGTTTTGGGGAGAGACCGCAAGCTGGGGTCTTTCCAGGTTCTTTGCCACAGAGGAACTGCTCTATTATTGTTCTGTAGGGGGGGAGGGGAGGGAAGCAGGGGCTGAGAACCGAAAGGTGGTATTATTTGGGGGGCGCCTCATGTCTAAAACGGTCGAGAGTCACCACCTTAGACTCACGTTAGACAAAGACGAAGTTGAGGAGCACTCTGCCGCGCTCTGACCCGATTGCAGCTCGCATCCGTGCAGCGAAAATCAGCTGCACAGAACTGTTGCTGTTGAGGAGTTGCCCTTCCCTCTCTACAGCAGTGTCCTGTTGCTGTCTCAGTGCAATGTTCCCGGCTTATATCTTGCTCCTTGGCATGTCCTTTGTAGAGGTGTCGGTGCTTGTCAAAGATAACTGGATGCCCTGCGAAAAAGCCACGCTGCACGTTTGGGGTCTTTTCAACCTCTTTGTTAAATGGTGTGAAATCGCCAGGATGTTTATTCCCACCTCCTTCTTGCTCTTCTGTTTGTAAAATGGGCAGAGCAATTCCAGTGTGTTTGTAGCTTACTCTTAGGTTTGCTGGGGCTCGGCGACTGAACACGTGCATCTGGCATGTCGTGATGTGGCAAAAATGCCAGTTTCCTTTCAAACAATCCCAAGGTGTTGAACGAGGGTTATAGTAAGCATATTAAAATGCAGAATCCAAGGGCCAGCTCTCTTGATATGCTTATAGCCTCAGTGCAGAGACAGCACTGTTCGTCTGTCTAATTAATCTATGGATAGTAATAGAGGGAGCAAGATAGTAAAGGCAGCTGAAGGGATGGTGAGCAAGGAAGAGAGTAGAAAAGGAGGTGGGAGGTTTTAAATCATGCTCTCTCTGTCCTGCTCATTCAAGGCTCTTTTTCCCTGCTGTCCATCTCAAAGGGATGGGCCTTTATTCATTTTGTAGTTGGGGAAGGAGGGCGGGGGGAATAAAGAAATAAATACCAAAAAAACTCTCCTTGCCTTGGTTTGGTATTTCTCATTTAGATTTTAGCACGGAGTGGGCCATGTGTAACTGTAAAGGGATGGAAGAAGTACCCCGATAGCAATGAAAATGAACATATATCATCAGCCCCTGTGTGGCCACAGACCAGCGATTACGTTTTTCTGTCTGAGAAAGGGGAATATTGCTACTTGCACACCTGTCAGTTTTTCACATCCATTGTTGAAAAGTGCTGCGTAAAGATCCATCATAGCGTTAGCCCGTGAAAGGCTACAATTAATTCTGCGCATACTAAATAGCAAGGAATAGTCCCACATGTTCTCTTTCCTAATACTTTCTCTAATCCGTATGGTAGAAGAATTGCTTGGGCAAAGCTCCCGAGGTATTTGGGATTTAAAAAAAAGAAAAAAGTAATTCAAAATAAATGACCTGTAGCTGGACAGCAACACGCCTTACCTGTGCGACTGTGGCAGCTGCCAAACAACACACCTGCGATATTCAGCAGCAGTCTTCGGAAGGACTGATTGCCTGTTGTGTTGTGATGCTGCTTTATCTCAGATAAACTTATGGCTTCGAGCTGTAAGGCTCCCTCTGTCTGTAATCTTTTACAGCCAGTTTTGTTGGCTGAGACAAGGGAGAGGGCTTTGGAAAGCTTTTCCCATTGCTCGTTCCATGCTACAGAACATGTCAACGGGAGGAAGAAAAAAAACCCAACCTGTTTGGGGTCAGAAGGCCAAGGTTTATAAATGTGGGCTTCAGGTTTTGAGCAATGAATATACTTCCTTCCCATGTTTCAGCTTGGGAGTTTATTTGGCTTATGGCTTAGTTTGAATTGCCCCACAGTATTTTTTTTTGGCCTGGTTTTGCTGACTTTGCTATGATTTTTAACTGAAAATCCTTTGCAATATAAAGAATTGTAGGCTTGCCACAGGGAAATCCAATGCCAAAGGGTATCTTTATGGCTGGGGAGCTGACTACATGTTGATTCTCTGATTGGCTTCCTAGAAACGTCTGTTCAGTTGTCTCTGAACTCTTTTCCATTGCTGACAGTAGTATGGTTTCTGTGTTGGTAATTGCTTATTTTCTCTAGTATCTTACAGTAGAGTAACCCGTTTCAGCACAGTGGAGAGCCTTTTCTTCCCATTTCCGCTGGACTGGAGTTGAGGGTACTGGATCGGTCCTCAAGATGCATCTAAAAGATTACAGGATTGATGTATGGGAATACATGACAACGACTGAAAAGGTCTACTTGTATATGGTATCTGTGTCAAGGATCCTCATTTACTACATGCTGATCCTACAGTAGATCTAATAAACTGAAGCTTTGTTATATTACAAAAATGCTAATAAGTAATAGCTAAGCATTTTCATGCTGGAAATGAATTAGTGCAAGAATATCTATCTGGTTTAATTGTGAATTTAATTCAGATGGGCAAAGTCTACACTGGCACCTTGTGCCTTCAGGAAATAATGACCATTGAATAATCTGAAGAGGATAGAGCAAACTTGCTGCAAAGGATACATGATGCAAACAATCTTTCTCCTGCAGGAGAATAATTTAAAACCACTCCAGGCATAGTTGAACCCCCTGGGAATTAGGAAGCTTTGTGTCGGCAAACAGAAGGTTAGGTAACAAGAAAGATAATTAATTCTGTCATCTGCTAATTTTATTTAAAAAAAAAAAAAAAAAAAGGGATATGAAAATCACCTTTTACCCAACAGCTTTGGAATTGTTTACAGAAAGATGGGAATATGCCGACAACTGTAAGTCAGACATTGCCCTTGCTTTTAAACCATTGCACATCTGTGAACATACTTGTCAGATCTTACTAGTGTCATGCTCAAATTTCAAGGGGCAGGCTGATGATGTGGATTCAGACTGGTATATCCCATTGCCTCCCAGTAGCCAGGCAGATTTATGTAGAAGGCCAGTCCCTCCATAGTCTTCCACCCGATGCCTTCTCGACTGAAAGGGAGTGGTGTGTGTGCTAAGCACAAAAAACTCTGATTACGAGCAGTCTCTTTAAGGCGACTATGAGCTTGAGCAATATGGCCTGCAGCCTTATAGATTTAAGAGTTGCCAATTTTATTAATAATTCTTCAGTCAGTGCTAGCCAAGCAGGAAGGATTGTAAGGACATTATGCACTTTTGAACCTGGCTGGTTGTAACCTGCTTTGATAATATTTCAAATTTTCTATGGCTGTATCTTGCTCTGCAAATATGCTTGTTGGCACTGTAAGCATTGTGTATCTGCGTCAAATATTGCAATAGATGTTTGCTTAAAGTACCTCGCAGTAAACATGTTTGACTGTCAGGTACCCCAACAATGGATGTATATAAATGAGACCAAGCTTAATTCTAAAATGAATCCTGGTTCACTGTTCTCTGAATCCTGCTCCACTTGAAAAGGATTGCATATTTGAATAGAAGTTGCAACTGCAGTCTGTTTCTGCAGGTTTCAGATATCCGCATTGTCAAAACTTGCACTATTTTCTTTTTGCTCGGGGCAAGAATAGACCTCCACGATGAACTAGTTTGGTGAGCTTAGTATTAACCAAAGTCACGTTTGCTCGCAGAGTTTGCATTCCAAGAGGATGTGGAACACGCCTGGCCATCATGTTCTCATGCATGAAAAATGACTTAAAAGCAATGTAAAAGGCATTCGCTTTAAGAAAAACGCATGTAACTTCTTGAAGAGATGTCTTGTGAAGCTCCTTAACTCTTTTCAAGTAGGATGGATACTATTTTTTATGTGCCAAACAGTAGCAAAATGTTGGATAAAACAGGAGGTAAAGTTCAGGAGAGTATCCTAAAGCACAGTCTGTGCTATTGAGCATTATGTTATGCCGCTAAAAAGTAGTAAGGTCCTAAAATGATTAGTATCTGGCTAGCGGCCCAGAAAAAAAGAAAAACTGGGTTTGGCAGCGTTTGGAGGTAATTTTTTGTAAGACAAGTGTCCTTAGCTCCTTTATTATTCAATTGATTGATTCATTGACAATAGAACTTCTGTTTACAATGCTGATCCTTATGGCTGTTTCAACAGGAAAAGAAATCATTCTTAGAGGCGATCTAGTCTGTAGTTGGTGAAAAGTGTTATCTGAGTGACGTGCCGGGTCTTCTCTGGCTAGTTTTGGGTAAGGGGTTTTCAGTCCATGTCGTAGCACCGTTCTAAAGCACTTCATGATTTTGATTTGAGAACAGCAACAGTCTCCCAATGCCTGAAGAAGTATGATTGCCCCCGAATGCTTGCAAAGAACTTTTTTCCAACTATTTAGTTGGTCTAATAAAAGAGATCGCATCTACCCAAAGAACCTTGCCTGCCTTTGATTTCCCCAGACCTTCAGAGCAGGCCGTCTTGGCAGACTCTCGAGTCAGGAGGGCCTCGTGCCTTGCACGTGTGACGAGTGTCAGGATTTCTGGAGGTGGCACCATTCGCTCCTGACTATTGCTATGCTGCTGCTTAGCAAAAAATTGTTCAGGCTAATGTTTTTATGCATCTGAATAAAAGTGATGGTATAACTCATGCTCCGTTTGCAGTGGTATGTCTACAGTAACTCGACTACCTTCTCTGGATCAACATCTAATGCATCAGGGGGAGGATTTTGCCTCCTCTTACTCTTGCCTGCTTTCCCAGCTCACCAGACTGTTTTCTGGGCTTTTGCTGCATCATTCAGACTTCTCATCCTCATGTAAGATGTTGCACACCTGCCTGCCTCTGATCTCACTGCCTTCCCTGCCTCCAGCACTCCACTTTCTCTAGCTTTGTTGCTCCTGCTTTCTACCTGGTTTCAGACTGCTTCTGCACCCAGGGTGACATCTTTTTTCCCGAACACAGAGTCCTCCTTCCTTCAGATCTTCCCCTCTCAAGCCTGGTTCTTTAGGTTTGAATTTTTGTTCGCCCTGACTTTTTCCTCTTGTGTTGCAGACTTTCTCTCCTCGTGCTTCCTCTTCATTCTCTCCTTAAAGATATAAGATGTATTGTACTATAGAACCATAGAAAAATAAGGCTCTGAGGGATCTTGGGAGGTGATCTAGTCTAGTCCCTGCTAGGATCAGCCCTATCTAAACCAGCCCAGCCCAGCCTAGCTTTGCTCTTGAATGTCCAATGAAGAACATGTCATAAGCTGTTGACAGAGGCACTGGAACAAACTAAATAATGTTTTCTTACATAGTGGCCTATGGTCCTTGTCTTAAACGTAGTCTCTCTTTTTCCCTACCACCTGGACTTGGCTATCTTCTTATAAATTTCATAGATGTTGGGGCTGGAAGGGACCTCGAAGATCATCAGGTCCAGCCCCTTGCCCCAGGGGCAGGAAGTCAGCTAGGGTCAAAGGATCCCAGCAAGATAAACGTCCAAACGTTTCTTGAATGAGTGCCTGCACCACTTTTGGAGGGAGTCTATTCCAGGTCTTGGGGGCTCGAACAGTGAAGCAATTTTTTTGTATGTCCAGCCTAAAACTGTCTTGGAGGAGTTTATGACTTTAGGAGGTGGTGCTATAATTTAATTGTAATTTTGGAAGGCAGAACACATGTCCAGAGTTTCTCTAATTTCTGGAAAACAACATATAAATCTTTTGACATCAGTCTTTAATATTGTACTTTTGAGATGAAATCTTATTCAACTTTCCTTCAGTGTTTTGCCTAACTTCTAAGCCATGACTTAACAGAAGTGAAATAGAAAGATTGGAAGCGTCAGAGATGAAAACGCTGGTAACTAGATTCCTCTGAAGGTGGCTTGCTTCTGATTCCAGGGGAAACGGGTTTTAATTGGTGTCTGTATCTTGAGTGCCCCACCTTGGGTGCAGTCCTTCTCGATTGCATAGCACTGTTATACCATTAGAGTTAAAAGATAATCTGGAGCTTCCTGAGTTGGGGGTTAACTTGGCTGGTATCAGTGACGGGATCTAATTTTTAGAGACTACTTGCTCTCATGCGTAGGCTACAGATTTAATTTTTCCAGGTATATTTTTATAGAAATCATAGAAAAGTTGGGTTGGAAGGGACTTCCAGAGGTCATCTAGTCCAACTCCCTGCCTGACACAGGATCATCCCTGTCCAAAACGTCCTATACAAATCCATTGTTCAATCCATTAGCAAAACTACTGTATGTTAGAGCTCACTGCAGCTTTCATGTCAAAATGAAGATCTATATTTAAGGCAGCATGGAAAGTGCTTGAATGGTTGTTACACATGCTGTACTTAGTCTTTAAATAAAAAGACTTTGACATGGTATCAGTCACTTTTTAGAGCAGCATATCCATTGTATTAAAGATGCAGGCTTTAAATTACTGTGTTAAAATAAAAATGTGTCGGTGAACTTGAATGGTAAGAGATAGATAGGTTGCTTTCTGTATTGTATAGCAGTTAACTAGTCATCCTAACACTTAAGATACTTTAATACTTTAAATTGAGCACTTGAATACTTAAATTGAATGGAGCCCCTTTCTTCTCTACTCAGCAGGCTTCACGTGAGAGGCAGGATTTGTTTTCAAATATCTTTTATTGGATCAACCTTGTGGTTGGGAGAGATGTTAGAGAAGCTTTCAAACAGCCCCTTCTCTCTCTTTCTCAGGTCTGCGGAAAGGCATGTCGTGTCTGAAAGCTTGTCTACCATCTCTCCTAACTGCAGCGATATAGCCGAATAAGCTCTGCTTCTTGCACGTTCCCTGCACCATCATGGCTGCAACAGGGGTATAATGCAACCTTGCTATGATTTGGGGCAATTCAGCTTCTACTCATTAATATTCAAATGAATATTGCCATCATGCTGTTGGGGTGGGGAGGAAGGGGACTAACGACATTCAATTCTCAGACTTATGCGAGACAATGGGTGTGCACTCTCAAATCATTTACAGTTGGTTTAATTAAGGCGCTGATTTTGACCAGCTCTGTGTCCCTTGGGAATGGGGGAAAATTAAGAAAGAGAGAGAGAGAGAGAAAGAAAGAGCTTTACAAATGTCAGAAGACTCTTATGATTTTTGCTCTTGAATATTTGCTCTGAGGTTGAGGGTAACTTTCTTCTCTGCAAGAAACTACTGAGCCGAGAATTCATCAGGTTATTTTCATACTGTTATGAAAGTTGGCAGTTAAGTCAGACTACTTTGGCACGCTGCAATTTCTCGTGTTGTGGTTAAATCCGGCTTAGAAGTAAAATATTAGCAGAACAGTTCTTAAAATGTCAAGTCCTACCCTAAAGAGAATATTTCTTTTGTATTAGGAAAGTGCTTTCCATAACTAGGCGTAATGTAAGGCTGACTGCAAGGCATGCTCTTTGAACCTCAGTGGACAGATGAAATTGCAGAGAAATGTGGCTATATTTCCATGTAATGGATTTTTCTGTTGAAGTCCTAAGAAAAGTCTATACTGTCAGTCAAGCTTTTTCTTATTCCTGGCTTCTGCTGGGTTAGATATTACCTTCCTTTCATTCCATAAAAATAAGATTTTTTTTGTTTGAACCCAAAAGGTTTAAATTGCTTTACAGTTGTGCAAAATGTCCATGTTTGACTAAAGATAAGATTGAGTGATAGTGGAGATATATGTATATGTGTGTGTGTATAATTTTTAAATAATTTTTAAATTTTATTTTGGAGATGCACACCTGCATACACAGGTGACACCGCTAGGTGTTCACCAAGAAGTAAAATACTGGTGAGATTTATTCACATCTCTGAATAAATAAGGCCAAATTCCACCGCCACACTGCACCATCAGTGGACAGATGCAGGGTAAGAGGTCTATAAAAGGGTCTAGATCAGAGTACCACCATTGTGCTGTATTTAGTGGAAATGAAAATGTGAGCAAGAGCTAGAAGGATGGAAAGGACAAGGTGCAGTGCATGGGTGAACTGGGCCTGCTTTTCATAGTCCTCCAGCGCAAATAAGCTTGACTTAAGGGTGTATGAAACCAGTAAGTACCATATCGCGGCATGCGTAGAAATAGCTTTGTTTACTCATGAGCTTTATTATAAAACAGGAGATTCAGACTGAAGGATTTCATTTTCCGAGATGGCTTGACATAGAAAATAAAAATGAAGTTGAAGCTTGGGGGTCCTTTTTTTTGTCTTTGTTTTTTTTTATCCTTGCATTTTTTTGCTTGTAAAATCATAATGTAGAGTACAGAGAATTAGATCTTTTCCCCCGCAGACTCCATTTTACATTTGCGAGTTGCTCTTAGGTTTAAGCAGTAAACTCAATAAGGAGAGTGTCCTGGTATGTTCTTAGTGGAAATCCATTACTTAGAGAACAAGGGGAAGAAATGTCTTGGTCCACCGTTAAAGCTTCTTTTGCTCTACTAAGATCTGCACGAGGAGTCCAACAGGGTTGCATCGTGGAACATGAGAGCTGCCTTGTCAGATAATTGCCAAGCTTCTGCTACCTTATCAGGCTTGAAAGGGCTGGGTTTCTTTATACCCTTTCACTCTGGAGGGCACGTCATCTATTTTCCTGCCCTTTGTGGGTGAAGAGGCAGCTGAGCATGATGAAAGGTGTTGTGAAGATTCAGAAAGGGATTGGACAAATTCTTGGAGGAAAGGGGCATCATTAGGTATTGAGCACAGGAGTTAAGGACGCAGCTCCTGAATCAGACCTTTCTGTAGACCTTCAATGCTGGAGGCTGCAAGTGAGAGAGGAACAGTGGGGTGGGGGAAACTCTGGTTAGACCCAGCTCACTCTCCCTTTCTGCATCCACTCCCTGCCAGGCTGTGACACAGGAGACTGGGCAAGATGGATCTAGGTCTGACCCTGCCAGTGGCAGTTCTTATGACCCTGCTGCACCTGATTTCTGTCCCCATGCTCAGTCAGATGTTTTACCATCAGTTCTCCAAAGGCTGTGTCTAGACAAGTGTGGCCGTGGGGTATGTGGTGCCACAGATGCCATGTACCGCACATTCAGATGTTCTCTGCTGCAGTGGAGAAGCATGGAGGGTTTTTTTGACCCTGGTCAAAAGCGGAGCGATGAGCTCACGGGAAGTACGCTGCTGAAAACTGGAGCCAGCCCAGGTGGAACCGCACCGCGGCTGCCAGTCAGGCTTTGCACGGCAGAATTGCTGCTTTTGCACCCTGGGGAGGCCCCCAGGACCCCAAGTAAGGCTGCATAGGGCCAGCACAAGTGCTGGCTTCAGCCTCCCCATCCCCACCTGGAGTAACTTGCTGCATACTAGAGTGTGCATGGTGTGAGCCTTCGCTGGGGACAACTAGTGGGATGCGCTGCTGCTAGTTGTCCTTGGGGAGCCAAATGTTTGTGCCACATGTGGACGCGGATAAAAGACCCAACTTAAAAATGCATGCGGCCAACCCAGTGAGGGAGGTCTTCTGTAGAGACAGAGGCCATTTTTCATAGTTGAGTCCGTGTCCAGAATGGGAGAGCTAACATAACATCTTTCAGCACAACTCCTGTACCGTGGCCAAGGGGAAGTGCATGGATCTGTATCTAGGTTCCTTTTTTTTCCCCCCTCCCTGTTTCACCCTTTTGAGCTGGATTCATATAACGATCCCAACCAGCATGAAAAAAATAATTTCCTGTGCAAGTCTGCTCCTCTAAAAGCTCAGCTGCTGAGCCCAGTGGAAGGTGTTGCAAAGAAAACTGCCTTTGCATATTTTACTGCCCTAATTCTAAAGAATTAAACTACAGGAAAATTGAAATGACTTTAATAGATTACAGTAAGCTCAGGCTTTAACCTTGCTTCCTCTATATGTATATGAGAGAGAGAGAGGAAGTTAGGATATATATAAAATATTATGCATATGTGCACATGCATGTGCCAGAGTGGATATAATTAATAAGGGATTTTGATTTTTTTTTTTTTTTAATCCACTCTGACTTTAGGCTTTGTCTACACCAGTGGTTCAAACCATACCAGACAAAGGACTCTTACTGGTATGAGCTCACTCCACTAGTGGATTTGCTGGTTTGATATTCAGGTGTAGACAACCCCTGCAGTCTTTATCTAGATTTCACCTTTGAAATGTTAATTTTTTTCCTGATCTTATACCTTGCAAGGTCCAAATTTGCTATAATGTTACATATTAAATTAAATCACTTTGCCTGAATAAGCTGCATCTCAACCACAAGTATATCTCCAGCGGGTAAGATAACACTGAGCCGAGATACCAGCTTCAGTGCTGAACGGGGTATTGCCTTGTGAGCACAGTGTTATACCCAGGCAGTCATTTCCTTCTTCTTGGATGTGGCCTGTGTAGCACTGACGTGGCTATACTGCTTCCAATACCCGAGCCAGGTCATTCAGAGCTCTTTGGGTGGGACAGCTGATAGCAAGATGTTGGCAAACAATGCTCTGAAAAGAGGATGAAGTCATGAAGCTTTCTGGAGAGATGCAGCATGTTTAAAGAGGCTGCACAATTCTCCCCCTCTTATGCTGAGATTAAAAAAATTAAATGAACCTTGATGTCTAAATAGGGATGCAAATGAAGTGAACAGCAATCAGCTGCTTTTCTGTGGGCATAGTGTTGTGTTGAGACCCATCCGCGCACCTGCTAAAAACTGGGTCACTTTGCTCGTGCGCCAGAGTGAGCCGAGCTCTTCGATCAGTTTCACCGGCCCCGTTTTTTGTAAATCGACGGGAAGACTTCCTTTGGGATTGCGCCCCAAAACACAAGTGCGTTTTCTTTTCTTTCCTTTTTTTTTTTTTTTGTTCCTTCTTTCCGTTTCCTCCTTTCATAAGATGTAGTGAAGCATTTCAACAGGACTTTGGCTATTCTGTCGATAACTTGAAACGTAGCTTTCAGACTCCTCTAGTACATGCCAAATAATCCCGTTTCAGAAAGGGGGGGTGTGAGCTTCCCAAGTTAGGTGGTAGGGTTATTTTTTATTTATTTTTTTTGGAGGTGGTGTTTTGGGTACATGGTATGTATAGAAATCTGACAACATCCCGGGTCAAAAAGAACCCCCTCTTAAAAATGAAGAAAACCTGGGTTGGAGAATTGGCGTGCCCATCGTATTGCAGCCTCTAAGTCGTGCTGTTCCTGTTAGTAGCTTGCTAGCCTCCAATTACTTGAAGCAGTGGGACTTGCTTATAAAATGTGGTTAATTGTGCCTGTTGAGGTTACAACTGCATTTCCACCTCTAGGTGTGGGAGAAGTTTCCTAAAAAAATAGAATTTCAGTGTCGTCCTGTAGTAGCAAACGAATACGTTGTAAAAAAGTGTTTTTCACATCACGTATTCAGAAGGGAAAACACAGCCAGCGTTGCAGTGGTTTATTTCTTGCAATCAGCACCATTTTCAAAATCTGTGCTTGGTTTATAAATATTTGATTACAAAGTTTTGTATTGGGATGAAGGGCCACTTACTACATGGTGTTAGCTACATTTTAGTCCTTTCAGAAATTTGCATGAACAGTATAGCGTGTCTCAGTCTGTCAGGCTAATCAATGATTGCATCCCTGCTGTTTAATGTAGGCTTCTTTTAAACCCTAAGAAGCTTTACTTCCTTGTCAGGCATTCAGATGTCTCTCTGCTTAATGATAAACATCAACAATAAGATCAGGACATCTTTTTGTAATGTCAGGGGAAACACATAACACTTTTTTTTTTTTTTTGCTTTTTGATAGGTGAGTTCGCTGTGTGTTTTTTTTGGAACGAGGAAAGGAAAGGTTTGCTAGTCACTGTTGTGACTAAAATCCCCTGGTTTGCTTTTAAGGGGAGAACATGGTTGCAGTGTTTAATATATGTAAGGACCCTCCTGGATCTCGGTGTGCCTTGTTGGGATTTGCCTTGGTGCCAGTGGTTGCTAGCAAGTACCCAAAGTTACATGCCATAAGCTAACACTTTTGGGGTTTAAATAATTTTTCCTAGTCCAGTGATTCCTTTATGTTCTTGAAGACTTGTGGGCCCTGACTTCACATCCAGGTGCATGGAGGTGAGAGAGATACCAAAAATAAAAGGGTGGGGGGAGTAGTAGGGTAGCAGAGAGCCACCCACTAATTTGGGTGCTTGCCTTCCAGCAGCAGCATGGAGGGACTCTGCTTCTTGGATCTGAATTAGCCACTAGCTGATAGGGGTAGTTAGCTGTGTTTTGTGTGAAGGCAAGGTAGATATGCACAAGCTGAGACCCAAAGGACTCTGGGTTGGATTTGGAGATAGTGGTTTAGCAAATTCAGTCACCCCTACAGACACTTGGAGATGGTAAAGAGGTTGGCCTGTTTGCCAGACATCATTGCTTGACCTTCCTAGCTGCACCCATGTCTGGGATGACCACTGAGAGCAGGTCTGGGCTCCAGACTTAGTAGGATGCCTGCGATTTTCAAGCTGGATGCTGTGTTGGATGAAGATGCATCCCAAATAGTGGTATGTTCTTACCACATGTTTAGAAATCTTAAATTTATAGATGTTAGTTTTAGCTTTAGAAATCCTCCATAGGTCTTGAAAGGTATTTATATTTCAGTATCTTTGCATAAAAGTAGAAGAATCTGTATCTGATCCCTGGGTTGATTTAGGAAAAAATCCAACAAAAACATAGTGCTTTTGCACGAAGAAAATGTGAACGCCAGGGCTGACCATTGAAATGTTGAGATTCAGTTTCTCTATGGCTGGTGCTTGCTTGTAAAGGATTTAGTATGTGTCCAGAGCGGATTGCAAACGCAACTTGCTGCTTTTATTGGTAATGTCTAGCAGTGAAATTCTAGTCTCATGTGCGGCACCCTCCAATTTCCATTGGCACAATACCCACGTGCCACATGGATGCCTTGGTGGCCAAGAAAAGTAGGTCAAATATTTTAAGTGCTAAGATTATTTTTTCAGTGACATTATTTCACAGGGATGGTGCTGGTCTGAGAACTGAAATACCGTGCAAAACAAAATCGGTACTTCTTAGTAAACAGAGCAGGCTTGTGCTACTCAAGTATTGCCTATTTGCAAGGGAGATCTATAGTAAATAGAAAGGATTTGATTTTAAGCTTAGAGCTTTGCACGTCTGGAGAGTCTTCTTTAACATTAAATGTTTTTAATATGGGAAATCTTTCTGTTATGTAATGCTTCCAAAGCCCTTGGCAGATGGATAATTTTGTTTTCAAACATTGAATATTTTGGCTGCTTAATGATACAGAATTTCTTTTAAAGCATATATAGCACTTCCAGGGGCTGTTTGCCGCATTTCTGCTCCAGAGTTAGGCATTTAAAAATCTTAAGTGCTGTGTATTTGGCGTGAAATATGAAGAATTGAGGGAATCAATATTGTAAGACAGGGTTGGCCAGCCTGTGGCACAAGTGGCATGTGGGCGCTCAGGGAGGGGAGAGGAAGCACAAAGGTGGATAGGGCAGGAAGCGGAAGGCAGAGCAGAGGATCTGACTGGCACCTGGGGGAGGATGTGGGTCTCATTTGGGGTGCTTCTTCCAGAATAGTTGGACTTCACTGTTGTCTGTTTTATTCTTTGTGCTGGGGTTGGGACCATTTAGCAGCATTCCCATATGTTGAGAGTTTTTTGCATAGGATACGGTAACTATTGGGCAGAGAAGCTGGTAGTGTAGGATCATTTACTGGCTCTGGAAATATTCTAATAAAGTTACTTTTACAAACCTTCCCTTTTGTCTTTATCTTATTTGATTTCTGGCACATGTCTCTCAGAGTGCAGACTAGGTTCTTTGGGTAGATGGGATATCTTTTATTAGACCAACTAAATAGTTGGGGAAACGGTGCATTTTTGCACCTAGGCTGCATCAAGGGGGCACTTTTAAAGGAGACTCTTACTCCTGGAGTAGCTGCACAAATTTGGCAGCCCAGTTCTCACCAGCATGCATACATATGCTTCATAACTACCAACTAAGAAATGGCAAAAAAATTATCTTTTTCTGCAAACTTTCAGGCTCACACACACCCTTCATCAGGCTCAGGGAAAATTTAAAGGTGGTAAAAAGTCCCCATAAGTAGGAACGTTTTACGCCCTTTAATTTTTCCTGAGTCTGAAGGGCATGTGAGCTTGAAAGCTTGCAGAAAAAGATTTTTTTTTTTTTTGCGATATTTCTTATTTAGCCTAATAAAAGGTATCATCTCTGAACCAAGAGTTCTAGATATTTGCATTTCTTTTTGTCTCAGACCGACACAGTTCCCAAATACATCCCTCATAACTATCAGACCTTCACGGAAGCTACGATTTGTCTGTGGCTTACATGGGATCTCTTGTGGCTAAAGGATTTGAGACTGAGAAGTGGTTCAGGTTCTGTCCTGCTGAGGAGTGACGTGTCACCAGTTGAGTTGATTTTGGTCCCAGGGACAAGTTGTTCTATCCTAGCCAGGGATGCACCGTACAGAAAGATGAGGCGGGACCAGGATGAGCCACTCATCTTCAAAGGTGTGTTAGCTTTCATTCAGACTTCAGAGGATCTAAAGACCTGTCCCACACTTTCTTCCCAAGATAACATTTTCAGTCTCTCTTTGTTCTGCCTTAATCCCGAGGCAGCAGAAATGCTTCCTTCATTCTGTCTTTATTACCGGAGATGCATAAAACTTCACATCTTCGAGTGCTAAATCTGCCTTTTGAGAACTCTTATGTAAAAATAAATGTCTCCTTTCTCCATAGAAGGCATACGAGTCTGCCACTGTCCTCTGAGGAACTGCTCTGATGGCTTTCAGGCTGCTAGAAGCCAGTGATAAAAAGGGGCACGTGTTCAGCCGTCCCGGGAGAAGTGCATCTAGGAGACTGGTTCTGAAAAGCGTAGTTTTCTTAGCAGTTCAGTAGGGCTGTGCGAGGCTTCGGGTGCTGATTCAATTTGGAGGAGATTTGGCCTGATTCAGTGGCCGAATCTCCAAATCCAAATGGAATCGGGGGACCAATAAAAAGGTCCAAATCGATTCGAAGCTCTCCAAATCCTCAGAAGAGATTCAGAGAGCTTTGATGATTCGGGCAGTCCCCATCAGCTGCAGCAGGGAGCTGGATGTGGACTCGGAGCTGGTAAGTAGGGGGCG
>NW_017728996.1:3127533-3132275 GCF_001723915.1 Gavialis gangeticus | reverse complement strand
GTGGACTCGGAGCTGGTAAGTAGGGGGCGAGGGAGGGGACTATGGGGGGCCCCTGCCAGGCCCCATCCCCCAACCTTCACTTGCCCCCCCCCCATGGCCCCAGTGTGGGGCGGCGGGGATTGCTCCCCACCTGCAGGAATGGTAAGTCCAGGGTTTGTTTGTTTGTTTGTTTTTTCCTTAAAGAGCTGGAGCTGGGGTGGGTAGGGCATCCACGGGAGGTCTAGGGGAGCAGAGTGGAGATCACCCCCCACCCAGCAGCACCCGGTGAGTTGGGGATTTTTTTTTGAAGTGCCGGGAGCTGGGGTGGGCAGGGCAGCCATTGTTGGGCTGGGAGAGTGGGCGGGGGGTGGGCCTGGCCTGGGTTGATTCGGCTGAATCGAATCAGGACAGTGGTTAGAATCACCGAATCGATCACTGTCCCCCAAATCGGCCGAATCCAAAGCAAATACTAGCCGCTTTGCACAGTCCTACAGTTCAGTCCTTCAGTCCTGGCGTTACCCTCATTGGAGCTGTGTGTATCTGGGCTTGTGTCCAGTAAAGTTTAGTGACTTCGAAAACTCAGATGAATTCTGCCATCAGCCGAGAGATCCCATGTGTGAATTTTCCCGTGGCTCTGGGGTTCTCCGCAAAGTGAGAGGAAGCAACTTGCACAGTAGTTGGAGTGACATGAGTTTGCTGGATGTAGCCCCGATCACTTACCACCGTTAGAGATTCTTTTGCATTTTGGAAATCCGATTCCAGAGCTAGGAAAATGGTCGTGTATATTTGGACATTCGGAGCATAAAATGTTTTTGAACTTGCTTTTGACCTTCCTTTTTTTGTACTCAGGTTAGTGATTATTTGGGAGTGGCAGGGAATGAACGTGGGCAGAGGTGGGTATCTTGCTGTCTAGTGCTTATTCTGAATTCCCCACAGGACCGAGTTTATTTGGGAAGCCACTTAATTCACAACAGCAATATTTAGTAAGTATGTAAAATGGCTTTAAGTGTTTGTGCATTGTAAAACTTCATATAGTGTAGTAAGTATGCAAGCTTGCTGCTGTGACACTGAGTGGCATGGTAATGCATAATAGCAAAACGTGTTTTAGCTATTTGCAAAAATTTGGTTCTCTCTCAGCAGATGATTGGACATATCCAGCTCTGACCTTTACTTAAAATAATGTAATTCTCAAGTCTTTCGTTCTTTACATTTAATTTTCTAGCTGATTGGGGAAAGGAAAAGCAGGAGAGCAGCTGTTCTGGAAATGGAGAGAAGCTGGAGAATAGTGCCTTAGGGGAGAGCTCATGAATCATCCACAGGAGAACTAAAAGAAAATTTCACAGCAGTTTTTCATCCTTGCATAAGGTGTTGTTGCTATCTAGTTCTGACACCTCGTGAAATACCTTTTTGTCTCCAAGTGTCACAATGTGGGTGTTGTGTGCTGTCTTTTATTAAAAGCTAACCTATTGTATCTGGAAAGACTTTCTGTTCAAGTGAACAGGCAAAGCACGTGGAATAATTGAAGATGCTTTTGCTTTTTCTTGCCTTTGATTCCCCTTTCCCTACATGGGGTTGGTGCTCTGTCTTGCAGGTCCACCACAGAAACCAGGTGCACAATTCTTCTGCATTTTCTGAGCAGAGGTCTTAGTAAATAATTCACCAAAAGAGGCAGATCAGCCTCACACCACTCTTCACATTTTTGCCTTAAAAGCCAACCCTCCTGTCATCTTTCTCAATAACCCGCCTTGTGTCTAACTATTTTAAAGCCTGCGCATACCTCAAAGGTTTGACTATCGGTCATTGTGTCATGTTTATAGTTTAGGTAAATGTTTGGACTGCGTATTTTATCTCTAGATAAAAGGCTTAGGATAGGAGTTTGCACTCTACCCTTGGTGCAGTGCAAAGCACGCTGGTTGCATTGCAGGTGTTTGGAGGGACTTGTTAAACAAATGTGATTTTTGTGGGTTTTTTGGTTTAAAAAAAAATCAAAGGCTACAGCGGACTCGACTCTGCTTGTGGATTCTTGCTGCCATCTGCCATTACCATAGTGTAAAAGCAGCATTTGTTCAGCTGAGCAGATGTACAATTAAAGTTCCTTTTTTTGTTTTGTTTTGTAGCTGGAAACCCCTTATGTCAGAGGAAGGGGGCAAGTCATCTTAGCTTTTAGTATCCCACTTTCTTTAGGGGTGTACCAATTTAAGATCTTGGCCGATACCAGTAGCTGATTATTAACCAGCCCTATAAGCTGATACCAATTTGACAACCAGTATTCTCTGTGGGTTCGGTTATGTTGCGGGTTGAATCACACCAGGCCAGATCAGGACAGGCAGCTCAGCTCTGCCCACCCCTTCCCGCCCCAGTCATACCTGTGGCATTTGGCACCTTTTGCAGTGCCCTGGCCCCAGCCTGTAGTCCGTGCCGTGCCATGCTAGCGCCCAGGACACCGCAGCAGCTGCTCCGCTCCAGCCTGGCCCACCGGTGAGGGGATGGGGGTGTATCCGGGGTCACCCTGGCTCACGGGAGGAAACCCAGGTGTTCGGGGACCCCGGCCCTGCAGGCAAGAGGGAACCCAGGCATTTGGGGGGCCCCAGCCAGAAGGCATAATTATTGGAAAACATTATTGGCTACAATGGCCAAAAATAGCCAATAATGTAAATTTCCCTTTTATTGGTGCCAGTCTGATGGGCAACAATATATTGATGCATAGTAATGATAGCTTATCACTACTGCGCAGTAGCGTTGCATCATGCGTCATGCCACGCGACACTACTGCGCAGTAGCAATGAGGTATTGCGCAGTCAGCGTCTCACATCAACGCAGCCAGTGATTTGTTAAGCTTCAAGCAGTGCTGCGTTAGGATCGTTGCAACCAGATGCTTAAATATAGGAAATTAAAGCACTGCACTAGCTCAGGCTTTCTCAACCTTGTTGGACTTGGGGCACCCCTTGGAAAATGCCAGCTTTTAGCTTTCACCCATTTATTGACCATGGAAAAAATACTGGAGCAATGATGCTCTTGTTGCAAAGAACTCAGAAAAAATGCATTGGATCAGAGTTTTAATTCTTCTGTAATTTCTGGCTTTATTTTGTGAGTCATGTAGGTGTTTGCATGCCTAATAGGTTTAATATTGCATATCACCTTTAAAAGGATGTTGGAGCACCCCACAGGGCTGCTCCAGCTACTTGGATTTCTGTGGAAAAATGGACATAGGCTTTTGAAGACAAGTGCATACAAGTGTGCCTGAAAGCCTATCCCAAACTAAGGAAATATATAAGTGTAAAGTTCATTTGTTTAAACCAAGTTAGCTACTTGGGTGGACACAGTGATCCAGAAGTGGCACATCTGCATGTTAATGTGCATTAGATACTGTGCATTTAGTTTAGTACTTTCTTAATAAAGCACTAACTAAATGTGCAGTACCTAGAGTTACTGCGCAGTAGCACCGGCACACCATTACTTCGTGATACTTACTGTGCATTAGCTTAAAAACACTGTGCAGTAGGTTTATAGCACGGTTTGTGCTGTGCCATACTACTGCGCACTGTTATTAGGCTAATGCACAGTAAATGTCTTGTGTAGATGTGCCCAAGGAGCCCTTTAAAGTTAAATCCCCATCCAAGGTGAATTAAGCGACACCAGACTAAGGTCACGTTTGTTCTGGATCAAGGCAACTTATGTCGTTTAACTTGCACACTCTGAAAGCTAGTCCAGCTTAATTTTTTTCCTAGGTGTCCCCATGTAGAAAAGCCCAAAATGTCTTAAGATCCCCTGTGTTCAATCTTTTCTTTCCTGTTCCATAAACAAAAAAAGGGGAGACGGCAGTTCTGTACTGTATTAACAGACTTTGGATGCTGCATCTTCACATGCTTTCTAGAGCACATGCCTTTTCTAGCTTGAGCCTTGAGCATTTGTAATTTCCATTTGAAGCAGGTCAGCTTTAATGGGAGTTGGTTGGGCCTTGACCAGCAATACGGGCGCATGCTCCAACTGTCCTTGCCTTAGTTGGCTTCCTCATGTTATACGAAACGGGGCAATTCCTTTTCTGTAGAATTTGCTTGAAGGTAACCAATTTAACAATGGTAACTTTGGGTTTACTTGGCTACAAACAGGAATGTGTGCTTTAAGGGTAGTAAGACGAAATCATTCATACTTTTTTTTATATAGAGGCTGAGCTATTGTGTGAGCCAGCAGAAAAAGTTGATAAAGTGAGAAGTGTTTCACCAAACTGCAGCAGGTGCTGTTTCTGGCTGAAATGCTAGCTTAACGAGAGCTGTTTTAATGAGAGGTGAGGTCTTGTGGTCCATGATGCAGCTGTTTGTCAGCTTCCCATATGCATGATTATCTGAAACTTCAGTTTAATTTTCTTTTTACAGTTCGAAATTTCAGCTCTCCTATAGGACTCTTCCTGCTGAGCTTTCCTTGCTGTTCCTGCTTGCTGTAGAAACTACCTACAGCATGGGACTAACATTATTATTTCTAGCTTTATAAGGAAAAAGATTACATACTTAAGACTTGCTTTCTCTATATGCTCTGTCATTTGGTTCAACTACTGTCATTGCAACTGGCTGTTTAACACATAGTTTCCCAAAATGTAGCCCGTACCCACACAAGGGGCAAAGGGTTAGATATGGGGTGGGGGGAAAGGGAGAGGGTGTGGAAAGAAATCACTAATCCTGCAGTCTCATCCTCTTTTTAAAAGTGATTCTGTCAGTGATGCAGTTTCTTCAAGATCTTTAAAAAAAAAAAAAAAAAAAAAAAAAAAA
>NW_017728996.1:3080604-3127442 GCF_001723915.1 Gavialis gangeticus | reverse complement strand
TTGAGTTTGAAGAGAGTCTGAATTGCAAACTACCCTATATCATATCAGAGTGGTAAAGGGGCCGCTGTTGCTCCTGTAGCTCTCTATATGGTCAAATGTTTCAAAGCTTAAACCATGTGAGAGTGCTTTTTAGGTTCTGTAGTGTTGTTTTTTGAAGCCTGGGCTATGGGGCCATGGAGAATCTTCTGCCACGTATGTACTTGGCAGGGGAAGTGTGTGAGTGATGAGCGGAGTGATTCTCAAGCAGGGTGCCGTAACATCTTGGGGTGCCTTGATCCTTTCCAGGGTGCCGCAGGGGACTGTGCAGTGATTCACAAGGTAAACCCAGGGATTTCAAATAGAAATATATAGCATTAAAACCATTCTCACTTAATGTGGGTTTTGAGTTATTTGCAACAGAAGAATTGCTCTCCCTCTTTTTCTGTGGTCAAAAGATCAGTGAAAACTATGAGCTGGCGTTTTTGGAGGGGTGCCCCAAGTCTGAAGAGGTTGAGAACCCCTGGTTTAGTGTTGCTGAAATGTTGCTCAGGCTCCAGGGTTTTGCACAAGGGTTTTCTGGCATTGTGAAACACTTGCTACTTTACTGGAGTTCATGTTGCAGCCCTGTGTGCGAACTTTGCTTCTCTCATAAACAGCGCTCTTGGTACTTTGGTCAGATTAGACCGATTTGTGCCTTATCAGATTAAAGCAATGCATTTAAGTAACTACTCATGCTACTGCTAAATATGTACCCTGCTTCTTATAACTCATCTTACACCACTTAATAAACTTCTTGGCTCTTAATATACAAAAGGTAACAGAAAAGTTTAGTATTTCCAATAAAACCTGGTGTGTGTGTGCGTGTGCGCGCGTCTCACACGCTGTCTTTTCATTGTGTATTGGTGAGCTCTCCTGTCTCCAGTGTCAGACTTGCTCAAGTGTAATCATCAGGGATCCTGTTTTTTTTCTGATTTAAAAAAAAAATCCCAAATCTTTGGATGTAATAAAAATAACCCCAAATTCACATTTTTCCAGGATTAAAATGAAACCCCACTAATATATATGTACTAGCAAATTGCCTGTCATGAATGCCTGCGCATGTACAGTTGGCCTGGAGGGTTATGGACAGACAGACAAAGGCTTTTATTATAGATAGATAGGTAGCAGTGTTTCATTTAATCATGGAAAAATGTGTATTGTGGGGAACTTTTTTTAACCTGAAAATTGGGTTGTGTTTTTTGGGGGTTTTTTTTGTTTTAAATCAAAGAATACCAGGATCCCTGCTGATTGTCATTCCCCCTGCTGCTGCCAAAAGGCAGCTGGTAAGGCCTAAGCTACCCCAGCTAATGAATTGGAATAACTTTTCCATTCCCTTCCATGTGTCAGACTACATCCGTGCGTGTGCTAGTGCCACTAAGTACATCTCCTCTTCGCAGGCAGCTCCTTTTAGCTTTATTTTAAAATGGCTTTTTCTAGTATCAGTAGCTTTTTGGAGCTGAAGGTTCAATATTCATAAAAGAAGATAAAGACCATGCTCCAAACGGCATGTCTTGGCAGCCTTTTGGCATGAAGTAGGTAATTATTCTGCCTTTCACAAATTTGATCCACATAAGGGAAAAAAATCAGCTGAGTTTGAAGAGAATCTGATAACTACATGCTAATAAAAAGCTAACACAGCTGCAAAGCCCCCACACTTACAATGCTGCCATTGTGCAAGGGGGGTTGTGTATCCACCCCCAAAAGCTCAAACAGCCCGACCTATCGAACTGCTGGGGTGGATTTGACCAGATCCCAAACTGTTTAATGCAGAAAGAGGAAAACACTTGCTGGAATATTTTTTCCTGTTGACCATGTTTCTTGTGAAGTTTTTAAGTCTCCGGCATGGAGAGGAAGCTTTTCATGTGACAGACATTTCCACTTCCTGATGTCATGTTTTAACACTTTGCACTATACCGCAGTTCAAAAATAACTGTGTGAAGATTAATGTTAATTCTCTGTGAAGCTCAAAAGCGAGGAAGAGTTAATAAATTCATAGATGTTCAGGTCAGAAGGGACCTCTAGTAGATCATCGAGTCCGACCCCCTGCCCTGAGCAGGAAGGATTGCTGGGGTCAGACGACGCAGCCAGATGCATGTCCACCCTCCTCTGAAAGACGCCCAAGGTAGCTGTTTATTTAGATATTTCTCATGTACTTGGGTGCTGCAGCTGGTACCCCCAAATCCCTCTTCCTCCTGCTTGTCCTGGGGCTTAGTGGAGTTTTTGGCCTACTTTGCATTAAGCCTGTTATCCCCTCCGTGAGAGCTGAAAATGTCTCCTGCTCGCATGAGCAGAGCCAGGAACTGCTCTGTTGCTGAGTGTTCACAAAATGAATGAAAACCAGAATGGGAACAACTTCACTCAGTGATTTAAATGCTTAATTTCTTCTTGGATGGGACACCATTAGTGCAGCTTTGCAACGTGTGGATTCAGACAATTAAGAACTCCATTTCTACTTGGAAATTTTTCATGAATATTAATGCAATCTCGATATGGAGCAGTTAATTGGGTGTCATCTATACTTAAGCACCTTATTTAAATTGAAAAGTGCTGTTAATAAATGACAAATGTCAATATATAAAGTTCCACGCGTTCCCACTGTCATGTCTAAAAGCAGCTTTCTGGCTTCATCCGTACCACCGCTGTCTGATAAGTAATCTTTAACCTTTAAGTCTTTGTGCTACTTGGCTAGCCTTTTTGATCAGGTGTTTTCCATTACAAAGTTCCTGCCTTCACATTGATAATGGAGCAGACCAAAATAGCATCCTGTACATCTGGGAGCCAGTACAATTTTGAATAGTGGAAAAGCCACCCATTTGCACGGACAGAAATGAGGGCAGGGTGCTTGGGAGGGGGGTCACATGAGAGAGGACTATATGTCTGGTTTGGTTATTACAAATAACTAACTTGAAGTTTACAGCCAGTACTTTTTAGGATATGATCCAGTCCCCAAGACTCAAATTGCAGACCTGGGGCCACCTTAGTTAAGAAAAGTGGCAGGTGCATAAGCCATGCACGTGTTCTCTCTGCAGAGCCGCTAAATCAGGGATGTAGATTTTTCACCCCCTCTAGTTGTGTGCAAGACCCAGGATCATTGGTACAAGGCTACTTGCAGATGACTAAAATCGGACAAGAAGCTGCCACTGGAAGTGACGTCGACTTCTGTTCAGTTAGACAAAAGTGTTCCCAGGTGAAGGCTAAGGATACGTGGAGAAGTCTATGGTTCGGAGGCTTGGAGCGGAATAGATTTTCCCCACCAAGGCAGCGATGGGGAGATTTCAACTAAAGAACATGAAGTCCTTTTAAGTCTTGGCTTTTTCTTTTTTTTGGTAGGGTTTAGTGAAGGACCGCTCCAGATCGATGCAAGCCTAGTCTGAAGTAAAACCAGGTCTATGTGGGTCACGTCTATTTTACGAGATAATCATAGAAATGCAGGACTGGAAGGGACCTTGAAAGATTGAGTCCAGCCCCCCCCTGCTCTGGGCAGGAATACTGCGGAGATCAGATGTCCCAGCAAGGTGTCTGTCCAGTCTCCTTTTTGAAGTCTTCTAATAAAAACCCTTGATTGGGATTTAGCTTAGCATGTTATAGTAATATAAACTGTGGGCATCTTAAGAGCTGTCTCGGTTTACTCCGTCCCCTGGAACGGTGGCTCCCCACCTTTTTAGACCCTGAGCACCTCTGGATAGATTCGAGCCACCCCTAGGAAAATGCCAGCTGTTGATTTTTCACTCTTTTTGACTACAGAAAAGGAATAATCAAGCAGTTTTTCTGATGCAAAAAAACTCAGGAAGGCCGCAACTGGATTTCTAGTTGAAACCTCTGGGTTTATCTTGTGAATTGTGTTGGTAATCCTAATGGGGCTACCACTGCATGGTACCCTGGCGGAGAATCGCTGCCCATGAGGCTGTTCAGATGGTGCTGTGTGTTGCTCTGCGGCACTCAGGCCTCCTGCCTGCCATCGCTCTTGGGGTTCAGGCTGCTTGGGCTGGGGGGCTCTCCGAGATAGTTGCCGGCAGCCAGCCTCCTGGAGCTGGGGTGCGGTGCAGAAAGAGCAGTTCAAATTTGTATTCGGTGGCAAGCTCAAAAAAGGTTTATTGTCTTTTTGGACAGTAGCTAGTGGGTGTGCGTAGCCTTTGGCCCAAGTCAGCAAAACTGCTCAGATGATGCTAAGCGATGCATTATGTGCACAGACCCCCTCCTCCCCCCTCAAATCACTGCAAAAGGGCACGGCTCGCAACCCCTGTCTTTTATATCCTCGATATCCACACTCCATGCCAACTCTTATATCTCTCTCTCTCTCTCTCTCTCTCTCTCTCTCTCTCTGTTGAGATGTTCCTCTTTATTTGTCTCCTGGCCAAGTCCAGACACCTGCAGCTCGTTCCTTGCCAACTGCAGCTCTCCCCTCCAAGTTCGGGCATCTAGAGTTCCCTCTCTGCTGAGGCTGGGCTCTTCTAGCTCGCTCTCTTACTGAATCCGAGTACAACTTGCCTCTTATCTCTACTTTAGCCAGTCTTAACTTTTTATTCCCGAACTTGTTCAGCCGTTGGTTCTTACTTTGAATTCGTGTTTTTACTTGCTGTGTCTTTTATCAGGCTTGGCCCTGCCATGTGTCCAAATTAATGTTTTTACCCAGGACAGGGCAGCAGTGACTTTTTTCCTGTGTTTGAGAAATTTTGATTTTTAGAGAGGGTCTTCAGACCCTGCGAGAACATGGAGTTGATCTTGTGCCTCATCCAGTTTTGCCGTTGCTCAGGTTAAACTTGCATCTCCCAGGGCACGCTGTCAAGGATTAAGTGAATGCCAGAAATATCGCTTTAGAAACAGTAGACATAAATGCTGAGAGCTTTTTGCATGTTCAAATCCTATTAGGATATTGCATTTCTGCACTATCCTGCTAAGTCTGATCTATGGCTCAAATGCTGTTCTTGAATGTTTAACGGGCTTCAATAAAGGATTTGGAAGATGGCTGTCTAAAACCTGCATGTTTGGGTTTTTGTTTATAATTCTGCAACTAGCTCATAGTTTATTGCAAAATACAGCATTAAGACACAGCAGGGTATGATTTGGTAATGTAATACCTCTTTCGATGTGCTGAAACTTAAGACTGCAAGCCAAGGCATGTATTAATGGATTACTAAAGCATGCCCTGGAGTGTCATAATGCAATATTGCAATAACTATGTATGTTGGTTTCAGGATTTTAAACATATAGATGCCAAAACTCCTCTTTATAGTGGTGAGCCGTGCTTTCCAGTGAGCCATGCTCGAAGCTCGCTTCACACCGGATATGGATTTGACTTTCAGATCTGGGGGAGCTGTTGTCCATCGTGACACGAGTTGATTTTTTTGCAACGATAGCGCTATAGTTCTTGCTGAATGAAGGAACACTAGCATTAGCCACGTCCTGTCCCACCCCCAGCTGTCAGGCACACAAAAGGCAAGCGCTGAACAGGATTATTTGATCAAGGACTTTAGAAGTCCCTGTATTTATGCTCTAAATGTCAGCTACTTTCTGAGTAACAAGGTCAGTCTCTATTATAAAACGTTTATATAGTACCATAACTCTTCATGGTGATTAGGGATTAAGTCATGGTGCCCGACTCAGAGTCCAGGATCTCTAAATTAGAGAAGTGAAGAGGGCCGGAAGAAGCGGGCAAGGATTAAAACAAATAAAAATAGCTTGTACCAGGGAGCAAAGGAATCGTAAGCTTGTTTGGTATTTTTTTTTGATTCTTGGCTATTGGAACGGTTTCATCTGTAGATACCAAAGGCTTTACAAAAGAGGGAAGAGTACAAATGGAGATGGGCTACTGCTAATTTTAGATCTGACCCCCTCTCCGCCAATAATTTGAGAAGTAAGTTGCCTGTTGAGAAGGCAGAAATGTTGGGCCAGTGCTGGCAAAGTGGATTTAGGGTCGTTTCAAATTCAGAAAAGCACCTCTCCTCTTCGCGTTGAATAATAAGACTATCCCTGAGGATCCTGTTGACAGGCATTCAGGTGGCCAGTCATCTGTGAATTCTGCTCTCTTACCTGCTGCCGCTTTATCCACCAACTTTAGGAGCGTCCTTGTGGAGTTGGCTGAATTTTTTTCACTCTGTAAAAAGATGCAGTCTCTCTCCTGGCCTAAAAGGATTTGCAAGTCAACTTCCATCACTACTTCTGCCCTGCTCATGGTTGTTCCTTTCTCTTGCCACTCGGCCAAGGTTCGTCTTCCTGGGACAAACTGGAAATGCCCTGGCTGCCTAATTTTTATGAATCAAGGAGGCCTGCTCCAGGGAGTTCCCATCCCTAGACTCCCGCCTGTGGATGATCCTCTTGTGTCTATTAGGTGAGAGCCAGCGTTGTCCGGCATCTCTTTGCCATGGAAGCAGGAGATGTCAGCTGTCTTTTTTTGGGTCCTGCCTGATGTAAGCATAGAGAAAATATTTCAACAATAAGCAGGTCTGGACCACTGGAGCATAAAGATGTGGTTGGCTTTCATGAGCATTGCCCTGAGAAAAATGGAGCGAGCCGAGTGAAGGGAGCTGAGCTCAACACCAGCGGCTTCTGGTTCTGTCTTGTAATGATGCGTTTCCTTAGGTCTTTCTTTGGCCCCTAGACTTAGCCCATCTCTCTGTTGGCAGGTCCTTGCCAGTTGTTGCCTCCGAATGATAGCCCTCTGGCCATTTGATTTTGTGAATTGTGCAGAAGCTTCCTGACCTCCCTCTTGAATCTCATCCACCTGGGGGTCTGTTTAGCATGTACCTTGGAAGTGTTTTGCAAAGACAGACGGAAAATGCATCTGTTGGTCCCTCGTGTGTGGTCCCTTGGGTTCAGTTTCAGGCCCCGCAGCTGTTCTTTCTCCAAGCCAGGACCAGATAGTCTATCAGGAAAAACTGGCCAACTTATGTTTCTATCTCCAATCTGTTACTGGGGTCCTTTCTATCCAGTCCCCCCTGGCTGATTGTAATGAATAAGCACAATTCTGTCTGAGTGGGGACACGCATGTCTCAAGGGAAATGCCTTTATGTGCAGACTCTCTCGATTTTCAGGGTTAAATAGGACCGTGACAGCATTTTGGATTTTTATCAACATAATGTTAAAGCTCCAGTACAGTAGACCTCCCGGATGTTAAGTGAGATTGACAACTTTTCATCTTATGAGGGAAAAGCGCAAAAATAAAAATTGTGCTTTTAAAGAAGTCTCCAGTTCTCTAGCATGATGATAGTATAGAATTGCAAAGCTTGAATGCTAACTGACATGGTAAACAGTGCTTTGAGATGACTCTCACGTATACAACTTATGCAGTGCTACAAGAAAAAAAATCCCACCAAACTAAAAATAAGTTGACTATGTTATATGGTAAAACAGTAATTTGCCTGGGCTTTTGCTTCCTTTTAAGATACAGAGCTGCTTACTACAGTAGAAATAGGGAAAACAAGACTCCCATTTTATTTGTGAGCCATCTTTGTGTGTCTCTTCAGTTTGCTTGCAAATGCTGTGCTATAACTTGCTAAGCCCTTTCATTGTATTCTGGTGTCACGCACCATTTCAGCGTGCCGCCCCACGTCCAGGTGTCCCTTTAAAATGCATAAAAGGAAATTGTGCTCTATAATCTCATTTCCTCATTTGTACTGTTGTGGAATGGGAGGTCTGTAAAGCAGGTTTCTACTGCAATAAAAATTTACCCGCTTTCTTGGTGCTATATGAATGAGACTTGACTTAAAAATCAAGCTAAAGTGTTCAGCCTGTTGTCCTTAATAGGGAAAAACCCAGTGTCCCAAATGTTATATACTTCATCATGGTGTGTCTTGAGACGAGAAAGGTACGTTTTCAATTGCTTTAACTTACCACTTTGGAATAGCCTCTTTAGGACGGTGGCTACAACATATGAAGCCTTGTTAGCTGCATATTACACTCTCAGCTAGGTTACAAGTTGATTCTTTAACAGTGTATTACAGGTCTTTTTCTCATGTTAAACCAACACAATCAAGGCAGGGAAATGTATATATTTTTTATTTTCCTGTGCCTCTGGGAGTTTAAGGGACTGTCTGTGGCTCAGTTTACTCTTGGTATAATAATCTAAAAACTCTTTCAGGGTGGTGGCCATTGCCATTTTGAAGTAGGTGAAACAGCACCCAATTGTGAAATTTTGTTTTTGCTGGAGCTGTGGCACTGGTATGGAGGCATTGGCTGGATCTCTTGGCTTAAGCAACCCTTTTTCTGGTCAGTAGACAGATTGGTACTGTAGTCTGGATGCTTTCTACACCTACCAGTTGCCAAGTGTGAGAGAGAGGTGGTCGCTGACCCACTTAGGCTTTCCAAATTGCTCAGCTCCTTAGGGCAAAGCTGAGGACAGTTGTGAAATTAAAGTAAATGTGTTATTGCAGTTGTTAAAGTAACTGGATTCAGGATTTCTTTTTGAGAGAGACCCATACAATAATCTTGTTGTGTAGGCCTCTTATCTGACTAGGATGGATAGCAGTTGCAGTGAAGATGCAGTGGCATGGGCTTTGGAGAGGTCAGCAGCTCAACTATATATATGCTCAGGGTCCATGGTGGATTGTAGGGTTGTTGACTGGCTCCAGAGTTATTCCTTCTTCCCCCTATTGAAGCTGGCAGAGCAAAGCCTACCTGTGCTACATTTGCTTCTTCAAAAAATATACCCCGCATTTTTAATCATAAACAGCAATTAGCATGCTCCGTTTCCATTCAGTGTCTCATATGGTGATTCGTAGTTCAAACTCTTGGGATAAGTACAGACGGTCAAAAAGCCTGAGGCTGAATCAATTCAATCTTTGCAGGTTAGTCTAAGCTGTGTAGATTGAACCAATAAGCAAGTGAACAGACATCCACTTTTGATTCCAGAAATGCAGCCACGTGCCTGCAGTGGCCCAGGCTAGAAGCCGGGGGGTGCTAGAGCATGCCTCCCTGCTCTGCTGGAGCAGACGGCTTGGGCCAGGGCTAGCCTGCCCACCCTGAAGGGATGGGGAGGGGTTTGCTGGGGAGGTGCAAAGCACCCTGGGATGCTGGGGGACTGTGAGTTGACTTGAATCTGGGCGGGAATCTGGGACAGAAGTTCAATAAATCAGTTTAACCCAAATCAGTTCAGTCTGATACTACATCCATCCAGGTTGATCTGAAATCGGTTTAAGCTATTTTGAAAGCAGTTTATGTGCACTGAACTTCTGTTGTGTTACAGATGTGAACTGGTTTCCAATCATTTATACTGGTTCATGTGTAATGATGATATGGAAGCGAGGTGGGCAAAGCAGTCAGATTTTTCACTTGAATTGAGACTAGATTGCCTGCAGCAGAGTCCCTGGAAGCGGTTTTACATCCAAAATCTGTTCTCCCTCTGTTCAAAAAATCCAAAATCTGTTCTCTCTCTGCGGGGTATGCCAAACCAGGGAATCTTGGCCACTGAAGCCTGAATATGTTGCATGAGCCATGGGAAGGAAGACAAAGTTTGTACAAAACTCAGTAAGGAGACTCTTCCAGGCTTTCTGGAGTGCTACCTGATCACACCATAATCTTTTAAGAGTTGCCAGTATGGGCTCTTTTCCTGGTTTTTAAACTATTGGCCATCAGAAGACATGCTGAGTTGCATAAGCTGCCCCTTGGTTTTGTTCGCTTCAATTTTATAAATATGAAATGCTGGGAAAATGCCCGTTTTTTGTTATAAAGATGTTTTTGAATGCCACATATATTATTTTTCAAAAAAAAAAGGGAAGAATCCTGGAAAAAAAACCTGACAATTTGATGGTGCATGATGCACTAATAAAAATGCCTGTGTGGTTATGTTTAATCCTTTAAAGGAGAGAAAAGAAACACTGTAGTTATCAGCATTCAAAAGGCAAGACACAGGCTTAAATGTATGCAAAGCCTTGGAGAGACTGAAGAAATTTACTGACTATATTGCAGAAAGCTTCTGACAGGCGCATCGCGTCTTTGAAAGTAAGATTTGAATTATTAAAGCTGCCTTTGTTTATTAAATTGAGCCTCCAGTGAGGAGATTATGTGAAGAAATGGCACAAGGCTCGGGATGTATTGGGCATAGTTTTAACGGGTATTGGAACTAAATTTACCTTGTTGGGCTACTTCAGTAAATGCTTCGGAAAAAGAAAATTCAGGTTTTGGGTGGGTGGTAGGTGGTGCATTTGCTGTCTTCCTGTAGCAAAGAGACCTCATTTTACGGAGGCCAGTTTGTTTGTAGCAAAGGGTAACCTCTTTAAAATAAAAACACTCATAGGCAAGCACATGAGCAGAAGATATGTTGTTAATTTGTAAATCTAGGAGTACACGGGCAAGGCTGGGAGCTAAAGGAGAATGCAGCTACGCAAAGTCGGGGGTGGGGGTTGGGGCTGTTTCAAATCCTCCTCTAAGAGTTAATGATACGGTGCTTGAAGTACACTAAAAATAACTTGAACTGAAATGTTGAAGTAATCGCACTTCTAATGTTTTTTCATATAGCTATTTTTTTCCCCTTTGATTTACGCACATCACATGTCTGATATTACGCACACAGTGGTCTAACATCCAGGGAAGTGTAGGCCACTGGATTTTGAAATCTTTCATCACAATATTCATTTTTTCCCTCATTTATTATTTTTCCAAGCACTCTTGTCCCTGGGCTCTGTTGACCTTACATCTGTTGGACTGAAATACAAATATGCAAAAGTAATAAAGTAGACAGGGAAAAAAAATCTCAGCCAGTATTTTGAGACCAGCACAGCCACTACAAAAAAAAAAAAAAAAAGCACTGCAGAGGAGCGTCTTTAATTGAGACTTGGTCCTAAAACTTAGTGAAGAATTTCTGGGCTCGGGTTATGTCTGCAGTCCAAGTGCAGACAGCCGGCGTTCGTTCAAGGTTAGACTCGCTCTCCTATTTTTGCTAGCTTTTCATGTTACGGCGATTCCTTTTATGCAGCTTCTCAACTGGAACTCGATAATGGTTTATTTAAAACCGGAATCCTTTTAAATATGGGGTTTAAAGTGGAATTCTTCAAAAATGGTTAATGAAAGCCCTACGTTTTATGATACCGCCAGGCAGATGTCGGGATTTACTCTTCAATTAGGTAGGATTGCGGTGGGGATAGCAGATTAGACTTCTTTGCAGCTGATGTGCTGCCTGGAGGAAGTGACATTTATGCTTTTGATCCTTCAGTGATTCTGCATGTCAAGAACTGAGCCTTGAAATTCGTCAGCAGTGCTGCCTTAAGAGCAAGCAGTGGATTTTTAACAGAGAGAAAAATTTAAGAACTAGAAGCAACAGCAGGTGCTTAAACACTTTAATTTTTTTCCCCTTTTTTTTTTCCCCAGGAAATTGGGAAGGAAGATTAGCCTCATCTAACTTACTCCATATTTGAAAAGTTAGAAATCTGAGATGCATTAGAGTTTGGAGACCTTCATTTGATTAAGGTAAGATTATTTGAGGGAAATCCTGTCTTCCGCTCATCTCTTTCTGTTTAATTTTGTGGGGGTTTTTTGTTTTTGTTTTTTAACTCCTAATTAGAGTTGGACTTTAATGCATTTAAAATGTGGAGAGAACCCTCCACATTTAAATGGTTAATGCTCATTCAATTTAGTAACTTCCAGCTGCAAAAGGCATATGGCTCTGTATTTACAGACGGTGTCATGTGTTGATAACCAGATTCTGTTTGCCCAGAGGAATGAAAGCAGGCTGCTTATCACAAGGACTAACCCAGGGTGATGATAGTGTGTTCAGGCAGAGATGAGCTGGTTGTTTTTATCTTATTAGTTGAACGTCTCTCATGCATGAAACTGAATCAGCAATTTTTTTTCATCTGGTTGGGAAGCTCAGTAACGACCGAGGGATGGAGGGAGGGAGAGAAGCGGTGGTAATGTCCTTCCTCTAGAGGTGTAAGAGTTCGGTATCGTTGCTGATGAAACTTGAGATCAGGTAAGCAGTACCCTGGGTATAGTGGGAGAACAAAATTGCTCAAGTGTTAATTGAGTGTTTGTGTGAAACCCATTTCAGTTCTGGGTCTGAGAGTGGATCTGCGCATGGGCAGGTCTGGCCCAGTTTGGTTTTCTTTGCAGGGCTGTGCGTTGGTTTTATTATCTTGCACGTTGGGTTGAAAAAATGGATGGTGATCATTCCTATCAGAAAGACAATGCAAGAGGGAACATGGAAATTATATACAATTGAAATGATAGACAATATAAAAATGATATACAAATATGCAGACTTGAAATTGAGTACCCTTTCCCCAGAGGCTTTATGTTTAGATAGTTTTTAACATAACCTTTTTAACAAATGAAGCCTGACTTGTTAAGGATTTTTAATATGCCATTGAAAAGTTGAAAGTCTTTCTTTTGGTGGGATTTGCATTTAAACCATGTTGGTATTAGTGTGTGGTATTGCTGGCCACATGTAATTTTAGAAAACCAAATTGCAAAGGAGGAAAACCAAAATTAAAGACTAGCAAACCCTGTCTTGAATTCCCAGTGCATGTCTCTGGCATGTTCTGGCTGGAAGATAAAAGCAGTATTGGAACTACTGTTCCAACAAAGTAATTTCAAAATGTCTTGTGTTGATTAAAGGAATAATTTTTGCACAGAAGATTAAAGTAACTTACAGTGCCCTTTTTATGTTGTTAACTATTTTATCAAATCTTCCTTTTTTTTTTTATAATTAAACTCCATGCCATGGTTTGATTTGGTTTAAGGAGCTTCTTCTGAGTCTCAGAAACCTGAAGAGAAGTTAACGTGTTGGCAGTCTATACTGGTGTACGTGATCTGTCATTTTGAATTACTTTGTGCTGCAGGACTGTCAGATGAGAGAGGGAGTTTAAAACATCTTATTTTTGTATTTGGAGATGAACAGAAAATAGTATATGACTTAGTAATTCCACTCCTTAATTAAGATGGCAACAAAGCACATTTCAGTGGAGAGACGAATATCTTCCAAAGTCGCAGTCGCTGTATTTGTATTAAAAAAAAAAAAAAAAAAAAAAAAAAAAAAAAAGCATCCATTTTGTGTCGTATTGTCCTATCTTCGGCAGTTCCTAATGAGCAGAGGAAGGCAGCAGATCCTTTTCAGTTTTGTACCCGTTCCCGAAGTGCTCAACATCATCACTTTCTGAAATTCTCTACTAAGTCTGCTTCTGACTTGCAGAAGAAAAATGATTTGTCAAACTAATCGCAGTCCTCAAACCCTTGCAAACTTAACTGCGTGTAGAATGTGCTTGCCTTTTTTTTTTTTTTTATTAACTAGGAGGCAATAGAATTTGAGAGAGTACTCCTATTTTGTGGGGAAATAAAGTTTTGCTGCCAGGTTTTAAATAGATATCCTCTTAAACAATCTGCTTATGCAGGCACCAGGAGTTTTATATTTAAATTGGAATAATTTTTTTTTTAGTATGAAAGTGCTTGCAGATCTGAATTGTGAGGGATAGATGAAATTAAGCTGCAAAAGCACTGATGGCAATCTGCAAAGCTTTAATGTGTTAATGTAGCCTAGGCATTATACATATTTAGAAGCAGTCTAGATTGAATCCTGGAGAAAAGGCAGAGTTATTCATAGACTCCTGTCTTGGGCCTGTTTCTTTCTAAGTGATGGATGGTATAGAAGAGTAGTGTGAAGGAGCTGCTAAAGATTATTTTGCTGTAGGTAGAACTGTATCAGACATTAATTGCCCCAAATTCAGTATTGGCTTAAAAAAAAAAATCCTCCCATGGAGGGGAAAAAGGGAATGAATGATGTTTGTAAAATGCCTTAGCTTTGTGTAAAGACCCTTTTTTTCCCTTCATGAATTATTCAGTTGTTCAAGTCTGTTATATTGCAGTATTTAATATATTTTAAATGACATTGAATCAGTTAATATGGTGAAGGGGAAAGACCTGGGTATATTGATAAATTCTCTGCCAGTGTGCAGCAGCAGTGAAGAATGGGTTGTTGACTTGAAGTGAAAGATGTTTTCTGCCCAAAATATTCCACAAGTGCAAGGATGATTTTGTTATCCCATATTTAAGGCTCTTAAGAAGGCCAAGTTTAGGTCTCTGGGGCAAATGTCCATATGCTTTAATGTTTTAGCACAATCCGGTCTTGATTCTGGCCAGTGCTTTTTGGTGTGTTGCAGTGGAAAGGAATATTGATAGGACTTCAAGGAGACTGAATGTGAATAGGGAATGAGCAATAATGGATTTGTAGTCAAAGAGGAACCCTGAAGCATTAATAAGAAATTAGATCACGAGGTGTTGTTAAAAGAGTTTTAACGTTTCTCTCCCTTTTTTTGAGTGTGCGTGCTTGACTACAGAGAAGCAGGAGGCTATGAAAATACCTGTAAGGTTGTCCGTGTGGTGTTGCTTGGTTTTATTTTCTTGCACCACCATCTTACCCCTCTCAAAGATTTTATTTTATTAAAAAAAAAAAAAAAAATTTAAACTCTATATCATGGAATTCAGCAGTTCTCAGATCTGTTGGTCCCATGTTGTGGTCTTGTGTAATAGTCATGGCAAGAGTACAGTGTTTTGTGCACATGTGTAAGAGATGTGTTCCTGCTTTAAAAGTAAATGAGTGAGAGTGTGTGTGTAAAGACAAATACTTTAAGGTGGACTTTTTTTTTTCTAAAATGGTTGGCACCTGTTTGTAGTAGTTTTGCTTGGTTTTCACTTGCTAGCACGTTAGTTAGAGTATTGCAGCAGTATTTCCAGTATGGCACCTTTAATGGAGGGCTCTGGGGATAGCCGACTGTGTTGGTGTAACCCATTTGGGTATGTCCTTTCCAGCAGACTGGATTTAGGGGATTTTGAGTAGCCAGATAAGTCTCAGGATCTTTGGTTTGGTCTTTTTTCATCTTTCTTTTCTGTAGCATCCTCCCTGTCTGACCAGTCTGCCATCTCCTAACCCAACTGAATTGGAGACAACTAGTCTCCGTTGGTGGTAAAAGTTCTCTCCCTTTTAGCAGCCTCTGTTAGCAGTTCCAGAGCTACTCATCAATTTAACCTTCTTTCTTGGCCAGGTTGGAGCTGGTGTCTCGTGCTGCTTTAATGATGCCTAATAGAAACAGAGCCTCTGTTTGTCTGTCTTTACCTTGGGCAGAGTCCTAGGAAGCAGTTTGGTCCAGCTGCCATGAATGGTGCGCGTCTGAACTTCAACAACAGTCGTGATCAAGCTACCTGAAAGCAGGTGGTGCATGAATATCTCCTGTCCCCCACCCCAATCCTCCCGAATGTACACTCTCTGTATCAATATGTTTTGATTTCTTTGGTTTTCTTTTTATTTCTGCTTGAGCTTCCAAGTCGCACTCGATCTGATCCAGCAGCCTCTGAAACAAGAGTCTTTTTAGGACAGTCTCGTCTAGTTCGAACAAGAAAGGAACATCACTAGCTTTGATGTAAAAGCGTCCAACATTGTACTTGCGACGCTCATGGATACTAGGGCAGGTAGTGGTCAGGGGATAGGGCATTCTAGATATGCCCTGTTCAATGGGCGAGATGGACCCTGGTCTGACCCAGGACAGCTCATGTTTGCTTCCACCTCCTTGTTCCCTGTGAACTTCAGTATGGCATCCTGGTTAGGGGAGAACAGTTCAGTCCAGTTTTAGACCTCCCTGCCAATGTGTCCTGTTTCCCTCACTTGAGATGCATATTGTTCAATTAAATACCATGATTCACAGAAAATGAGGGTTGGAAAGGACCTCAGGAGGTCACATCTAGTCAACCCCCTGCTCAAAGTAGGACTAGCCCCAACTACATCTTCCCAACCAAGGCTTTGTCTAGCCGGGTCTTTAAAAACCTCCAAGAATGGAGATTGCACCACCTCTCTGGGTAACCTGTTCCAGTGCTTCACCACCCTCCTAATGAGAGGGTTTTTCTCAGTATCCAACCTCAACTTCCCTTGCTGCAGCTTGAGCCCATTGCTCCTTGTGCAGTCATCTGTCCCCACTGAGCACGGTCCAGCTCCATCCTCTTTGCAGCCCCCCTGCAGAGAGGTGAAGGCTGCTATTCAATCCCCCTCGGGCTTTTCTTCTACAGACTATGTAAACCCATTTCTCTCAGCCTCTCCTCACCGGTCATGTCCCCCAACCATTTTTGTTGCCCTCTGCTGGATGCTTTCTAACTAGTCCACATCTGTTCTATAGTGGGGAGGTCACAGCTGGACACAGGACTCCAGATGTGGCCTCCTCAATGCAGAAGAGAGGGGAATTATTATTTTCCTTGATCTGCTGGTAACACTCTTACCGATGCAGCCCAGGATGGAGCTGCTGGCTCATGTTCAGCCTCTTGTCCTCTGTCACCTCCAGATCCTTTTCTGCAGAGCTGCTGCCCAGCCCATGAGCCCCAGCCTGCACCAGTGCATGGGATTACTCTATCCTAAGCACAGGACTTTGCATTTGCCCTTGTTGAACCTCATGAGATTCCTTTTGGCCCAATCCTGCAATGGGTTGAGGTCTCTTTGAATCCTAGCCCTACCCTCCAGCATACCTACTACTCCCTCTGGCTTGGTGTGTCATCTGCCAGCTTGCTGCAGGTGCGCTCCATCCCATGTTCCAGGTTGTTAATGAAGATATTGAACAAAATTGGCCCCAGGACTGACCCCTTACTTTTATTTTAGGCTTCCTTGCTCCTACCTGAGACTTCTTCCTGGGATAGACTGTCCTTAACTTTTCTTCACAGAACATCCCCTTTCTCCTTCTCCTTGCTAGGACTTCCTATGTGAGCTCTCTTTCTTAGATTAGGTAATGTTGTATTACAGTGGTTTTCAACCTTTTTCATTGTGGACGCCTTAATTTTTTTTGAATGGAGGTAAGGACCCCTTTGAATTGTGAATACCCACACTTGCATATTTTTGATTGATCATAGTCTTCTTTTGTGGACCTTGTAGACATAGTCGGTGGACCCTCAGGAGTCCATGTTGCAAGTTGCAAACCACTGCTCAGGGTGGATTTGATTTAAATCAAATCAATTTAAGCTACTGGTCAGGAAGCCTCATTTTCTACAAAAAGTGCATTCTTGTTGTTTGTTATCTTTTATTCATTTGACTTCTTGAAACTTTTGTACTTTTAGAGAGAGGTAAGGGCTTGATTGTGTGTACACAAACTTGCATTGAGACAAGTGAGCGGATGGGTAGGTAATCAGGTCTGTTCTCTCTCATCTCCATATATTGCTGTTAACAAGGCTGTGATCTCTGGAGACACCAATCCATAGTTTGAGAACTGAAACTAAGCATCACATTGATGCTAAATGGGAACTTCTAGACTGAGCACCGAGTCCCATTGGATTTTCTTTAATCTTGACTAATCTATAGAGAAGCCTCTGGGAACCCCATGAGATTGGGCCCCTAATATAGTCCATGGCCTGTTGTGACCTATTTATAAAACTCTTCTAAAAAGGTTACATGAATATATTGTCTCAAATATTATATCATTAGAAGTTATAATCCTTATTCCATGATGATATCTTTGTGCTTTAACATATCCTAAATTAAAACTATATAGAGGTTTTTGTAAAAAGCATCTTAACAAAAAATACAATTAAATATAAAAAAAAATCTGATTTAACTTTTAAAAAAAAATTTTTATTAAAAAAAAAATCATTATTATTATTATTATTATTATTATTATTTATTTATTTATTTATTTATTTATTTATTTATTTTTTTAATCGACCCTGCCAGTGCTATATCATATTAAGGGTAGAGTCAAGAATGATTTCTCCAGAACTCCTTTGCCGAGCGCGGCGCCTGCAGTGTTTGTTTTTTTCCAGAAGGAGCAGCTTGGAAATTTCCACAAAAACAAATTCACATTTTTTATTTTGTGTACTGTGTTCAGCTCCTTCCCAGTGGTGGTGAGCCTGGCCGCCTGTCAGGGGCAGTGTCCAAGCATGCATTCCTTCAGCTGCTGGACAAGTGCCACATCATCACATTTTAATACCCTAATGCACAAGTCAGGATTTCTCTTTGAACACTTCACAGAAGCAACTTTAAAGGCTGTTTTGATGTGTGCCTACTTTATTGCAAGTAACTAAATGTGCTTTTAAACTGTTACACAAATGATAGGCCTCATAAATTATACTTTAAGTATGTATGACATGCAGGAAATTAATGATATTAGAATTTAAACTCTCATGTTGGTACAGGCCTTGGAAGATATCTGGAATACAAATAAAAGCACCACCCTCCCCCAATTCATAAGCATTTCTTGGCCTTTTCTAGCAATCAAAGGATCCTTATTTATTTATTTATTTATTTTTTGTAGGCTTTGAAATCTTAAATGTTGAAAGCACCAAGAAGAAATGACTATCAACTTTGTACTGAACTTGGCTTACAAGGCAATATTTTTGTCTAATACAATATTCCATCTTCTAAAATCCCCTGAGACGCAGCTAAAGGCCAAATGTGCAAATGATTTTTCAGTGTCATATGTACAAAACCTGAAGTACCTGTGTGGGTTGGGGAGACAAGGTTCTTTGGGTAAATCTGATATCTTTTATTAGATTAGCTCGAATGCTTGGAAAAAAATTCTGCTTTGCAAGCTTTTGGGTATAAATACCCTTTATCAGGCTGAGGAAGGAAGGGTATTTATACCCAAAAGCTTGCAAAGAAGAATTTTTCCAAATATTTGAGTTGGTCTAATAAAAGATATCAGATTTACCCAAAGAACCTTGGCTGCCTGTATCCTTAGATCAACACTACTACAACCGATATCCTTGTGTGGGTTGGGGTGTTTTTCACATCCCACTGTATATTCTGATAGTCATAAATGTTTGGGTCGGAAGGGACCTCAGTAGGTCATTGAGTCTGACCCCCTGCCCCGGGCAAGAAAGAGCGCTGGGGTCAGACGACCCAGCCAGGTACATGTCCAGGCTCCTCTTGAAGACCCCCAAGGTAGGGGATAGCACCACCTCCCTTGGAGCCCCTTCCAGATTCTGGCCGCCCTTACTGTAAAGAAGGTCTTTCTAATGTCCAGTCTAAATCTGCTCTCCTTCAGTTTGTGGCCATTGTTCCTAGTTACTCCAGGGGGTGCCCTAGTAAATAGAGCAGCTCTGATTCCCTGCTGCCCTCCCCTGATGGATTTGTAGGCAGCCACAAGATCACCTTTCGGCCTTCTCTTGTGAAGGCTGAAGAGATCCAGGTCCCTCAGTCTCTCCTTGTAGGACCTTGCCTGCAGGCCCCTAACCGTACAAGTGGCCTCCTCTGAGCCCTCTCAAGGTTGTGCACATCCCTCTTGAAGTGCAGGGCCCAAAACTGGATGCAGTACTCCAGCTGCGGTCTGCGCATAGAGGGGAAGCATCACCTCCCTGGACTTGTTTGTCATGCACCTGCTAACGCATGATAAAGTGCGGTTAGCTTTGTTGATCACTTCATCACACTGACGACTCGTGTTTATCTTGAAGTCAACTATGACTCCAAGATCCCTTTTTGCTGCTGAGAAGGTCATCCCCCAGCTTGTAAGTATGTTGGTGAGGTTTTTTGCTGAGGTGCAGCACTTTGCACTTGTCCTTGTTGAACTGCATCCTATTCTGTTCTACCCACCTTTCCAACCTGTCCAGATCCACCTGGATCCGTTCCTTACCCTCTGGTGTGTTTACCTGTACCCCATAATGTGGTATCATCTGCAGACTTGAACAGGGTGCTCTCTACGCCCTTGTCCAAGTCACTGATGAAGACCTTAAACAACACTGGTCCAAGGACCGAGCCTTATGGGACTCCACTGCCCGCATCTTTCCAGGTCAATATCAACTTGTCTTTCACCGCTCTCTGGGTGCGACCCCATAGCCAATTTGCCACCCACCTGATATTTGTGCACCTACATCAGTGTGTACCTGTTACCCACTTCTGGATGCATATAAAAATATTTTTTTTGTTCTAGAGTAGAGAAGTGCCCCTAAAGTGGGAGTTAAACCATGTAATTGCTGGCTATTCCTTACTTCTGCAGAAGTATATGCCAAGTAACAGTTGGGGAAACTGAGCAAAGCCCAAATCTTGCCGGATTGTCTTGTAGCCCTCTTGCTCCCTTTAATGCTGAGAACCGTCTCGGGCATGTTATATATGCCACTAAAGTGATCATTGCCTGTTTCAGTCCTTTCTTCTGTCCTGAGCTCCACCATTTCTGTGAAAGTGTTAGGCCCGTCCAAATCAAAGAATGGAAATAACATTGTGGTCAAATGGGGATAAGGAAAAAACTTATTCTTCTGTGTCCTGCAGTGCGTTTTTGGCTGTAGGTGCTGCAGGCAATTCAGGGTCAATCTTAAAAATACAAGGGAAAATAAATCCTGTCAGCATAGTAACTGTTGACAAAATAATGGAGAAACCTGAAAAAAATATTCCTTTTTTTAATTTTTTTTTAGTGATGTGTTTGGGAAAGAACGGGAAGGCTTCTTTTGTTCTACTTGTCTTTTCCCTTGGCAGCATAGCTGTTTTCTCCCTGTTCTTTCTGGAGTTGCCAGCAGGCAGATTATTCTCTTCTCAGTTGATAGGGTGGGGTGTGCGCAGATCTCTAACGAAGAGCATTTCTTTCAGGTGTTAATCAGGAGATGGAGTTACCCTCGGATTAGCAGTAGCCTGTTGGTGCCGTCACCTGCTTGAAAGCCAACACGCACATCAGAAAACGCAGTTAACAATTGTTGCAGCAGCTCTGTTTGCCTGCCACTGGCTCTGTGTCCCCATTTCTCCTGGAAGTTCATATTTCCACCTGGCAGTGAACCTCTTGGCTAGAAGGGTGTTAATTTCCAAATATATTCTGGTCCAGGTGGGAAGGAGGCAGGATACAGTGGAGATTTATCGTGGTGCAGCTTGGTTCTCTGCATGCTTTCATCTGTCATTGGGGGTTTAGTGTCTGATTGAAGCAGCCTGTGGCTGAAGTTTCGTTTTGAGCCATGCTTCAGCTCAAACAGTTTTTTTTCTCCACATTTCCACAAATTGCAGCTGTACTTGTTGGTACACAGATAGCAAGAGATTTTTGCAATTGGCACTGCCTAGCCTTCTGGCAAGTCATTCACATCTAATTAGTTTTAATGATGTAAAATGCGCGGAGTAGATTTTGTTTACATCTGTGCCTAGATCTTTGAAGCACATTGGGTTTAAGTCTTTAGGTGCCTTGAGATAAAGCTGTCAGCTTGAGAATGTAGGTTTAGAAATAACCTGTGTGTATGCATCTAAAATGAATTTCCCCTTCTTGTTCTGTTCAGGATGGCAGCAGCCGTCGTGGGAAGAAAGGAAAGAGCTTCCTGTAATGTGGACTTGCTTCTAAACAAGTTGATGTATTTAGGGGTATAGGTTGTAGCCATGGTGGTCTAAGGACATAGGCAGACAAGGCTCTTTGGGCAAATCCAGTATCTTTTATTAGACCAACTCAAACAGTTTGAAAAATTCTTCTTTGCAAGCTTTTGGGTACAAACACCCTTCATCACACTGAGGAAGAGGACAGACCAACTGCAGATGCTTCCTCAGCTGGATGTATTTAAGCATTTTTTAAAACTTTATTAATTAATTCCACTATGAAAATAATAAATTTAACATTTAAAGACACGTACCATTCTCTAAAATGGGAGTGGGGGGTGCAACCTGTAGCACACATGGCATGCAGCAGACCAGAGGAGGGGACAGGTAGCACGGTGGCAAGTAAATCAGGGAGCAGAAAACAGAGCAGCAGATTGGGCAGGGGAAAGGGGATGGGAGTGGCACTTGGGGAGGGTGTGGTGCTATCAGAAAGGTGGGCCCCCGCTGCCTTAAAATATATATGGAGACAGATATTTTAACTTCCGTCAACAGTGCTCCCTTAACTCAAGTCTGTGTCCACAGGCTAATGGTCTTTTCTTCTTTTCCTTTCAACCGCTGACAGTTCCTTTATGTTTCAGTCAATGTTAAGCTTTTGTGTTTCTTCATCTCTATTTAATAATTTGCCACCTCTCTTCCTGCTGAACTCTGTATAATACCAATCTCACTATCTTCTACTCATCTCTGCTTTTACATTTTAAATGTATTCCTCAGTGTAACCTTTTAGAACTTGCACTTTCCTTAATACTCAAAGTTTCTTCAGCTTTCTGGTTTGGAGGCAGGAGAAGATTCTTCTTCTTTTTAACAGCAGATTCCAAAAATTTCCATCCAATTCATAAATATGATTTTCCTTCTCCCATGTAAAACATTGAGTTGATGGGACAATTTTCCCATTGCTTAAACCTTCCCAAACTTTTGGAACCACTTAGTGATTTTAGGGGTGTCATTTTTCTCTTCCAGGCCTCTGAAACTAATTTTAGCAGTCATTAGAGAATGAGTGATTAATTCCTTATGATCCTTATATATTGCAGAGTTCTCAGAAGAGGATGCCAGTTGTCAGATAATCCCTCATTGTTATTTCACTCTCAATATCTCCAGCTTTCTTCCAAAATGGTTTGATTCTGGGCCACGACCACCACATGTGTGGTAGGATCTTTCTGACAGACCGTGCTCCTTCTGGCATTTCCCCATCCTGTACCATAAATGCATTTAATGTGAAGTGAGGTGAGATACCACAGATATAGGACATTAAAAAATATTTTTCTTTTACAATCCTGCAGAAGAACACGTGAGGACCATGGTTTCAGATGAGTCTCCCATTCTTCAGCACTAATTTCTGATTCAATGGGCACATCTACCCATCGCCCTAGGGCTACATAACGAGGCGCTATGTCACCATATGGTGCACTACAGCGATGTAGAGATCACATGGGTCTACACATGGTCGCCAACTCTGTTGCCATAGCAGCACACTCCCTGGTTACAACGTGCCGCTACGGTGACATAGCAGCAAAATTTAACCGTGCGCCGCACACGCGGCACAGTAACTGCCCATATTGCACCATGCTGTAGTACTTACAAAAGGAAGTAGTAAAGCATGGTGCCATAGCAACACTGCTGTACAGCAGCGTATAGATGCGCCCAATGTCAACTACCCACTTTGCCATAAACTTTGTTTTTTCTTCTGAGTGCTTATTTAAAATTGCTTTATGTAACACAGACGCACAAGCCTGTTGTTTCCTAAGTGTGACCAATAGTTTCTCCAATTCTGTCAAATTTCTACAGAGGTTGACCTTTCTTTGGGAATGTTTTGAAAAGTGTCTTAAGTTGCAGGTATTGAGAAGAGGAGATTTTAATGTTGCGTTTCTTCAAAAGATGTCAGTATATTATCATTGAATAACCGTCCAGAATTTATGATGTCAATATGTTCCCAGATATTAAAGTTTCCTAATAAATTATTAGCATTAAATTCAGTACCATGTGTACTGCTAAAGGTGATGGGTATGAGCTTAACTTAGGATAACACAGATACTTTTTTTTTTTTTTAATTGTTCTCATAAAAGAGTGATTTATATATTGAATTTGGTCTGGAAGATTTCTTTAGCGATCCTAATATATTAAGTCAGACTGTTGAACGGTATGTTTGCTCTATCTTCACCCAGTGCGTCCTGTGAATTGGTGTTATCCAATACACCAAATTTCTAAATTGGCTGGCTAAATAATGATATTTAATGTTTGGAAGCATCCGTTTCCTCATTTGCCAAGGTCTTTGTAGGATGGGATTTTGGAATCTATGTTTCTTATTTCCCCAAATAAATGTATTTATTATAGTCTGCCACTCATCTAGAAGATTTGTTGGCATTATTATAGGTAGTGTTCAGAACAGAAAATTAATTCAAGCTAGAATATTTATTTAAACACTTTTAAATTCTCACTTCTTCACTCTTTTGATTGCATTAATTTAAAATGTGAAATCTTATCACTTGCTTTCCAGCAGTTCGAGCTAGTGTTGAGAAACATAATTTAGACTAGTTAATTGCATTTTTGGTTATCATTTAGTAACTTATCTTACTGGAGTCAGTAATATAATTGCTTAGATCTGTTGCTTGAATTTTTTCTTTTTTAAAGATTTTTTTGCTGGAAGGTCCCAGAAAGTTGCATGCAGTGAGGGAGTGAAAATGTGCATGTGTGTAATTCTTTTATGTGAAGGCCGTTCTGGTTAATTGATGAGCTGACAAAGACCTACATTAATCCTTAAAAGTATTTGAAGCTGTACGTTCATGTTGGGAAAACAGAGTTCATCTATGCTTCTTTCTGGCTAAGCACCTCCTTAAATTAGTGAAGAAAAAGCAATTTTCTATATTACAAGGAGTTATTTCTGATATATTTTATTTGTTGCACTTTAAAGATCTTAGTTAAAATTACCTAATCAAGTGGACAGTATTTTAGTTTGGGATGCAATTACTTTGCCCAATAAAATGTACAAGACCAGGCCAATATATCACATATAGAGGAGATTTAATTGCTTAGGGTTATTTGACAGACGATTCCGTTCTTCTGTAATTGGGTTTTCCCAGTGTCTAGAACGGAATAATCTGTAACGCTGGAAACTCGAGTAAACAGGAAAATGCAGCCCCTGACGCCTTCTTTAGAAGATGAATATGGTTATTAGCATCTTATCTGGCGGCTTTTGCTAATAGCATTTTTGGACAAAATATACTCGTCTCATTTAACATTTTTTGACGGATGCGAAGCCTTTAAAACATGTTTCCTGTAACATGATGCTAACTTCAGCGTAAATGCAAATTGCTTTCAAATCAGATTCATTGGGCTACTGCTCTGCTGTTTGGATTTTATATACAGACTTGTGCGCTTATGAAAGCATTTGGTCTGTACCATGTAATGAAGATTTTTGAGCCAGGCCCTTTACCTGGGATGTCATTTTGTGGGTATTGTCTGCTCAGAGAACAGAGACTATTAGCAAAAATGAAGCCTCCGTGTGTACCCACATATTGATACCACACATTGATGTGATAGCACTCCTGCTTTTTCTTTTCCTTTGTCAAAAAAGTATCTTTTCAGAGGGTCAGGAAGCACCTAGTGACTTTTTTTCTTCAATAGATGCCTTTGTATTCTTAATACATATGGCAGTGCAAGCTGCAAGGTCTTCTATGTTGCACTTTTCTTCTTATAATTATGCACTCACCCTCAGTTTTGTCCAAATACTACAAGGCACAGCAGGGCTGGAGACTAGTTTCTTTTCCTGTCTATGATGCTTATCGCTATAGTACTTGAATGCTCAGGGTGCCCACAGGAGGAGATGTAAGCAGGCGGGGGAGTACTGGGGATTCTGGGAGACTTTGTGCCCCCTACTCTGCCCCCCCCCCCAACCTGACTTGTTTTGGCCTCATGCTAACAGAAGAATGCTTGGGGAACGGTGGCCTGCTTCTCCACCATTTTGAGGGTTTTGAGGAAGGTTGGCTAACTTGGGAAATGGAGTTCCACCTTGGATTGGGGCAGGAAGGGGTTTAAAGAACTCCTTGGGAATGAAAGACCATCCCAACATGCAAGAAACATTTGCTTTAGTCTTCTAGTACAAGCATCTAGTTGTGTGTGCATGTACGTGCATACCTTCAGGAGGAGGTTTGGATTAGCTCCTAAATCCTGGTCGTTATTCCAGAATGGCATGAGTTGTTACCCTACCCAGAGCGGGTGGGAAGGACAGCTGCCTTCAAGGTGCTATCTGCTCTCCAGGACCCGGTAGGATTTGCCATCTCTTGTCACATGAACAGTGACGAAACAATGGCCATGCTGCTTCCTTGGGAAATTTAATCCTGCTTCGTGCTAGCCCCACACGGCATCCTGGGCTGATTTGGCAACGCATATTAACGGAGACTAACAGTCTGCCTGGGAGCGTGTACTTTTCTTTCCCTGGTGGTGACAGTAATACAGAGACATTTTGGTTAAGGCTTTCAACGGCAGCTAGTGGTTATTTGTGTCCTCACTTGAAACCTCCCAGAGGCCTAGCTTTTCCTGTGGTTATCAGCACTGCTGTGAAAGAAGGAAAATCATTCAATAAAATTATATTTGAATTTAAACTGCTAGATATCAGTAACAGTAAACGGAGTGCTCATTAAAGTAAAATAGCATATAAAAAAAGCCTAAAGTTCAGCCCCTTTATACTTGTGTTTGGGTCTTTCCATTGACCAAGGAAGTAGAGGCCAGAGTAATCTTCCTTCCATTTTTGTCTCTAAGGCTAGGGACATGAGTTACACAAACAGGTTTAAGTGATCAGAAACTGGTTTAAACCTGTAACAGAACATAAGTTCAGTGTACATAAACTGGTTTCAAAATGGCCGAAACTGGTTTAAGATAAACCTGGATGAATGCAATATTGGACTTAAATGATTTGGGTCAAACCAGTTTATGCATTTGTCCCAGACCTCTTCCTAGTTCAAGTTAAACCAGAGTCCTCCGGCATCCCAGCATGCTTTGCAGCCCTTGGCAGGGCACCACCCCTCTGCTCTCTATCCCAAGCAGGGTTGGGGACATGGCCAGATGTCGTGGCATGGCCCAGTTAAGGCAAAGTGGGCAGGGAGGGGGTTAATTCTTCCCTCCTTTCCCCCTCCCCTCCCCCCCCAATGCAGCCAGCAGGGATGGAGGAAGGGGCTGAGTGGAACCAGCCTGAGCTGTGGGGCCAGGGCCATCCCCAGCAGCTGTGGCTCAGTAACAGCCTCTCCCTGTGCCCAGCCTGGGCTGGGCTGGGCTGTGCAGCACTGCACAGAGCCCTCCTCCCCACCCCGTGGCGGAGGGCAAGAGGAAGGAGGAGCGGGAAGAGTCCTCATCTGGGGCTGGGCAATGGAGCTGTGCGCCCATATTGCTCCCAGCTGTCAGGGACCTGCTGTGGCAGGCAGGGCTCTTCCTCTCTTCCTTGTCCCCTGTTCCCCCATCTTCTGAACCTTTGCAGGCCAGGGTTGGGGTTTAAAACCCTCTTCAGTCTTATTCAGGCCTGGCCATGCCCTCTCCCCGTCCTCCGCAACCCAGCTTCCCTGTGGAAGGGAAGGGAGGGCTTCTTCAGCGCCCTGGGGCTTCTGGCCTGAACCACTGCAGGCATGTGCCTGCATTTCTGGAGTGAAAAGTGGATGTCTGTCCACTTGCAAGTCAGTTCAATCTCTGCAGGTTAGGCTAACCTGCAAAGAGTGAATCAATTCAGGCTTGGACTTTTGAATGTCTGTCCTTAGTGCATATGTGCACATTTCTACTACAGCAAATGGCTGATATTGCAGGTGGTCCGCACAAGAACTGGTGTAGGCAGCTGCATCTTCTCTAGATTGAGTGTATAACTGAATGCCTGAACCTGAAAATCTTCCTTGCAATGTCAGTGGCAATTGCTAAAAAGATTTTCCTTGGCACTGTTATTTCTGGAGGTACATGTTCCTGGTATACTACATTTCAACAGCCTGCCTGTTCTACCAAAGACACAGAGAGAAACTCATGTTTTTTTCATATATCTTTTATTCTTGAGTCTTAATTAAACTCATACCTATGACTGTGGGTATACTACATGCTAAATAAAGTGTTGTAAAGTTTTTGGATAATGCTTTTAAACTGTTTTGCCAATAAACTATTTTATAGGAGATCAATAGGTTCCATTTGTAGAGTGATTTAACACAGTCTTTATCTTAATAGCTCTTTTGCCTCTCGTAATGTTATATGGTCAAGATTAATGACTAGGTATAGTATTGTTGTCAGTTTCAACACATTTTTCTTGATATATTTTCATTAGATTAATGATCTTATTGTAGGATGGATGTAAATTTGCCTATAGAACAATCATTATGTATTTGTATTCAGTGTCATTATGATCTTCTTAAAGCTTGGAAATCAATATATATTGACACGGATATACCCAACACTTCCAGAGGAATCTGGGTTCAAGTGATTAGAATTGTTTTATGAAATTAAACGTTAGAAAGTAACAAAACTCAGGCTTTTAGGTCAATGGAGTGAGTGAGGCCTCTCTAAGGCAGAAAGCATCTCCCCTTCCTCTCTAATATATATGCTTAAATGTGAATTTGCCTGCGGGGACTTATAGCTAATTCCTCATGATCTGCAGCTCTCGTGTTGCCTGTGAGCTCCTTGGGTATTTCAAGCTAAGCAGAGTTAAAAGGTTTTAAAAAATGTTCATTTAACCCAGAACTTCTGCAGTTTTTTTTGCCAATAACATCTATATCTATTGTTGCACAGGCTCAGCCTGTTTTGTTTGGGGGCTCAGGTGAGGTGTTTTTTACCACCATAAAAAGGAACGCTTCTGCAAAGAGCTGCTGACTGGGGGAGGGAAAAACAGAAAGTTCCTCTAAACCAGTGGTTTTCACCCTTTTTCCTATTGGGCCCCATTTGCAAAGATGTCTGTCCCAACCCACATCCCTACTGGTTCTGCCAGTGCCTTACCCCCAGTCCCCTGCCTCCCCGGGCCATGCTAGTGTCCCTCACTCCCGATCCGCAGCCCCCTGCCCCACCCAGCCCTGCCAGAGGGGCCCCAGATGTGCCTGTCCTGCTCGGGCTGCCGCGCCACTCCAGGCAGCTTCGTTGTGGCACTTCCTGCCTGCTGAGCAGCGACTTCCGGTCGCTGCACCCTTGCAAGCACGGGCACCGGCTGTGGTGCCACCAGCCCAGCCATGCAACTCCCCTCATCCCCCTCCCCCTGCTAGAAGGGGCAGGTGCCTTCCCACTACCCCTCTGCCCTACTGCAGCTTGCGACCCTTGGAAATGTTTTTGTGACCCACATTTGGGTCGTGACCCATGGGTTGAGAAACGCTGCTCTAAACAGCTCTGAGGACCCTATCTCATTTACTAAATAGAGGGCGACTACCCGTGTTGTGTTTACCAGATCTGAAAGCCATCAAATCTGTTAGTGCACTGCCCTCAGATGGCGGGCCCCTGGGTTTAGAGCTTAGGAGTGGAAGGGACCTCTGGGATTGATCAAGGTCAGTCTCGTATTACGTGCAGCCACGTCACCGAAATCTGTTCATAAACTTGTTAAGCTTCATCTTAAATCTGTTTGGGTGGTTTGCCTCCAGGACAGCTGTTGAAAGGTTTTTCCAGCCTGAACTTATTCCTGGCCAATTGTGCCATGTGCTTTTCTGCCAGCTGTGCCCTTTACCTTAAATCACACTTCTTGCTCCCTTGTGTTTGCCCCAAGGTATTTAGAGCATAGCTGTATCTCAGCCTTCATTTTGCTAGACTCAGCAAGCCTGCCTCTTCTAGTCTTGTCATGTAAGAGACTCTCCATTCTCTTTTGCATCTTCACAGCTAGGGACCTATTTAATTTGAGGTTTCGCGGAAACTGCAAAATCTGGAATTTGTCTGCAAAATTTGCAAAATCAACAACAACAAAAAAACTGAACAATAAAACACTGGCTCCCTAGTGGGAGCCAGCAATCCTTGCTGCTGGGGGAGAGGAAGGTGCTGGTTGGTGGGGCAGCACGAAGGGGTAGCAGACAAGATGACGGATGCCCCCTTGTCCATCCTCCCCCCCGGGGCCTCTCTGCCAACCAGTGCCGAAGGGCGGAGCCACTATGAAATAAGCTCCGCCTGCCATGAGCAGGCCATGAAAAACCCTTTATCTCACTGATTTAGGCAGTTCCCTACTTACAGCTCTTTTCTGTTTCTCATCCTATCTGAATCCATCTTTGTTTAACAAGTGGAGGAAAACTGTGCCCAGTGTTCCCGTTAGAGCCTCACGACTGCTTTGTATGTTAAAGAAATGTCTTGCCTGATGCATCGTAGGGTGGCTTTGTAGACCAATTGGATTTGTAGACAAATTGGAGAGACTCTAGTGGAGTCCAGTGCAAATGGTTCAGGGGCTGGGGGACAGGACTTGTGAGGAAAGGCTGAGGGAAATGGGTTGATTTGAGTCTGGAGAAGAAAAGATGGAGGGGGATTGAATAGCAGCCTTCACCTCTCTGCAGGGGGGCTGCAAAGAGGATGGAGCTGGACTGTTCTCAGTGGGGAAAAAAAACTGCACAAGCATCACAAAGCTGAAGCTGCAGCAAGGGAAGTTGAGGTTGGATATTAGGAAAAACTCTCTTATGAGGAGGGTAGTACAGCACTGGAACAGGTTACCCAGAGTGGTGGTGCAGTCTCCACCCTTGGAGATGTTTAATAGGGCTGTGCAAAGATCCAGAGGAGAGTCTTGTGCCAAGAGCATAAATGAGAATATTTTTAAAAGATTGGATCTGAGGCTGATTCTTGAGGAATTGCTTCCCTCCTGTCTGAGTCCTGTTCCAGCATAGTCTGCCTCTTTGTGAGTCAGTCCCTTGGGATTTCTGCAAAAACTTATCTTCTCTGTTTTAGCTTTTTCCTGACTGCTAGATGCACTTTCTATGGGGTAGCTAGAATGGCTTTTTTTAGTATAGGGTATTGAGTTTCGGAAGTTATTGTACTTCTGATATACTCTTATCTCAAGGGTTCAGATTATAAAGTCAGAGTTGAGATTTGTTCCTTGATGCTGAAATTTGAATTTCCTGTCTTTGACCTTAGCTACAAGCTATTAATAAAGCTGCTGGCAAATAAATAGGAATATTTTGTTAACTTTTCTTGGCAACTTATTTTTCCTGGAAATGAATAATTTTAAAAAGGCATCACTTAACTTACGTATGCAATAGTGAACAATGACTGGAGTGTAGTTTCATAGTTTCATAGTTTCTAGGGTCGGAAGGGACTTGAGCAGATCATCTAGTCCGACCCCCTGCCATGGCGTAGTGTGTGTTCAGGGTGCATAAAATATCTATGGAGGGTAGGGAATGAATACAGGTTTGCAAGTGTATGATATCTGCAATTCCAGCAGATCTTTAATGTTTTTCAATTTTTTTTAAATGAGTAAATGCAAACTGATGCATTGACAGATTTATCTTTACCTCGGTGGAGTCTAATTTTAAGAGCGTTGGAAACTTTATGATGAATATATTTAGCTGAAGTAGTTTATTTGGGGAAAACGTTTCTGTTGTGGCAAGTATTTTTCCTTGGAGGAAAAGCAGTAATAACTGTATTTAAAGGAATGCCGAAGAATGGAGTATTTTAATGTTCTGCAGCGTACCTCCCGACGGATCGCAGATTTCTCTTGCTAGTCTAGACATCCTGCAGTTTTTGGATGTTCTGGGTTATAAGCGACAGCACTCGGTATTGACAGTGCAGTGATGTCAGGGAACAAATTCTTATTAAAATGATACCCGCAGACATGAACAATAAGAATTCTGTTGCCAGGTTAAAGCTGGGTTTGCTTTTAATTAATCCTGAAATCTACACAATTACTGCAAAAGCAGATCTTTATCCTAATGTAAAATCAATAAAAATAATGCAATTTGTATCTATTAAAGTGCTTTAGGAATAGTTAATGCCAAATGTGCTCTTTCTTGATGCCATAGCAACAGGTTTCCTAATAAATTCAAATCAAAGCACTTAAGACTAAAAAATAATAAATTTTGATTTAGTTTCTTTCTGGAGACGATCGATAACATGATTCTTCTTAGGATGCAAATTGTGTAATAGAGAATAGTAATGATACAGCTGTAAATACATTCAGTCTTTCCCCCTCCCCTCTTTTTTAAATTCTAAATTCAGTTTTTATTGTCAGACCAGTTTGGTTAGTCATCTTCAGTAATTATGTCTGTTTAACTAGGTAAAGCTGGTTGGGTGTCATAGCAGAAAATATGGTAGGGTGCAGAGAATATCCTGAACTTGGGTTGCATATTGTAATAATACCTTCGGGCCACGAAAGTTTTACCAAAAGACGGGTGGGCAGCCTTCAGCACAGGTGCTAGAAGTAGCATGCAGCAGACTGAGAAGGGGACAGGCAGTACAAATAAGGCAGGGAGCAGAAAGCAAAGCTGGAAATTGGTTAGGGAAATATGGAGGGAAAAGAGCAAGCAGATCAGACAGGGGGGCACAGGGCTGGGACCAGCAAGCAGAGCAGAAGATTGGGCAGGGGAAGGGGATTGGAGTGGCACTTGGGAAGGGTGCAGGGCTATTTTGTGGCGCACCGGCCAAAAAGGTTGGCCCGTGCTTCCATAAGAGTCGTCTTTTTGGAGGAAGTGACTACCCAGTTGACTGCAAATCAGCTTTATTATTAGAAAAAGATTGAGTTCACGCACGTAGAATCAAATGTGCTAAATTTCCCACTTAAACATTGTGACAGTTATCATGTGCATATAGGTGTGATCCACAGTCTTTATTTACTCTTGCGTCTTTAGCAGCTATGGAAGCTTCCTGTTTCTCCAGCAAAGAGGAAACTTTTTTGTGCCTGTAGTTCAGGAGAAGTTTTTGTTTTTGTTTTTAATGGAAAGCAATTTTCTTATCACAGTTGGATGTTAAGTTTTAAAACAATGTTTTACATTCAAACCTCCCTAAAGCAAGGCTTGGCAGCCTTGTAGCAATGGGAAGCTGCAGTAATCCGGCTTCATCTGAATGCAGCTCCTGCCGTCAGGATAAAATGGCTTGTTGGACTCAATTTTTCCCACGGGCCATGGGTTGCTGGCCCCTGGCCTCAAGTTAACTTTCTCTGTAACTCAATAAAGTTAACTTACTTTGTAAAAGCAGAAGGGAACAAAACAGTTTTCCTCACAATTTTGACTGTGTAATAAGGAGAAAGTGCAGTTTTTGGAAGTTCATCAGCATTTCCTGAAAGGATCAAGGCTGTCACTTGCTTTGGAGCCATTTGTCAAAACTGAGACCAGAAAGAGGATACCTGCTTGCACTCTTACTGGGAAACCCCTTGAGCCACAAAAACAAGGCACCTTCTGTATTCAGGTACTTGGAGGGTCATAAAGCGGTGATGGGGAAACACATTTTTGGGGAAGACCTAATATAAGACTGGGACAAAGTATTAATGGATTCAAGCTGTCAGCATATTGCAATCTCTTGGTGACGGGTGAATACATGCTGTCCTAAATATGTAATATCTTTAGTGCCAATAGACCCTAAAACAGTATGATTTTTTTTTTTTTTTCCAACCAGGGTCCTGAAGTGCCCTGGGTCACCTTGAGATCCTTTTAGGGGTGCCATGGCGTGCCATGCAATGTTAGCACTGCAAAAACAGCTGTCAAGATGATTTCAAATAGGAATTCATAGCGTTGAAAGTATTCTGGCCTGTTGTGGGCATTTTGAGTTCTTTGCAACTGAAGAATTGCTCTCTCAGCTTTCAGGGGGGTGCCATGCGTCTAAAACATTTGAGAGCCGCTGCTTTAAACTAGTGACTTCCCTAATTGCTGAACACGTGATCAAAGAACGTACTTGTATCCCTTGGTGACCTCAGCTCTGTTCTGCAGTCCTGGACTGACAGTCTTTCACCTGCTTAGGAGGGTACCACGAGAGACCCAATCATTGGTTTTCCGTTTTTTCTGGTTTTCCGTTCTTTAGTTCCTCCTTTCAAGGAATGCTGCATACTATAAGCCGTGGAAGCTTTCATAGCAAAGTGGAGATGAATTGTCTGAGCACCAGGTGTTAAGTACTGTAGAAGCAAGGATTTTGATGAACCCAAACATAAAAGGGCTTTTGGTGCTAGTGTCTGACAAATGGATCTGTGAGTTCAGCTAATCTTGTCTCTTGGAAGCACCCGGGGAGAGGAGAAAGTCAAGAGACTTTGACAGCAGCTGCTGTGAACCAAAATAGTATAGTGATGACTTGGTTGATGTATTCGTACCACCGCAATTTAGGAGTGGTGCATGCCGGGCTCTGGTGGTGGTGCACGCCGTGCCGTGCCTGGGGTGCGTGTATCTAGTCTGTTAATAGGGAGACTGAAGGAAGCTAGTAAACCAAATGCTGCCAGAATGCAATCTCAACATCCAGTCCTGTAGTTCCCTTGGCAAGAATATTGCTGGCCGTCTCTGGGGAGCTCTGCCTGAGGGACTAGAGGATTGGGGCCAAAGTTTAATCCAATCAGGCAAAAAGCCCATGGAAGAAATGGAAAACAGCTTTGCAAACCTGGACAAAAGTCAGGCAGCACAGAGAGAGTTCCCCTGCCAGTTCTTTGTGTTGCCACTGTGCAAGAAGTGGTGGCTGCTGCCGTTCCTTTCTTCTTGTTTGTTCAGTGATAACATTAACCAGATCTCTAGCTGGCCTTTTTTTTTTACAAGATCGATGCTATACAGAAAAGCAGGCTATTTATTCCCTGAAGGGCAGCAAAAGAGCTGGATCAGAGCTTGCTTCCCTGTGGGATATAGAACACTTGAGGGCTGAAGAAACTCTATCTCAAGGGTCCTCTCAGAGCACCGTATATTTCTTTATACTAAATTCCAAAATGTTTTGCATTGTAAAGTAAAAATTTTATCTGCTTTGGGAAGCTGAGCCATAGGTCTTAGAGGGGGCTCCTGGATATTGCAAACCTTCCACCTGGGTAAAATATTGAGTGTAAACCCTTGTGCTCCTCTTCTCAAATGCAAGAGATCCAGATTGGCCAGATTTCCCTAATTATTTGATGCCTTTAGTCATACAAGCTATTGAATAGGAAGAAAATTAGGAGCTTCAGAAGGAGGGACTGTTTTATGTTAGGTAACAACTGTCCTTGTAGCAGCCTGTTTTCTTTTTTGGGTTTAAAAAAATATTTCTGATTACTAATCACTGGCTTGAGTACTGGCTTAGGTAAGTAAAGTCTTTTTATGATGGAATCATGTTTTACCTTCATGCTTTGCTCCTTTTTGTTAATAACTTCAACTCATTCTTTTATGTGGGAATAACCATGCAACGTGCCTAATTGGGTGCCTACTTTGCCCTCTCTTTCTCTGAAAATGACTCTATTGAAATTATTGACTTCTCCTTCCTACTGCTGCCTATTTATCCTTTGTCTCGGTTGATACGTGCAGTGGAGCCCAGATGGTTTGCAACCCACACTCACTTTGCAGTATGAGAATGAGTACCTTTACCTTTTGGTTTATACAAACCTATTTTATTCTTGCTTCCAGCAAGTGGCTGTGAACGCCCAGAGCCAGCAGGCTGCAAAGACTGTGCAACGGTATCTCGTGGTTTTGCTTCCACTTAGTATTTGTTTAATACGGCTTCTGTTTCTGAGTGTGCTGCTGCTCTAGCCGGCTCAAGTACTGTGGCGGCCATCACGCCAACTGGGTACACTCGAGAGAAAATGGGACCCTGCAACCTCTATTAATGGGTTTTTGAAGCCAAGGTGGGGGATACAAACTGATGGAAAGAAGCTGGGGCAGATGCCACCAGAAATAGAAGATGGCAGGAGACGTGAGATGCTAAAAACCTAGTGGGGTCTGGTGAATGGAAGGCGAGTCGTCTTGTATACGGGGCCTGGTTCTGCAGGAGAGACTCCGTTTTTTGCCCTGGTATATTCAGATGAAAGCTCTTTGTGCAGTGATCTTGTATATTGAAGATCAGGGTGCAGTACCTTTTTGGGGACAGTGACCCTGTCAGCCCAGCACGGGGAGATTTGCGTTTTCTTGGGAAGTGACTCCTTTGCAGTTGCACTTGATTTAGTATAGTCTCTGTGTGGCACCAACATTTATGAGATAGTGGAGTCAGTAACATTTGCCCCTGTAAAGCTTCACAATCTGGAGCCGGCTGCGATATGGTAAGGTCTTTGTAAGTTGGAGAGAAACAGTTGCATTAAGGATTTAATGGCACTTAAATGCTTTAGAAATTAACTTTCCAATCTGCCCTTCTACCTTTCTGGTAAGGGTCTGTGCAGTGTTTACACTTTGAACTGGGCCGCTCTTGGATGGGAATATCCCAGCTCCCGTTTGCTGGATGGGATTTAATGGAGGGTAAACGCAGCCTAGAGGACGGCATTTTCCTGCACTGCTGGTCCTAAATAACCAGCGATGGTAGCAAGACTTTCTCATCAGACATTACAGCTGTGTCAGATCCCTCTAGGGCACTTACCCTCTATAAAAGATGCAAATAATTCAGCTGTGAAGCACTGCCGGCTGCTAAAATCTCCAGCTCTCTGGTAGACTCCTACCTCGGATCATTTCAGCAACTGACAGGCCGTAGAGCTCCAGATTGGACCCCACCTAGAAATGGTCTTGTAACAAGGCTTAGCCAGGTCTTTCTAGTTGCAGGCACTCTTCGTAATCATTTTGAGTCTCAGGCGGGCCTTTCTGGCTGCTTCTGTTGAGCAGCTTACTTTTAAGTCCTTGCTTTCTTCAGATTCTTGATGGTTATGAAGCACATCAGTTTAACCTATTGTTTGCGCTTTGTTGCCGTGTTGAGAGAGATTATATTACTTATTAAATGGTGCAAGATGAGAGAAAGACGTGGATACAAGTACGTGAGTACTGAGAGCAACTTTTCTAAAGATTCCTATAGGGATGGGAAGCCTCCCTCCCTCCCTCTTTCCCCTTTTCTTTCTTTTTTTCCTCCCTTTTTTCCCCTCTTCCCCCGATTGTCTTTCTCTTTTTCTCTTTCCCTTCCTTGTGACAAAGTACAGTTTTAGCCCTGCCGTAGGGCGTGCTTGAATGTCTAGCCTGTCCTGCCACTTGTTTAAGCTTCTGGCAGACAAACCATTTAATGAACCAGTCTCCAAACAGTTGACCAAGCAGAAAAACTAGACAGTAAAATTCAAAGGATGTAAGATAAATAACGTTTTGTCTGAGGGAGTATTTGGTAACATCTGTCCTTGGTTATTAAGCCTTTCAAGGCGGCAATTGTGTTCTGTACAGACCCCGGCTAGGAGGGGCCATGTTAATAATTAGCCTCTGAAAGACGAAACGTTAGCCGGCAACTCCCTTCCGAATGTTGTGCGTGCGTGGGACCTACAGCATCTCCGTGAATGTCAGTGATATGGTGTCTGTGTCAGGTGGGCAGGACTGGATACCCATGAGATTGTACATATTTTCTAGTGCTATCATATTGTGGATCCTTCAGCATAGCATTAAGCAGCAACTGGGATGCTGTTTTGACCGCGTCGTTGCCCCGTATCACTTTTTGCACCGTGCCAAAATGACTTTCCTGAAACCAGCAGGCAAGGGTCTTAGGTTAAGCTGGATATCTTTCATTAGACCAACTCAAATAGTTGGAAAAATTCCTCTTTGCAAGCTTTCGGGTGCAAGCACCCTTCGTCAGGTTGAGGAAGCATCTGCAGTTGGTCTGATCTTTTCCTGACATCAAGAGTTCAAAGCAAAGCTCTTAAGACCTGGCACAGTGAGTTGGAAGCACATGCATCAAGAGTTGTTGCGTCTATGCTACACCTCTTCTCGTAAAATAGAGGGTGAAGCCCTGCTGACCTTTCTTTAAACCTTGCTGAAAAGTCCTGTTTCTGTTTTCTGTCCACCGAGCATTGAGTAACGTGCCGCCTCCTACATAACCGGTTCATTGAAGAGAAGCCATCCAAAGTGTGTCCAAAACACTGCTATCACCCAGCTTGCAGCCTATCATTTTCTCCTGCCTCCTGGCTTTTCACCAACTTTCCTGAAGAGTTGAAGTAGTGACCTTAAGAGGATACAAGTCCTTTAGGCCTTATTCTACGTGTGCACTCATGTGGGGGAGGCAGGGGGTGGCTATATTCTAAGACCTGATTTATAAAGACTTTCTGTTGTGTTTAATTGAGGGATAAAGCTGCCTTTGTGGTGCAATTGCAATAAAAAGAGGATTTGTGCGTTACCTTTGTCTGTCTCCTACCCAGTGCTCAGTACATCCCAGTAATCTGTGGCTTGCCGGCTATTTAAAAAAAAATGTGAAGAAACAGTATGTTTTTCAAACACATTTGCCAAGGCCCTTAATGCCAGAGTCTAAACATATACCCTGCTGGGACAGCTCGTTATTTAGAGTACCGAGTGCCAGACAGAGTTTGATTGGAAGGATTAAGAGAAGGAAATGCAGCATGTCTTTCCCAAAATAGACGGATCGAGGCAGGAGATCCCTTTGTTAAATGCCTGTCATTCTAGTTCTTGCTCTTGGTATCTATTTATCTGGCCCATGAACACTATCCACTGGCATGCGCACTTGCATGTACCAGTGTAGGCATTAGAAAACAAGGTTTTGTAAAGGCACTACCTTGACCGACATGCACATGCTTTTCAGTTTGAACTGCCTGTTCAGTAAAATATATGTTGGTATGTGCTGGTGGTGCAGCTGCATGTGATTTTTTTTTTTTAAGTATTATTATTATTATTATTATTATTATTATTTTTAGTTTAAATTTTAAACAATGATCAAAACGACCCTTTGCTCAGCCCACCGTGGAGTCGGAGGTGCAGGGAGGGACGGCAGTAAATGACGGGTCCTGCTGCGTTCCAGTTAATTTGATTTTTGTAACCTTACTGTTTGCATTGAAAATTGTACGTTGGGGAAATCATAAGTTCATGCTTCATTCACATTCACCAATGATAAGGTTTAGTTGTTGCCAGTATTTTTACATTGTATACTCTGAGAGGAGAGGGAATAGTTGCAGTTGTTTATCTCATAATTATGAGAGCACTATGGAAAAAATGCATCCCAGTGCATGTGGCAGAGGTGTAAAATTCTCCGTGGAAATAATGGTTGGGATTTTTTTTTATTAACTTATTTTAACTTCCCTTTTTTCTGTGCTCTGCAGTCCATTCTCTTTTGAAGAGGCTTAATTGGAGAAGCAGCAAAATTTTACTGAAACATGTAATAATTCTGTTGTTGAATAACTGCCAGCAGTAGCTTTTTCATGCAGTACCATCTGTACAGAACTCCCGAATTTGCTAACCATTAAAAATAAGGCATAGTCAGCCAGTTATTTTAGGTATTTTAAATTGACTTAAGGAAAAAAAAATTCAATAGGCAGGTTCGTTTCCTTAACCTTTGCTTTTTTGCAGTGTCAAAATATGGGAAGGAAACTTTTATTTCTTTTCTTTTCTTTTTTTCACATTATATGGGATCTGGATGTAAGTAATTGGAGACCCCAAAAGACAGATTTCAATGGAAATTTTACAAAGGCATGTACAAGTGGGAATGCAGCATTGTACATCGTATACTCTGTACTCATCCACAGGTCTCTTGGCATTCAGGTGGATATGTGCTTGAGCATCTTTCTGGGAAAATGAGAAGCCTGAGGCCATGAATAAAGAACATGGAGACTCCCTTTCCACCACAAATACCGGTTTATTATCCTGAAACCAGATTTGTAACACTGCTTTTGTGGCATCAGTATAGCCAGGGTTTACAACTCAAAAAAGCAAGGTAAATTAAAAGTCCAGAAAGAGAGAAGCTAAAATTGAGGGGAATTACCCTCAAAAGATGAAGAGGGGCAGCATTGAGAAGTTGGTGCACGTTCATGAATGCTCATGTTTCGTTTTTATACTGTAATCCAGTCTCACGCCCACTCCTTTTTTTAAAATGATGACACTACTTAAATTACAAGCATACTTCCTATTTTTATTTGAAGTCTGCATACAAGTACACAGTTGCCAAATACCTACCAGATGTCCTGAAGCTCTTGCTTGGATGTGCTACATATTGAACTCCTCTAGGCATTAAAGATGCCTGTTTCTTGTCTACACTGCAACTCCGTTCTGCCCTGATAGAGAATTGCAGATCTGCTTTCTCTGTATACGTGCAACTTGAATATATCAGCTGCGCTTGTGGGAAGGAGAGATCTTTTTAGTATCAGGATCGAGTGAAAACTCTTCAAAGTACCGTGATAGACTACAAAAGCAGGCTCTCTAAGGACCACAGGCTCCTTTTATACCAAGGTGAGTCTGGCTATAGTGCAATTCAGGGGGGTGGAAAATAAGTACAGAAGTAAAAGCTTTCCCTGGCTGTCCAAGCAAAGGTTTCAAAGCACATGCTGTGAGTGAAATATAAATTCTTCTGTTCAGGAAGAAGGGATCTTGCATGTCTTGGTTGCTTTGAACTTGCAACTGTAATTTCCCAACTCATTAGGAAAGCAAAAAAGGAGAGAGAAAGCTTAATGAAGTGTTGCCACTCTGGGATTCATGTGAAGGGGAGGGGGAACTTTGCCCTCGGTTTCGATGGCAAAACTAGGTAATGCTGGTGTTGAGCTGCCGATGGGCTGTGCTGAAGCAATATTCCAGGAGGGTACCAAGTGACGGGAAGAGAATATGAATTTTCAGCAAATTGAATATTAGCTATCCTGCAAAGCGGTGGCGGTCTGGCAGCTGGAAGACATCATAGAAAGATATAAGTGAAGACTTGGATGTTGTTGAAGCTATGAGGCTGCTCTTCGCCACTGCCAAGAAGCTTGCTTTACCCAGCCATTCTTGCTCTGTACAGACCAGACCCAAAAACCAGGCAGTGAAGCACCTCTGGGATCATGATCTTCATAGATGTCAGGCTTTCATAGTTCTGACTGTGGGATCCCAGTGCTCAAGCATCTCTGGTACTACTGGTGCTGGTAAGGGATCAAGAGCATCCAGGGTTCTCCGGCCCCCTTACCAGATCTGTAGCAGGAAGCCAGCTGTAATTTTAACTGAAATGGTTGATGACCTAGGGTAGTGATTCTCCACCTTGTTAGGCTCAAGGCACCCCTCGGAAAATGCCAGCTCTTAGCTGTCAGTCATTTTGATTACAGAAAAATAATAGAACAATTCTCCTGTTGCAAAGAACTCGGAAAGCCTGCACCAGGGCAGGATGCTCTTTGTCACTAGGGATTCCTGCTTGAAATCTCTGGGTTTATTTTGTGAATCATGTTCGGTGTGCAAACAATGCTAGTATTGTGTTACTCCCTTAAAAGGATCTTGCAGCACCCTGATTGAGAATCGGTGACCAAAGGGGAGAGGAACCAAGTTGGGGTGTCCTTTGCAAGTGTAGCATTTGGACCTTTCTGTCTCTCATCAGGCTGAGCTTTTTCATAGTTTATACTAAAATGAATGAGACTTCTTGGTGTTCTTAAAGCAGCATCGCAGGCTCCATCCCTGTATTCACCCTTGTAATGTAGATGCAATCCTCTGTTTGAATTGCAACAACCTTAATGAGTGAGCCAAGAAATTTTAGCATGCACCAAAAAATGGCTACAGGTTTTATTTGTTTTCTGTTCTGCTTTCTTGCACATGGGTGAACACAGCTTTGTGCCTGCCTCTTGATTCAGTATTTTAAAGGAGAACTCGGGCTAAAAATTAAACGGTCTGGGCTTAAACTGCGCGGGTGACACTTTGAAGCAAAGCTGTTGATTTCAAATGATTCAGAGTAGGTTTCAGGGCTTCCCCTGTGTTACCATCCTGACTTGCTGTAAGCCACTTAACACCAAAAAAACTAACTCCTCCTTTCCCCCGCCATCCAAAAAAGTCTTGGGCACAGATTGTTAGACTCTTCTACTTTTGGATGATCTGTCTGTCGATCAACATTAGATCTGTGGCTTTAGTAGTCTTAGTTCTGCTGATACGGTGACTCCTCCTTTTCTCTAGACCATGTGTGGAGAGGTCGGGGAGTAGATGTCCTCCTTCAGGCCAGACTTTTGATGCTTCTGAAACACTGGTGTAGCTTTACCTCGCAGAGCAGGTCAAGTCTGCAGTATCAGGAATATTAAAAAAATAGGTTTACAAGCTACATGTTCTTTGTCCTTTATGGCTAATAAATCAGCCATAGTAATTACCCATTTTTCCCCCTTCTCCAGCTGTGTGATCAAAAATTAAATTACCCCCCATACGTTTTAAACATAGGTCTTGCATCGGATGGATCTGAGGCTTGTGGCTTATGAGCTAGTTGCAGGACTTGATTTGGGGAAGCCACATTATGTGATATTTTTGGCTCCTAGTAGAGTGTAGCTGAGTATAGAGTTTCCATTCCAACAAATAGATTGCAGAGATGAACTTGAATGCACTGGTCTAGACTGCCTCGTTTACATACGCATTGTTATACCAGAGCCCAGACTACACGACTCCATTGTACTCCAGTGTAATAGCGAACCATTGTAGCTTATTGCACAGCTACAAGAACATGTGTATGGTCTTGTGTGAAATTTATAATGATGGAGTAATTGTCAATTAGGGCTTTTATAACACAACATTTTAAATTGTCTTTGGGCAGATACTGCTTTTGGGAGCTGAAAATAGGGTTAGAATGGGCTCTCTACTGAAGTTCTTGACCCTACAGCTGCTAGTACTTGTGTCCTAATAATGCATAACAGAATCGGTGGAAGAGCAGGGTGGGAGATGGGGATTTGTGATAATTTACAATGTCTCTGGCCTCCATCTGTGCTATAAAATGTCTCCATTTTAGTAGGAAGTTCCCAAATAGGTCCTTGACACAGTAGTACGTAATGGTTGTCAGCTTGCCTGATTAAATGTGAGACCTCTGCAGAAGGTAGAGCAGTGGCACAATGCTAGAAGCCCTCACAGAGACACGGTGAAGACTCAACCTTTGCAAATTCAAAAGGGGACATGGTTCATGGGGCAAGAGCTGCAGACCATTTTCACTCCACTGAAAGTGAGTGAATATATGCAGTCATTCATGACTGTGATTTAACGTGTTTCAGATGATTTGCGGTAGGTAATCTACACCTCGGAATAAAACTTGTTTGCAGGGGCTTGGCTGGGATGTAGCTAGATAGCTCAAGTGTCTAATGGTTAGTGCAATGTCAAAGCTAATTACTAGGAGACTTCTGAAACTTCAGTGGTCTTGGTTGTTATCCCTTAGTAGCTGGTGACCAACTCAACTACCACCAAGTTGATGTTTCCTCACCTCTGTAATGGGGGTGTAGGTTGTGGCTGTGTTGGTCTAAGGACAGAGGCCGACAAGGTTCTTTGGGTAAATCTGATATCTTTTGTTAGGCCAACTCAAATAGTTAGAAAAAATCTTTGTGAACTTTCGGGTACCAGGCTGAGGAAGCATCTGTGGTTGAAGAAAGCCACTTATGAAGCTAAGTAGTCAACCAGAAAGATGCTGCAAAGAAAGGGTTCCTCCTGGCTTTTACAGGGGGTTTAGAGTGTGAAATAACTTCAGCTCTAAAAATCGAAGACTTATGTTGGATGTACAAAGCTAGAAGCCAAGTAGCAACATCAAGGAGGCTCTTGGTTCGTGGTACATAAATGCCATAGGGGAAAGAAGCAGGGGGTGAAGACATGGGGGGCACCCTCTTGCCACCAAATTAGTGATTTTATTTCTTGACTCAGCATGGCACAAAGTGGCACCTTTTGGGAGGGGGCACACAAGATGCATTTAACTCCTTAGGTGAGGGACATCTTTCCCCATAGCTGCCAGGACCTTAGAGCTCCCTCAGCTTTACCCTATACTCCATCCCCTCTCTGCGGAGCTGGAGCCCTACAGCTGTCTCAGGACCAGAGATCCCCTGACCTTTACCCCCTTGGTCCTGGACACCACGCAGAGCCTCAGGCATGCCTCTGGGCATCCCCTCCTTCCTCCTTGCTTTGCCCAGGGTGGCACAGGAGCTCTCTACACTGCTGAGATTTGCTACCTGAAACTCGGGTGTGCTTCAGCATACCCTGGATATGCCCTAGATCATTCAGGTGGTGTGTGGAGAAGCTTTTGCAGTCAGGCCTTGCACAGATCCCCAGGCTGCTCCTGTTTACGTGGAGGGAGATGAGAGGTGACAAGTGCTGGATCCCTTGGGCCACCCATTCCCCGCTCTGGGTATGGTCCTACAGGAAGCTTGCGCAGAGCCGCGCTCCATGCTGTGCCTAGATTTTTCCACCCCATCGTGCTCTTCCTGCTTACGCATCACAGTTAAAAAGTATAACAAGAGCAGTGAATTAGAAAAGCTGCTTCTTTCCCTCCTCAAGCCAGTAAAGCAGTTGGTCGCACACAGACCATATGTAAATGCAGCGTATTAAATCTTCCTAATTGACTTTGGATGGAGGCCGATTCTACCACTGTAAAATCTGGTCCTTCCCAGGCTGCACCCCAGTCCAGACGCTGAGCCTGTTTCGAGTGCTAGCTTCTCTGTGGCCAAGGGGTGGCACTTCCTTGCAAGGCAGGATGTGGTTTCAGAGGAGCAGTGCTCAGAAATCAAGGTTTCTGCTCGAGCCATTGGAAAAGCTGGGTCTTGGCTTGGAGTCTGCGAGAGAGTCTAACCAGTGGCCCATCACGGTCGGGGTAATGCAGCCGCTCTGTGACATGTTTGCCAACATCAGGACATTTTAAAAGCAGGCACGTGGATCTGTTTGTAGTCGTACCTGTCTAAGAAAGGACCCTGACTCCTGAAATGGTGCTGAGCGTGTTGTGGAAGGTGCTTTCCTGAGAGGCTAGTTACCAAGCTTGCACTGCTGTCTTGAGACAGCCGTTTCCAAGTCTAAATATAAGGGAGACTGATGAAACCATTTAATCTTTTGCTTCATTAATCTGCATAGTAACAATATAATACTTGGTAGCTCAAAAGAAGCATTGTAATGCATTTGTAAGCAGCTGCTAGATTTTGGAGTTATTGTTTGTGCCATTAGCAAGAGTTTTAATAGCCTAATCCATCTGGAGAGCAAGTAGATTTATTAGACTGTACACTAAATGGGGTCATAATTACGGCAGCAATTTCCGCTAACTCTGTTTTTCTCAATATGACACACAATCAGTACAGAATCTGAAGAAAATGAAATGACTTGTAACAAAAAATTATATTAAATTCCAATTTAGAAGAATGACAAAGGCACCTTATATTTGTGCTGTTGGTAACAGAGGGCCTCATTTTTCAAGATAAGTACGTCTTTGCACCCTTAATTTGCAAATCCTGTTAGCACAGCTACACGTACACGCTCAATTCTGATCGGTTTTTGCATAGCTCGGGTGAGCATCTGCCTGTTTTTAAAACATACGCTCGTGTTTCTCACCTAAAACATTTCAAGGACAGTATTGAACTTTGAAATATGGATTTTAAAGACGGTGCAAGGTAGAGAACATGGGAATGCGCAGAGCATGTGAAGAAGATGAGAAGCAAGAGAGAGGGATGTTTTGGGACCCGTTCTTAAAAATCAGCATTGTTCCCTCTATTGGCACTTCCTCAGGTAACAAAGATGCACCTTGTCAGGGCCGGGCATGTCTCACGGGACACTTTTGATACACAGAGTTGGTTTCCATTGCAAGAGAGACTCGGTAACATTGTCGTTTATCACATGTAATAGAAGAGTTTATTTAGGGAAGAGATTTGTGTTGGAGCAATGACTTTCAACCTTTTTTCTCTTGCAGACCCCTAAAAAATTTTGAATGGAAGTGCGGATCCCTTTGAATTGTAATGGTGGGCAGATCCCCGGGGCTTTGCGGACCACAGGTGGAAAACCACCGTGCTAGAGTCTCTAACATGCTGATGGGAGTTTAAGGTAGCGAGGTTGTAGCCATATTGGTCTAGAGGAAAAACTTTTCCAAGCAGGAGATTTTACCACCTTCAGATCTCCTATGAAATATGAAATTTCTACCCAGGAGAACTTTTTTCCGATGCCTGATAAAGGGTGTTTGCACCCAAAAGCTTGCTATGAATTTTTTTTCCCCCAAAAGCCTAGTTAGTTTAATAAAAGAGATCACCTCTATCATGAGTCCGGGATGGAAGTTGAAGACCTTATGTAGAGTTACTTTGTGGTGCAAGGAATTCAGATTGGTTTTAGTTGCATTTATGAAGACGTGAAAACTAAGGCAGTTTTTTGTAAGACGTAGAACATCTACTCCATTCTTCCTTAATTATCTGCCTAATAAATTGATGGAAAAAGGTGGGGGATTGATTCATTCCCCTCTATCAAGGCAGGATTGATTTCATGATGTATAAAATGGTTCTGATAATCTTGATGGAGACATGTACACATGCTGTACATCAATCTTCTTGTTTTCCTAGTGAAATTCTGTCTGCATATTTCAGAAATGTTGTGGATTGGGAAGGCAGTTGGCATGGATTTCCTTAATTGTCTGGATTTATGTTCACAAAGCCATATTTTTCTCTTGAAACCCAAGATAGCTTGCTCTTGAGAGAGAGGGAGAGGATCTCTGGGGAATAGAGTGAAGATGCTTTTTTCCCAGGTGGCAAAAAGCTTGAGGTGCATCACCATGTCTGTATGTAGGCAGGAGCGAAGCCTATTTGCGAGTGGTACTAACTGTGCTGTGTGGGGGGGACTTAGCAAATCGATGCAGATAGTGAGTGGCTGGCATCGAAACTAGATACAAAATCCACTAGGTTTTAATTAAAGTAATGATTACAAATAAATGGATATAAAATGTATACAGTAGGTTGCTGCACCAGGTTGTTTTAATGTAATGGTAAATGCTTCTGTTCTAAAGATAAGCAGGAGCTAGAATTTGATAACAGAGGAAATTATATTAGGCTCTCATCACATTAGAGAAATGTCAGGTATATTACTGGACACTTTGTCATTTTACTTTACAATCTAGATCTTTCCTTTCAAATCATACACAGATGGAATATTGCTAACAGCTGTAATTAAATAGTAAATCTATCTTAAGGAGTCAGCCAATGTAGAGAGTAGTAATCTAGATTCAATTATGTTAGGACTATTCATTTGTATTTTTACAGTATGGTAATTTCTCAGCACAAAGGAAAACCCAGTTGTACTTTCCAAATGTCTATGCTGGTTGTATTTAGTCGAAATGTATTGAAAATGCTAACAGTGTGTAGATGAGCTATTGTACTCCAGCCAATTTTTGAGATTAACTTTCAAATAAATCCCACTTACTACTGTGGCATTTCGGTGCCTCTTCCAATGTGTATAATTGCTGCAAAATGCTCGAGCCCATCTTTTCATGTGTTTTCTAGCCCCAGCGCTTTCAAAGCTGAAGTTCTGGATTGTATCATTTGCTGTTGTGAGGACAAATGTGTTGCGAGGTAGGATGGAGCAAATGTACCCAAGGAGACGGATCAGGTTTAAAAAAAAAAAAAAATCTTTAATTTGCTTTTGAAGGGCTGATTGAATTCATATGACAGTTGCTGAACTTCTGTCAGCAAGATTTAATAAATGCTGAAATTTCTATTTTAAGGCTTATGTGAGTTGCGGGAAGAAAGGTGGCATTTATTAAATCCTTTTCCTAATGAGGAGAGTGATCACAATTGATAGAGAAACTGAACTGTTTAAATACTGAATGCGACTGTCTGGAATATATAATATCTCGCTCTGTGTCATACGTAAAAATGAAAAGGCACTGGAACACATTATCTGCTTTTGAATCTTTTTGTGCGTAAATAATTTACCTATGTTTTTTTTTTTTTTTTCCC
>NW_017728996.1:3073787-3075604 GCF_001723915.1 Gavialis gangeticus | reverse complement strand
AAAAATGAAAAGGCACTGGAACACATTATCTGCTTTTGAATCTTTTTGTGCGTAAATAATTTACCTATGTTTTTTTTTTTTTTCCCCCTCCATTATTTTGATCAGTAGATATTTAAGTTCTTGTCTGCTACAGCTTTATTTGGCTACCGAATTGTGGTTGGAGTGTGTGTTATCTTTTTCCATCAAATATAACATATCTCAGACAGGCAGTTGCTATTCAGGTTTTTTCTTTACTAAATAGCTTAACCTGACATTGAAGCTTCAAAGTAAATAGGTAGCTTATCACTACTCAACAGAAATCCCCCGTCTTCAGTGAAAATACTTTCTTCCTACATAGCAAACGCAGGGCTGTTGCACTAACCTAGTCTGAGATGTTTAAAATCTCTATGGGCATCTATTATTTTTCACTGTTTAAACATTTATTTTTAAACTGTCACCAACTGATTTAAGCCTGTTTGAGAGAGGTAGTTTGTGCAAGTTCTCTCTATTTAAAAAAAAGAAAAAAAAAAAAAGAACTTTTTTTTAACTGTTTGAAGAAAGGAACATTTGCTGTATTTGAATATAGTTTATACAGTTCTTAGCTGCTTATCCAAGAATTTAGGACGCTGCTTAACAAGGGTACGTGACGTTTAAGGTAAAATCGGTGGTAGGGGGCGTAGCCTTGGCTATACTACGGTTACTACCATTGCAGCTGAGGGGTGTTAGAGCTAGTTGTATTTTCCCTTAAACCTTATACAAACAGCCTATAAGATCTTTAAGAATCAGCTAGATTACATTAAATTACCTCTAGATCATCCAGCTGGCAGTGGAATATCTACAGAAGTAATATGTCCCACATCAGGGAGAAAGTTAATGGTCTATTTGCAAAGTGTCTTGAGAACATCAGGTGATGTGTACCGTAGCTGTGCAAAGTATTATTATGGCAGGTGTTTGCCAAGTGCAGTCACCGTTTTTAATCTCAGAAGAAACGTTTATATTTTGGTTGCAAATCTCTTGAGAAACTGGGTGAGCAGCAGGAGTGTTTGCCTCCTGATTTAATCCGTCGAGCTAAAATTTTAATTCCTCATGCCGCTCTGCCATGGGAACAGAGTGCTGTCATAAGGTCTGGAAGTCCTGGAAGGAGTTGGCCTGCGTGGTTGTAGCTCGCTTGTTCGAGGACTTTTGTACACGTGCAAATGGATATCGATCCAGCCTTCGCATCACTGATGTCTCCTCTATTAGAAAGCCAGCCTGCACAACACCTGACACCTGCAACCCATTGACGGGGGACAATATGGGTTTCACTTGTGGGACGCTTGTGTTGGAAGAAAGTGCAGGAACATTATAATCCTGTTGGTAATGGTAAGAGAAACTTCTGGTTTCTGAAACATGATGGTGGGTAATAGGGGTTAAATACGGGGGTTTCTGCAAAGTGGAGGTCCCAGGGAGCTTGGTTCAAAGCCACTTGTACAAACTCTGAACTTTCTGGGGCAAAACAAGGAAAGGCAGTGGTTGAAATCTTAGGGTAGTTTATAGATGGGGTACATCTCCCCAGTACAACCCTTGTTGGACTTGGTGTTGGCCACGGGCGATGACTTGGTGAGGGGGCTGCGGGTGCTTGACCCCCTGGGTGACAGTGACCACTGCCTGCTAGAATTCACCATTCAGCGCAAGGTGGCAAAGGCAAGCAGTCAGGTGGTGGCCCTAGATTTTAGGAGGGCGAACTTCAACGAGCTAAGGAGGATAGTTGGAGAAGCGCTGAAGACTCAGAGGGGAGGGGAGCCGGGTGTCCAAGGGGAGTGGTCGCTCCTTAAGGAGACGATCCTCCAAGCCCAGAG
>NW_017728996.1:3059565-3073161 GCF_001723915.1 Gavialis gangeticus | reverse complement strand
CAAGTGAGGTGGTGCAGGCTCCCACCCTGGGGGTTTTTAAGAGGAGGTTGGATGACCACCTTACTGGGGTCATTTGACCCCAGTGCTCTTCCTGCCATGGCAGGGGGTCGGACTAGATGATCTGCTCAGGTCCCTTCCGACCCTAGAAACTATAAAACTATAAGAAACTATGAAACTACCTTGCTCTTCCCCATGTGCCTGCCCCCCCTTCCCAGGGTCAGTGGTCACTGTTGTCTCCTAACCAGCTAACAAGACTGCCAACTAACTACCCCCCCACACACACACATGCACGCTTTTATACACCTTCAACGAACCACTCTGCACTCTAACAATGGGCCAGCAGTATACAATTAAATATCACCTTGGGTAGCACAGGCAGTTGAAGCATCCCATACCTCCCTTTTGCACATTAAACTCTGAAGTGTAGAAGCCATCACAATTGCCAGTAGGGGTCGCGGGAATATGCGTGTGAAGTCCAGGTGTTGAGTTTGCTGCAGATGTTGTGAACGCTGGTGCCAGATGTTAGGACATGCTTGTGACAAGGTAACTTGGAGATGGTGTAGCTATGTAAAGCTGTCGGCTGTGTAAATACCGATGGGTTTCCCCCGCCCCCCAGCAGAGTAACCACAAAAGACCTGCTACAATAACTCATAAAACCAGCACTTTCAGAGGGCCGCTCATCGAGTATGAGATCTTCACAAGCATCTCCCTAGAACTTGAAAAGAATGTTGGCAAAGTATTAAAGAAAAAAGTTAAGGATCCTTTGATTCATCATCTATTTAATCAAATGGGTTTCTCATGTTATATACCTTCCTGTCCGGACAGCAGAGTGTTCACTACAGCTGCTGCCTGCGAAGGAGAGCAGCGCCATTGTCATGGTTTCTGCACTTTGAAGTATAACGTGCAAAAGGAATATATGGGATGCTGCAATTGCCCGTCCAGTTCAATGTGCTCAGTAATTGTCCAGGCAGCAGCCTGTGAAGGAGAGCAGTGTGAGTCCTAACGCTGTCTCATATCCACCCGTGAAGCCTTCCCCCTCAGGTCTGCATCTCTCCCGAGTCAGAAGTCTTCATGTTTAATAGAATAAGAGGTTTATAACTCTGCATCCTTAATGGCAAATGTGTCTGGGAACAGCTTGGGAGGTGAAGTTGGCAGAATTGCATTAGCACTTCAGACTTGTGAATACAGTAGCTTTGGGGTCAGGTGCGGGGGGAATGATGCTGAAATTGCCCTTCTTAGCATATATCGAGGCACACTGAATCTAGGAGGTAATAACCAGGTTGTGTGTGGTGAAGGAGTCCAGAATTGCAGACTGAGGTGTTTGGTCAGCAAATTTCAGGACTTTTTGCTGAATTTCCCTGATACTGGAATTTCTTGTGGGGAGTGGAGGGTTGACAATGTCTTTGGAGAGCTTTTCTGTGGACCTGAATGGTGTGGGCCTTTCTGGGGTTTTTTTTACTAAATCAGCATGCAGGTATTATTCTTCAGTTTATTTGTTTCCAGGGCCATTTCTGCAAACTGATTTCAGTGTTCTTGGCCTGCTTACAAAATACTCTACACTGCATATGTAGTGAAGGACAACAGAAGACATCTTATTAATTTCTTTTAATGCTGGGGAGCCACATCCGTTTTCTCCCAGAACTTCTCAGAAGGCATCAAACAGCCTCTCCGTACCACTTAACAGGAGACGGCAGCATAGCTGTTGGGGAAAAAAATAGTACGTTTGATGTGTAAAGGAGGGAAGCAGAGGGACAGGTAACGGCAGTGAACTGAACTTCATTAAATGTAGGCAATTGATAAGCGAAGTAAACCGGAATCAGTGAAATCTCGGTGGCCAAAAGGATTCAAGAAAGAGGTCATTATTTAATGAGAAACAACAAAAATGCAGGTCTGAAGGTGGGTATAAAGTTGTTGCTAGCTGGAGAAGATGAAACCTGCTGGGCAGATTTTTAAAAGGTGGAAACAATCAGTAAATCTGTTCGGCATTCAGAATTGATGCATCTGTCCCGTGTGATCTGGTGCATGGCATAGAAAGAGGCCGTGAGGCAGTGTCTGCTAAAAACGAGGCCGGTTTGATTTGCAAATGTTTACCTTGCATCCAAGAGTCAGGTAATTAGCTGAGGAGCGCTCTGAGCCACGGATGTTCATTTTTAAATAAACCTTGGAAAAACGGGGAAGGACTAAACAAACAGGGAAGGGGCTGCCAATGTAATTCCAGTGTTTAAGAGCAGTAAAAGAGATGGTGCGGGGAATGATAGGCTGTTTTGCCCAGGTTGACATCCAGCTGAGCAATGGAATGATTAATTCAGATCTCTGATCAAAGAAGAATTAGAAGCTTAAAAATTGTCAGTCAGCATGGCTTCGTGGAAAGTAGGTCTTGTCAAGCAAACCTGTTATCATTTTTTTTTTGACAAGATTACAAGTCTGCTTGATAACGGCAGCTGTGCTGATATAGCACTCTTGGATTTCTCCAAGGCATTTGACTTAGCACTACATGACATCTTGATTAACAAACTCGCATTATATGGAATTAGCAGGGCACACATTAGATGGATTGGAAATGGTCTCAGTAACAGACCTTGAAGTAGTTGCTAATGCCGAGACACCAGTGAGCAGGAACGTTACTCTAGGTGTCCCGATGGGACTCGTTGTCGGTCCAGCATGACTCAAGATTTGTATTCCTTATCTAACATCTTTAGGAAAGTTTGCAGATGACAAATAACTGGTCGGAGTCGTCAGTGAGGATAGGTGAGCCCTGTCAGTAGCTGTCACCTGGTTAAATGGGCAGAGCTCAGCAACAACAAAAAAAAGCCTTTTAGACAGGATGGGAGATGCATCTAAAAATACAAAATTATAAAATGTGTGGGTGGTTTTTTTTGTTAATGCAGCCAAATGCAAGCTCAGATGTGCAGGAGGAAGGACTGGAGGGTATGCTTATAGCAGGGAGAGTGGGAAACGGTGACTCGGGAGAGGATTCGGGTGAGCTCTCAGTGGCTAAATGAGCAAAATATGGTCCTTGTGTGTTTTAGAAGGGCCTGTGAGGTAGACTGGATAAGTGCTCTGGTTTCTTCATAAAGCACTGGTGAGATTGCAATTAGCTCGGCCTCCTCTGCTTAAACTGAAGAGAACCAAATCGTTTATGTGACTTTGAACTCTCCAGTATTTCCACATGCCTCTTGAAATGGGGGCCCCCAAAACTGGACACAGGATCCTAACAGCATATAGCTGCATCCACGCGGAAGAGAGATGCAATGGTGGGGGGCTTTTCAGTCTCATGAATCCAGGCATAGTGAGGTTTGGTGGCTGGATGTTGAAGTTAGACAATCCAGCCTTTCCTCGATGCGGTTGATTCAACGTTTGGATGGTTTACTTGGGGAGATGGACTCAACCTTGTTGGACTTAAGCCATCGCTCATCAGACTCAAGGCGCCCCTTCATGACCCTTGTGAATTGAGCAGTGCCCTGTTTCAAAAACCTAATTTATTGTAGATTATTGTTATTGAGGTTGGGTATTGGGGGAAAAAATTCTCACTAGGAGGGTAATAAAGCACTGGAACAGGTGACCCAGAGACGTGGTGGAGTCTCCATCCTTGGAGATTTTGAAGACCCAGGTAGACAAAGCCTTGGCTGGGATGATGTAGTTGGGGCTGGTCCTGCTTGGAGCAGGGGATTGGACTGGATGTGACTCCTGAGGTCCCTTCCCACCCTCATTTTTAGGATGCTATGTAGGGCTCACCACCTTGCTGTGTGGGTTATGGAGCAGCCAGGTTGGGGGAGTTTGAGTTTGCCCTTACTTGCTTATCTCCTTAGACATCCTGTGGCACCCTTTAAAAGATCTCGTGGCACCCCAGTGTGGCCCAAGACCCCAATTTGAAAATCGCTGGACTCGTCATTGCCGCTGGTTCTTTAAAGCAAGATGAGCTACCTTTCTTAAAGGCACTGCTTTTTAATTCAGCTTCTAGGGAAAATTGGACTGCCTGTTTTACCACAGGTCAGATTGTGTGCTCGTCGTGTTCTCTTCCACCCTGAGCATCATTTTATGAAAAGCTCCTGGAGGAAAAATCTTGGCAACAAGTAGGCCAGACCTGAAATGATAACAAAAGCGCTTTCTGTCATTTTTCTTCCTTATCTGGCATTTTTTAGAGGAGAACTTGTCGTGTGCATTTTTGCTGTTAGTGAAAAGGAATAACCTGAGCCCTGGATCTTTACTGCAAGCAGAGCACTGGATTAGCCCATAGGCTTATAATGGACTAATCTTTGTGCACATCCTGCTGGCCTTACTCATGTGAGTAGCCTCATTTGGGTGCAGCTGAGCTGTTGGGTAAATTAAATAAGGCAAAGCAACCGTATCTAGAACTCCTCAGCACTAACCTCTTCCTCTAAAGGCAGTGTTGGCACTAGGAGCACCTAACCAAAGCTGCCCCAAGGTGCACACAATTTATGCAGTCTTACTGGTAATCTTTACTCCATGCAATCTCCGACCAAAGCTAGAGCATGAGAGCACAGCATTGCTGATTATACCAGCACCCAGGCCATGCAAAGGCCTTTCTCCAGCACTGGCAGACAAGATTCTTTGGGTAGATAGGATCTCTTTTATGAGACCAACTAAATCATTGGAAAAGTTGTTCTTTGTAAGGTTTCTGGCACAAGCTTGCAAAGAACAACTTTCCCAATGATTTATTTGGTCTCACAAAAGATACCGCATCTACCCAAAGAACATTGGTCCTAGCCATGTTGGTCTAAGGACATTGATAGACAAACACCCCTTTCTCCAGCACGGCTGTATCGGTCAGGATGCTGCAAGAAGTATGCGGTGAAGCCGCAGCCTAATTTTCTCCTTTTCCCTACTACATCCTGTCAGCCGTTGGAACAAAGACGACCTCTGTCAAAGGCTCACGTCGGCAGGAGCCTGTCTGTATTCTGGGAGACGGAGCTGATGGGTTTAATGCAAGGCGAGAGCTCGACAGGGTGTATTAAAACTCTTCGCTGGGAGGTGAAGAGAGATTCTCCCATTAACAGTGCAGGGTGTCTGTGCCCCGTTGGAAGGGGAGCAGAAAGTTGGTGGGCAGTTCTCAGCCAAATCCTTTATTCTGATGAAGTCTTGGCTTTTAACAGGTTTCCTGATTCCCTTCCCTCCCCCCTCCCCTTCATTTAAATGTTTCACTAGACTTGAAATTGCCTTTGCAGAGTTGTCTGGGAAGCCAGCATGCAGCCTCTGCTCTGAAATATTGGGTCAGCCTGTTCAGAAACATTGTCAGATTTATTTTTATTTTTTCCCCCTCTCTGCTGCTCATTCTTCCAGAGGATTAGTTGGTGTGCTGAGGCTGCCAGCGCTCTGATGGTACCTGCCCCAGGGGTCATTGCAGGTTTTCTAAAATTTATAAGCTACAGTAACCAGGTGAAGCCACGTTGTTTTTTCCCTCTTGCTACTTGCATCCGGGCCCGTCATAAATCTCAAATATTGATTCACGTGGGTTGTGCTCTTCTGTGAGTGCCCATATTTCTTCCCAGGAACCTGTCTCTAAGGCTTTCCTGAAAGGCTGCTGTGTAAAGCAGGGCTATCCAACTTCTGGGCAGCAGGGCAATGTGGCTCTCTTCTTTTCCAAGCACGCGGCACGCTCACCTTGGCCATGTGCATGGCATGAGCAACCTGGCCCCCTCCCACTACGTCACCACCCCTCCCTGCCCTTTTCCCCAGGGTCGGGGCAGAAACTAGAAGCTGGAGGAAAGAGGGGGAACCTGCCAGTGTCGGTGGAAGAGCAATGGCTGGTGGCTGGACAGGAGCCCACGGGTCACCAGTTAGACAGCCCTGCTGTAAAGGATCTCTCATCACCCAGGTGGTATGGGTTTTGTGTCTCTGAAGCTCTGGGAAACATTTGCACATGCAGGCTCTTGTTATTTCTCTCTGTTCTCAGGGCCCCTTGCTGGGAAACACGCTTCTTCCTTCCAGTCTGCGTCCCGACGCGCAATCGTGTGGAAGTCGTGCCACGTAGAGGTACGGAGCGTGACCCTTGCAGCTTTGCTGGTGCCTCTCCTGAGATCAGAGGCAAACCCTGACCCCCTTGAAAACAATGGGCGTTTCAATGCTGACTTCAGCAGGGCTAGGATTTTACACTGGGACTTAAATGTGAATCATGGGAAGGGCGCTGCAGCGTACTATTGGGGTGGCCTGTTTCCTGTGGCCTCTCTGTATGGAAAGACTCCAGTCAGCCCAGTAGACTCCTCTTCCTCAGCATGGATCCAACAGTGCTGAACATGAAATTGGTGCAGCTTACCAAGCACCTAAAGTTCATGCAGGATGCTTGTTTCCAGTGTGTCCCCCTCACCCCCATGCATTTGGTTGCATTTAAAGGCATTTCCTAGAATTACCCACACACCCTACACATCAGATGTCTTTTGGGGGCCCTCGACTGAAGACTCCCTCCTAGGGGCCTCTCTTACCCGGTGACCACTACCGGCGACAGTTGTTCCTCTCCAGGAAGGACCTATTCCTGTCGACTGCACTGTTTGCTGGGTTGATGATTTTATTCCATCAGCGTTAGTTGTTGCTACTCCCGTGCCCTCTGTCTGTGTTAGGGGGAAGCAGGTTGCAGTTCAGATCTTACTTGTGACCTGTGGCTCAGGGAAGGTGCTGACCTGTCAGTTTGATCGAGCTCTGTTGGAAAACTGCTCTGAAAAGGATTTTCTACAAAAAAAGTGTTAGAGCCAGAAGCTGCTGTAAGCAGTAGACAGGTGCAGAATGGGACTTGGGAAAGCTCGTGGTGGTCAAGTTTTTAGTGACCCTTTACGGTACAGGTGACACGAATCAGGACTAGACTTCCCAAGGAGGTGGTGCAACCCCCAACCTTGCATGTCTTCAAGAAAAGACTGGACAGGCACCTTGCTGGGATCACTTGATCTCCGCAGTGTTCCTGCCCAGAGCAGAGGGCTCGGACTCGGTGATCTTCCAAGGTCCCTTCCAGCCCTGCATTTCTATGATTTGTGCAAGTGCACAGGAAAGGAGGTGGATGGTCTTCAGAAGATGCTGGAGCAAAAGATCATCTACAGAACAAACTGCTCTAAGTCTTTATAGGATTCCTGTTCACATCATGCTCCTCTACCCTAGCTTGCTCATTAGCCAATGTCAGATAGCTGGTGATGGTCCTCAGCTGGAAACCAGTTTACAGGCAATTTCCCCAGGGCTGTCTTTTTGTAAATGGACGTTCAAGAGTAACAGTCAATTGAGTAAGAAACTCCTCTGTTCTGTGTTCTGACAACAGCCTGGCTCCCCGAGTGATTCTTACCTTTGGGGACTATCAACTCGAGAGATGCGGCTGCATTAGGAATATATATTTTTTTTCCCATAAAGGACTTGGCATGTGAATCATGAGAAGCAAATCATGAGAATCATGACAGCAAATATTTTAATTTGTTTCCTTTCATATAGGAGGTGTACAGCTATGCCAACAAACACTGAAGAACTAATTCTGGCATTCTCAGCACAAAGTATACAGCTGTGACAGTCATTTATAATTCATAGCATGGAGTACTGAGACTTCCCTTTGCTTGCAGACATAATTAATACAACAGCAGTCACAAAAGTAGTTTAAGGGTTGGGGGTTTTTTGCTTTTTTGGGGTTGTCTTTTTTTGCTTTTTTAACTTAATTTTCATTCTCTGTATTCAAAACAGTGTTTTAGAAACCTCGATGCTTCATTTGTATTGGCAAAATAAGTTGTCCTAATTGTTTCCTTTTAACATATGTTTGGAATCGACTCATTCTTTCTATAAAATATGGAATTTCCTTGCATTTTAATTAGTTAAATAATTTCTGCGGTAACAAAAACATACTATGTTGAGTTTTTTATGGGACTAAGTTGATAAAGTGTTTTAGGGACTGTCCCTAATTGTTCAGGGATAACTTTTGATTTTTGATTTTTATTTTTTATTTTTTTAAAATCTTTCTTTAAGGGTAACACTTTCTGATGTGATAGCAACTAAGGATCGTTGTCAGGCATCCAATTTATTGACACGCTGTAGAAGCAAATGATACAAAACCGGCCCATTCCTCAGTTGTCTGTATGTTTTTGACAGCTGAGTGGTGAATACAGAAGCAAATGAAAGGCAACTGGTTGGCTGTCAGCGGTTGCAGTAGATGCAGTTAGTAATTATTTTTTAAAAAACTGAGCAATGGAGAGAGGAAAAGACTAATTTGCCATGATGTTTAGAAACATTTGCATGTTGTTAAAGCTTGTCATTCCAATACCTAATGAAGGCTTTGGATAAAGTGATGCTAAACCTTCATGGATGAGAACCAGGGGGTTTGGTTGAGCAGTGACTCTCACACGGGGTGCCGGGGTATCCTGCGATGCCCCAAGCCCCTTTGAAGGGTGCGGCAGGAAGTGCAAGGAGATGAGCAGATAAGGGCAGGCGCAGGGCCTCCCTTGAGGCTTGCCTGGAGTCTGAGGGGTGCCTTGAGTAAAACGGTGGAGGACCGCTGGGCTAAGGTGCATAAACATGCAACATCTGTCCTCTGAGGCCTTTTTGTGTCCTCCAGTAAAAGCAGGGAAAACAGATGGGATGCCATAAATCTTTCCAAATAGAAAATCTTTTCAGTCTTGCATTCCTTAAAAGGTTAAAATATCCTACAGTAAAGCTGCATTTATAGCATAATGAGGCAACAAAGGCATAAAAAGCAGTTTAAAGCAACCTTTTCAAGGTCTGCTTTACACTCCTTCTCATTACAGGCGCTCTCTTCTGACTTCTGCGGTTGACTGGTACATGTGCTTTTCTATAATACAAAATTGGCTTAAAGGTTGAGAGTCTCCAGTTGTCCTCGAACTGGCACAGATGCGTTTCTCTGTTCTTTTCCTTGTTAACTAAGGACAATTGCCTGAACATAGCAGGAGCAGAAACTCTTCAATAGTTCACTTGTTCTATATTTGAAATTTTATGCCTGGGCATCACAGTTGGTTGCTGTGAGACACAAGAATTGCGGCTTTACATTAGGGTTGTTTGAGTAGTTCAGAAATATTTGTTCACGTGGTAAAGCCCCTGGTAATGGAGAACAAAGGTAAAGCACAGAGTATATGTTGACGGGGAAGCGGTTGAGACGTGAGCTCCACGGGCTGGACCCGATGATCTCGCGAGCTCCTTTCCAGCCCCAGTGTCTCTGAAATCTATGAGAAGTGGCCTGTAGTTCTTAAAACCCAAACTTTACTTTACTTTAAAATAGTGTTTATGGATGCATCACAACTTGAAGGCCTTTACAGAGATATTTGTAATACTCAAGCTGTAGCCAACCAAGACCACCTTAAATCTTATGCTGGGCCTCTAATACTGTAGGTCCACATTTTCCTCTGTTCCTAGGGTGCACCCGAAATGCCCTTTTCGGTACAACCTGAGGCACAGTCCACCAAAGCTAGAAGGACTTCTGTTGACTTTAGGCTCTGTATCATGGCTTGTCATATATAGACTTTGTGTTGCACAGCACAGTCTGCTGCAGTGGTCCTTTCAGAAGAGACCAAGACAAGTGAAACCTTAGTTAAATGTATTGGCAGCTTCTCCTACAAAACTTTGAATGCATCTAAATCTCAGCCTACACCAGTTCATACTTCTTCACTTGCACTTCCCTTGAACCACTCCAATAACCTGTAACTCTTGGCAGTGAATGTCAGTCTCTTCTGCTTTGGGCTCAGGTTGAACTTGGATCTGGCTTCCTCCCCATGTCATAACTAAGGTAACTTGCCGTTTGCTCCCATCTTTACCAGTGGTTCAGAATAATGGAATGCCTCTAGCCACACAACCCAAGTCCAAGACATGCATCAGGATGGCCCTTAATGTTACTAGCAGCAACTCTGTATGGGTGGCTTATCACAGATCTTGCCTGTGATGGTTTGTCTGCAGCTTGTTGAACTTGGTTAGACTAGTTTTGCGTCTCTCTGAGATCTTCAGAAGGACAAGGGAGATTTTAAAAGTTCGACCACAAAGGCAAGGTTTCCTTCTCTTGAGCACAAACCTGAGGGTCTTGAGGCGTGACTTTGAGTGAACGATCAGCTGAAGGTAGAAGTGGGAGCATGACTTCAAGTAACTGCATTGAGCCTGCGGAGATGCAGCCACCCAAGGCATTAGAAGCAAATTGAATAAAATAAAAAAAAATACAGTGTATAATTGTGGAATGCCTGGGAACCATTCAATGCTATAAAGCAACATTTAATAGTCTATTTAAAAGCATTGGCGTAATAGGCACGGAAAAACATACATATGTCTTCTCCCCCCCCACCCCCATTCAGGTAGTTTAACTAAATTTTAAATGTTTTTTATAGCTAGGGGGAAAGTATGTAGGAAATGTTATTCTCCATTTAAAAATGAATTATCTCTTTGTATAAAAGAAGCAAAGCATATTTGTTGAGGTCATCCCGAAAGCATCATCACTAAAAATTATCTGCTGATGCAGAAAATTAGATTTATTCTTATGTTAGCATTACCATAAAAATACAATTATATAAAAATTTATATTCTCTAAAAGCTTGTAGTAAACTAGGCTTTCAGAAAATAGGACACTTATCTTTTAAGGTCCAGTTTTAAATAGCCAGATGGTGCTTACAGTGTGGAAGCATAAAACTAGGGAGAGGTAATTCATTGTTTCTATTTAAAACAAGTGGGGGGGGGGGAAGCAACCCGAGTAAGAGTCTTTGTTAATTTTTGTAGAGCACAACTCATGCATATTTGTCTGTCAGCAGAAACTACAGCTACTTCTGCAGCATTTCATTAAAGTCGCCTTAGGTCACTTTAGCTTCTTGGGTGAGAATAGACCCAAGCAGTGCATATACCGTACTGTTATTTGAAATGTGAAATTTAACATCCTGAGCTGTGCTTTGAAGAACATCTGGGGTAATACACTGCTGGTTTTTAAGGTTACTTCTCATAGCTGCCCCAAATGCATATACAGCAGTACATGAAGAGTTACAGAATCCAATTAGCATTTCATCCACTTCTTTTCTAAATGAATTTAGAAATCCACTGGCCATCGTAATAACTTGATTGCAATTGCAATCTTAATCTGACTGTAAGATTAATTTTTTTGTACGTGTATGGCGACCTTCAGTCCTGATGTCTGGCTAGTAGTGGGTATTTCTTTACAACTGTAATAGGCTTTTTATGTTGTGGATGGCTTGTGCTGTGGGTTCTTTGCTATACCAGCCCATGAGTTTTTTTACCTTTTCTTGCTCCCAGTAGCATTTCAGACAGCACAATACAGATTTATTACTTTGGGTGATAGGTGCTGTGCCACAGATCAGGTAGTCTGCCATGTCCTTTGCTCAATTCTTGCTTTTCCCCATCTATTTTACCTGCTCCTGCTTGCACATGGAGCAACAGCTGTCCCACCCCCAGAGCGAATAATGCAAGAGAGCAGCTCTGGGGCTGTGTAAAAGCCTTTTATCTGAGCGCTTTCAAACTTGCTGTAGCTTCCAAGAAATGGAAAACAGCTGGAAGAAGGAGCAGCATTCAGTACCAAGATGAAGACAAGTCTTGAAGGAGAGAGGCTTTTAAAGAAAAAAAATTTAAAAACCAACAAACCTCAGCTCTGCACTTCACCCACCAGGTCAAGTCGGTCCATTTTCTATTTTCCCCCCTTAAATCAACAGTGATTGGCATCTCCTCAAAAGCAGTTTCAAGGAGGAAAAGATGTTGGGATTAAAAAAAAAAAAATCCAACATTTTACACTGTAGCTACCAGTGGCTGAGAATTGCCTTTGGTAAAAAGAAATCCAAGCATCAAATTAAAAATGCAGCATTTCAGTGGCACATGATTTGCAGTTTTAGAAAATGAACAAATGTTTTTGAGGTCATTTGGATGTTTAAAGGGTCTCATTCTTGAATAGAAGTAGGGACAGCTATGCTTTGATAACTGAAATTTGTATCCTGGTTTTTGCACCAACTGATGCAGGGCTTGGGAATGTTGCAGACTGGAAATCTGATGTCGCAAAAATCTGAGCAGAAGGACTTCTGTTGCTAGAAGCCTTTCCATCTCAGTCCCTACCTTCTTCTCAGGGAAACGCTGGGTAAGAAACCTGAGCCCCAAAGCACTACAGTGCAAGTCTCTCTCCTGTCCCTTGGGGCATTCTCACATTTTCTCAATTTGCTCTTTCCTGTAGAGGCCTCTAACTAAAATCATCTGGCATCCCTTCCCTTCTTGGCGTGGACCGAGTCTGGTGAGAAGCACTGTGAATCCCACAGCCACCAGCTTGCTTGCTTGTTCCCATTATGAATTTTTTTTTTAAATCAAATGGATTTGAGGTGCAGAAACATTAATAGCCCATCTGACGTGATCAACTTTCCTCCTGGAGAAAACCCCAGTGGCTTGCAATTGCACACGTGCTTGCTAAAAATCAGTTTGCTGCTTTTATTGTAGATGTCTAAAGGCTGTAAAGTATGGTTTGTTCCTCAAACTTTTACTTTGTCTTTTCGAGAAAGCACGTGATTAAAATAACTGTTTAAAATGAGCAGCAACAGCTTTCCATAAATACCTGACTTGGAGTATTTAACGTACGTGTAAATTAGCAGCAGTGCCAGCTTGGCTCAGTAATGCCATACCTTTTGTAAAAATATATATATTTTATAACACTGGCTTTTAATATTTGCTTGTCTATAATGAACGGCAACAAAGCAATCCAAGTTGGAGCTAACGTTCTTGTCACTTAGGATTTGAAGGTCCCTGTATGTATATTAATGACTTTTTAACTTTTTACCATTTTAAAGCTCAGAACAGTAATATAGTTGGCCTGTTCCCTTAAATCTTCTTCCGGGGGGAGGGCACACAGTTAAAAAATGACTCATTTTGCTGCACTTGACTGTATCTGATGGAGCGTCTTTGTGTTTGACTTCCTTGTCTGTGTGCTATGGAGTGAATTACAGTCATTAGTGCTCCTTTGCTGCTCTAGCTGGTAATCGGTGAGTGTTTTATTGATAGATTTACCACATTTTATTCAGAAAAATGTTGCTCTTGGATCACTGCTTTTTCTGGCTCATCCTGTTTATGCAGCACAGCATCATTTCAGTGGCATGCTCTTCTGTTTGTACCTTAAACTGCTGGGGCGAATTACTGATCGACACAGTTTAAATCTCATTAGGACTTCAATAGAGGAAGGTCACTTGGGGGTTTCCTTCAGCATCCTACTGCCTTTGGTACTTCTAGCTCACCACCAGGCCTGCCTTTCTAACCCTACCAAGTAAAAGCCCTCCATTGTAGCTTACCTCTCAAGTTTCTTGCATCTCCTAGGTGCCACCATCAAGACACATGAATTGGTTTGAGAGCTTGCTAGAGAATAATGGACGGTTTTTCATAGATTCATAGATTAAGGGTCGGAAGGGACCTAGTAGATCTTCTAGCCCGACCCCCCGCCAGGGCGGGAGAACAACAAAAAGCCCCAAAAAGAGACAGGACTCAAATGAGTCCAGCCAGGTAGGCATCCAGCCTCTTCTTAAAGACCCCCAGGGTAGGGGCCAGCACCACTTCCCTTGGAAGTTGGTTCCAGCTCCTAGCCGCCCTAACTGTGAAGTAGTTCTTGCGGATGTCCAATCTATACCTCCTCTCCATCAACTTGTGCCCATTACTCCT
>NW_017728996.1:3028035-3059319 GCF_001723915.1 Gavialis gangeticus | reverse complement strand
GCCCTGGGGGACTCCACTACCCACCTCGCCCCAGGTCGAATATGACCCATCCACCACCACCCTCTGAGTGCGACCCCTCAGCCAATCTGCAATCCATCTGACTGTGTAGGCATCGATGCCACAGTCACCTAGTTTTTTAACTAGGATGGGGTGAGAGACGGTATCAAAGGCCTTGCTGAAGTCCAGAAAGACTACATCCACCGTGACACCTGCATCCATGGCCTTTGTGACCTGATCGTAGAAGGCAATCAGGTTGGTCTGACATGATCTCCCCCTAATGAGATCTTCATCCCGCATTCTTGCTGCTGCCTGCTAGAGGTTGAGATGTAGTTGGATCCAAAAAAAAAGTACTTTTTCCTTCAGTGTGGTAGTGCACAACCCTGCCATTCTCCCTGTCTACATCCAATAGACATTGGACCTAGACTTAGACATGTCTGTTGTCTTGTGTCTAGACATTAGACATGCTGTCTAATGTCTCTGTCTGATAGACTTTAGAGGCATGCTCGGGTGGGATGGGCTTCACCTCTCCCCTGAAGGCAAGTGTGTCTTGTCTTCCAGGTTGGCTGACCTCATAGGGTGTGCTTTAAATTAGCTTTGTCAGGGGGTGGGGCCATAGGGGGACACAAGGACACTTCCCAGCCAAGACAGGTGACTAGCACAAGAAGTACCCAGGTAAGTGGCAGGGGCCCAGATAGTCCTGGGATCAGAGGGGAGGTGCATGCGTCTGTACTAATGCTCATAATATGGGGAACAAGCAGGAGGAACTTGCCCTCCTGCTAGCTAACACAAACCTGGACATAGTGGGACTCAGTGAAACCTGGTGGGATTCAACCCATGATTGGGTAGTAAACATTACGGGCTACAGACTGTACAGGTGGGACAGAACAGGGAGGAAAGGCAGGGGTGTGGCGCTCTGCGTCAAAGAGCAATACATGTCCTTAGCAAACAGCACTGGGTCAGCGGGGCAGACTGAAGTGCTTTGGGTCAGAATACAGGGGGGTCACGGGGAAAGGGACTTAACAGTGGGTGTCTACAGACCACCCAACCAGGGGGAAGAGCTGGACCATGAATTCTCAGGTCAGCTCGCGGAGGCACTTAATTCAAGGGACGTGGTCATTATGGGTGACCTAAACTACCTGGACATCTGCTGGGAAGAGCAGTCAGCCAAGTCTGACCGCTCATGTAGGTTCTTAGCCTAGTTACAGGACCTCCATCTAACCCAGGAGGTGCACAGTCCTACCAGGGGAAATGCCTTGTTTGGATCTGGTTCTGGCCACTGGTGACGACCTGGTGAGTGGACTGTGGGTGCTCGACCACCTGGGCGATAGTGATCATTGCCTGCTGGGATTCACCATCCAGCGCAGGGTGTCAGGGGCCTGCAGCAAGGCAGCAGCCCCGGACTTCAGGAGGGCAGATTTCAATGAGGTAAAGAGATTAGTTAGGGAGGCGCTGAGGTTCCAGAGGGGAGGGGAGTTGGGAGTCGAAGACGAGTGGTTGTTCCTTAAGGAGATGATCCTTCGAGCCCAAAGGGGGACTGTCCCAATGCGAGTCAAAGTGGGCAAGAGTACTCAAAAGCCCCCATGGCTCACCAAAGGCACTCAGGATCGGCTGAAAGCTAAAAAGGAGGCGTACACCCGATGGAGGGGAGGGGCTATCGCCAAGGAGGACTATACCTCCGTTGCTCGAGACTGTAGGGAGGCCAAGGTGGAGACGGACCTGGGACTCGCGACCCTGCTGACCACATGCCACTTGTAAAAGCAAAGACCTTGTTGGTTCCTGGTGGACTTACTCCCCACTTGTACTTGAAAACTTCTCCCATCTTGTTTTTTGTAGGTATGATGTGAATATGCGTTGCCTGGCAGCTCGGGTCAACTATAAGACTTTGATCGTAATCTGCACTCTCTTCACACTTGTCACGGTGCTGTTGTGGAACAAATGCTCCAGCGATAAAGCGGCTCAATTTCCCCGGAGTCTCAGCAGCGGCTTCCGCGTGGACAGCTTGGAGAAACGAGCCGCCGCTTCAGAGAGTAACAACTATGTGAACAGCCTCGTGAAGCAGCAGAGCGAGGAGGCATCGCCACAGGAGCAGCAGAAAGCCCCGCCTATCGTGGGCGGCTTCAACGGGAACAAAGTTTTGGGACTGAAATATGAGGAAATAGACTGTCTGATCAATGACGAGCATACGATAAAAGGGAGGCGAGAGGGCAGCGAGGTCTTCCTGCCCTTCAGTTGGGTGGAGAAGTACTTTGAGGTCTATGGGAAGGTTGCTCAGTATGATGGGTACGACCGGTTTGAATTCTCCCATAGCTACTCCAAAGTGTACACCCAGAGAGCCCCCTACCACCCCGACGGCGTGTTCATGTCCTTCGAGGGCTACAATGTGGAAGTGCGTGACAGAGTGAAGTGCATCAGCGGCGTTGAAGGTCAGTCTGATCCGCTTTACAGCTGAAATGCCCCTTATAGTTGACTCTCATCATTAGAGATGCAAGACTTATTTTTGTTCTGCAACTGCAGCTCGAGAGGTCTCTGGCTTCCCTAAGTCTCAGTCGGGGTGTCACCAATGCAAGCCTCAAACTAGCGTTGTGCTGTCCTTCCAGCTTCCTTCATGCTTCTCTAATGCAGCTGGTTGGAAGCACCAGAAGGTCCTCTCGTGCTTCACTACACAGCCCTGTGGAGACAGGTTATAATCTCAGGGCAGAGGCACAAAGTACCAGAGAGCATTTTGGGTCATCTGTGCAGTAGCATAAGGCAGAACTATCTATTCAGGAGTATTCTCTAGTCAGCAGTCACACTGCGTTTAACAAGATAAGACCTTATTTGTTTTCATTCATACGTGTGTGAATTAACGGAACGATTTAACCTCCCACTTTGGAAAGGTTTTTTTTTTTTTTTGTAGCAAAAAGGTGAATACTGTGCACCAAGAGCAAATAGTGCCGGATTGAATTCATGCAGATTTAACTGGGCCCAGCATGCGCTTTGAGCCAATTGGGGTATCAGAGCCATTGTAATTCCTGAGGGCGAATGAATTGCTTGAGTTAAAGATGAGAGCATTTAAACCATTTTAAAGCTTTGTCACCTAAGACCGTGAGGAAAATTAAAAGCTAAGTGTAGAACCTTTCTGCTTTGTACTTAGTGAATGCACGCAGCCCATGACTTGTATGCACAAGCGCTCTAGTGATGTCTTGTAGTACCAAGAATGCATTACTTTTACAAAATTTACTGTAGAATTGATTGGCACTCTTTGGCATATTGTAGAGAAAAACTAAACTGTTTCAGGGAAACAAAATGCATTGATAGGATGGTGAATTTTTAATTTAAGGGGAAAATTACCAGTTTGCAAGCCATTGACTGCACCCCTGAAACATCACCTGTGTGTGTGTGTGTGCGCACGCGCACGTGTGCATACGCATGCACACATTTCTTATTCATTAGTGATATTCCACTCTGTTAGCATCAACTTTTTACTTCTGTTATCTGGTCACTTCTAAGCCCCTGCACATAATAGGATTATTCATATGGAAAAAATGCCCAGGAGTGAATGCACAGTGTCTGAATTAATCACAAATATCGTTGTCCTTCAGGTCACATTCCAAAGAACATCATTATCAGCTGAGTGAATATTTCTGTTGCACCTTTTCCATCAATATCTCAATAGTTTGAATCTTGAGCATACATTTGGAAAAATACATAAACTGCTCTGTTGCAACACATCTCTACCAGCAGTGGGCTTTAGAAATCTTAAAAGATTATTTTGAGATTATTGAATTTGTCTTGCTTTCCTGAGCTTAACTGCCACTTCCCATTCCCCGCATCTGCTTTTAAATACTCAGTTTACTGTTCGTTTCAGCATTTACTAGACCTTGCCTTTAATGGAGAGGAGCATCACCATCCTATTTCAGCTCCCACTTCAGTAAAATAGTCAGGGAGAGAGATGCAGTTAATCTCAAACTATGCATGTGAGTGGTAAAAAAAAGGGACTTGTGCGATGCTATTATTGGTTCCATTTGAACTGCGTCCCAAGGTGACCTAGCTCTGAATTAGGCCAGACATTTAAAAAGGCCTTCTAACTGACTCTCCTGTACCACAGACAGGGCCAGTGCTAAGTGTCGTGGCTTCCTCAAAACTGCAAATGTGCCCTAGGCTAGAAACAGGCATTGCCTTTGTGCCACCATAAACATTTTGCATGTCGGGACAAAGCCCAAGCAAACAGACGCTTGTCTCCTCATTGCACCATAAATGTCCAAAATTGTGGCTACAACAGTAGGTGGTAAACTTTTGTGCCACATTTTCACAGTGGGTGTGTATTTGCTTTATGATGGGAGAGCGTGGGCAGCCCAGAACTACCCGTGCTCTCCAGCTGCCCCAGGCAGGAGTCCAGTCCCACACACCCCGGGAAGGACCTCTAAAGTACCAGGAGCACCTGCCTAGATTTCCCTGCTTGTAGAGGCCTGCCCCCATAATCTTCCTGCCAGGGATTCCCTGGGCATGAATGTCACATTTGCACACCACAGCTCGGGACAGCAAGAAACACCTTTGTCGCCCACTGAAGCGGCTGATCCTGCTCCAAGGACAGCATCTGCTGATAGCCTTAGAGACTAGATACTGTTCAGCACAAATGCTGTGTTTCTCAATGCTGGCAACTGTTCTCATGGACCCTGTGTGAGGCCCATGAGATGAAAATGTTCTCCCTATTTCTTACATTACATTAAGTACCTTTGGGAAACTTCAGCCAATTGCTTTGGTGTTGGCTGTGTTTATCTAGACCTGTGGTTCTCAACCTCTTTTAGACTCAAGGTTCTCCTTGGAAAAAGCTAGCTCTGAGCTTTCAATCTTTTTTTTTTTTTCCTCCTCCTTTTTTTTGACTACAGAAAAATAGTGGAGCAATTCTTCTGTTACAAAGAACTCAAAACCCCACAGCAGGGCAGAATGTGGTTAACAGCATTCCTATTTGAAATCCTGTTTGAAATCAGAGTTTCTCTTGTGAATTGTGTTTGCACACCTAACAGTGCTAACATCGTGTGGCACCCTGTGGCACACCTTGAAGGGGTCTCTTGGCACCCTGTTTGAGAATAAGTAATCTAGATAGGGCTGGAATGTCATTGTAAACGTGATGGTCCAGCAAATGCTGTGAGGAAAGGCTTTTTTGTGACTTATTTTTATGGACCAATTGTAAAGCTGGGAGAGCAAGAGCGCCTGATGACCCAATGCTTGTCCATTAGCACTTCCCAACTATACCGTGCATCCAATCCAAGATATCACAAAAATAGCTTCATAGACAATGAGGGTGGGAAGGGACCTTGGGGAGGTCACATCTAGTCCAACCCCTGCTCCGAGCAGGACCAGCCCCAACTACATCATCCCAGCCAGATTATTCCATTCACCCAGATAGGTGCTTTCTATCTAGCTCATTCTACCTCTCTCCATCAATTTTTTTTCAAAGATTTCATAGACGTTAGGGCTGGAAGGGACCTAGGAAGAGCATCGAGTCCAGCCCCCTGCCCCAGGGGCAGGAAGTCAGCTGGGGTCATAGGATCCCAGCAAGATAAGCATCCAATTTGCTCTTGAAGGTGTTCAATGTAGGTGCTTGAACCACCTCCAATGGCAGGCTGTTCCAGACCTTGGGGGCTCAGACAGCAAAGAAATTCCCACAACAAACACCTTATGTCTTGTCTTGGGGAGAGCGGGGGCAGTAGTTGCAGTTGGGCCTGTGGTGCCTGTGGGAGCTGGCAACTCCGCAGGCTCTGCTGGTGCTGCAAGAAGTGTGTAGCTGTTGCTAAGCTCCGGCAGGGCGGGGGCCTTGGTGCGGCAGGCCTTAGGGCCCTTGACCACCTTGGTTCGTGCCCCTGACTGGACAGAGCGGGAGGTCCCCGAGTCCTCCCTTGTCCTGGAGGAAGACGGTGGTCTACCTTCCGGCTCCCGGGGGAGGAGGGCCTGGCAGTAGGAGTCTATCTCCTGCTCACAGTCCCTGATGGTGCGCAGTCTCTGGACTGTGGCCTGGAGCTCCTCCAGCTGTGCACCAGAGACCCCAAAAGGAAGCAGACCCCACATGGGGAGGTGGCCATGCTTCCGGCTCCAGAGCCTGGAAAAGGGACAGGCAGCCCCCGCAGCCGAGAGCCGGGGGTGCCATCTGCGTGGAGCCCAAAACCATGGGCTCCATCTGGGTGGCCGTCTCTGAGGTGCCCGATGGGGGGGCCGCAGAGCCCTCGGGGACCCTTGGGGTGCGACACGTGCCCATCCGTGTCATGCCTCTGGTAGGCTGGCTATGGCTGGGACTGTCTACCCTGGGGGGTTTGCAGGCAGGGCCTCGGGCCCTCCTGCACGATCTCCGCGCTAACTCATGCGCCGGCAGACAAGCATGCCTGTTTGCGCAGCCTGGTCGCGCGGCTCCCTGGGGGGCTGGGCCAAGGAGGGGCCTGGGCGGGGGCTTGACCTGGCCCGGCTCCACTCAGCCGCCTCCCCCCACTCAGAGAGGGGTTAACCCCCTCCCCCCGCGGGCCCCGCTTGCCTCTGGCTGTGCTGGGGGTCGGCGGGGGGCTCTGGGGCTGCTGGGGGGCTTCAGGGGAGCAGGGGCGCGGCAGGCTTTCACCTACATCTCTCGCCGCTCTGGAGCCTCAAATGATTACTCCCTTATTGTGACTCTGGGGCTTTAAAACACTGTCTACTTTGCATGTTAAATATAGTGAGTGCCTGGAGATACCTGCTGCTGGTCACTTTGCGGGACCCTCAACACTTTATTCTAACACATTTCAATTGAATAAGATGCACTCAACAAAACAATGCAGCCCCCCCCCCCACACACACACACACAACTCATTGGTGTGCGAAACATGTAGGCTGCAGACAGATGTGCAACATGTTTTGCTGACGGGTATTTTGGGCACAACCTGGTGGGGGACTGAATTGAACCAAATTGCCGAGCATTGTTTACCTACAGATTTGGTGTTAGCAGCTCGCCCTTTAGAGCTGTCGCTGTGGGAGGTGATGCCTGAGCCTTGATGCAGGTGGGGGAATAAAATTACAGGTGTCTGGCAAACAAATTTGATAGGAGAATTAGTTATGGCCAGTGGGGAAGACTTTGCATTGTTATTCTGCATCATTTTGTTCCAAGTAGGTTTTTATTGTCACTTAGATGTGAGAGAGAGGAGCTGCTATGTTTTACCTTGTCTCTCTTCTACAAGGTTAATATGTTGCCTCATGTCCCGTGACCTGGAGAATTTAATCATGTCATCTCCGTAAATTAACAGCTACAAGTAAGGCTTTTATAGCAGACTTTCATTTTGTGAGTCTTCTGATCCCAATGCACGCACCCTTAACGGGGAACACTTAGCATTAATAAGCAAGTTAGCTTCCAGCAGTTGAGATAATACACGGTACTTAAATATTTCCCTTGATGCTTTTACTCTTCAAGCAGTAGTAGTCCATCAAGTCACTATCAAGAACACTTATTATTAGTAACAGGGAGCACAGAAATATATGAAAATGTATCATCTTTAATTTAGTTTAACTAATCTTTTCATTACGCCAGGTTTCAGGCATCACTAGCTTCTGAGCTTGCCGCTTCCAGAGGGGGAAATGATGTGAATGCCACAATATTTATTTTTCACTTTCAATTTGCTTTGCTCTTTGTCCCCATTCAAAGGTTTGTGGGGCAGGAATCCTAGCTTTCCTTTCTGCGGGAGATTCAGCTTTTGAGTTTCCATTGAAAGGCTGGGGAATTGTTTTAGGTGAAAAGGAGCCTGATTTGAAGAAATCTTTATCCAAAGCTTAACTGCTGTGTGCTGCTCATGGACTTCCGTTCTTCTTATAGCTCATTAAGCTATTTTAGCTAAATAGGCAGAAGATAGGGCAGGGTCCCACCTTGGAGACTAATTGGTTCAAAGAGGCATGTGCTTTTATGCTCACCTCTTCGTATATAAATAATAGCCTTCTTCCCTGTGTTCGTGCCCACATTGTCAGTGATGCAGTGTTATATCTGAGATACTGGTTGCCGGGGCTGTGAACGGGATGGTATCGTTGCACATCTGAATGGATATTAATAAGGGCACCAAGTCAGAGGCAATGGATAAAACAAAGGGAGCCTTCATTTCTGGGCTCTGGGACAAGGCAGCTTCTCCAGAAAAACCCTAGAAACAGCCAGATTGAGAGGAGAGACTTAGGCTAGAGTCTAGGTTGCCAGTTCTTTAACTATACATGAAGCCAAACCTATGAAACTTGGAGCAAGGAGCATTTGTAGGTTCTGCTAATAACACAGCGGAGCTGCCACGTGATTGTATTGGCATTATTTCAATAACTACTTGTAATAGGGTTGTAGTTGGAGAGCTGTCGTAATTAGTGAAGGTGTGTAGGTGTTGAGTAAAATTGTAGGTTCCGCATCAATTAATTTGAGCCAGATTCTAGGAATAACGAGGACAGATCTTTAAATTGCCAATGATTTATATTGGGGGGGATTCTGCAGAACGTGGCATGCTTTGGGATTTAATGGTCTCGGAGGTGGAAGAGAAAAATCCATGCAAGTGTGCGATATCTGTGGACAAGTGTGGGGTTTCAGCTAGCAGCTGCTTGCCTGTGTGGTACAACATGAGGACTTCATTCTGCCTTTCGCATCTGGTCTGTTTTGACAGCAGCTTTGTAGTACCTGCAGATGGTATAATAAGGAGAAAGTCACCTCTTTGAACAGGGACTCTGCGTGGGCCTGTGAACTAATGATAGGAGGTTATAAATACTATTTGCCAGTATTTACATGGGTAGGTGGGGATTGGGGAGTTTTAAACTGCATTTTACATGATCTTACAACATTATTTGTGGTTCCCCCCCCCCCATGTCTATAGGTGTGCCGTTATCTACGCAGTGGGGGCCTCAAGGCTATTTCTACCCAATCCAGATTGCACAGTATGGCTTGAGTCACTACAGTAAAAACCTGACGGAGAAACCTCCTCACATAGAGGTGTACGAAACAGCCGAAGACAAGGACAAAAGCAGCAGGCCTACTGACTGGACTGTCCCAAAAGGCTGTTCGGTTGCAACGGTGTCCGATAAATCCCGGTTCACAAACGTGAAGCAGTTTGTCGCTCCAGGTGGGTTGCTGTAGAGTCATAGTGGATAAACGTGTTTATTTGCAGGGAGATTCCTAGTGAAGACTTGACTTCAAGGATCAAGTACAGATGTGTATATCCTTGTTTTGCTGGGGGGGGTTCCCATCCATGAAACATCTACTCCTTTCTCTTAGCCTCTTCATTTTTTCTTTCCTTCTAACTTCCAGCTTAGTTTTTCTGACTTTTAACTTGTAAACATGCTGTAGCTGTATTGTGGAAGAGATGGTGCTACACAAGCAATTGGAGGAGCCATCTCCTTGGGCTGCCATGCCTGTCAGAGGCAGAAAACTTCTGAATGGGTTCAGGAGTATAGAACAACACTTGCCCGAGCCCTTTTTCTAAGCATTTTAATGCCAACATGGTCTCATGAAATCTTTTGTACAGCCTTACCTACGTGGCCCTTCCTTTAGCAACCTCCGTAGTCAGAAACTTTTTGCTAGGATGTAGATATTTGGGCTGACACTTGCTATACAAGGTCTTTCTGCCATAGTTAGCCCATCAGTCCTGGCCTCTTTCAAGCTAACAAGAGGAGGCCATATTCATCCATGGAATGCTCTTGTGGCCACAGCGCAACGCTGTCAGTTTTGTGTAGCCAGGACTAGTCCGCAAGTGAGTTACAGTGGTTGGCACGTACCTCTTTTGGTTGTTTCAGGGTGAGGGAGATCTTTAATAGATGGGATCTGTAGGTTACAGAATGGAGCAGCTGTCTGGTTCAGTAAAGCTTGTGTGCAGAAAGATGATGGAATTGGGTCTGAGGACTTCCATGGATTTATCTTGCCCCTACTCCTGCGGTCTGGTGTGACTGTCTCTGTGCCCTCTATTTGCTCTTCTTTGAGTCTATAATCAGTCACCGGTAACTTGGATCATCATCTCTGCATAGCAGGATCCCCGAGGTTGTAGTGGGTCTGTTGTCACAGCAAAGGAGGTGCCCAGGAGAAAGAGGCCGGTGAAGCTTCCTCTGTCCAGCTGATCCCCAGCTCCCATGCCAGCCCTTTGGGGGTGAGAGCAGCCAGAGTGACTTTGGAGAGCCTTTCTGCTATTTTCAGGGATGGCTGGCTATAAACAGCCCAACCAGAGGCCTGTGCTATTTACTTCCAGCTATAGCCAAGGCTTTGCCCCGAAGCATGGCCAGCTAACAAATATGTCTCTCTCTAGAGCCATAGGGTGCATCTACACATGTGCTTTTTAATACACATTAGTTTATTTTAATGTGCATTAAAGCATCACTTTTAAAACTGTGCTGTTTACTTAATGCTCATTAAAATAGGCTAATGTGCATTAAACATCACTTAAAAAGCATGCGCTTTAGCTAATGCGCATTAAGACAGGCTAATGCGCATTTTCTAGTACCTCACAGTGGAGGTACTAGATTTAATGTGCGCTAACTAAAGCACGTTAATGCACGTGTAGACGCGCCCATAGGTCCCACTCCACTCCTGGTAGTTGTCAGAGGTACTACTGCTTCCTCTGGAGTTTTGTCATACTCCATTTCATACTTAACAAAATAAGCCATGAATAAAATTCATTATTTTATGCAACGATTCCACTTGTCTAAAGACAGCCTCATTAATAAGGACATAATGTATTTTCCTCCTTAATCAATACCCATTAGAATTAATGAGTCCATTACTTAAAAAGACAATGAAGTAATTTTAGTCAGCACCTTGGGCCTGGGTCTCTGAGGAAAAGATCGTTGAGAAAACTCTTGTGTCTTTGTAGTAGATAAATAGAAGGAGAGGAAAGGTTATAGGATCTCTTATGTATTCTCCCCTCATCCTTTATTGATGGCAGAGTAATCTTCAGACCTTGAAGGCCACACTTCGCATCCCCTTATTTTAGATGCCCTTTAGTAATGGATTTATGAGCACTTAATGCTGTGCAAAAAATAGGCAACCTTTGGGGGGTTTTTTACTTGGTTCTTAATTTTCTGTCTGCCCACTTCCTGTTTGTGTGATGGGAAGCAAAAGGGGTTAGGATGAGTAGAAATGGGAGCTGGCATGGTCAGCTAATGTGCTTTCACAAAAGCCCAAACTTCACCGCATTCTCTAAGTATCATCTGTGACTTCAGTAGTCACTGACAGTAGAGCTGTTGGGTTGTAGCCGTGTTGGGCTAAGGACATAGGCAGACAAGGTTCTTTGGGTAGATGCGATCTCTTTTATTAGACTAACTAAATAGTTGGAAAAGTTGTTCTTTGCAAGCTTTGGGGCACAAACACCCTTCTTCAGGCACAGGGAGAGTCTGGTGTTTGCGTGCTCTCCTGGGTAGAATAGAAGCCAAAATGCAGGTCTGTGAAAATGCAAATGCTAGGCAGTGAGGGTCAAAGAGAATGAGAGACTGTAGGTGTGAGGAGGTGCTTGGGGTTGTGGGGAAGGTGGTAGAATCTACCTGGTAAAATGCAGATGGATTACCTGGGGTTACACTTACACACTTGCAATAGAGTACATTTAGTATAGCAAAACACAGCTAGTATTCTCTAGGTGCTGAGTCTGAGACCTTGGAGGAGCTCAGTTTTGACTCTGAGCATTTAAAAAAATACCTTTATTAATCAAAATAGGAACAGGTGGAATGAAGCCTTATAAGGCAAAATGTGAAAACAGTCCTAATGCTGAGTGAAATGGATTTGTCGGGGAAATGGGAAAAGCCCTATGGACTTTCAGGAATAGGGGTCATAACTCATTTATTGCACTTAGAAATATTTATGGGATATTTCGCACATCAAGAAGCATGAGCGAAGAAACAATTGCCTCTCTCGCATGAGAATTTTATGCCTTGAAAAACCATTAATTTAGAACAACTGCCTTTAAGTGTTTATCATCCCTCTGTGCTTTCAGAACGACAGGATCTGCGTGCAGTCTAACAAACCAGTTATTCCTTTGATCATCTTGGTTTGGGGGGATTAAGATTTTACATCTTGGAAACCAGCCTGTGAAGAAACACTGGACTTCACAGTGGCATGTTGCTTTGAAAACTTATTTAATTGTTAGCATATGTGAACACCAGAAAGCACTGGCAGATTTGCCCTTAGATGTTTAATGCTCACACATGCACACACTGAAATGTGAAGTTATCTTATTTTGTGTTCATTTTCCCACTAAACCGATCAGTTCCCTGCTCTTGGAGCTGTCAAGGATGCAGAAACGCAGCTAAGAGATTTCAGTTTTAGTCCCAATGGATTTCTAGCTACTTGTTTCTTTTTCGGTTCACCAAGCTCTTTTGCTAAAATTGCCGTTGTCTGTTAAAAAAGCCAGCGTAAAAGCGGCCTTGCCATGACTGCATGGTTTCTCTCCATTTCTGTTTCTGCTTCCAGTGTGAAACTGTGACGTTATTTCCTTGCAAATTCAGGAGCTTCTGAATATCAAGCCAGGTTGTCTCTGGTGCACTGCTAGTCATCGAGCTTGATCCTCAGTTCTGCCTTCACAAATGCCCGTTGCCTTCAGTGGGTTTGCAGAGTTAGAGCTGATATGCTGGGAATCACTAAACAATTAAGCTGGTGACAACGGGATCTGATACAAGGTTGTGTCTGGGGAAGTGAAGAGAAAAGTAGGTGGTTAAGTATCTCGGGCACAAGGTAGTTGATATGATGCATCTGACTGCAAGTCTAAGAGCAAGTAATTCCAGACTACGATGAAACACTGAATTTATGTGCATCAAACTGCATTTTCATGGTCAATTCCTACAGTGGTAGGTGCCTTTTGCATTCGGCCTTTCTGTCTTTGGTCATAACCCCCTGGGACAAGATGTCTGCATCATGTTGTTAGGATGCCAACCGAGATCAGAATAGGATTTATTTTAAAAAGGGTGGCTAACATTGCTGTCTGCACTGGCTATGTTGATACTATCGAACACATTTCGGGATCTCTGTGATATAACTAGTACCTCTTTTTTTCATCACAGCCTATCCCATTCTTGCATGTTTCTGATGCCATCTTCTCTTTGGCTGAAGCTCCATCCTGGCATCTGCACTACTGCCAAACTACTGGTCAGCAAGCAAAGGTGCTGATAAAGCAGTTTGGCCAGCGGTTTGACACCGCACCTCCTGGAGAGAATGCAACAGGATGTTCACATCGGCTAGCCAGGAGAAATTTCCCTTTGTGTTACAGGAGTCACCCTTGACTCATTAATTGGATCGTTTTATGTTTAATTTAGTAATAGGCAAGGATGAACTGATGTAAAAATGGAAATAGGAATTTTGGTTTATTGATCAAATGCCCTTGAAGTATTTTGGATTTTATCGGGTGACCTCATTATATGGTACAACCTCTGGGGTGCAGATGAATACGACATTTAACAGGAAGATCTTTTTATCCCTGACACATTTTCTTTTGTTTCTGGTGCTTTTCTTTTTCTTCCAGAAAATACTGAAGGGGCCTCGCTGCAGCTTGGGAACACAAGGGACTTCATTATTTCTTTTGACCTCAAATTCCTGACAAACGGAAGCATATCAGTGGTTCTGGAAACGACTGAGAAGAACCAGCTCTTCACAGTGCACTACGTCTCAAACATGCAGCTAATCGCTTTTAAGGACAGGGACATTTACTATGGCATCGGGCCTAGGACTAGTTGGAGTACCGTCACCAGAGACCTGGTCACTGACCTCCGGAAGGGAGTGGGCCTCTCCAACACAAAAGCTGTAAAGCAGACAAAGATCATGCCGAAAAAGGTGGTCAGGTTGATTGCAAAGGGAAAAGGCCTCATTGATAACATCACGATAGCAACCACGGCGCACATGGCGGCTTTTTTTGCTGCCAGCGATTGGCTAGTGAGGAACCAGGATGAAAGGGGGGGCTGGCCCATCATGGTGATGCGGAAGCTCGGGGAAGGGTTTCGGTCGTTAGACCCAGGCTGGTACTCTGCCATGGCCCAAGGGCAGGCCATCTCCACGTTAGTCAGGGCTTACCTGTTAACGAAAGACCACACGTTCCTCAATTCAGCTTTACGGGCCACAGCACCTTACAAGCTCCTGTCCGAGCAGCACGGTGTGAAAGCCGTCTTCATGAAGAAGCATGACTGGTATGAAGAGTACCCGACCTCGCCTAGCTCGTTCGTGTTGAACGGTTTCATGTACTCATTAATTGGGCTGTATGACTTGAAAGAAACCGCGGGGGAGAAACTAGGGAAAGAGGCAAAACTTCTGTACGACCGGGGCATGGAGTCCCTCAAAGCCATGCTTCCGCTCTACGATACTGGCTCAGGGACGATCTATGACCTTCGCCATTTCATGCTTGGCACGGCTCCCAACCTGGCCCGATGGGACTATCACACCACCCACATCAACCAGCTCCAGCTGCTGAGCACAATTGACGAGGCCCCAATTTTCAAAGAGTTCGTTAAGAGGTGGAAGAGCTATCTGAAGGGCGGCAGGGCAAAGCACAACTAGAGCTGACAACCAAAACCATGCGTCTGCTGTCTGCGGGAACCGCTGGACTTCTCGAAGGGAAACAAGGGGTGCATTGTAAACGGCCCCATATTAAGTGATGGGCTGTTTCAAAGAAGTGATCCTTAAAACTGATGTGAAATGATTGCATTCCAGCGCGGTAATGCTTCGATCCGGTAGGGAGGATTTGGATCAAAGCTAGCATCTCCTTCAACTCGTTTACCTGCCCATAGTGTCCCACCATGAAATCACTCGCCCGTGTCAAACTCCATTTGTACTCCTGAGTTTCGGGGGGGCGGAAAAATTCCTTTTTGTAGGGGGGAAAAAAAAGATATTTACAGAAGCCATAAAAGTCCTTAAAGTCCAGCACTTGCCTGAAAAGTTAGGATGTGGCCTCCTTTAAAATGGAATAATCTGTGTATATGTTGACAACAGAGTAACAAATTGTGTTGTAATGCAGTAACTGTGTATTTACTTGTAGCCTGGGTAGTGGACAGTGTATCTTTTTAAAAGTGTTTTTTATACCGGTTCTTTTCTTGAAGGGGGGGAAAAGTACACAAAATTGTTTTACAATTCTATATATCGAGGTACTTTCAACGTACGGTTTCTTTAGGGGTGTGTCGATTTGAAAACGCACCTAGCCAGCATTCGGGCTCCTAACTTGTGTTATGTAAGCACAACTCCAAGTGGGACTAGCTGACTGCACAAAACTCTGCAAACATACCATCCCCTTTTTTTATAAAGCCAAGGCTGCAATCACGTTTGAGGCTTGCTGGTCGCCGTTTCTGCCATGCCGTTGAAATCTCTTGTGTACTGTATTTCCAATTGCATTGAAGAGGCTTCTGTGCGCACAGGGGAGATTTCTGTTGGCATCCTACATATGGGCTAAGGAGCTAATTTTTGAGTAGCTCATAGGAGTCCTTGATTTCAATGGACTTATCGATGATTGATTTTTTTTTTTTTTTTTTTTTCCCCCTTTGGCAAGTTTTGTTTTTAAAACGCTTTTTTAAAAAAGCTGATCAAGAACGTAGTACGTTAAAATGATTGTGTCCGTCTCCCCACCTTTGCCTATGCTTTAAACACTCACGACACCTATGGCCTTGAGCTTATTCTTTATGTCTGAATCGTCTTAGTGGTTCTGGCAAGTGAGAGAGGGTATCCGTGCAATAACTGAACGCATCCGAACCCAGATGTTCGCTCCATCCAGGCTTCAGAATTAACACAGAATTTCCTTTTTGTATTCATAACCTCTTTTCACTGGACTTTATGGTCTTTCAGTGTGTGGATTGCCTGCTGAAAAACCCAAGGAAGTAAAACCAATTGATTGTGTCGCTAGACCAGTAATATTTGATATGGTAAGCTAGCTGAAATTTGGTTGTAGGCCATATTAATACCTGCCAATATTTTGGTATGGGCACATTATGAATCTCAGCCCCCAAAGCTCCAGGGATTTTCTGGTATGATTAAGTGTACATTGACATGAGCAGACCTTTGAGAAAATTATCCAGGAGCACATCTGCAAGGGCCCAGCAGGGAAGGTAATGCTCAGGGGCAACCAGCATGGGTTCATTGAGGGCAGGTCCTGCCTGACTAACCTGGTTTCTTTTTATGACCAGGTCACAAAGTCTGTGGACGAGGGTGTTGGGGTGGATGTAGTCTTCCTGGGCTTTAAGAAGGCCTTTCACACGGTTTCCCACCACATTTTCTTAAAAAAAAAGGAGGGGACTGCAGCATTGATGCCTACACAGTCAGAAGGGTTGCAAACTGGGTAGGTGTTCACACCCAGAAAGTGGTGGTGGACAGGTCGTTTTCGACCTGGAGGGATGTGGGCAGTGGGGTGCCCCAGGGCTTGGTCCTTGGGCCTGCACTGTTCAACATCTTCATCTGCGATCTGGATGTGGGTGTGCAATGCACGCTGTCCAGATTCACTGAGGACACCAAGTTGTGGGGCGAGGCGGGCACGCTGGAGGGGAGGGGCAGAAGCCAGCTAGATCTAGACAGGTCACAGAGGTGGGCGGATGAGAATAGGATGGAAATCAACACAGACAAGTGCAAGGTGCTGCATCTAGGGAGAAGGAACCAGCAACACACCTAGTCTGGGAACACCCTTCTCAACAACCCGGTGGCAGAAAGGGATCTCGAAGCCATTGTTGACTCCAGGATGAACATGGGCTTCCAATGTGAGGATGCAGACAGTAAGGCTAACTGCGCCTTGTCATGCATCCACAGATGCATCTCGAGCAGGTCCAAAGAGGTGATCCTCCCCCTCTATGCGGCACTGGTCAGGCCGCAGCTGGAGTACTGCGTCCAGTTCTGGGCACCGCACTTCAGGAGGGATGTGGACAGCATGGAGAGGGTACAGAGGAGGCCACTCACATGATCGAGGGCAGCAGGGCAGGCCCTACGAGGAGAGGCAACGGGACCTGAGCCTGTTCAGCCTCCACAAGAGAAGGCTGAGGGGGGATCTAGTGGCCTGTTGCAAACTAGTCCGAGGGGACCAGCAGGCACTGGGGGAGTCCCTGTTCCCCCAGGCACCACTAGGGATTACTAGGAATAACTGGATCTGGAATGGGCTCCCAAGGAGGTGGTGCTCTCCCATACCTTGGGGGTCTTCAAGAGGATGCTGAACAGATATTTGGCTGGGGTGATGTGATCCCGGCACCCATTCCTGCCCAGGGCAGGGGGTCAGACCTGATTATCTGTGTTTAGGTCCCTCCCAACCCTAAGTACATTTATTTATTTAAACATTGGTATTAATCCTATTGTACCAGTTATTTGTGAGTTAAAAAAAATCAAGCAGCTCTTAGAGACAAAGCAGGCATTAGTTTGCTGGCAAGGACAGGCGTGAGGACAGGACGCAGGTGGACTTGACTGAATTTTTCCATTTGCTCACAAAGACGTGGAACTGTGTGGTGGTTCTTGTGATCTTTGCAAATGCAGAATGCGGTTGTATCGCCTAGCGGATGCAGCAGCAGAAGTGTTTTGAAGCCTAAAATCCTTTATCAATACCAAAGTATTAAAAGATGAGTTTTTCTCCTCAAATTAAAAAAACAAAAAAACCCCAACAATCAAAAATAAAACCCCTAATCCTTGTTTCCTCTGCAATGACTGATATTATATGGGAGCGAGGCAGACGTCCTCCTGTATGCATTTCCTCGACAGCACGGCCGGTTTCAATTGGGTGAATTGGACGAGCACATTTGAGTACTGCTTCTGTGACGAGTATTGGTGCCTTAGCAAAGTGGCCACGATTTCCTAGTGTGTTAGGAAAAGACAAACACAAAAAAAACAAACTCAAACCCTAGTGTCATGGGTCTTTCTGTGTTTCATACCCTGCCTTCCAACCCACCCAGCAGCAGACTAAATAGGCTTGTTTGGAGGCATAGTTTAGCAACGTCAGCAGAGAAACGGGAGATGCATCCTTCTACCCTTAATGCTGTTGCCGTCGCTGTCCCCTGTGTGTGTGCGAGTGTAAATTAAACAACAGGTGTGAGTGCATCTTGAACCTACAGGAGTTCAAGTGTGATCCCTCTTCGTTGTTGTTATTTTTTTAAAGGAGGTGAGCCGTGGGAGGGACTTGTCAGGCACCAGTGCCGAATATTGTTTGTCTGAATTCACCATATAACAGCGACCCCTTTTTGTACCTCCACTTTAAAACTGACAAAGATCTTAGAGGCTAAGGTCTGTTATAACCCTTTTGTTAGGATTGCTGTGTGTGTGTGTGTGTGTGTGTGTGTGTGTGTACGTGTGTGTGTGTACTTCATCCAACACCGTGCACGTGGGTATATGCAAACCAGTGACACACAAGCACAACTCTGGATGTGTGGCAGTGCTGTTTTTCTTGGTCATTGTGCAAGACATTCACTGAAAGCTGCTATTTTCATTCACCTTGTAATTGTACTTTATTCTTTTGTTTTTTTTAATTGTTTTCTACGTTTTACATGTGGGGTATACACCATGTGTTAAATATGCAATAAATTGTTTACCGGATGCCCTTCTAAAGGGTAGTCCTTTGTAAAGCTGTACAGACTTTGCAGTTTAAGCACAATGTGCACACGTTAGTTTTCTATACCACGAGACATGATTTTTTGCAGAGGGAAAGGTACTACTATGTTTCTATACAAAGTAAATGGATCAACATTTGTGCTTCATGTAAAGCTGCTTTATAAAATTGTAAAATAAAAGTTTTTATCTTAAGGCGCGTTCGGGCTGGTTCATGCGTCACTTGAACTGTGCGCGTGGGAGACTGTCCACACCTGACTGCAGATAAGTCGACACAAATCCAACATTTGGTGAGCAATCTGCCTAATGGCTTTTAAATGTCATCCTGAGGAGATGGTATCCTTGAAGCGACAGCCCTAATGCTAAACGTACCTGCTCAAAGCTAGCTGCTTTGGGGTGCCTGTCATCCTGGCTTTCCCTTCATGCCTCCCCGTCTCCCGAGCCTCCCAAGAAACCCGGGTGCTGCATTGCTGGATGTCAGTCTTTTCCCCTGACGGGCCCCTGGAAGTTGTATTAAGCACGAGACCACGCGATTTGTACAGAGGCATGCTCATTCTGCATATGAAGCACTCATTAGACCTGTACGCTAACGATGCAGCTGGACAGCTGGCTGGGACCACGTGTAGCAGTCTGATCTACCCGGAGGGTTGAGAGACAGAGGGTTACCAGTCCCATTTGCCTGGTAATCGGATAACTGGTGCTCTGTCTTACCCACAGACGTGGCAGTTCATCCATACCCTTAAAAAACAGCAGCTTCTACCTGAGTTGAAATCCCAACACAAAATCCTGTTCTGCAAGACTCCTCCCATTTCATGTCCAGAGCAAACGTAGTGCTGGATGCCCAGGGGCCCAGTATTTGGAAACCACCTTGCTCGTGACAGCCGGGGCCCTGGGCACTGGTAGCTTGGAGGGAGAGATCCCTGCTTTCTTAGTTGCCAAGATCACGCTGACCTATGTACAGTATATTAACCCCAATCTACTGTCTCTTAATTTGCTAGATGTCAAATACTTAGAGCATGCCTTGGCTGCCATGATGCCGGCTTTCCAGCATTTTCCTTCAACTCTGGATGCAAATACTGATTTTCATTACTTAGCAATTTAAGAATGTCAGAATTGAAAATAGAAGGGAATTTAAATATGTTGTCTTGGTGATGAATTTGAATGTCTGCTGCTCAATTTGTGGTGAAAGGAGATACATTTACCATCTGCCTGGCATGATTGATAACTTGCATATATGGGTTACATTTCCTGAATGTTAAATAGCTTTCTTCTATAATTTACTAATCCTCTTCCAAAAATGGAAAGGCGCTATTTAGACGGCATTTTACAGCATTCAACAAGGTCGAATTTGCTGTGGCAAAGTGCAGTTGTTGAAAGCATAGCCCGCATTTGCCAGTCATGAGTCTTTAGGAAAGTACAACCCTCCATAAATATAGCAGCTTTCCTTCATCTCTGACCCTCTAAAGTTGATGTCTTTTAGATAGTTCAGATAACTGTCGTCAGAATTCATTTTGGTGAAGACGGCAGCTTTTGCACTGTAGCGGTCGGTCAGTGTAGCTTTGGAGCAGTCAAAACATTTTTCTAAACTGGAAAAGTAGGATGGTGAATTGTGGGGCAGGGGGTGACCTCCTGGATGCTTCGTTACTGTTAGGATATCATTTGCATTATGACGCTGCCTGGGACCTCGCTGGTCCCTTCACTCTTTATGGATTAAGTCGCAGCAGTTTTCTGTTTTGTATCTTACCATGTGGTGAAGCTGCTTCTGTCTTTACTCTTAACTAATAATTGTATCTGCCTCTAGGATCTCTTCTACCAGGATCTTGCAGTGCCTCATATACAGGGGTAAGTGCAAGAAACATTTCTGTCCTTATATAAAAAGAAGCAAGGTGATGTGCTTGCTCACATACAGAGGTAACAAAGTACTTTGTGCTCCTAAGAAAAATGTCAAAAATGTATTGGGGATAAAATTAATCAGCCAGTCCAATAATTGTCTTCCAAGAGTCTTAAAAGAGCTGGCCGAGGAGGTCTCCCTGGAATGTGATTTTGTTTTGTTCGATACGCCTAGGACTATTGCAGGAGCCTGGAGGAGTACTGACATGCCAGCGTTCAAATAGGGGGAATATGAGAACTGAGGGAAGCATTGAGTGATTCGTCTGGCAACAGTTCTGGGCAAAATCACGGACGGGCTGACACAGGGTTCATTTAATACAGCATGGTCGAGTGCCAGTCACAGCTAGTTTTATGGAGACTTGTTTAAAACCAGTCTCCAAGAATGAATCGGCGTTGCTCGAACCTGCTGCTGCCACGGGGGAGTGGGATGGGAAAGGACGTGGGAGGCAGGGCAGCCGGACAGCCCTGTCTGTCATGCTTGCAAACCCAGGCCTGTTCAAACCAAGGAGGGGCTGTAGCTGGCAATGCAGGGACCCCGCAGAGGGGCTGGGGTCAGAGCAGAGAGCGGATTGAGTGGGAGCTCTGTACAGAGCCGAGGCACCCTGGGCTGGTACAGTCCTGGGAGATGCGAGTGGGCCGTGGGGCGCGGAAGTACAGGTAATGGCACGCGGCGTTCGTTTTGGTGCTGGGGGCAGCAAACTGGGGAGGCTGCAGGAAATAGCCACATATAATTTGAGGGCTGGGGAAATGCCTCCTAGTGGGAGACAGACTGGACAGATGGAGGTCTCAATCCCCGAGGACAGTGACGAGTGCTGCGTGGAAGTATCTGCAGGGGGACACCGGGCACTGCAGGCTCTCTGCCTTCGCAGAGAAATGGAGGGCAGGACAGTGGCTGGAGGCTAAGGCCAAACAAGTTCAGCGCTGCAATAAGGCGCACGATGCACAAACCATCACAACAAGTGAAGGAGGGAAGTGGTGGGTTCTCTGTCGCTGCCTGGCCTTGAATGGAGACCGGCTGCGTTTCTGGAAGAGCTTCTGTAGCCGAGGAAGAGTTACTGAACTCATTGCGTGGAGAAGGAGGTGAAGAGGCCATCCAGTCGTGGAGGTAAGGTGCCCTTTCCCCTCCTGACACTCCCGAGAGTGGCGCACGGGGTGAAATGATGCAAGCACGGCAAAGTTGGCTTCTGCTAGCGATCAAGTCCTGGCGCCTGCTGGGGACTGGCTCCGGGGTGCGGCTTAGAGGGGAGAGGCTCTGTAGTCTTCCCTGCCCGCAACCTTTGGGGTAGGTCCTAACCGATGTCTGGGCCAAACCAGAGATCGGGATGTCCCTCCTCTGTCCTAGGGGGTTCCTGAGCAGGGGTCCCTTCTGTGTCTTGCTGAGCATCATTGCACAGTGCAGGTGCCTTGGATGCTCACAGCCCCGTGTCGTGGTGCATCGAGACCTGCCCAGTGTGTCCCAAGTGTGGCTGCCTTCATCTTCGACTGATTCAGCCTGTTTCCGTTGCATGATACTTCTCAGATTGGTACAGACCGCGGGGTTTTGCCTTCTGTAGCGGGAGCATGGCCTCTGCCTGGGGTCTCTCAAGATGCGTTAACAACTGTTTACAGCATCAGGATGTTGGCTGCTGCACTCCCCCTGCTTTCCCCTGGCAGGTTCGGGTGCAATGTCTGCTGTAGTGTTGGTAGTTTTATGAGTTTAGATTATGGATTTGTCTGGGATCATAGAAGATGACGGTTCAAGGGACCTCGGGAGGTCACATCTAGTCCAGCCCCCTGCTCCAAGCAGGACCAGCCCCAGCTACATCATCCCAGACAAGGCTTTGTCTACAACACTTCCAAGGATGGAGACTCCACCACCTCTCTGGGTAGGCTGTTCCAGTGCTTCACCACCCTCCTAGTGAGAGTTTTTCCTAATATCCAACCTCAACTTCCCTTGCTGCAACTGAAGCCCGTTGCTCCTTCTGTCGTCTGAGGACAGTCCAGCTCTAGGGAGGGTTTGGACAGGGCTGATGCTGCCTGGGGCAGGGGGTTGGACTCGATGCAACCTTTGTAGGTCCTTTCCAGCCCTGTTTCTCTGATTCTCTGACCTTTGTTCTGTCCTAGAGGATTTGCACCCACTGCAAACGCCCTCCCTGCCTGCTCCTGTGGCTGGGCTGTCTCCCTTGGGCTCCGGCCTAACGTGATCCCCCTTGAATAGGAACCGTCCAGACTTGGCCACCCTCCTCACCCCCCTTTTCCAAAGGCAGAGCCCAGCCAGTGCCTCCGTTGCTGCTGTGGGGAGACCTCCGTTGTACGTGGATGGAGACCACCTCAATCATCACGCAGGCATCGGAGAGCCTGGGCTGGCATTAGCTGTGCCGTGGGTGAGGGGGTGGGTGCTGCCAGGGGTGAGAGGCAGCTAGATGCATCAGTCTGAAGGCAGGGCACAGCTGCACTTTATAGACTAACTAGATGAGAGAGAGCATGAGCACCAGCTTTCGTGTACCCGGGTTCACTTCATCAGGTGCTGACAGCAGTGCCCCGGAAGAACTGGTGTGCCTGTGTTTGCAGATGTGGTTTTGCCTGCCCAGAAATGCCCCTGCACACCAACAAGACCAGTGCTGGGCCCAGGCGCTACTGGGTGCTAATGGGGTGCAGGTGTCTGGGGCCTGGGCTGGCTGGGAGGGTGTGAGCGGAGACCTCAGGGAAGCTGAGCCCAGAGTGTGCTGGTTGCGGGCGGCTGGTGGCTGCCCCACTGAGCAGCCTCGGGTGTGCTGGCGAGCCTGGATTGTTGCAGCTCCTCAGATTTTCAGGGTCTGTGCATACGTGTGTGCGCGCACACGTGCAGGTGTACATAGGTGTGTGTATGTGGGCATGCATGTGCACGTGTGCATGCGCAGGTGAACATAGGCGTATTTGTGTGGGCGTGCATGTGGGTGTGCTTGTGTGCATATGTGGGTGTGCATATGGGCACGTGTAGGTATGCATGTGGGTGGGCATGTGCGCACATGCATGGCATGTCTCCATGTGCATACTTGCATGCGCACATGCATGTCTGTATACATGTATGTGTGCATGTAGCACGTTTGCCCAGGGGCACCCGATGCTTTCCCGCGGGGACCGGAGCGCTCAGCCTCGTGCTAGTGACACGCAGCCCTGGCTGGCGCATCTCCTTGCTCCTGTCCCTCTGCTGCTTGCTGGCGGGGCCTTGGCTCTGTAGTAGGAGCTGTTTTCTCTGTCTCTGCAAGACTCGGCCCCAGCCCAGAGCTGCCTCCCATCTCTGGCTGGCCTAGAGAGCTGCCGTCCTTGAAGGCCGCTTGGGTCCAAGTCCACGAATGCACTGCTTCATCAGGAGCTGGCACGTGGACAGGGCCGTGTCACTAGCACCCACCCTCGCTCCGAGCCTGCTCCTACAGAGCCTGCGCTGGCATGGCCAAGTCTCTGGCCTCCCCTTCCTTGTTCACGGGTGCAGCTGAGAGACCACAGGTCCCCGAGCGAGCTCCTGCCCACGGCCCAGAGATCTCCCCTGCACCGCTCGCGGGGAGACAGGCATGGCCCTTCCCCTGATGTGGAGCTGCCAGAGGGTGGTCGCCTCTGCATGGCAGCCTTGTGCAGTGGACGTCTCCCTGCCCTGGTACCCGCTTATCCACTCCAACACGACAGCACAGGGGCGGGAAGGCTTTTGCCTGCTGTGAGAGAGGTTTAGTAAGTCCTAGACCCATGGGGTAGGGGTAGGGGTAGGGTCTGCAGCAGTCCACAGACACTTTCCCAAAGGTTTTGCTGCTTCTCCGGGGTCAATTCTTCAGAGCTCGACAGGGTTTTGCGAGCCCTTGAGCTATACTAACAGACCCGTCGGTGCAGCCGAGGGAGTGGAGAAACAAGGGCTGTCTCAGGGAAGCTGCTGGGAGCTGGCACAGCACAAAGCTCGAGGCCCAAAGCTGTGGGAATAGGAGACCCACTGCCCCATGCTCTGCTGTGCACCATGGAGTCTGGCCCGCCAGGGCCCGGGGGGGATTGCCAGGCACCGGTGTGCAGCACGCCGAGGCACCCTGCAACAGGCGTGGGTGGAAATGCCCAAAGGAAGGCCTAGCCTGGAGCTCTGCCCGCGCCAGTGCTGGCTGTGCTGGGAGCCTGCTGGGTGCACCTAGGGAGCAGGGGATGCAGGCAGCCCCTGCCAGGGCTGCCCATATTGGCTGCCCAAGCTAACCCCCACCCCGCCGGCTGCAGCTGACATAGCAGGCAGGCCCCTGCTCCGAGGCCGGGGTTAGATCCGGGTGCATCACCCCCGCCGTGGTACCGAGATGCTCTGCCCAGCTGCAGGAAGCCTGTTCGGAGCTAGCATCGGGGTGTGTGTGTCCTCTGCATCCTCGTGTGAGCTTCAAAACCCTGAAAAGGCAAGCGGGAGCATGCTCTGAGCTAGCTCATCCCAACACAGGCCTTCATTTTCATTTCCCTGCAAAAGCTCCCAGAGCCGGGGGCCTCTTCCAGGGAGCCTCACCATGCAAAACCCCTGGGTCTTTGTGGTGCATTTGTACAGCACCTCACACTACGGTGCCCCCCACCCCCTGCCTCAGGGCCTGGACACTGGACCCGTTTGCACTGGAGTCATCTTGAGCCATAAATGACAGGAGGATTGGGCGCAGACAGATGGGCAGGGGGGTGCGGGCAGCGGGCAGGTATTATGGGGCCTGGTCCCTCTACAGGGACGGTGACGGGTACCTTGCCGTGAGCACACGGCAGCACTGGGGCACAGCGTGCGCAGATCCGCCTGATGTGGGCGTTGCTTGAGCTCCATTAGGTCCTAGGACCGTTCTCCCCTGGATTCAAGTCATAAGGGGGCACGTTGTGTGCCCGCTCCCTTACACCAGCACAGACGGGCTGTGGATCCGCGTCCACAACTAGCGCCCACGTCTGCCAGTCCGCGACAACTCCTCATCCGCTCCCTCTGGTTCCTCTTGCTCTCAAGCCGTTCCCCCAGGCCAGTCTTCCAGCCCTCTTGCTCCCTGGGCTGTGCCCGCGGCGGCCGCAGCAAACGGGAGGAGGATCAGGCCAGCGATGAGCCTGGCCCTGAGAAGTTGCATCCACTTCTGAGGGCCGCAGCTGAAAACGCGATCTCAAAACCCAGAAGCAGGGGTAGGGACAAGCTGTGGGAATGACTGCAGGGTGGGCGGACGTGCCCGGCACAGTTGGGACCTGGAAGCTCGTTGGTGGGCTGGCGGAGCAGCAACTCGATTGCGGTGTAACGGACCTGGGACTGAGAGGCACAATCTCTGAATCAACGCCCTGGACCTTCAATGCTGGAGGCCGCAAGGGAGAAGGGACCAAGGGAAAAACCATGGTCAGACCCTGTTCACGCTCCCTTTCAGCCTCCGCAACACAGGAGCTGGGGCAAGAGGGACCTAGGTCTGACCCAGGCCACAGCAGCTCTTACGATTTAGTAGAGACAACCCAAGAGCAGTGCCTGGGAGCTGCAGCCCGGGCACGTTCAGCCTGGAAGGCAGGTGCAGCTTTGCAAGAGCGCAGGCAACTACCCACTGCAGCAAACTGCCCTGCAAGGCCTGGATTCTCCATCTCGGCGTGTTTCCAAGTCTGGACGACACACTTTAGCCCAAAGTTATCACTGGATCTGACCAGTGGGTGCCTTCGGTTTGTACCCCGATTGCTTTGCAGTGTGCAATGTAGCTGTCGTTAGGTACTTCTGTATTGCACAGCGTCCTGACAACGGTGGAGCGCGAGCTGGGTGGGAGCTTGTGGACTTATTGCCTTCCATGCATGTTTCCTGTTGAAAGCAGGCCATGATTCAGTTCTGAGGATGCAAATCTGCTGTTGAAGGAGTTGACATGGCCGTGTACACTTGCTCTTTGGAAGTTTTAGGCTCTTCCTCTGCTATCCTGAGGATCTTGGGGCAGGTCAGCCAATGCCTTCCCCATGAGTAATGCAGGGCAGCTGTGGGCTCCCTTAGCACAGCTCGGTGCCTGGAGTCTCCTGGGGAAGAAAAGGCCTTGCCAAGGGCTGTGGGAAATGCTGCTCCGGGGGAAAGGAGCCGCAGCGCTGCTGCTGCTGCTTGCTGGGCCTGGGAACCGGGGGAGCGCCCTCGAGCAGGCACCCGCATCCGTCCATGTGTGTCTGCAGCTCGGGGGAGGCGCCCAGAGGATGGGCTGAGCAACAGCACCATCTGCAGCCAGCCCAGGGAGGCGCTGCCGGCACGCCTGGAGAACACACACATGCTCATGCATGCTCATGCACACACATGTTCACACATTCTCACTTGCACACGCACACATGCTCACACATGTTCACACACTCATACTCACACGCTGCTGGCATGCCTGGAGAGCGCACACATGCTCATGCGTGCACACACATATGCATGCACACACGTGCTCATGCATGCTCATGCACACTCACGTACATGCACATGCTCATGCACACGTACATATGTATGTGCAAACATTCACACATTCTCACTTGCACATGCACACATGTTCACACTCATACTCACATGTGCTGTCATGCTCACATGTTCACATACATGCTTACGCTCACACACTTGCAGCTGCTCATTCACATGCTCTCACACACTTGCACACACTCACTCTTACACTCACATGTTCACAAAGTCACACACATGCTCGCTCGCTTTATTGCTCGCTCGCTCACTCAAATGCATGGCTTGGGGCATCTCATGTAAAACCTGTGGGCAGGGAGCGCCAGGGCACGTGGCGCCAGGCAGCCTCTGCTCCAGGATGCAACAACGTCCAGCACTTGCAATTTGCAGGCCACGTCCACCTCCGGCCCATCTCATAGCCCTGCCTCCAAGGCCCGTGGCCCAGGCTGAGCTGCAGCAGGCCCTGGGGGGGAGCACAGGGCTCTGAGCAGCCAGTGGTGCCTGGAGCCCTGCCCGGGATGTGCTGAGGCTCGGAGCCAGCCGGAGAGGGGGTGCTGCCCAGCTCCCAGCCTGGGGAAACCTTGTGCTTTGCTCTGGTTGCATTGATGCTGCTAGCACGAAGGGACTTTGAGCCTGCAAAGGGCCCAGGAAGCCCCTTAGGGCATAGGGGAGTTGCAAGGGGGCTCTGGTGCCTGCTGGAGCACTAGCTCTGGATGGCAAACCTGCCTAGTGCCTGGAGCTGCATGGGGCAGGCGGGGGCAGGCTTTGGGGATGCTGCAGCCTGCTCTGGGGACAGGGGCCCTTGACGTGTCGTCCAGGAGGGGTTGGAGGTGACACGTACCCATGCACGTGCTGGTTGGTGCTGCCCTGAGCGTCATCATCTGGCGCCGGCTCTGCTGTCCCGGGTGCTCCTCCGAGACCACGGGTTTGGCATCCAGAGAGCTGCAGATCAAGGCGGCCATGGAGTTCAGCAAAACCACTTTCTCTAAGCAACTTCTTACCTCCGCTTCTTCGCTGCTGCCCGGGCTGTGGAGGCCCCTCGTGTTGGACCCTGAACGACCGCGGCCGTAGCTTTGGAGCCGCAGGCTAGAGATGAGCCAGGAAGGGAGCATGAGGGTGGGCAGGAAGGAAGAGCTTGACACTGCACGTCTACTCCGACCCCCAACAACGCAGGTGGGTACCTGGCACCAAAATCAGGCCCTGAGGGCTGCATGGCCATGCACTGTTTTGGGATATCGGGCCAGGCCCCTTCCATTCACCATCTGGGGATGCCGCATGGGCAGGTGTGAGAGCAGCCTTGCCACGAGCCGGCAGGCAGCTGAATGAGGGTCTCCATGTTCACTTGGGAGGGCCTGAAAAGGGAGACGACTTGCCAGCGGTTGCAACCAAGCTGGAATAAGAGCCCAGGAGCCCAGGCTTTATGTACCAGGTCAGGGTCTATCTTTGGGGAATAGCCTTGGTGGAAAGGTACCGGTGGTTTCTCAACGGGAAGTTTCCCTGCGGCAGGTGGCAAAAGGAGACAGGAGCCGAAAAGGGATAAAGAGAAACGAAAAATTCTCCATTGCTGTCAAAACTGAAGGCAAATGAAAGAATCCAAACACTCATCTGGGAAGGAAACAGCCAAAATGTTTTTAAGGAGCAAACACGCAGCCGGCACTGAAGCTCCATCTGCGTTTCCACTGGGATGTTTCGTGCCACTTGAATACAAAATGTGCATCGGTACCATTGCTCCTTGTCTCTGTTCAGCAAACGTGCGAACGGATGCGGTTGTGATGCAGAAGCCATCCCGGCCGTCCTGCACGCGGCCCTTTGTGCTGGCGTGAAAGTACCGATGTTGTCAGATGCATCCACGCTCCACGTCCTGCCTCTTGATGGACTGCGCCTTCCTCACTGACGACTTGTTTGGGAGTTGTCAGGGAGGAGTTTGATTGATTGTTGTGCACTTATTTATTAATTAAAGCTGTTCAAGAAATTAATTGCATTAATAATCATGCCTTCACATTGTGCTAAGTTGGTATAGCATTGAAACGCCGAGCTGGATTTGACCGGGCAGACAAGACTCTGGTGATGCTGTTTCTGTTCCCCGGCTGGACCAGGCTTCAGAGGTGAGCGCTTGTATTTGTGCATACCGATTTCTGCAAATGTCTTCAGGGATTCGCTCGCAACCTGCCGTCTACTGAGATTCCTGCCGGCGAGGGCCGTGGCTGCTTGCTGACAGAAAGGGAGCTTGGCAGGGAAGTGAGCAGTGTGAAATGGTTTCTTTATTCAAGCATATCGTTGTGGAAACTTCCCAAAGTTGCAGCCCAAGTCAGGTGCCAGCTGCTTTTCACCTTGAGCTGGCAGCAGGTGAGAGGAAGGGAAACATGCAAAGAGTCGCCAAGCCGTGGGGCTGGAAGGTCACAGCAAGTCCAAACCCCGGCCTAAGGCAGGATCAGTCCTATCCAAACCATCCCAGACAATGCAATAATGCGTGTGCATCTCTGCCTGAAGCAGATGGGCCCTGTCCGAACCACCCCACGCAAACCGTAATCTAAACTCTGTGTCAGACGACTGGCACAACACAGACCGAGCGCCCGAACCAGCCGCAGGGGGAGCAGGGGGGCCGCGGTAGCCAACATCCTGCCTCTATGCAATGTCAACGCGTGCACGAGAGATCCTGGATGGAGGCCGCGTCTCTGCTACAGAGGAAGGCAAAATCCCATCCCGCAGTCCGTACCAAGCTGACAAGGGGGCAAAATTCCTTCCCGACCCTGAACATGGCATCAGTCTGACCCGGGGCAGAGGGGCAAGACCGTCTAGCCAGGACCTGATTGGCACAGACCAGTCAAAGTGCCCAACGTGGGTTGCAGCCAACACCCAGTGCCTCTGGAAAGGCTTAAAACCCCCGGACACATCTCCATTGTAGAGCATAGACATGACTATCATCCCCACCTGGCGTCTGTCCTACCTCTTCTCCAACACGGCCGGTGATGGAGAGTTCCCCCACTCCTGCAGGTGTTTAGTCCTACCTTGTTCATAACTTGCAGCAAAGGCAGCGAGCTCGGCGGGTCTCGGACATGCTTTGGAGGCAGGTATCCTTAGGGAAGGCATCCCCTAGCAGTTGCAGCCCCTTGGGCGTTTCTTGGAGCAACCGGTGACCAGAGGCATTTGCAAGGTCTCGTGCACCTCAGCACTCCCCTGGCGCACCTCGACAGTCCTCTTCCCTGCCTAGCCATGCCCAGATCCCCATCCTAGGACTGCAGTGTGCTGCAGCCACCCCTCACGATCACATTTGTAGGTGCAACAGTCGTGCACACCAGCCCTCGTGTTAACCCAGGTGCACGACCAGCCCCACATCTCCAGGCCAGTGGTTCTCCACCGGGCAGGGACAAGCTGCCTCTCTGCTCCCGGTAGAGGGCAGGGCAGGGTCAGCTGGACACGCTCTGGCCTTTGCAGGAGCACAATGAGTTGCTCCGTGCCTTATCATTTAATCATTCAGGCATCAGTGCTTTGTATTAATTCTTTCCTGACTCCGTTAACTAGTTGATTTCCCTTTTTTCAGGAGGTGGAGGGAATCGGTTGGGACGAATGTTGAGGGAGAGTCCGTTTCTGCTTGACGGGTAAGTCATTTTGGGGGGATTTGCTGTGAATCTGGGGCCTCTGGCATGCTCCTGGTCTCTACGTGCCGGAAGGCGAGGTCCTCTCAGCTGATGGTGCTAAGGGATGCCTTCTGCTAGACCAAACTAGCTGGGGTAGGAGCAGTTGGCTGGTGCTGTGGCCGTGTCTGCTTGTGGTGAGCACAGGGGCTCCAGGCTGCCTTGGTTTTATTAATTTTTAAGCACAGCTGAGGAGACCGGTGCTTTCCCAGGCGGGAGGACTTGGCCGTTCTCGTCCCCGGGGCTCACGATGCTTTGCACGAGTAGCGTTATCCCCGTTGTACGTGGGGGGAAGCTGAGATGCAGGTGCTGGCAGGGACCTGCTCTGTGTCAGGCAGCAGGTGTTTGGAGGAGCCCAAACTCGCACTTGGGTCTCCTGCCTCTCTCGGCCCCGGGCCTTATCAGCTGGGCCATTCTGCTTCCTCGGGTGTTGCGGCTTTCTCAGGATGCCTGGCCCTGCATTTGCATGGGGTTACACACAAGGGATGCTAGCAGGACCCCTCGGACTGTGCTACGCCACCAGCACCATCGCGTCTGCAGAACTCAGCCGGGATGGGACGGGCCAGGCTCTGCTGCACGCACAAGGCCTGCAGAGGCTGAGCCTGGCACCCCCTGCCACGCTATGCTGGGATCCTGCTTTTCACTAGCAGGCGGCAGAGCCCTGTCTGCTGTCCCTGCCACATGCATCGCACGTGGCCCGTTACACCCACGCGCGCGCGAGTCCGTGCTGATGCTGTGCCTGGCTCTACTCCGATGAAACGGGTCCTGGTGCAATGGACTGCCTTCCTGCAAAGTCGCTCCGGCAGCGCTTGGCCATTTAGCTCACCGGTTCCTTTCTCAGGGGAGAAGGGAAACAGTGTGAAATATTACAGCAGGGTCTTTGCAATTCATAGATTCATAGATTAAGGGTCGGAAGGGACCTA
>NW_017728996.1:3027460-3028024 GCF_001723915.1 Gavialis gangeticus | reverse complement strand
GACCTTCCAGCCCTCGCAGGAGGGAGTCCCCGATGACTAGTCCAATTATTCCTATTGGATATCTGCATTGTGGCTGTGACTGGGAGCCTCGGTCATCGGCAGTCCCTCGCACTCGAGGGCGATTGTCTTCCGTGATCGCCTTATCCGTGGGTACGAAGATAGCTGGTGAGGCTGGGCTGGGGTCGACAGGCGGTTGCAGCTTGGGCACGTGTTTTGCACGGGGGGTGGCTCCGGGTTCGTCATTCGGTCCACGACACGCTGTTTCTTCCACTCCCGTTTTTCCGTCTCCTGTTGTTGGTGTGCGGTTTCAAGGTATTGAGACTCTTAGTCTGTTTGGGGCGGTCCTGGGCAATCGTCTCTCATGAGTTGATGTCGATGCTGCATCTTTTCAAGTTGGCCTTGAGGGCGTCCTTGAAGTGCTTTCTCTCCCCTCCTCTCGAGCGCATGCCTGGGCTGAACCGGGTGAATAAATCCTGCTTCAGGAGTCTGGAGTCAGATAGCCAGATGACGTGGCCGACACAGCAAAGTTGAAGCCAGATGAGGGATGCTCGTGGTGTTTGCTTG
>NW_017728996.1:3020705-3022460 GCF_001723915.1 Gavialis gangeticus | reverse complement strand
CATGCCTGGGCTGAACCGGGTGAATAAATCCTGCTTCAGGAGTCTGGAGTCAGATAGCCAGATGACGTGGCCGACACAGCAAAGTTGAAGCCAGATGAGGGATGCTCGTGGTGTTTGCTTGCAAGAGGACGCTAATGTTGGTGCATCTGTCTTCCCACTGGATTCGAAGGGTCTTCCACCGGTACTTCTCCAATGACTCGGTGTCTCCTGTACGTTGGCCACGTTTCGGCTCTGCATGGTAAGGTGGGGATCCCGACTGCTTGATAAACCATGAGCTTGGTTTTGCATCTGATGTTATGATCTTCAAACCCCATCTCCTCAGGTGTCTGAAGGCTGCCCTTGCACAATTGAGGCAATGTTGGGTTTCACCCAACACGGCTAGTAGCACCAGAGGCTGCTTGGAGGTTCGAACGACACTAACTGCGACTTGGGAACGGAGGGGAAGTGCAAGCGAAGCTGCGCACTTCTGGACAACGTTTCCTTTTCAAGTAGCGGGGATCTGAGCTGAACGGTGTGGTTTTTTTCCCAGCCTAGTGGTTATGTCCTATTGGGATGAGGATGTTCTGCAATGGTAACTGGATAGTTTGCAGACCCTGTCTTACTGATTGGATAAAAAGCAGGCGCGTGTGGGAAAGCCAAACAGCCACGAAGGCTCTGAGACTTGTCTCGAAGCAAGACAAGTTGACATCTGCATCGGTGGAAAGATCCAGGCTAGGAAACCCTTGCAAACAAACAGCTGCACGGAGCATGCAGGAGAAGCACCGTCAATGGGAAAGGGAAGGAAGCACAGAGCTCGTTATGTTAGCGTATATTAATCGACTTGGATTATGGTCATGTCCTAAGGGGTCCTGCTGGGTGAGCTGCTAAACGATGCCAATTGTTGCACAGTGCCTGTGAGCAGAGAGGCAGGTAGCTGTGTCCTTGTGAAGCCAGGCCTTCAAATCCCTCCCTCCACTTTGTGCACCGCTCTGCTCACGTCCTTGCCTGGCATTGGATGAAGTGAAAGTTTGTGCCACGCACGTCTGTGATTTAGTTGGTCTGTAATGTGTGCAGCTACCCTGCCTTTGGCAGAGCTGGATGCGACTTCGCCTACCCTTCAAATGCGCCCCTCAGTCCTGCAGCCACTGCCCTGCCCAGAACAGCGTGGAGTTACACTGGGGATGTGTAAATTTGCACTAAACCAGTCAGGAGGTGCAAAATGCTGGATATACCTCGTGTCCTCTCTGGCACTGTGGGAGACGGGCTATAGGGCTAGCTGCAGCTATGACCCCAGGAAAGGGCAGTTCTGCACCGCTGTTCCCAGCACAGCGCTCCCAGGCACGAGGAGGGCAGGGGAACAGTAGAGTAACTGTGTGCCCTTAGATAATGGAGTGAAATGTGGCTGGGAAAGTCTGACCCGCACCTAAAGCAGTGAATAGAAAGATGTGATGGGCTTTGGATCCAGTCCCTAGCAAGCTGAGGCTGGAGCGGGAGAGACAGTGGAGCGATGAGGCTGCAAGGAAGGAAGCTCAATAAATTGCCCCTATAAACTGTAGTGCACGGAGGTCCCACAGGCTTTGTATAGTAGTGTCCCACCCACGGCAGAGCTATAGTTTTGGGTCAGAAGGGACCTGAGCAGATCATCTAGTCCGACCCCCTGCCATGGCAGGAAAGAGCACTGGGGTCAAACAACCCCGGGAAGGTGATGTCAAGCCTTGTCTTAAAGGCCCCCGGGGTAGGAGCCAGCACCACTTCCCTTGGAAGTTGGTTCCAGCT
>NW_017728996.1:3013213-3015705 GCF_001723915.1 Gavialis gangeticus | reverse complement strand
CGTCCTTCCAGGCTGAAAATGACCCGTCCACCACCGCTCTCTGGGTGCGGCCCTCCAGCTGTTGGTGACACATCTGGCTGTGTGGGTGTCGACACCACAGCCCCCAGTTTCTTAATGAGAACGGGGTGAGAGACAGTGTCGAAGACCTTCTGAAAGTCCAGGAAGACGATGTCCACTGCTACCCCTGCGTCCAAGGATTTGGTGACCTGGTCGTAGAAGGCCACCAGGTTGGTCTGACAGGACCTGCCTTGAATGAACCCATGTTGGTTGCCCCTAAGCATGATCTCCCCCCCGGCCTCTTGTGGACATGCGCCAGGATAACTCTCTCAAAAAGCATGCCCAGGATTGAGGTCAGACTAACTGGCCTATAGTTCCCGGGTCCTCCTTCCTCCCCTTTTTGAAGATGGGAACCACGCTGGCCCTCTTCCAGTCCTCTGCCCCACACCAGAGCACCATGAGTGCTCGTACAGCCGTGCCAGGGGTCCCGCAATGACCACAGCTAATTCCCTCAGCACTCGGGGGTGGAGATTGCCCGGACCGGCTGATTTAATTACATCCAGTCCCTGCAGATGTTCCCTGACTAGATCCTCCCTGACCCCTGGCCTGGGTGTGCCTCCCCTGGGGCCTGCAGGGAGTGGCCCCTCTTCCACTGTGCAATGCAAACGGAGCGGGGTCTTGGCTTGGCGTGCAAGGGCAGAGCACAGCTCTGCTCCTCGCCCTGCCACTGGTTTGTTGCCCGGTGATTGTGGGCAACGCGTGGGGCTCTGCCCACCTCTATAAAGGGGCATCTTGTTATCCCTGTGCATGCCCTATGCAAAACCAAAGCAGAAGCCAGGGTGATGCCAGATACATGGTGTAGACCCCGTGACTCCTATTCCTCCTCAGTGGCAACACAGGGAAACGTGCACCACGTCTTTCCTTTTTTTCTCTCTGTTTCACCTCTCTTGTCTCTAATTGGCTCCCATAAAATTGCATTGAGGCCAATTGATCCCACCCCATGCTCACAGAGGTTTCCTCTAATTGGATTCTATTGAACTCCCTCAGTTCATGTGTCGTTCACTGGATTAAATTAACAAACTGATTAACTCGGCTGGAGATTTGGTAGGCAAAATAGATTTTTGTTAAGTATCTGGTAAGTCAGTGATGGAGGAAGTGGTTGCGGGGAGTCGGATACAGACCAAATGCATCCAAATTAATTTGTTACAGTTATTACAAAAAATAGGTTTCACTAGTCCAGAAATACATAGTGACACATGGCCTGTCTGGTAGGCCACTATCAGCTTTTTGGAGCTACCACCTTCATCAAACTCACGGGCTAGCACAAGACTTGAATGACAACGTCCCCTGTGTTAAGGTGCAATGAAAGCACTTCTCAATGAATTGGAAAATGAAGAAATGATGTTGAATATGCAACTTTCTGGGAGTTTGTCGGATGGGAAAGAGTCCCATTATTGCCTTGATGGCAGACGTTACAGCTGTCACTAGGATCTACAAGCTCACGTGTGCACAACTGTGTTTGCGTGTGTAGAAACCATGTGGAAAGCTGCTATTACTGCGATGCCTTCCCTGGGTTCATATCCCAGCTCTGCCCTGGATGCTTTCTGTGAGCTGGGGAAAGCCATTTAATTAGTATCTGCCTCCACTATCCATCTGTAAAATGGGCATAATAATACCCTTCCGCTCCCCAGTGAGTGTCTGTTTTGTCTATAAAGAGAACAAGTGCTTCAGGATAGGATCTGCCTTGTGCTTTGTGCAGCGCCTAGCCCACCGTGGCCCCGATTTCAGCTACAAATCAATAAGATAGCCTGGTTGCAGCCACTGAAGTAAATAGAAATGTTTCCAAGAGGCGGTGCTGCCGGGAAGGGTTGGGATGTATGAATGCTGATCAGCAGTGTTGGGGCAAAACAGCTTCTCTAAGGCGCAGGACATGCAACGCCCAGGAGCAGCCGACCCTGCTGTGCTGTGAGTGGTAGGGAGGGGGAAGAAGTGGGATCTTGTGCTTAAATCATTTCTCCAGCACTTGAGAGGTGGGTTCAAATCCCTGCTCTGCCACATGCTTCCTGAATGACCTTGGGCCAGTCCCTTAGTTCCCGTGTCCTTCGGAGCCTGTCTGCAGCCCAGCGTTTTTGTGAGGAGACATTTGGTGAGGGCTGGGAAGGACTGTGATACTGTGGTGCCAGGGTCTTAGGGGTGAAATGAGTAGGCGATGGGTTTAAAACTGATACCAGGCAGGTCCTTCCCCCCCAGCAGGTCATGACAGGGTGGACTTGCTCCCACCATGTAACCCTCAGCCAGAGCCCACAGGTGAATGCAGCTGTGCCGGGTACCAGACCTAGTGCCCGCAGCTGCAGTTGGCATCTCTGTGCCAGGATGAGGATCTGGGGGTGGGTGTCTCTCAGCTGGGCAGGGAAGTGCGGAGCAGACTCGAACACTGTGAGGGACAGGATAGGAAAGAGAGGTGGGGGGGTGGCACTCTATATTAAGGAGGAATA
>NW_017728996.1:3010265-3012033 GCF_001723915.1 Gavialis gangeticus | reverse complement strand
ACGGTCAGGGCGGCTAGGGTCTGGAACCAACTTCCAAGAGAGGTGGTGCAGGCTCCTACCCTGGGGGTTTTTAAGAAAAGGCTAGATGAACACCTTGCTGGGGTCGTTTGACCCCAGTACTCTTTCCTGCCATGGCAGGGGGTCGGACTAGATGATCTGCTCAGGTCCCTTCTGACCCTAGAAACTATGAAACGATGAAACTGCATCTCCCCTGAACCGAGAAGCACAGGCTGGGTGCAGGGGGCAGGAGGCGATGCTGCCGGCACTGGTCCAGGAGCATCCCCCGCTGCCCTGCCTCCCCAGAGAGGCTCCTGGCTCTGGGGAGCAGCTCCATGCCCCTCCCAGGCCCCAGGAGAGTGGGGCACGGGACAGGGCCTGCCCCGCATGAGGCTGCCCAGGGAAGGTGAACCCCCAGCCCCAGCCCCAGCCTGCACCCCTGGGGCTGGTGCATGGGAACACCCCCCTGCCAGCCTGGCATCCCCCAGCCCTGGCTCCTGGCTCTGGGTGGTGCTTGTCTGCAGTAGGTAGCAGCAGCGGATGGGGGTCAGGAGAGGATTTTCCTTCCTGCTTAGGCTGGTTTGGACATGGCAGGGGGAAGGGGTGCTGCCTTCCTCTGCCACAGGCTGTGTTGCCCTCTGCCAGTATATTTAACCACCTGTGCAGCTACAGGATGTTGGCGGTTGCAATCCCGCTGCTGTGCCTGGGGCAGGGTCGGGCGTTTTGTCAGTAGTTTTGCTAAGAGTTTAGACTTGTCTGGGACGGTTTGGACAGGACTGAGCCAGGCAGGGGGTTGGACTTTGACTTCTGGAGGTCCCTTCCTGCCTCACTGCTCTGGGATACTATGAGTGGGGGTCACGGTCAGGGCCAGTTTGTCCCAGGAGCTCGGGATGGCTCTGCGGGCCGGCTCCGTGGAGGGTGGGAGACATGCCCCTGTGCACCAGCCCTCTGGAGCATGCCCTCCCCTGCCTCGTTCTCCCATTTTTGGGCCAGATAAAGCCACAAGCCAGCCCCCAAAACGGGACGCAGCGTCCCGGTCTGCGTCCGTTCGCAGCATGGGGAAGGACCCTGTCCAGCGACGCTCTCGCGCTGGTCTCACGGGCACTGACAAGCAAGACAAGAGACGTTGCAGCCCTGCCGTTCTCCGTGCCAGCCCTGCTGCCGTGGTTGTGCCTCGGAGGGCACTTCAGGATCTGGCCCTTCATTGCAACCGTCGCTGCTGGCTGCAGCAGGCACATTCAGGGCCGTAATTACCAGGAGTGGCCTGTCAGGCTAAACTGGGTCGAGATGGGACTTGTTTCATAGTTTCTAAGGTCGGAAGGGACCTGAGACGGTCATCTAGTCCGACCCCCTGCCATGGCAGGAAAGAGTACTGGGGTCAAACGACCCCAGCAAGGTGTTCATCTAACCTCCTCTTAAAGACCCCCAGGGGAGAAGCCTGCACCACCTCTCTTGGGAGTTGGTTCCAGATCCTAGCCACCCTGACCGTGAAGTAGCGCCTCCTGATGTCCAACTTAAACCTTCCCTCCGCCAGCTTGTGACCATTGTTCCTGGTCACTCCTGGCGGTGCTCGGGGGACCAGGGACTCCCCCAGCGCCTGCTGATCCCCCCCTGACCAGTTTGTAACAGGCCACTAGATCCCCCTCAGCCTTCTTTTGTGGAGGCTGAACAGGTTCAGGTCCCGTCGCCTCTCGTCATAGGGCCTGCCCTGCTGTCCCCTGATCATGCGAGTGGCCTCCTCTGGACCCTCTCCATGCTGTCCGCATCCCTC
>NW_017728996.1:2983155-3009367 GCF_001723915.1 Gavialis gangeticus | reverse complement strand
CCCAGTTCCATCTCTGCCTTGGCCTTCCTAACTACCCCCCTACATCCCCGAGCAACTGCAGAATAGCCCTCCTTAGTGATGACCCCTTCTTTCCATTGGGTGTAAGCCATTCTTTCCATTGGGTTGTTACGCCTGTGCCTGTCTTGGCCAGATCCTCCCTTTCCCTCATATGCGAGGTGTTTTTTCCCCTCTCTTCCTCCCCAGACTTTGTTTGGCAGGAGGCTAGTGAACTGCTCCGGAGATCCAGAGTGCGCCCAGTGCAAAGCCCTGCTCTCCTCCCGTCACCCAGGCCAGTCAAACAGAGGGAGAAGGATTTGGCCAGAACTGATTTTTTGGGAGAAGGCCTCATCCTTCTGCTTTTAGCTGAACGGAGCTGGAGCAGCATCGGTAAGAAGGGAGCATGGTGCTTCGCTGCAGTTTTGGCTTTGGGTTGTCCTGTACCGGCCCCGACGTTGTGAACTCCTGCGTTTAATGCAACAGGCATCTAAAGCAAGGCCCAAAGGGGTGTTATTTAGGTGCCTTGCTTTGCTTGCCGAAAGGGCAAGGCACCCAGCAGCCTGCATGGCCTCTTGGGGGCTGCACAGGGTACAATAATAGCAGAATCCAGCTGTGTATGCCAGTGCTGGCCTTAGGGCTGTTGGGGCCTTGGGGCCCCTTAGGCGCTTCATTTTGATGACCTATAAGCAAGTTGGACATTTGTTGCAAACCTTTGGGGCCCTATAAAGTGTGGGACCCTGGGAGGTCACCCAATTTGCCCTCCCCTAAGGCCGCCACCGCGTACAAAGTGCTAGGCCAGGGCTGAGGTGCACAGAGGATGTCGGAGTCAGTGGCAGAAAAACCATCCGTGCATTTTTTTTCCCCTCCGTTTATCTCTCTCTTTGGAGGGCGACTGAGCAAGAGCGGCTCACTTTATAGCATCTGCAAATGAGATGCAAGGTGCTGGATTGGCAGCTGAGCTGGGGGTAGCGTGAGGGTGCCCCTTGCTTCCAGCCGCTCCCCGCGTCCCCGCGGTACCGGCAGCACGGAGGAGAAGAGGATTGTGACCGTGAGCGGTGCATTTTGCTGGGAGCAGCTGGCTTAGAAAGTTGTCTTGTTGTGCGCCTGTGGGAGCGAGAGCCCGGGCCGGCTGGGGCGAGGGAAGCGCAGCGCTCTGATGCTGTCTGAGCCATTGCGCCGGACCCATGTCGGGAGTGTTGTGCTTCTGTTCCACTTCCAGCATGCCCTGAAAGATGCATTTTTGCCAAAGCAAGGGGGTTTGTTTTGTGCCTGGGTAATGCCAGGCTCTCTCCAGGGAAGCCCCTTGCTCCTGGCTTGCCCGGAGGGGTCGTGCTATGCCCATTGCTCATTCATGGGCCTCGCGAGCGAGGCTTCCCTCCGGTCTCAGCTGTGGTGCCAGCAGCTCGGGAAAGCACTGTGCTCAGATGTTTATCGGAGGTAATTTTCCACCAGGTTGAAACTCGTTATACCGGTTGCTGGCTCGGAGGGAGTGCCTCCGCTGCATCCCATGGGCACTTTGGTTAACACATAGGTGGTTGCCAATGTGTTTACCTGGCAAGAGCAGCCGACTTGAGTCTCTTGGCTCTATCCGCAAAGGCTCTTTACAGCTCTGGGCTTCAATGTGGCCTAGGAGTAATGGTTTAACACTTGGCCCTGACTGCCTTGAGCTGAGTTGCTGAGTTTGGGACTGCTGCTGGGAAACAACCTGGTCTAACACACCCTGCATACCCACGCAGGTCAGTTAGGCAGTGGAAACCCCCTGCTCCCCACACCCTCAAACTGGAAAACTTATTCTCCGAAGATTCACAAATAACCAGTGGAAGAGCTGCTCACAGGCCTAGTGCTTGGGGTGCTGGGTTGGGATTCAGGAGATGTGGGGTGGACTTCTTTTGTCACTTCATGTGTCCTGTCCTGGTTTTGCCGTGGCAAAACAGAGGTCCCTGTGTCACAGGAGCTGGGGAGGACCCAAATCCGCATGAGTGGCTATGTTTACACGAGACTAATTTACTGCACAGTAAAGTGTCACCATCTACACATGCTTATTGTGCAGCAAATTAGTCTGCTGTATAGTAAAGCCAAATAGCATTACTTGCATGTGTGGACGTGCCCAGTAACGGTGAGATGCTTGTGATCAGAGCCAGAAAAGAAACAAAGCCCGCAGTTAGGGCCTCCATTTGCAGCTGGGACTCGGATTGAGTCTAGCACCGCATAATAAATCTGTTCGTTCTCATCGGTGCAACATGCGGCCCTGCTGCTGAGTTAGCGAGCTGAAGCTAATCGCAAGGGACCGTTGGGCTGAAGTATTTGATCGGTGTATGTCACCTCCTCTGTAAAAATAACGAGGAATAATTTTCACATTTTTCGTTAGGCTGTTATTGCTTGGCAGCAGGCTTTATCTTTTCTAGCTCATTTGCCCTGCAGTGGTTCGTGCACCGGAGGAGATGGAAGTGCAGGTGGGATAAATCTAAATCGACATCTTCAGAAAAGAAAAATGCAGCCCAAGAGATGCCTAGAACCAGAAGCGAACATTAGCTTTCCAGACCCGCCGGTGCAAAATGCAGAGCGGCAATGTCTGTCAGGTCTCGAGGCACAGACTGACGTATTCCTAGCGACATGCAATGCCGCTTATCCTATGCCAGTACGGTGGGATAGTGGAGCCAGGTAGCTGGGATGCTCCTGGCAGGCCAGGTTGGCTGGTAGAGGTGCATGGGGTTTCACAAATTAACGGTTCCCGGGACTTTGCACGTGGGTTTCCCTCCCCCTGTGAGCGCACACAGTTTGAAGAGGAAGCCAGGCGAAAGACACAGTGGACTGACGAAGCTGTCCCTGAAAGAATCAGGAAATGGGTTAGAGCAGAGGCAGGAGCACGGAAATGGCTTAACATGTGCCGTAAAGCTAATGGCAAGGAGCAGGCAGCGGTCCAGCTCTCTGGGCTTCTGGGGAAGAAAACTTTGCTAATAACTGAAAGGGCTTCCACTGAACGAAGTGAGAGGAGAAATCCCCGCTGACGGCCTTGGGAGTAAAAGCTGAGCCAGAACTGGATGCAGATGTGCTGGCATTTGATGCGGCGCCGACGAGGGGCTTTCCCATTGAGAGATTTCCTAAGGAACCTCTGTCGTGCCGAACCGCCGCCAATTCTCCCAGCCCGGGGCGGCGCGGGGGCACTCTGCTCTGTGCAGCGCGGAGCCGAGCAGAGCGGTGGTGGGAGTTCGCCGTGTGCATCGCGTGCGGATAGTTTGATCGTGTTCGCCCAAACAGATTAATTGTTTACAGAAGCAAACGCAGGCCCTTGCTCGGGTTTGGCCCAGGAATGTAATCTGTAGGCATCTGTCTGCCTGATGGGACCACAGAATCTCCCACGAGCAGGAAAATGTTTCTCAAGGCTCTGGAAAATGCCTTGTGTTGCTGCATAAGTTGGCAAGGATCCTGTTGGGTCGTGGTGCAAAGGGTAAGACTTGCTGTAGCCTCTGGGGTGAACTCTTCAGTCCTCCTCTGCAATTTTGCATTTATTTCTTTGTTTGGCTTGCACAGCTCCCAGGGGTGGGGGCGGCTGCTGCACGCTCACCGGGGGAAGCTGGTGAGTCTGCCTGTTTGCTCTGGGTGCTCCGGACAGATGGACCGCCCCCCATCTTAGCCTGGAGGCAAGTAGAAGGCCTGGTAGATTGGCATCTATATACATGGGAGTGTAAGAGGGATGTTGTAGCTGCAGTGACTTAAACTGGGTGAGAGGCAAGGGTTTCTGGAGTGATAGCTTTGTATTGGTCCAGCTGCCTGGTTGGGGTAGAGTTAGGCAGCTTTCGACTGCACGGTGTTGTCCGTCAGGTCTGAGCAGAAGCAGCCAAGCGTAGCATAGCTGCCACCTATACACGCGTGTGTGTGTGTATACACACACACACACACACACACACACACACACACACACACACACACACACACACACACACGTATATACATGCACACATATATACACAGATACACATACACATACAATACAATGCATATATACACCCCATGCATATATACACACACATGTGCACGCACACACGCTTTGCTTAGTGTATAAGGTGCAAATCTGCTGTGCCCCCTCGTTACGCAGAGCAGGCAGCGCCAGGTCTCTGCGGCCGTGGCGGGACCTGGCAGGTCAGGGTCCGGCTGGGAGCTGAGCCCGAGGTGGCTGTTGTCCAGCCAGGAGCTAGGGCGGGCCGGAGGGAGGAGCAGCTTGGCCTTTGCACCAGCTCCGTGTGGCTTTGTTAATCGAGCCAAACAGCAAGAAGTTTCTTGCCTCCACGCAGCACGTAGCCTTCGTGCCAGAGCCGGGTGGGAAAGGTCACTTGCTTCCGAAGTCGAGTCATGTTCTCGAGGATGCAGAGACGAGGTGTCAGCCTCAGGCACAGTCTGTTTAGGAGCAAAGCCCCGCAGGCCAGCAGTCTCTGCACCCCCGTTTTGCCAGCCGGGGCCCCGGCACACGTAAGGGGAGAAGGCAGGGAGGCCTGGGTTCGTGTGCACCTGCCCCCCATCCCTGCATGTTCAGGGGACCAGACGGAGCCGTGCTCCGCTCACGGGCTCCCCACATCCCTGCTGGGTCCCTTGCAATCAGGGTGCACCATGCAGGGTGTGTGCACGGTCGAGTGGGCCAGGCTCTGCACGCCCTCCTCACCTCTACTCCAGTCATCTTTTCCTCCAGCTCAGTCCGGGAGCCGGCTGGCCCTGCTGTGCTTGTTCTTTCCCGATTGCAAAGCTGACAGTAAGCACCTTGCAAACACGCCCTGTTCTGGAGGTTTGATGGGTGGGACGCGCGGCACGCCTGGAATTTTAATGCATCTTTACAATGATTCTTGGTAGCAAAGGCAAGGCTTTTTTGGATGTGATCCATGGGGCTGCGTGAAGAGCTGGTCACAGGCTATTGCTGCATGCTGGGGTCCGCACGAATGCGGTGCTGTTAGTGGCAGGGAGGGGAAGAAGTGTGATATTGTGCTTAAATCACTTTGCCAGCACTTGAGAGGTGGGTTCAAATTCCTGCTCTGCCACATGTTTCCTGAATGACCTAGGGCATGTCCCTTAGTCACTGCATCCTTCAGAGCCTGCCTCCAGCCCAGGGCTTTTGCAAAGATAAATGCGGTGAGGGCTGGGAGGGACGGCAGTACGGTGCCTAAGGGGTCCCAAGATGAGGGGATGAGTTTAAAACAAACACCAGGACATCCTTTTCCACACCACATGTCATGGAAGGGTGGAACTTGTGCTGGATACTGAGTTTAGCTAGATTAAAAAAGGGCCTGGACACATGCTTATGGGAGCTCGCCCATACTAATGCTCAAGCAATAGCCCCAAAAGGGTTTGTATCCTTCACTGGTTCGTGAACCTTGCCCATGGGTTGTGTGATGCTGGTCCCTGCTGGGATGATTTTTCCCACATGCTGGGAAATGGAGGTGCTTGTAGCATAAATGCCCAGAGCCTCGGGGAATTGGGGCCCGCGCCGTGGCCACCAGGACCGGCCCGACCCTGCCAAGAGCAGGGCCCCATAGGCGAGCTCACTCGGGACCGCTCCACTCGTCGGACCGTTTCTCTTGCAGCTGCTTACTCCAGACGAAGCGTGTTTGCCCTTGGCAGGAGGTCAGTCCGGGAGGGTTAAATAAGTAACGGTCAGCGGGGTGGTTTGCCTGAAAGCGGCGTCACGCCCAGGAGGAATGCCGGGTCGCGGCCGGGAGCGATGCACGCTGGTCTCCGGCCTGCAGTCACAGCATTTCCTTTGTCAGTTTGTCGAGGCCGTTTGCAAGGGTCACTCCACGTGAAAAACTCGATTGCTCCTGCTGATGAAATGGCACTGAAAGGAGAAGTCAGAGCTGACACGTTGTGGTCTGAAACTAAAAAAAAAGAAGGGAAAAGAGAGGAAATAAGACGAGCAGACCATCGCCATCCCAGGAAAAGCTGGAGTTCGTGTTTGGGAGCTGGCGGTGGGAGGGTTAACAGCCTCAGACTTTAATTTTGTCAAGATATTTTTTTTTCTGTGTGATTAAAACCTGGGGTACTGTTGCATATTCATGAGGCCTGATTTAAAATGACCATTATTTCTGCTCCTCGTGATTTGTGAATAATGTGCTGTGCCTAGATACAGTTTTTTAACTACTTAATAATACGAGAGTAATGACCTTGTATCACACTTCAGTGATTCAAGGCTCTTAATCTGTTGCTATATTCAAATATTGTGAAATATGTTACCCAGGGCTGCCTGAGCTGGAGTAAAAATAGAGGCCTTATCAAAGGGAAGGAGAAAAATAGGCTTGGTTTTGCATACAGGAGCTTGGGCTAAGCCGGAGAGCTGTGCCCAGCAGTGTCAGGAGCCGAAAGGGAGAGGCGATGGGGGCTGCACGGAGCTGCTGAAGCCCGCGGCGGCCGCTTTGGTACCGACCGTGTGGGCGACTGCACAGGCCCTGTCCTCGAGTCGGAGGGGCGGTGGGGTGAGCGGCGGTAGGACGCGTGTCTCTGCACCCTGGGCTGCTGGTGCGTGCCTTTCCCGGTTACTGAGCCCATTGCATGGCACTGTCTTACACGCTCAGTGCTACTCGGGGTGAGCGTGGCAGCTGCAGGCCCAGCATCCTCTCCTCTTCGTTTCCCCGGCTCCGCCACTCCCTTTGGCTGCAGTAGTGATGTCCAGCGTGCAAGCTTGTGGGTAGGGGGCACTCCTGGCCCCTCTCCCCGGGCGGCCACGGGGATGAGGACCCTCAGAGGCCTCCTATGCTGCGCCGCGGGCCTCGCCGCTTCACCCCAAGCAGCATCTGGGATTGCTTTGCGCTCTGCTCTTCCCCTTTGTTTTCTTTCCCTTCCCTGCTTCAGCAGAGCTGGAGCCGGCCTTCGCTCTCCGAAAGCAGCAGGTGCACACAACCTCAGCGTGTCCTTCCCCAGCCGGAGCCGGCGCGCGGCAGGCCCACCCCAGGGCTGCCCCGCCAGCCCGCATAGCTCTCTTTCCTGTCCTCCCCTTCTGCGCCCCTGCCCTGCCGAGAGCAACAGGGCGCCGTTCTTTTCGCAAGCCTGCTCCCCAGCCGAGCCAGAGCTAATTCCCTTCTTTAGCACGGGGTGATAGATGTGCTTTCCAGGCGTGCGCTGCCAAACAATACGGCCGCCTCGATGCTCCGGGGTAGCAGGGTGTCGGCGAAGCCTGCGGTCAAGCGTAGCAGAGATGTAAGTACGGGGCGGATTTGCTTTGCAGCAGCCGTTCCGGACTTGGGGACGCTCGGCTGGTGACCTCTCCTGTCCCGCGGAGGAAAACGGACGGAAACTTTTTATATAGCCAAGGCACATGAGGAAGTGGGCAAAGGAAAGCTTCGATTTCCTCGTGGCCTCACACAGAGAAAGGCGACACTGAGAAATGAGTGTGTGTGTCTGGGGCACGCATATGCACACATGTACAAATTTATGTAGGGGGTGCACGCGTGTCAGGAGGGCAGTAACTCATCCGGATTAAGTCACTTCCTTCACACATGCATAGTGTACTAAAAATATCATAAGCTTTACTAACACCCTTTGTTCCAAGACCCCCTGGAAGCACATTTAAAGCACATGTAACAAACTGAATTAATTACTTTGGGGGGGGGGGTTCCAAATACCAAACTAAAAAGAGTTTTTGATATGAAATAATGTAAAAACAATGTAATGTCTGGTATTACAAGGGTGACTATGGATTTGAAAGTGTTTTCAAGGGTCCTTTCAAATACCCCTCTTCTAATAGGATACATTTTCTTTTCTTTAAAAAAATGCTACTTAAACTACACAAGCCGAAGCATAAACCGGTGAAATGCAGCCACCTCTGGGGTGCAACATATGAAAGCCTTGTTTTCAGCAGAGCACTGAAGGGTATGCTGAATCCCCATTGACTTCTATGGGGTTGAAGCATGCGCTTACAACTGAGCCGGGGTTGTGCTGCTTCCTGGCAGCGGGTCTTGAGCACATAGTGAACGATTTAATAATAACAGTGCAATAAAACCTGCTATGGATCTTGCCCTGCTCGGTCTGGAAGGATTTGGCATTTCCTCTATCACTGCCTTTGGTGCTTCGGCAGCTCAGCCCAGCCACTAGTTTCCTAGTTTAACTAGTCTCTCTCATGTGGTACTGATTAAGTCATAAAAGTTAATTATTAATGGCTAAACCGTTCCCCCTGAATTTAAACCTTCCAGTGTGTCCTGTTGTATTTTAACTCAGATTATGTTTGCCCTGCAGCCAGGGATGATAAATGTAACTATAGAAACTGTACGGTGGGCAACTACATGGGAAGGTTGTTTAGTAGCTGCCTGCTCCTCTCAGTCCCATATTTTTCTCTGCATAATAAAAGCCTGAGCATGCAGAAGAGAGGTGATTATACAGGGTGGGGGGGACGTCAGGCTTTCTCCTTTGCGCACCACAGGCTTTAAAACTGGAGGTTACAATGTCAGGCAGAAATATTCCTGGGGAAGGAAAGGCCAGCTCCAGTGCATACAGACGGGTGTGCGGCGAGTGCAGCGTGCCTCATAAAAATATCAACTCTGCATGTATGGGCGTAGGCGTCTCTGAATTGGCAGATAAGCAGGGAAATGGAGCTCTGCATTTCACGCCGGGTTCAAAGCCAGTTTTGGAGCTGGACCAGGAAACCCTCATGCTCCCGCCGCTCCGCTGAGCTCGGTGCAACATGCTGCGCGTGTGAGGCCTGCAAAATGGGGAGAGGCTGGATGGGGACGTAGCTCACATTGGGGCACCTAACCTTTACAAGGGACTTTTGGCTATTTATACCCTTATGACGGTGCATGGCAATGATTTGTTTGTGCAACCCGTGGCCCTTGTTATGTCTGTGGTTCCCTTTCCCCTTGCTGGAGGTAGGGTGGTGTCCCCTGCGCGTGGTCGGTGGGCTGTGCTAGTCGCGCCGCCTGTGCATTGGTTTGGGAGCTGGGCAGAGGTTGCTCTACTCTGCTTCCCACACCCGTTTTGCAACGAGCTGAAGGCGATTCCACCCTTGAGCAGTGAACCACATTGACACGAGTCTTGTGGGTCTTGGTGGTCAGCCACGGATGCCAGCGTGGAGAGAGAATGGGCAAAACCTGCGTGGGAAAGGTAAGGTTGGTTCGGCTGGCACTGCCCAGCGCAGGCTGCCGCTGGCTCGTGCTCACCCAGGATGTTTCAGGACCATACCCAATTTGGTGCTCTCGGGTCCTGTGCCTGGAGAGGAGCCCGGCGGGGCGGGTCGGATGTGCCTTCTGCGCAGAACAAGTTTCTACCTCGTCTTTAGGCAGAGGATTGGGTGATGAGCGGCGTATGGAGGCTGCTGATAGGGACAGCAATAGAGTAGCAACTTGCTGGGAAATAAAGTAATTGCAGAGGTGGGTGTTTTCTCCACTGTGCACGTGCGTCTGCAGCTGAGCGGTAGGTACGGACCAGGTAACCACACGTTGCGGTGGGCAGATGAGCGGAGCGTACCTGTTCTCGTGTGTGTGCACTTCCCAGGCAGGGAGAGGAGGTAACGTAGCCTCCGCAGTTCAGGAAAGTGGGTCCCGAGTGCCCCTTCTGAAGCAGTGTGGCCATCCCGTGCTGATCCGCAAGCTCAGGTTTAAGCAGGGCTGCTTCGCTGAGAGCATCTTGAGCGTTGACAGTTTGCTCCGATAAGGGATTATTTTTATTCTGTCTCCTGACTCCACTTGTGTTTATGACCAAGGGTTTTGGTAGAGGAACCTCCCAGCTTCTGTGCCAAGCTGTCTGGGTGGCAGTGTAAGGTCCAGTCCTGCATAATGCTGGATGCCTAAAAATGGGAACAACGGGGGGGCAAAGCCTCTCCACCCTGTGCGGGGTCAGGCCCAGCATTTGGTCTGCGGGTCTCAATAGATCCTAGGCTGCACATAACATGACAAAAGGCCTCGGAGGTAGCTAGATGTTAGATGGATAGATATCGGAGAGAGAGGTGTGTGTAAATGTCTGTCTGTCTGCATCTATCTATCTGCATGTATGTACCTCTGTGTGTACATCCATCTATCGGTCGATCGATAGAGGAGAACTTGGGCAGTAAGATCGGGACGATGTGAAAGATAATTATGCATAATGGCAAAGCTAAAGCACTAAATGTGTAAACTTTAACTAAATGCCCTTTCTGATTTGGTTTTCTGTCACGTTGAATGTTCTTGGCTTTGTTCATTTTCCTCTTTAGAAGCAGATGAGTAACGGTTAACTTGTTTCTGAGAAGTAGCTTTGGGGGGTGGACCACAGCGTTCATTTTCCGCGTGCCCTGGAGATGAGATAGCAATGCACACCCCAGCGAGAAGGTGTGGGGCACTGGAGGGGGAAGATGGGAGCCTTTTTAATCCATTAGACGGAGGGTAATTTTGGGGTGGAAAAGGATAGCAAAAGCTGTGCTTGCTATGCAGTTTTTCTACTGCTGGTGACAAGGGTCAGGGTAAAATCAATGTCCGACTTAAAGTCCACTCCAGTAAGGTGCAGAGTCCTCGGAGCCATCGTCGAAGTTGCGACCCGGACCGTAGTCGCAGAGAGAGGAGGATAAGAGGCTCTGGGGTGGTCTGCTGGAGGCAGCACTTACAGACAAAGCCAAGAATGAAACTGCCACTTGCAAAAGATGTTTTTTTGCAGTGCCGATGTTTTTCCTTCCCTTGCGTCGCACTCTTTTAAATATAGTGCAGCGTTTCCTTCAAGTGCTGCCTTTGTTATCCGGCTCTGGTAGTGCCAACTGGCTGCAGACTCGCTGGAAGCTGAGGCGGGCTGATAAGCGAGGTGTTTGGGTACTCGTGCTGAAATGACCCATCACTTGCTGGGTATCGCGTGGCACCGCCTGCCCAGGCTGTGGAGACCTGGCTAGAAAGCCTGTGGATTAAACCCCACCAGACTGCAGCAGGTCAGCACAGATCGGGAACATGGGATGTGTGTGCGAGTGCACTGTTGCACGCTCTTTGCAGTGGAGAAATGTCTTCCCTTTGTCGTGCAAACTTGCAAAGACTTGTCTGGGATTTCTTGTGACTGGCATGTGTACAAGCGCCCTGAGTGATGGCATGACGTCCGTCCACAATAACCCATCCTGCCCGACCCCGCGAGCTGTTGGCATTAAAGAAAGAGCCATAACTGCACGCAGGCCCTTGGGGAATGATGCCAAACGCCTCTAGCGCCTTCGCTAACATTTGCACAAAGTCAGCAGGCAGAAGGGCTCTCGAGGCAGTTCGCCTCTTAAGGCTTACCCAACGTGTTCTGTAAATGCCCCCACTTTTGATGGCAATTTCTGCAGGGGGCTAAGCTGAAGAGCCCCTCGTGGCTCAGGGGCAGTGGCCTGGCTGTCATGGGGACGTTGGCATGGGTTTTGCAGGTGCAGGGAAAAAGCAGAGACTTTCTCTGGGAAAGTAGGCTCCCTCCTCCTCTTCCTCCTTCCCAACCCAATGCTCCTGAGGCCGGTTTGGAAACCTCAGGAGGAAGTGTACTGGCCTGGACTGTACAGTTAGGTCAAAATTTAAGTGCAGCAGCCGGCCCGCGACTAGCGTCGGGCTCCCCTTTGTACGGTGGGAATAGCAGCCGCATGCTGCAGGCGAGTTGAACAGCAGCACGTTCCTGAGCCCAGGGGTCCCCCAGGCACCGCTCCCCAAGAGATGCTGCAAATACCCATTTACAAGGAGCTCTTCAAAGTGCTTTGCGGCTCGGAGCCTGTTCCCTGCGGAGAGGTGGCAGCGCATCTGCTTCCTCTCGAGGTGGAGGGGGACTCTCGGTTACAGCTGTACCTGCCAGAGGCTGTGATTTTACTGGAGAAGAGCCCTCCTCGCGCCTGCCAGGAGCACCCCATGAGGCAATGCCTGTTGTGGTCGTTGTGCAAAAGAGAAACCGAGGCGCAGAGACGTGTCCGAGACCAGACGGTGAGAGGCGAGGTTGGAATCGGGACCCGGGAGCCCTGAGCCCTGGTTCAGCCCGCAGGCTTGTGCTGCCTGCAGCTCCTCGCGCCGGGCGTGCGGCGCGTGCGGCCCCTTTCTGTGGCTGTAGAAACAGGCTCAAAGCTCCTCTCTGCAGGGCCTATCCCAGGACCCGAGAGCCGGTTATTCCCGTCTCCCACCAGCCTCTCCGAGCTGCGCATCCAGGCTGGCTGGACTGGTGGTGGGACCTGCAAGGGCTGAGGTAGGGGGGAGATGTGCGGGTGCCCCGGGAGTTGGGGAGTTCAGAGAGGAGCCAGCGTCTCACGGCCACCCTGCTTATCCCACCCCTTGTGGGAAGGAGCCCCCAGGACTTCGGGGTACCTCAAACCTCTGCAGCGTGGACACTTCCGTACCTCCTTCCCATCTGCTAACGTCCAAGGACAAGCCCCAGCTGAGATCTTCCCCATGGCAGCTCTGGAAGATGGCTCTTGTCTTTTTGTGAACGTGAAATGAGCTGCTCCCGGCTAAGGAGCTGGGCCTGCCATGCGCGGAGCTTGTGCTGTAGCCAGGGAGAGCCCGTGCCTTGGCTTGGTTCGCAGTCGTAGGACCAAAACGACCAGAGAAACAGGTCCCTGATGGAGCATCCCGCTGGTGCAACCGCTGGCAATGTGGGGGACAGAGCCCCAACCCCAAAGCTGTGGAGGTCTGGGCAAGGATCCAGACTTTCTCCCTCTTTCCCAGTCCCTGTGTCAGCGGTGTACCTCAGGCCGCCTTCCCCCCTCCAAAGTGCCCTGGGGGCTGGCCCGAGGTATCTCTGCTTCCACGATCCTTGTGGCAAGGGCTGCTCTTCCCTTCGGCCCAATGTAAGACGGTTGTAAGCGGCCCGTAGGCTTTGTTCAGCCAGCCATACTGCCTCCTCAGTCGCAAGCTGTAGAGGACTAATGAATCCCCAGCCAGTGTCGTGATTTGGCATGGGAGCAAAGCCGTGCAAAATGCAGCCCGTGCATGCCTGAATCCAAAGTTACCTGGCCAGGGCCCTTCCCTCAATCACTGCTTTCACTATAGCAACCTCCCTTGTATTTGTGCTCTTGTTCTCCCTAGCACACAAGCCCGGGGCCTTGGCAGTAGGCACTGGGTGAAGAGGTAGGGAGGTGGAAGTGAAGACAACCTCAACCTGAGTCACTGATGAAGGATTAGCCGGAGCCGGTCTCCAGGGCGGTGGAGGCGGAAAGCGTTCACAGCCAAAGCAGGTGCTGCCTGGCCCGACCACGATGCTGAGCTTGAAGTTGCCAAGGCTGCTCAACATTAATCAAGTGCCCAGAGTAAGTGTGGTTTTGCTTCGTGGGTCTCTCTTGAGTCTGGCTGCTGCTGTGTCGGGACGTAGCAGCCTGTTGCAGCTCGGTGCAGCTTTTCTTTCTGAATCATCACTTTGGAGCATTTAAATTGGAGCTGGAATATTAAATATTTGGGTTAGACTCTGCGTCCAAGCCTAGCAGTCCTCATCCCGTCCAAGAAAAGACCCCTTTTTTCAGAAATTCTTGAAATATTGAAGTTACTTTGCTGTGTTAGAAGTGGGTTGTGTGTGTGTGCATGTATAGTGTGTGTATCTATTGATAGATATATATACATATGTGTGTGTAAATATAATCTATCTAGAGATAGTTAGATATTAGGTAACAGATATATGTGTGTGTAAATATTTATATTAGATAGACAGATATATGTGTGTGTGTGTGTGTGTGTAAATATAATTTATCTAGAGATAGCTAGATAGATGGATATTAGATATATGTGTATGTAAATATAATCTATCTAATATAGCTGCGTGTATAAATATATCTATCTATCTGGAGATAGCTAGATATTAGATAGATTGATGGATAGATATTAACTATATATATAGACACGCACACATTCCTATATAAATGTATAAAAATCACTTCAAACAAAGCAAAGTAAATTCAATATTTCAAGAATTTCTGGAAAAAAGGGTCTTTTTTTTTTTTTGAGTGGGATGAGGTTTGCTTGTTTAGGATGCAGGCTCTAGCCCAAACATTTAATACTGCAGTTCTGGTGTGTATATGTGTATGCACGCACGCATGCCCTTTATATATACACTTGTTGCTTATGGGAAAAAATGATTAACGTGACCAGAGAACTTTCATCCACCAAAAAGCGGGTTGTGGTGAATGTGATTTTGACTGCCATTCACAATATCTTTAAAAACAGATTGAAAAGCAAGAAATCTGTGCTGTGAAAAACGGAAAATGTTGAGCATGTGGCATAATATTTTGTTACTGCGGAAAGGCCAGTGGGGTTGGGAAAGAAAACAAACCCCAAACCAGCCAACCCTCTTGCATCAACAGACATTGCCCCACTCTGCAAAGAAAATTGGCCTCATGTTCCAAAAAATGCAGACCAAGGCCAGCTGAAACCTCTACCGAGAAATGAAGTGTGTTGGTTGGTTTTTTAAAGCTAATACTTAGCTTCTATGGGAGGGCAAAAGCAGCAGGTCAGATGGAGCGCTCCTGTGTGTGTGTTGGGTTATCCCGTGCCCTTTACTGTGGGAGCTACATGCCAGCTGAGCAGTTAGTGTGATCAGGACAAGACTAGCAAAGCTGGTGCATGCAGTTGTGATGCTTTGCCCTTGCTAAGGCACTTTGGCCTGGCCTGGTTTTCTACAGATCGATCACTTGAGCTGTTTGGAAAATCAGGCCTAGGATATCTATGTGAGGTCCCAAGACGGTGCATCTTGCAAAGCTGGGATGTGCCGGGATGTTCTGATCCTGCCAGCATGGGCACGGGCGTAGCAATGGGCTGGCCTCCACACTGCTCTGAGCAGACAGAAACCATTGCAGATAGATCTGCTGCAAACCCCGAGTGCCTGCAGGATCAGGCACTGCATTGAGGGTTGGTCCATGCCAATGGGGCCGACTTTTTTGGCAGGTGCACCACAAATTAGCCTTGCCCCCTACCTGAGTGCTGCTCTGATCCTCTTCCCCTGTCCCATCTGCTGCTCTGCTTGCTGTGCTCCCAGCCTGGTCTGCTGCTCTGCTTGCTGCTTCTTGCCTTGTGCTCCCTGCCCCACCTGCTGCTCTGCTTTCCCTTTCTGACCCATGTGCCCCTGCGCTGCCTGTCCCCTCCCTGATCTGCCACATGCCACACACACGAGCTGCCTGTACCACTTAGGACACCCTTGGTGTATCTGTGCATCCCCAGGAGCATGTGGGTGAGTGCGCCCCATGCATCCAATCCACGGATATGCTCCATGCCTGGATGGCTGCCGGTGGGGACCTCGGCACCCCAGGCCTCAGTGGGGTCCAATCCAGAGCTGCTCATTAACAGCTGAAACTTGCAGCAGACTCGGGGAAAGTGGGATGTGGATTGGGCACACTCAGACCTGTCCTCCTCGAGACCTAGGATCTCCTGGGTGCTTCAGGCTCCTGCCCTGTGATTGTTCCTTACCTGGGCAGGTAAGGAAGGGAACGTGCCATTTTTGTCCACCTACCAGCTGGCTTAGCCCACACGTTCAGAACAAAAGGCAATTCCCGATTTTGAGCTGCGATGCAGAATATAACGCCCCTCTTCCAGGCAGCTCCTGAGCAGGGGTATTGATGCAGGGCCGGGCATCCAAATACACTCCTGTGGTGCAGGGCGAACAGCACAGAGCCCATCTAAATGAGAGGCTTCTGCTCATTCCCTTCCAGGTGTTTCGTGAGCAGGGCATCGTGTTCGGGTACCGCCATCCCAGAAGCTCAGCTGCAGATTGCCTCCTCAGTGTCTTCCAAATGACAAATGAAACCCTAAATATCTGGACGCATTTTGTGCCTGCCTGGTATTTACCCTGCTTTCTCTCAGATGCTTCCTTTCGAGATATTCTTACCAGCCCTCCTCCGTCCGTGGGAATCAGCGATGGGTTGATAACCCATCGGGGGTGGGAGGTGGCAGGGGAAGGGGACGCTGGCACCGGGGCGAGTCGCAAGCTGCGCTCACGGCTTCGAGCAAAAAAGCGCCCGGGAGCCCAGATAGCAGTAACCCACGTCTAGGCCCGCCAGGCAAAATGAGAGGTTGCAATCCTGGCCCCACCGAAACCGAGGCGAGTAGGTTGTTGTCTTCAGTGGAGCCAAGATTGCCCCGTAACAAGCCAGGTCTCACTGGAGCCTTTGTCTTCCAGCTACTTCCTAGGGAAGCTGCTTGCCTTGTTATATTCGCTGGATCTCTGCAACAACGCGTACGCTTGGCCCCTTCTTGCCTACATGATCACCTGCTGCATTTACCCCTTCATGTCCAGCTGTGCCCACACATTCAGTACGATGTCCACTCAGGCGAGACACATCTGTTACTTCTTTGATTACGGCAGCCTCAGCATCTACAGCCTGGGTAAGAGCCACTGCAAGCGCTGCGCAGAATAACGGGTGGGATTTTCCGAGCTGCCTAGGACTTTGGGGTTGACCTCCCATCTCGTTAAGGGTGCATCTCAGTGGGGCTAATGAGGCCAGGTGGAGTGCTGCCCAAACGGGGCTCTTCTGCTTCCTGTCGTGGAGCTAGTGCAATCGGAGATCGCTGGTGTGGCATTGCATGGACATATCCTGAAAGCTGATGGCATTTAGGTTCCCGACAATGGGTCTGAAGTTCCTAAGACACTTCAGCCCGCTGGAGCATTTTGCATTGCTGAATGCAAGGGGGGAAGGCTCTTGCATCGCTTTGTGCACTAAGGAGCTGGAGGAATGGAGGAAAGGGATCTCCTGACAGCTCTCAGCACCCGGGAGCGGGAGCTTGTGACAGAGAAGCCGTCTCCACCCCAGCTGCACAGTGCACGCGGTTGTCTGGGCTTTGTGAATCACCAGGGTTTTTTCCTGTCTTTAATCCAATGTGACCTGCAGCCTTCAGAGGTGGAGGCATGCCAGCCCTCGACCCTGGCCCCGCAGTTGGGTGAATAGCAGCACTTTGCATGTTAGCTCAGCACAGACCCAGACAGACACACAAACACCATCCCCGTGGACGCACACAACTCGTCCAGCTGTCGCTGCCAGAGCCGGCCTGGGAAAAGACCTGTTCTCGGGACTTCTGCTGCCCTCTGCAGACCTTCACGCATGGCTTCGATCTGTTCATGCTGGGTCCTGTCGTCCTCTGCGCGATCCTTGAAGGACGGCGCTGGCTTTTTTTTCACAAGCACATGCTGTGCATGAATCGTAGAGAAGAGGCCGGCGTGGTAGCTTGCTACTGCTACAGCTTTACAGACATGGTTTACCTGCATGCTGAGTCCAGGAGACCTGCGTGAGCATCGTTCTGGTGTTTTAACGATGCAAATGCAGGCCCTGGATCTTATCGCTCTTGATTATTCCTATGCATTTGACATGGTTTGGAGTGGCCTTTGGCTTATAAACCATATCTGTCACTGATGCTCTTATTGCTGATTCCTAGCGTAAAAGGAAGAAGCCTGGATCCAAACAGCCCCAAATCTCCATTACCCCCCCCCACACCAAAAAGAAAAAATAAGCGAGTGACGTTATCCCCCAAGCTGCTCTGCAAGCTGAAACACCAATTCGGCACATCACTAACGTAGCCACCCTCCCGGGAATTCGCAGATAAGTCTTATCAGTGCTCAGTCACATGCAGGGTTGCTGAAAGGACCCTGCCCAGAGTCGGTTTAATCTCAGCGATGCATCTCATGTAAGCATGGGTGGGAAGCTGCTGTCTGGCTTGCAAATCACATGCATTCTGGGGTGAAGTTGCTGCCGCTGGGTTTCTTTACCGTACGTGTAAAAGAACAGGCCTGGTGGGGTTCGTTCCCCCTCTGTGTCTGGGCATCCTCTTGGCAACTACCCGGGTGGTAGTTACTCCTGGCACTTAATAAAATAATTTGGGCATAGACCTGGGTGAAATGAAAGAAAGTGCACGGACCCGCAAGGACACACGAACACCAGAGACACTAGAAGCATTTCCCCTGCAACTAAAAACGTCCTGATACAGCAAGTCGCTGGCTTGTTTGAAAGTCAGAGGTTCATTTCCCAGGGGTTTGAATTCATCCCATTATCCCACAGGTTTCGTTCATGTTGGGGGAACTGTAGGCATTTGTTACCTCTCAAACCCCACGCCAAGTCATATTGAAGGTCTCTGTGAAAAGGAACGTGCCACTACCTGACCTGCATGCGTTTGTTTGAGACATAAACCGTTGTAGAAAAAAGGTTACTGAATAATACATCAATGATATTCAGTACTGATCTGGGTGTTGTTTTTATTTTCAGGTTCTGCAATTGCTTATTCAGCGTACGTTTTCCCAGATGAATGGCTCAATAGCACTTTCCATCGCTGTTACGTGCCCATTGCTGTGTGTAACGCAGCCCTTAGCACTGGTCTCTCCTGCTTTTCCAGGTACTGTTACATCCTGCCCTTTCCACTACGATGGCTAAAGCATGTTCATTTAAAAATGCAGCCTTGGAATATGTTGTATCGCTAAATGCAGTGAACTGGAGAACGGATAGATGGGGCATTTACTCTTATTACCACGTTGCGCGCTGGCACTAGAATAGTTTCCAAAATGCCTGTGAAAATACTTCATAGGTGAAGCTTTAGACTTGTTGAAAGAGAGTTTCATATCTTACTGTCTCCAGCAGGAAGATGTCTGCCTATAGTAACTTGTTTTTCTTTAATTACAGCATGTCTGAGATGAAATGTGTGCTCCAAGTGCTTAAGCCTATGCTTAATTTTAAGCGTCTGAATTGTCCCATCAAAATCCATGGGACTGCTCATGTGCACGATGCTAAGGATGTGTGTAAGGTTTTGCAGGTGTGTGGCCTTAAAGTTCATACGTCTAACTGACTCCTTGTTAAAGAATAATGAATATGACATGTATGTCTGCTGTGAGAAGATACCTAAAGGCGAGCCTCCCTGAGTATCCTCCTTATTTATAAACCCCAAGCATCCTGGCAAGGGATTTCTTAGGAAATTTGTGGGGGGAGTAGGACATTTTGACTTGGGCAACTTTTCTCAAAGCTTGTTAAATACTTAGCTAGCTTCTGGTATGAATAACTGACCACATCTCAAGCCAGATATTACTCATTTTACTTCATAGTGGAAATTTTCTTGGAAGCTTTTTTGTGTGACATGCTATTAGTTCCCTTTATGATCATGTAGTTTGCACATGATAGCTGATTTCTATTTCTGAGCTGTGAATTGCTTGATGTAATTAGTCTGTTTTGTGCATTCACTGGCTGTGAGTAAAATGTTGCTCGTTAGCATGTGTGTGTCCGGTACAAGATGCACAAAAGTCACCCATGGCAGTTTCTGGTTAAAGACATTTTGCTGGTCGGCTTCACTGCACAGGGTTTGGCGCTGAACCAGTGCTGCTGTTGGTGCCTAAATGAATGAGGATGCTGTAGTCTCCGAACAGGGAGAGGGACATTGCAAAAGACAAAACATCAAAACAAAAAGGACAGAGGTAGCGGGGAACGAACCGGTAGCTCGGCAGTGCAAGGTATCGCCAAACCCTGTATTGCAGATGCCGTTTGGTGGGAGTATTGCAGGATCCAGACCAACTCATCAGCATTTGGGAAGGAAGCTTGGACCTTTCGTTGTTAATGCTAAGTGTTACATGTTGTAGCAGAATTAGGAATAGGTATGTTTAGACTATCTTGCTAATCTTCTTTCCCTCCCTTTTTTTCCCCCCCTGTATATAGTCTCCATTTATTTTTTCCCCTTTTTTTCTATTAGTTTCCCCTCTTCCTTTGTGTTCTGTCTGACTCCTGATACTGTCTGGCGAGGTGGTTGAGCTGAGGACAGGTGACAGTGGTTTAATTTGTTTCAGTTTACGATTGTTATGGCATTTTAGTGAAATAGGATCAGCCCAAGATTTGTGCTTTTTTTTTTTAAACCCAAACCCCAATAACAAAGCAAACCCCTTGATTTATTTTAAATTAATTCTTTTAGACCTGAAAAGCAAAATGCAACATCTCTGTATTGCAAAACAGTAAGCATAATGACACAAGAAATGCTTAACCGTTACCAGAAGACGGTGGAGCGCTAGCTCTGGTTGCCTCAGTCATTCTGCATTTGTCGTGCCTCTTTCAACGGTCGGTTGTTTAAGAATCCAGGAGAAGCTTCCTAAGTACCCAAAAAATGTCATTCCCCCATGTGAGCAAGTGGGGAATGAGACCCACTGATTTTGAACAACAGATGACGAGGGATGGACCCGATGATCTCGTGAGGTCCCTTCGAGCCCTAAACGTCTGTGACTCCTGTGATACTTTTGCTGATGGGTTGTAGCATAACTAGTGAGGTGAATGGGACATCGGTCCTATATGCCAGCATGGAGGGAGTGCCCTGATCTCCCCTCCTCCTGCTTCGTTTTGGAGGCCTTGTCCTACTGAAAGGCTGCATTGCTCCACAATCAGCAGCGCGACACGGCCCACAAATATCATCCCCGGTGCATTGGTAACTTCTCCGTCCCTTGTAATAATAAATGTGTAACAGACTCAGAATGACCCTCTAACCACAGACTTTTGTGTTTTTCCCCTAACTGTATTCACAGTAAGTGGCTTCCCCATCAGACCATCTGTGACGACTTGCAAACTGAGTTGTCGAGTGAACTGCAGTGGCACAGAACTGCAACTTCTGCTGTGCCAGGAGGTCTCTGTTAGCAATAAGGCTCTTCTCCAGTCTCCTCTTTTTTTTATTCTCTCTCTCCCCTTTCTTTTTTTTCTTTTAGGTTCTGGCCTGCAGCTGCCAAGGACAAACAATGCCACCCTCTGGCACTGACTCCCTTTCCCCAGGGGGCTTGAATGCTCAGTGTGGTTGACTAGGAGTACACACAGTTCCATAAAATCCATAGTTTTGTGAATGTCTCTCCACCAGTGTCCTCTTCTTTGCCTATGTGAGTGGCCAGTCTCTGCTACATCCCCCAAAGGGGACCTGAGCCACGCAAGGAGCAGAAGGCTCCAACAGGAAAGGTTGGACTGAAAAGGGAAAGCGTCCTGGGTCGAGATTGTGCAATGCAGTGCAGTGTTGAACCGTGTCTTGCGGGAATACAAAGTGCTTGGCAGATTGCAAAAGGGTCCATGCTCGACAGCAGCTGCAAACTTCATCTGACTTCATGCAGCAGAAAATGTCTTGGTAATCTTAACTGTGTTGCTATAAAAGCATCATTATAGTGGAGAGACCAGGTGTTGCAGCCTCTCCTCCAAGTGAACAAGGATTATAGCATGGCAAAGTTGGGTCCAAAGTCGTTGTCTTCATCGTGTCTCCAATCCAACCTTGCTATATGGTCTGTTCGCAATATTCTGCATAGGTTGCTGCTTCTGTTGTTGGTGTTGCCAAAGGGGTGCACTGTGGTACTATACAGCACCCAAAGTGTATAGGAGACAATGTTGGACTCAGCGCAGCTTAGCGTATTGGTGCAGCCATCCCTGAATCTGTCTTTTGTTGTGCTTTAAATGCTGGTAGCAATATGCCAATGCAGCCTTGGGTCATCTACCATAGCTTGTGTGTGCAGCCAGAGAAGAACCATACTTATACCCCTGCAAGTTTATAGATGTTATGATGTATGTATATAATGTTTGGCTTTGCTGTTCTGCTCCTCTAAAGGTATGTGGCATTAACTTTCAGAGGCACTTAGATTGATTTAGTGGGGGGGAAAAAAATGGATATGCTTGCAACAGGAAGGGGTAACCATGTCACCTTGATGGCACTTTAACTTGCTCCACAACCTCTGACAATGGAGGAAGGCTCTTGATTTCTAGTAGGACTTCTCCGTGCACCTGAAGTCTTTAATGAACGCATCCTCCTGACCTGCTCCACGCTGTATCTCCTGAAGATCAATGGGAACACAAATGAATGGGTCGTTCTGAAAATGCAGTGCTAGTGGACGCGTTACCTATCTACTTTACCGGCTCTAATTGGCTTCTTAGGAGATTTTTTCCAATACCGGCTAGGTGAGTTGGTAACAAAGTGCTTTTTGCCTTTTATTATAAGCTGTCTAACCTGAACACTGGATTGCCAAGGCAGAAACATAATAATGAACATATTTTGGTTTGCAAATGGTGCTGGATGCTTGCACAGCCCTTTCACGGTGGACTTTCTACTCCTGCTTCCATCCTTCTCACCCGCTGAACTGGCATCAGTGCAACAGCCACCTCAGGGCCTCTCGCCCACGTGAGACTTTGGACGTTTCCTCGGTCCCATGTGGATCTATCAAAACATTGTACAGCCTTTCTTGGGGGAAACAAGCTTCTGCGCTGTGTTGTACCTTGTGCAAAGGAAGCTTTCACAGCATACCATCCATGCGCTGCTGCACCTCTGCATTGCACGCAGGAGCTGCAGAAATGGGTGTCAAGGTAGAAGCAGGAAAATGCAGAGCGCCTTTTGGACGGGTAGCGAGATGAGTGGAAAGAGTAGATGCAATCTGCGCTCCAGTCTGAACCTGAAGCCAGTCCCCAAGGAGGATAGGAAAGAGGCCAACAGGATCGTCATCGGTGTCATTTGCCATATGCGAGGTTTGCAGGACATCCTATGAGCCCCCTGGATGGGACCAAAGATGGTAAAAACAGCTGGCTTTGTTTGGTGTCTTGCTGTCCACACGTCTGACTGGAAGAGCATTTGTCCATGTCTTGGTCGGGATAAAGGCACAGAAATGGTTCATGGCATATGTTCGATGGTCTGAGGCATCTGGGTACCAAACAGTGCAAACAAGAAGGGGAGGCATGGATGAAAAGTGAGACAAGGAGTGCAGGGGAGCCTAACTTTGCAGTAAGATAATGGCCGCTGTGGGACTGCCAAGTTATTTTTGCATCGTAGTAAGAATAAGGCTCAGCAAGGAGTGCAAAGTTGCTGCTATTTGCATCAAGAAGGTCATGTATAAGCTCCTGTCGTTGCAACTTCCTTGCCCTCACACACAGCTTCCACCTCTGCCGAGCACGTTAATCCCACGCAGGCTGCTACAGCACTGCTCAAGGACTTCCAGGATCAAGGCCCATGTCTCTCCTGTCCTCAGGATGCCCAGGAAAGGGTACAAAAACAGAAAAACTGCTCACTCCCATCCGGCTGTCCGACCAGTTACAGGAACGAGAGAATCGCAGACAAACGGCTGTATCCAGTGCTGACGCTCTTCTCTTTTAGGGCCACTGGGGTTGGAAGCTATCTGGGCTCATTGCCCATCTGTATTATCCCTCCACTCTCCCATCTTTGCCGTTTGTTTTGGTTTAAAAATATAACCCAAGTGCAAAGCCAGCTGGCTGCATGCTCCACCCATGTGTGTGCTGGGGGGAGGCATGCTTGCTACGGGGATCGTTGCACAAACGCGTGTGCTGTGTGTGAGTGGCTGTGTAAGAGAAATGGTGTTGCCACCTTCCTGTTGGCTCCAGGGAGCTCAGGATTAGGCCCAATGTGCACAGTGAGAGCTGCTGAGTGCTCCCCTGTATCTGAACACTTCTCACGGCTTTCCACCAGTGAATGTTGTGTTGTCTAGCAGAGGTCTTTGGGTTTGGGAAAGGCTTTGTGCGGGGTGAGCAGGTCTTCCCAGTTGAATTTAAGTAAGAACAGTTAACCTCCCTGTTGCCTGGCTGGCGAGGAACCGAACCCTGCGCCATCCAGGAGAGGTGTCCTGCCCGCTCCCTTGTCACACGGGGCCGGACAGTCTTCTCTCCAGCTTGCATCGTTATTTGCCCCATGCAAAACCGGTGTTTGAGTCCAGGTCCGAACGTGGCTTTGTCAATGAACCGTGTGAGGGGAAATGAGCTTGCAGTGACTGTAGACAGGAGAGGACCTGCGAGCAGACAGCTGAAGCCACCTTCAGTCCAGGCGGAGGGCTGCTCTGGGTAGAACCGAAATGCCCCGCTTTCCCCGCTCCCGTCAGCCCATGCACCTGCACAGCGTCTCTCTTTGGTCCTGCCTTGGTCTGAAATGTTGAACTGTTTCTTTGAGTGAATGAAAGTCATCTTTTGCACCTGTCCTTTTTACCGAGGGGTGGTGGTCCTCCCGTCTCTCCTTTCTGGCCTCACTGCCATTTCTTTCCATCCTTTGCGCGCTTGTCAAGGGCTGATAAACTTTATGTTGAGGCTTTCTGCCAAGAAAATATAAACCGCATCTCGACGGTTGTCTTTGTCATGCTCACAAATTCCAGAATGTATTTCCCTACCCAAGCATACCCTTTCCTTCTCATTTACCATATGATTATAACCAACAGGCTTGGGGCTCCATACCATCACTATAACAGCGACATCATAGAAAGGTAATAAATAGAAGAGGCTAGATTTTGCCTCTGTATTTTAGCAGATACGTTTTGCATTCCCTAAAATGTCACATTTACAAAATCTTGGCTGGGTGCAAAATACAAGTGTTCTGAGACCTGTTTCATGCATTGTAAATTGAAACTGCAATCCTGCTTAATTAACAAACAGCATGAATGCTGCATTATCCACCAGGCTTTCTACACGGATATAAATTTCTCTCTTTATGACAGCACCGGGTTCACTCTTCAGCCTTCTGATCATAGCAGTGTAAAAATTGAGTCAAAATGACTAACTTCAGCAACTACTTAATGTAGAAAGCTGCTTTTCCTTGCTGCTGTGCAATGGTGGACAGTGTTAAAGGTGAAAGGGAGCAAACACAGCCGTGCCAAGATAGTGTAAAAAGATTCTGTATTTTCCAAGCTGCTCTCAGAGTCTGTGAAGAGGCAAGTGCATGCTCATCTGCATCTAGAAAACACATCAATTGAAGTTAATCAGAGGTGACAAATTGTATCTGATTTGCTTTTTTGTTTTGTGAATGTGTATCCAATGGTAGGAATATTATAATCTGGGTCATAAATTTGATAATCATGTGTCCTCAGTATGTCACTCCACTCCACTGTGGCCTGCAGAAAACAACCAGGGAGAACAGTCATGGCAAGTCCCACCAGCTGTTCAAATTTGCTTTTCCAACACTGCTTCAAGTGTCAGTTCATGCCAGACCCTGTCACATCAATGACAAGACCACGCCTTGATACCTGCCGTCAGGCCAGGGTCTGGGGTGGGAAGGACAACACGTTATACTTTGCTGAACTCCAGATCCCTTCCTTACCTCCTTCATCCTTCCTTCCTCGCTTACTTCTTTCTAGCAGCCCCAGCAATAGCTGAGCTTTGAACACTGCTCACATAGTAATTGAGCTGGATAGACTGCAAGAGTCCAGGAAGGCAGAGGACACGGGGAGCCAGTGGCGTTTAGTGGAGAAGGATTGTGAGTGCCTGATCTCAAAAGGCCTGATGCATTGCATAGTGAAATCAGTGGGAATCTTTCCACTGATTTCAGTAGGGTTGGGTCAGGCCAAATGACTCTCCACAAGCCTTTACGCAACATAAAAAGTGGTCATTTAAGAGAAGCTGGGTGCTAATATGTTGTGTTTCCTCCTCTGGCTACTAATATTGGGCTTAAAGCCAACCAAGAGTTGGGTCCTTTTGTGCATGGGAATGCACACATACAGAGTAGAGGCAGTCGGGCTGCGCGAAGCATCCGGTGCTGATTCGATTCGGAGGAGATTCGGCCTGATTTGGTGGCCGAATCGCCAAATCCAGATTGAATCAAGGGATCAATTAAAAGGTCTGACTCGATCCAAAGCTCTCCAAATCGATTTGGAAAAGCTTCAGAGAGCTTCTATGATTTGGGCAGTCCTTGGTGGCTGCAGCAGGGAGCTGGAGCCAGACTCGGAGCTGGTAAGTAGGGGCGGGGAGGGGACCATGGGGACTGCCCCGCCTGCCCCAGCTCCTGGTCTTTAAAAAAAAAAACCAAAAAACAAACAAACAAAAAGAAAAAAGCCCCCACTCACTGGGTGCTGCCAAGTGGGGGGCAATCTCTGTTGCTCCCCACTGCCCCACAGTGCATGGGGGGCTCTGTCACGAGCCCCCTGACCCCCCTCCCTGCTCCACCAGCCCCCTCCGTGGCTGTCCTGCCCACCCCAGCACCTGCCCTTTAAGAAAAAAAAAAAAAGAAAAAAGACCCCATACTCACCAGCTCCTGCAGTGGCCATGGGGCTCGTGAAAGAGCCCCCCATGCAGCATGGGGCAGTGGCGATCGCGCCCCACCGGGCAGGAACTAGTGAGTCCAAAGTTTTTTTTTTTTTAAGGGCTGGAGCTGCGGTGGGCGGAGCAGCCATGGCGGGGCTGGGGATTTGTGTAGAGCCCCCCACGCAGCATGGGCAGTGGGGGCAGGGGGGATCACCCCCCACCCGGCAGCACCCGGTGAGTCGGGGCTTTTTTCAAAGTGCGGGGAGCTGGGGCGGGCAAGGCAGCCGTTGCTGGGGCTGGGAGAGTGGGTGGGGGATGGGCCTGTGTGATTTGGAGAGTCAGCCGAATTGATTCGGGACAGTGATTCGAATCACCGAATCGAATCGCTGC
>NW_017728996.1:2973588-2978155 GCF_001723915.1 Gavialis gangeticus | reverse complement strand
AGCCGAATTGATTCGGGACAGTGATTCGAATCACCGAATCGAATCGCTGCCCCCCATAACCAGCCAAATCTGAAGCGAATACTAGCCGCTTCGCGCAGGCCTAGCAGGCAGGTCCTGCCCTAATGGGTTTACAGTCTTAATAGACCAGAAGGGCAGATGGAGTCAGGGAAGGAGTAGGATGCTCCAGCACAGTGACCCTGGTGAAGGTTTAGTTGGGGGCAATTTGGCTAGATGGGAAGATAAAGGGAGGACAGGGGAGGGGAGAGGTAGGAGGAACAGGTTCGGAGTAAGGAGCAGCTCAGCCCCAGGCAGAAGCCAGGCAAAACCCTCAGGGTGGCTTTGGCAGCTGCTGGTACTCATGGCTGGCTGCTCAGGGCTGTTTTAGCTCCATGGCTGCATGGGCCAGGGAAGGGGTCCTAGTGCCTCCTGTGCACGCATGTGGGTTTTCCTGGGATGTATTTGGGAGCCGTGCTGGTCTGAGACAAAAAAGAAATGCAAATATCTAGAACTCTTGGTTCAGAAATGATACCTCTTATTAGACCAATTGGGTTTTCCTGCACATTTCAAGGTGGGAGAGGAGCTGCTTGGGGGTGTCCTTCTCTGCACCCAGTTTACTCCCTTTCTGCCCAGTGCCATCATAGTTACAAAAGGCTCAAACAGTCTGGGGACAGCTGTGTGGCAGGTGCAGAGATCCCACCTCAGGAACACAGCTGGGTATTCGTATCCCTCCGCTGTTTCCACCACGTGAGGCGGGCCAGTAGGGGGTGCTCCTGCGTTGAGCCACCCACCTCCCTGTGCCCGACCACCTTCCAGGCTCCGAATGCCTCCCTAGGGGCGCCTTATGTCCGGCTGACCCCTCTCCCGGAGCACACTCGCTAGTCTGGGGGTAACGTGCCACCACCACCCCAAGAATGGACTGTCACGTGGCCCTGTGTCCTTGGGGTAACACAGGCCTAAAGTCCCACGGGTACTCAACCCAGTACAGGCACTTGGGGTACTTCCCCAAGTCCGGGGGCAAAAAGGTATAGTCTCCCTTAGTCCACAGACCTAAGGGGTCTCTTAGGCATAATTTAGACCCACCCCTCAATAAGTCTCCCACACCAGTCAAAAAGGAGAACTTTATTGATTACAGGGGGTAGGGTAAACTAGGGTACAGGATAGAGCAATATCTAGAAATCCTAAAGAGCAAACAGTCTGGCTGTGGTAGCCTTTTGATTACGCATCTGTGTTACTTCCAGCTAAATATCTAATCAGATTGAGTAGCTTACTCACAAGCATCTTCCAAAGGCAGGTGAAGTTTCCCTTTGGAGGCAGGCGGTTCCTAGCTCGTGAGTTTGGGGGGAGAGAGCCAGTTTCAGATGTTAAGGCTTCTCTGTCCCCTGCCTGGCTGCTGCGTCACCTCATGGCCGGAGAGGAGAGACCGCCTCCTTCCCCGTCCTAACTTATATAGCCCCTGTGACCTCATTCACCTGGGCCAGCGGAGGTCAGCCCCAGTTGGCTGTCAGCCAACCAATCTGAAATGCATCACCTGTTACCGGGCAGATTCCAGCTCCCCAGGTAGAAACCCCTTACCCAGGTAAGTGATGCAAGTCACGTAAGCAGAGGGAGCAGGTTTCCCCCTCCCTCAGGAATGCAGCCAGCTCCAGTTCCCTAAAGAGACAGGCTGAGGGTGTGGTCCCCTGTGTGCTGGGCCCACCCTAATTGAATGGTCACAGCACAGAGATTCAAATCACAGTGTCACAGGGCAGAGATTTTTGGGGAGAAACCAAGGTGGCTTTCTGTCACAAGCTGTAACTCTGGTGTAACTCCAGCTTTGCCTTCATGGACTTAGCAGCAGCTTTCTGCGTGCCGGCACAGATTACAATGGCTATGAAAAAACCCACGTTCACCTCATGTTCTGCAAGCCACAGTCCCTTAGACAACATGCAAAGGCCGGTCATGTATTTGCTGTGATTGCTCAATCTAAGCTGCTTCTTGCTGCAGGTTCCCAGAGCTGGAGCAGCCCAGGTTCAGCAAAGTCCTTCGCACGCTGGCATTCGCGTATCCATACCTGTTTGACAGCATCCCACTTTTCTACAGGGTATGTTGTGAAGGCTCACTTTCCTAGGACCCACAAGGTACCTCTGCTAGCTGCAGTGAAGTGATCACGGGTGGTTTAATATTAGACTCAGCACTTTTAGGAAAACATGCAGATGCTTTTAAAGAGAAATTAAATGATCAGGAAAGCGACTCAGTTAGTTTTGGTGTGTATCTGTCTTCCCTGCACATTATTTTCTGCATGCAGGGCAAACTTTCCACGCATTGGCAACTTGGCCACATGCCCCAAATTTGCAAATCCAAACTCAAATCTCAAACTTGATTGGGATTTGACCTTATTGAAATCCAGAGTAAGGACATAAGGCACATGACTTCTGGGGAGAGGCTGAGGGAAGCGGGCTGATTTAGTCTGCAGAAGAAGAGACCAAGGGGAATTGAATAGCAGCCTTCACCTCCCTGCTGGGGGGCTGCAAAGAGGATGGAGCTGGGCTGGTCTCATTGGGGGCAGGTGACAGGGCAAGGAGCAATGGGCTCAAGCTGCAGCAAGGGAAGTTGAGGTTAGATACGGAGGGTGCTGAAGCACTGAAACAGGCTACCCAGAGGTGATGGAGTCTCCATCCTTGGAGGTTTTTAAGACCCTGATAGACAAAGCCTTGTCTGGGATGAAGTAGTTGAGGCTGGTCCTGCTTGGAGCAGAGGGTTGGATTAGATGTGACCTCCTGAGCTCCCTCCAACCCTCATTGTCTGTGATTCTATGACACGAGCATCTGGCCCATAATTTGCGTGAAATGGACTTAATTGCCCCTGACTTTGCTGCTGGGGTCTGCTGCAGTGCTCCAGGTCCCAACACGCAGGCATCTGGCCTGAGCATACGGGCATTTGAAGTCATGCTAAGGGGACTACTAGTCAAGGTGACACAGACTCATCACCTTGGTACATAAAGGCTGTGGGTATACATGTCTCATCCTTCAGCAAGGCATGGCTAGAAAGCCCCGGTGCATATAAACACTCAGGGCTTGCTTGTCCAAGCAAGGAGGTTCCATGTGTGGTTGAGGAGCCCTGCCTCTCCCCCAACCATGGGGTAAACCAAAGTCCATGAAAGAGCTTCAGTTGGCAGCAGTAGCATACGGTCAGCTAAGTACTGCACAGTGTAGAGGTGCAGCTGAGACACCAGCCCCCTTTCTACAGGTGGTCCGCAGCTCGCTTTTGCCTTCCCTCGGTGCCCCTGTGTAACTCCCCTTTCGATATTGCAGCTGTACCTGTGTGCAGAAAACAGCTGCGCAGAAGGCGTGATCCCCATCCACATCCAACACATGGTATTCGCCTTCCTCACCTGCTTCATCTTCACTACACATCTGCCGGAGAGACTTGCACCGGGGCACTTTGATTATATCGGTGAGTGATGAAACCTGCAATTCTTGTGTCTTGATTTCCAGCATGTAAAAGCACTGGAGCATGAGCAGCAAGCGTGGGTTATAATATGTAAGGAACACAGAACTGGTTTCATGTTTGAACCTCTGGATACATTGGGCTAGGGCTCAAGTAGTCCTGCCTAAGTGGGCAAGAAACTGTTTGCTGAGACCTGTTGTTTCAGGAAGCTTTGCATGGTGTTTAAGGAAGCTTTGCATGGTGTTTAAGGATCCCGCACAGTCTTTAAGGACCACAAAAAGGGTCCTTTCACATGAAGAAGAACGTACTTCCAGCAAATGGAGCACTAATAGAGCACTGATGGGCAAGAGAAACTGAGCCACCACTATTACTTAACAGCACTTAAAAGGTTTTTTGAGCATTTGCCATCTAAATGATCTCACTTTGCAGTGACTCACGCTGGAATTACAGTCCAAAACAGTTGGTCTGTAGGCATGGTTTGCAGCAGGCTGAGGTTCAGGGAGGACAATTTTTGTACTTTAGTAGCCCAGCAATAAGAAGCAACATAAATGAATGATATGGAGTTGATTCAGGCTTGCTAACTCTGGTGGGGGTGTTCCCGAAGGAACTTTCTCATGAAATATTTCTTGCCTCTGTTGCAGGACACAGCCACCAGGTCTTCCACATATGTGGAATCGCTGGCACGTACTTCCAGATGGAGGCCATCATGATGGACATGGCTTCACGACATGACCGGCTTCGAGCTTCCTTCTCTCTTCCTACCCTCTCTCAGACAGTTGGTTTGATTGGCGTCTGTCTTGTCATTAACTTCATCATCATTGGGGCTTTCTCAAAGGCACTGTATTCAGCTCCAGAGTCCTCCAAGAGAGAAAAAACCACGTAGGCACTTGATTACACTCCTGCAGATGAAAGGGAATCAAGTCATATTAGTACCATGTCATGAAAGGTGGCAAGACATTGGTGAATGTTCTCTGGAAAACCCTTATTTAAGGGTTTTCAGGAATGAGTTGCTTTGTATTACACCGTCTTTGTACACATGACTCCCAAGTTGGGAAGAAATTGGGAGAATGTTTTTAAGTCAAGTTGATATTTGAGCTCAAAAAGGACACAGAATGATTTTTAAAGCTTACTGCAAAAGGGA
>NW_017728996.1:2962111-2968588 GCF_001723915.1 Gavialis gangeticus | reverse complement strand
ATCAAGTCATATTAGTACCATGTCATGAAAGGTGGCAAGACATTGGTGAATGTTCTCTGGAAAACCCTTATTTAAGGGTTTTCAGGAATGAGTTGCTTTGTATTACACCGTCTTTGTACACATGACTCCCAAGTTGGGAAGAAATTGGGAGAATGTTTTTAAGTCAAGTTGATATTTGAGCTCAAAAAGGACACAGAATGATTTTTAAAGCTTACTGCAAAAGGGAGAAGTATGTCACTGGTTTGCAGTCTAGTCTAGGGAGGGCAGGTTTAATCAAAACAAGGAAACTCATGGCAGGAATATTATACAGGCTCACAGCCACAGTTCGTGGTTGGTTGTATTTGACTGCTTTGCTGAACTTGCACGTGGCAGTGGGTAATGCTAGTGGCAGTTCACAGCCAGAAGCATCTTTAAAACATAAAATGTAATACACGGACTGAATTTCACAGCTCTGCTGAAATAGTGGGCGTTTTGCCTTTGTTTTTTATTATGGCCAGGATTTCAACCCACCCTTGAAATGTCTCTGGGACTGGACCTTCCACTCCTGGTATAAGGAGATGATCCCCCAGGCTAGCACTTCTCATTGTGGGGGTGCTTTCCCTGTTGTTCAGCTTGAATATCCTCAGACCTATTCCCCTCGGGTCGAGGGCCTGATCTTGAGCTCACAACAACCTGTAGAAGTTTCCTGTTGGATACAATGAACTTTCCATCCGGCCCTTTCCTTCATTTGACATCAGTGGTTGCCTCTGATGAATGATCATGTGAATGAGAGGAGACTCAAACCACTGTTGCTCCAAATTCATTGATCCTCACCGTGTGCTGGTGCAGCGAGGACAAGTGGGTAAGGCTTGGCATCCCACTTCATCAAACCAGTCCTGTGTCGCTGACTGGTTGGAGATCTTGCAGCCTAGTATAACTTAGAGCAGCCAGATAGATGGCTGTTCTAGCCATCTCCAAGGGTGTTGACCTGGGGAGGTGGGCTAGGATCAGGGAAGCCTTAAGGCACCTGCTATGCACCGCTCCCCAACCTCACAACCTAAATTCCAACCCCAATCCTTTGCTGGTGTAGATCAGTATAGCTTCACTGATGCCAATCAGATTAGCCGGTGTAGGTCAGTGTAGTTCTCTTCAAGAGAATGAATCCGGCTCTTTTATGTGATGATACCAAAAATAATTAAAAAAAAAATCTCTTTTACTAATGTTTTTACCCAAAAATAATATTTATGAGATTAAAAACTTCTATGCATTCACCTTGCACTAAACCCAAGTGCTTAACAACCAGGTGCCTTAACAAAGGGACTTGAGTCTTGCTTGCAGTTGGAAATTTGTCAAAGTAGCTATTCTGGAATAATTATTCTGGAATAATTCTCCCTATTGACGCTCATTCCAGGATATCCACTTTAGCAAACTTCCACATGGGAGGTAAGGGCTAAGAAGGCTCACTTTGTAACTCTCTCTGGAGTTTACACTGTGAAGACTGTATTGGGATTATTTTCACAGATGCTGTTGGTGGTACCGAACGTGAATGGAGAAACCACCTATGCCAAAGAAGTGACTGGAGTCCTTGTCACAGAGTGAGCTCTGTCTGCAGCAGTTTATGAACTCTGTGGGTTTTTTTAACTATGCATTCAGTGAACTCTTGTCTGAACATGCCTCGGGGCAGTTTGTTGAGCTGAATTCCAGAGCTGCCGTTGCTGGGGAAAGGCGTTTGATATGATTGGTGCAAAGCCAACTAGACTGCAGTCAAGGGAGCTCAGCTTTGACGATCTCAACCACAGGCCTGCTGGCAGGGAGAGATGGTTTTTCCCCTCTGCAGCCTATAGGGAGGACAAGCATGACTGGGGCTAAGCGTTCGGCACAGCAAAGAATGGGCTTCTGCTCTCGGCATCACTCCGTGTGCAGGGAGCAGGGGCAGCACGAATTCTGCCAAGCCTTGAAGCACTTACGAGCTGTGGGCTCCCAGAAGGGGTGAGGTCAGACTACCTGAGAGTGCATCTTAGGACTTTTGTATTTGCAGCTCTGTAATTCTCAAGTGCTTTACAAATTGTTGCTTGGGTTAACAAATCCTCTGTGCCTTCTGTGTCCCTCGCTTTCCTGCTATGTTGTCCCCAAAGGGCTTAAATTAGAAACTCAGCCCATAGCTTGCCTGGAGCTGGGGGGAGAGCGTTATGGGGGATAGAGAGGGTGCGACTGTGGGGCTCAAACACCGATGTAGCAGGCTAGGAGGCTGGAGAGCAACATGCTGCATCCCTGGACGTTAGCTGGGTACAAGCCTGGGGGGTGTCCCCGAGTGCCAGAGCTAACACAGTGATTAGACCTGGTCCAGACTCATTGGATGAACCCACTGGCAACCAACTGGGGACCACAAAGCAGGAAAACAGAATTGGGCAGGCTGTACTAGCCACCATAGCATTTTCACTACTGTTTTTTATGCATGGGAGCAGTGTTCATGTATCTCAAGCCTGGAGGGTGTCTGTAACTTAATTGTCACATTGAATGATCTAATATATTTGAATGTAATGCAGTACTGAGATGAAATGTTATCAAGGTTCTTGAAAATTACATGGGTTTATCATTTGTTTTTCTAAATAGTAGCCTCTATTGAGGTATAATAGATGCACTTTTGGGTGACAGTGCAACAAACTTTTTTAATATATACATACAAGAAGCAAGGATATTGATTTATCTTTTAAATGAGTAAGGCTTTGGGAAATGAGAACTTTCCTTTGAAAGCTAATCAAGATACATTTTCAAGTTTATCAGCGCTGAAACATTATTTCATCCAACATTTTTATTTAATTTTAAAAATGATAAAAATAACAAAATAGCTGCAATATGTACCAACTCCACTTGGATAATTCTGTAGGAAGACAACTGTCCTGTGATATGTTCATCTCACTTTTTTGGTTGGCTAACACAGGAGGAACCTGACTTTGTTTGCCAGAAGTGAAATAAACTTCTACGCCATTTTGATGTAATCTAGTAAACTGTTTTCACATTTGGTAGTTTAACATCTCAAGTTTAAGAAATCCGACTTTGCCAGTGACCAAGACACATTCACAGTTAGGCATCTATCCACTATGCTTTTATTCACAGGAAAACCACAAATACAGAAAAAATATAATAGCTCTTTGTTTTATATGATTGTTTACACCCTCATCATACTATATTCTTCAGCAGTATAACGTTGGTATTTTTTCTATGGGTTATACCAGAATAAATTATTTGAGTACTGTTACATTTTTCCATCTTGGATTATCATGTAGGAAGCTCTATCAGATTTCTTACTGTGTTGGAGATGTACGTGACTTAAGCTGTACACATGCAAAGGAATAAAATTTATTTATGCAGGACTGCTTATGTCAAATTGTTATATGTGCAGAATACAAGGAACTAGCTATTTGTTTCCTTCTGTCTCTTCGTTATGTACTCCAAATGCTGAGTCCTGCAAACTGAAGGCCAGTCTGTAGCCTGTCTTAGTCCTAACACTAACATCCCAGCACTGATTACAAAACCCCACTCCAAGATGGAGACACAAAAACCCCTTCCATTTAATAACTACATCTAGTTGCTTATGTTGATTCTAGTCTATTTACTGGAATGACAAAATAAAAGAGATACTGTCCTGATGCGTATCTGAAAGAGGCAGGTTATAGCTCATCCAGAATAAAATGACGTGGTGTTTTGGGAGTAAGAACCCATGTTCATTTGTCACGAATGTCATTCATTCCTGGTCCAGTGCCAGGGTACACGATAGCTTGATGCCATCTCTTAGATTTAGCCTTTACCTTAATTTTAACCCTACTTATTTTACCCTTGCCCCAACACAACCCTTCTTCCATATTATGATAGTGCTAATTCCTTAGTCCTAGAGAATTACATTGGTGTTCCAGCCATCTGTCCCCAGTCCACTGACTGCCAGGCTGCAGCTGCGTTGGCTGTTACGTATGTCTTGGCTACACAAGGCAGTTAATTCAGATTAAGATAGTGTGTGAATTTAAAGCAGAGCAGCTGTTCTTGCATCACTCCCTGTGTGGACTCTAGTGTCAGGGAAGGCATGAGTGAAGCCTAGCTGGCTGGGTCTCAGTTCAGGGAAGGCTTGAGAAGTCTTCCATCCCCAACCAGAAAACAGGGTGGTGGAAGAGGTGGGGTGTTTCTTCCCTAAACGATGCTGCCTTTAGCTGGTAGGGGTTGATATTCGGAAGAGCTGATTAGACTCCTGGCTTTTCCTGGAAAATGCTGCCATTTATCACCGGGGGCAATATTTTCTAAATGGGACTACTGCAATATATTACAAACTTCTTTGGAATTACAGTTGGTGCAGGTTTGGGCAGCTTGCTTGGCAAATAGTGTTTCTTCCAGTGACCACATTACATTGTGCTCTGATTAGTCTGGTTAGTCTACAACAGGGGTGTCAAACTTGTCTGGCCCCATGGGCTGGACAAGTGGGGCAGGACTGCTCTATGGGCCTCATGAATGGCACAGGGCTGCTCCCCATATACTATCTCCAGCACCTGTGATGCCTTCTTCAGCTGGTCTGGGACCCAGGAGGAAGAGATCTGGCATCTGGGTGTTGCTGCAGGAACAAGCCATGGTTTTGCTCAGGCACCAGACTTTTGGCTGTTGCTGCAGGCTTTGCTCGGGCACCAGCCGGGTCCCACCCAGGTGCTTGGGTGCTGCTATGGGAAGGTCCTCTGTTGCAGTCAGTCTGGGCCAAAGCCTACAGGCTAAATCCAGGTCATGGGCTTGACACCTCTGGGCTAGAACCATGCTTCTGAGCTTTGCTAGTTGGGGATTTTGACTGGGTTGTGCCCATACCCCTGCTGGGACTTAAAGCTGGAGGCTCTTGGCTAGAGAGTCTTGCTTAGGGTTGCCAACCCTCCAGGACCGCCTTGGAGCCTCCAGGAATTAGATATAAATCTCCAGGAGACAATCTGGGAGATAAACGATAAGTCATTCATTAAAATTAATATTAAATGTAGAATCCGATTCAGACGGTAGTCCGGTGGGATTTTAAAATGCAACAGTCATGTGCATTTGCTTTCCTGATGTAAAATCTACACCCCGTAATCCATAACCGATGCATGCGGGCACATCCGTGTCATGTTGTGTTGCGGGCATGTCGGCATTCCAGAAACCTCCCGGAATAGATTCAGAGTTGGCAATCCTACTTCTTGCCCCTCCACTTAGGGTCAGACATGCAATATTTGGGGTCAGGAAGGAATCCTACCTGACTTGGTGCAGCCTGGAGGGGGTTGTCTTTCTCTGTAGTGCAGGGCACAGCCTCTTCCGTGGATCTCTTGAACGTGCGTTAACCATGGGTTGCGGCAGCACAACGTTGGCAGCTGCGGCCCCCTGCTTTCCCCGTGGCAGGGTTGGGTGTGGTGTCTGGTGCTGTGGCAGGGTTGACAGTTGTTTTACGACAAGTTTAGGTGAGGGTTTTCTCTGCACAGGGCTGACGCTGCCTCTGGAGGTCCCTTCCAGCCCCGCTCGTCTAGGACGAGGGGCGAATCTACCCTGCCTTCTCCTTAACTTCACACTCAAACTCGCCCGACTGTAGCTCTGATGTTCACTGTCTGTCAAGGGGGTAGCCTGGGCTCAGCAGGGCCACCGTGGCTGGCACCCGAGCTGTCCCAGGGAAGGGGATGTGGGGCCAGAGCCCTTGGGTCACCGGCACCGCTGCCAGTGCCTGCTTTAGGCCTCAACTACATTTAGGGGCTCACAATACAAGGGGCCTCGAAATAAGAAAAATAAACCTGACCCAATATCAAGTTTTATCAGCTGGTAAATAAAGGAGATACGGGAAAATGACTCTGTCACTAGGGACAGTTTCATTCTAATATGACCAAAAAAACCACACACACACACACACACACAGCTCCACAGTTGTTATTCATATTGAGCTCTTAAATTATTAGATGGTTTCTTCTTTGTGCCTTCACGTTTGTATATATGCAAAAAATACATGTATGTGTGTGTCTGTGTGTCTGGGTGCATGCGTGTGTGCGTGCATATACTTGTCTGGGGGTGTGTGTCTGCATGCGTGTGTGTGTGCACGTGTATGTATATGTGTATGCATGTGCGTGTGTGTGTGTGTGTGCACGCGTGTCAATGCCCACTCTTCGCACGTGTCCGCACGGTGCTGATCACGGGTCATTCTTCTCGCGCGCTCTCTTCACGCCGACGCGGTTCCGTTGCCCGGCAGGACGTGACGCGAAGGGGCGGGGCCGGGGCGGTGGCCCGCCCGTCTCCATGGAGACCATTGTGGGCCGCCCAGCCCGCCGCGCGCTTGACGTCACGGCGTCCCGCCCCGCCCCGCCCCGCGATTGGTCTGATTTGAAAACGGTGGCGCGGGGCCCGGCGGGAGGGCAGGTTCGAACGAGACGGCGCGACCGACCGGCATCGACCCAGAGGCGGCCCCGCCCGGCCACCGTCATGAGGGCCGCGTGAGTGCCGGGGCGCGGGGCGCGGGGCGTG
>NW_017728996.1:2960809-2962018 GCF_001723915.1 Gavialis gangeticus | reverse complement strand
GTTTATTGCTTTCAAAACCTCCCTGTCGCGTGTCCAACGGGAAACGTCTCTAAGAGCAGTCACTGCGTTCGTATTTTTGAGGATGTAGGCAAGTTACGGCGCATCTACTTATGAGATGCATGCAGATCGTTGCCATCATCCTGTGCCTCGTTTAAAAATAAAGCAGACTTTTCTCATAAGGAAACGGCCTTGTCTTGCATCAGGTGTACTGCAGAGTACGTCCCCTCAGCGAGCAGGATGTGGAGTGCTGCATAGAAGTGGTCAGTGACACAACAGTGCAGCTCCATCCCCCCGACGGGTACCGGATTTTCCGAAATGGGGAGTACAAAGAGGTAACACTTTGTTAAACACCTGTGGTTTAAAAAAAAAAAGACTGGGCTAATAAGTGTAACAGGTGTGGAAAGTGAAAGGAATTAATTTGACCAGTCAGTGGTTAAAAATTGGAAGAAAACTGATTTTTAAATTAATGTAAATTGGACCGTCCCCACAAAAAAAGGTTGTTTTTAGGCCTGGTGCTATTCAATACATCAGTTGCTGATCTGTACGGAACAAAAAAATCATTGCTGTCAAAGTCGTCGGACGACAATGCATGGTAAAGTGAAATGAGATATTTTGATATCCCTGATACTCCAGGAGCAGCATTGGGGGGTGTTCAGGAAGAGGTTTGACGGTCATTGGTTTAGGGTGATTTAGGAGTAGCTTATGCCTGTGCTCTTACTATGGTTATTTCTCATTTTTTCTGAGCTTTGTTGGTTGCCACAAGGGGCTGGGGGGGATTTTTTTTCCCTCTCCTGCTACACATGTCAGTGGTTGGCTGGCTGGTTTGTCTGTTTTTAAGCCTTTCTTGGGTCCATTGGGTGTTGATGCAGCCCAGGCTGGGGATTTTGACTGGGTTGTGCTGATTCTCCTGCTGAGATTAAAACCCAGATTTTCTTAGCTATAGGGTGTTGTTCCTCTGCTCAGGATCAGACTGATTTGCCATATTTGGGGTTAGGAAGGAATGTTACCCTCTGGTCAGGGGGGTTTGCTTAATTGTAAGGGTGGGGGGGATAACCTTCTTCTATGGATCTCAAACGTTATAACAACCCTGCAGTGGCCAACATAGTGCTACTGTGGTCCCACTGCTTTACTTGGGGCTGGTTAGGGTGTTGTGTCTTGTGGTTTTGTCAGGTTTAACTGTGTAGTTTTGCTAATAGGTTAGACAGTGCA
>NW_017728996.1:2953179-2955809 GCF_001723915.1 Gavialis gangeticus | reverse complement strand
ATTTTGACTGGGTTGTGCTGATTCTCCTGCTGAGATTAAAACCCAGATTTTCTTAGCTATAGGGTGTTGTTCCTCTGCTCAGGATCAGACTGATTTGCCATATTTGGGGTTAGGAAGGAATGTTACCCTCTGGTCAGGGGGGTTTGCTTAATTGTAAGGGTGGGGGGGATAACCTTCTTCTATGGATCTCAAACGTTATAACAACCCTGCAGTGGCCAACATAGTGCTACTGTGGTCCCACTGCTTTACTTGGGGCTGGTTAGGGTGTTGTGTCTTGTGGTTTTGTCAGGTTTAACTGTGTAGTTTTGCTAATAGGTTAGACAGTGCATTTGTGTAGGGTGGTTTGGATAGACGTGATCCTGCACTGGGGGGGAAGTTGGACTAGATGACCTCTGGAGGTCCCTTCTAGCCTGATTTCCCTAGGGTTCTCTGCGATTCTATGGAGACTTACTGAAATTCGGAATCTGGCTAATGTCAACATGTCAAAAAAGCTACAGTCTGGAAAGGGCGTAGAAAAGAGAGGGGTGTGATCCAATCTTTGGAAAACATCCTTGGGTTTAAGGCTTGACATCCTGGCATCAAATGCAAACTTCAGTAATTCTCATCCACCCTGGTGTGCCTCGAGATTCTTCCAAGGGTATCACACAAGGTTAGCACTTTTAGGTGTGTAAATATGATTCACAAGATAAACCCAGAGATTTCAAAACATTCTGACCTGTTTTGGTTTTTCTGAGTTCTTCGTAATTAGGGAATTGCTCTAGTGGCTTTTGTTTTGTTCTGTTGGGGTTGGGTTTTTTTTGGGGGGGGGGGGTTGTAGTAAAACACTGAGCAGAAAGTAAGAGTGGAAATTTTTCAAGTGATGCCATAAGTCTAGAAAAGTTGAGGGCAACTGATATGCTTATATGTAGGGTCGCCATATTATTTTTATGGAAATCTGGGAGCTTGGCCCCTCCCCAGATAGGAGAAACAGTGCCCAGCCCAGCCTGCCCCCTGCCTCCAACCGCTACTAGGGAGGATCCAGGTGGGGTGGTGCCAATCTGAGACTTTATTTCCATTTGTCCTGCCAGCAGGCGAAAATGGAAAGCCTATGAAATCTGGGACTGTCCTGGCCAAACTAGGACATATGGTCACCCTGCCTATATGGGGAAGAGGTTTCTGGCAATGAAACGCTCTTAAGTTAGTGGGGAAAGGTATAACAAGGGTTGGAAGGACATAACTGGATGTCTTTCTATGTGATCTGTTGGAGCTCAGCCAGAAATCTTGGGCTTGATCCCTCCGAATCAGTGGGTGATTTTCTCCTGGTTGTGTAATACAGGGTCAAAAGGTGATCTTGGTACTTTCTTCTGGGCTTAATTATGAAATTTGAGGGAAGTGCTGACTCTTCAGTATGCAAATCTGAGCTGCGTCTCAGAATAAATGAACTGAACCAAATGGGTATGCTACAAAAGAACTGACTGGTCCTTCTGCCAGTTTAGTGACAAATTTTCTTTCGGAAGAGAAATTGCCTTTTGGAAGCAGCGGACTTTTTAAGACAAATTCCAAGCTTACAGCAGTGTCTCTTCCTCTGCAGACACAGTATACATTTAAGGAAGTATTTGGCACCCTTGTCACTCAGAAACAGCTCTTTGATGTTGTGGCGAAACCTCTGGTGGAAGACCTTATTCGTGGGAAAAATGGTATGCAGCTATTTGTGCATTTAATGTTCTGTTGTGGTGTTCTGTTAGCTAAAACACTTCTCTGCACTTTTGTATTACTGTTAGGACTCTGCAAAACTTTGGTGCTGATTTGTAATTTGTTCTTCAGCTCTGCTGTGCCTGTGCTGGCACTCTTCCAAATTCTGTCCATCTCCTCAAGGCCAGACTTTTTTAGTTTTCTGTTGGGGGGGGGGACAACGACCACCCACAGGCACCACCAGCAGCATTAGCGGTGCTTCTTTCGTGGGATGCATGTGTACCCTCATTCACCCCCTACGTGTCGCCATTGAACAAGATATTCTTTTAAAAAAAATTGTTCCAAAAGATCTGTGTGTGGGTTTTTTTTTTTCTGTTGTTGTTTAATGAAGATGGGAACAACTTCTTTGTGACAAGGCAAAAAAAGCTCAGATTTTTAAATTATTGCTGTTTCTGTATTGAATCCTGTATCTGATTTTTCTTTCTTCCCTGCCAGCTTTGAAGGGTCTTTTCTGGGGTAGGCGGAGGCTTTTGCAGTGTGTGTGTGTGTGTGTGTGTGTGTGTGTGTGTGTGTGTGCATATAAATAAAAAATATACCTTTTGATTCTCAACTAGGGTGCCTTGAGTCTGAGTTCTGGCTGCTAGTATGAGCTAGTCTTGTACTGGGCAACTTTACTATGTGCTTCAGCCCTTCAGAATGGTATCTGTAATCATCTGTTCCTCATGTTGAGCAGTCAGAATGAGGCTTGTTTTTCAAAGCCCTGTCTTTATTGGGTAGGATTAAATGAAAAGACCTCCAGCTTCAGCTGTTAGTTAACACAACATCCTGATCTGTATCAATTCTGTTTCCAGGTCTCCTTTTTACCTATGGTGTGACGGGTAGTGGGAAAACGCACACAATGACAGGTTCTCCTGGAGACGGAGGACTTCTTCCGCGATGCTTAGACATGATCTTCAACA
>NW_017728996.1:2952234-2952729 GCF_001723915.1 Gavialis gangeticus | reverse complement strand
CCCCCCGTCCCCCCCCCAGCTGGAGGGGGTTTCCAGCTGCCCCCGTCCTGTTTGGGCCAGAGCGTGAGCAGCAAGTGCAGGCCTCTGTGTATATGGACTCCAGTCCTGTTCTGTCAGTCCAGGTGCACAGCTCCCCGGCCCAGGCTGACGGACCTTTGCCCATCTGCAGAACCATGGTTTCCCCTTGCTCCCATGGACTGGGGGTGGGGCTGCCAGTCTCTCCTGTCCCTGGGTCCCACCACTATGGGGTGGCAGGTGCTGGGCCCCCCACAAGGGTCAGGTGTGGCCTTCTTATTGTAGCAGTGAGACTCCTGGCTGTATGGTGGGTCTGCCCAACTTCCCTGCAGTAGCAGAGCTCTGAAATGTCCTGGGGCTGCACTCAACATGCAAGGGGCTAAAGACAACCCCTCAAACCAGGCATTGCCTGCTGGAGCTGCTGCAACACCTCGGGCCCAGCCAGCTATGCACTTGGTTCCACCTCTGGGCTGGGTCAAG
>NW_017728996.1:2946117-2947234 GCF_001723915.1 Gavialis gangeticus | reverse complement strand
GTGTGTGTGTGTGTGTGTGTGTGTGTGTGTGTGTGCATATAAATAAAAAATATACCTTTTGATTCTCAACTAGGGTGCCTTGAGTCTGAGTTCTGGCTGCTAGTATGAGCTAGTCTTGTACTGGGCAACTTTACTATGTGCTTCAGCCCTTCAGAATGGTATCTGTAATCATCTGTTCCTCATGTTGAGCAGTCAGAATGAGGCTTGTTTTTCAAAGCCCTGTCTTTATTGGGTAGGATTAAATGAAAAGACCTCCAGCTTCAGCTGTTAGTTAACACAACATCCTGATCTGTATCAATTCTGTTTCCAGGTCTCCTTTTTACCTATGGTGTGACGGGTAGTGGGAAAACGCACACAATGACAGGTTCTCCTGGAGACGGAGGACTTCTTCCGCGATGCTTAGACATGATCTTCAACAGCATTGGACCATTCCAGGCGAAGCGATTTGTGAGAAGCTTTGTGTCTCTTGTCTTTTTCAAGTCTTTAATTTGTAACAGTGACCTTCTAGTACCAACAAAACTTCTGCCTCAAACAGCATGGGCAAAAATGGAAATGCATAGATGGGGAATGTCATCGAAGTGAAGTAATTTGGGATGATTATCCTTCATATTTTTGTCTTGTTGAAATTTTCATTGCACAGTAATTGAAAAGAAGAAAGGCTTTGCTTATGTTGAAGTACTTTGTGTATATCCAACTTTGTTCACCACTCTCTTAGGTTTTTAAACTTGATGACAAGAATGGTGTGGATGTACAATGTGAAGTTGATGCTCTGTTAGAGCGCCAGAGAAGAGAAGCCATGCCAGTTCAAAAGACCCCATCTGGCAAGTGAGTAACTACCACAACTTGTAGTGTATAATCCAATTGCAAACTGGGTGACTGTGACTTAATCTTATGTCAGTCTGGTCATCTTTATTTTAAAAGGCAAGTGGAATGCTCAGGACAGTTGATATAGCACTTTTCAACCTGGGAGGGACAGGGAAGGCATGGTCACATTCAGAGCAGAGGACGTGGAGTTGGCAGTCTAGGTGCATTCTTGTAATACAGCTCAACCTTTCTCATACCGGGACCCATTTGCCAAGATGGATGGCTTGGCTTGTCCTGACCACACCACCCTGGC
>NW_017728996.1:2940421-2941117 GCF_001723915.1 Gavialis gangeticus | reverse complement strand
CTCTCCTGTCCCTGGGTCCCACCACTATGGGGTGGCAGGTGCTGGGCCCCCCACAAGGGTCAGGTGTGGCCTTCTTATTGTAGCAGTGAGACTCCTGGCTGTATGGTGGGTCTGCCCAACTTCCCTGCAGTAGCAGAGCTCTGAAATGTCCTGGGGCTGCACTCAACATGCAAGGGGCTAAAGACAACCCCTCAAACCAGGCATTGCCTGCTGGAGCTGCTGCAACACCTCGGGCCCAGCCAGCTATGCACTTGGTTCCACCTCTGGGCTGGGTCAAGCCCCGCTTAGCCAGTGCCATAGGCAGCATGAGGAAGGATAAATGTGCCTGGTGGAGGCTGCCCCACTGAGCCAGACCCCCTCTTCCCCCAGGGTGAGCTGGGGGACGGCTCAGCCCACCTGGAGGAGCCTTCCAGGTTTGGGCCACAGCAGCAGAAGCAAGGTGGGAGGCACAGGGAGCCCGTCGTTCTGCCTGGGCCCCACTGCTGCAGGGGAGACAGGTAGACTCGCTGCTGTGGGAGGAAGGCCCTGCCTGACTCCTGTGGGGTGCCCAGCACCTCCCTCCCTCCCTCCCTGTAGTAAGGCGGGATCTGGGCACATAAGGGGCTAGGGCTGTTCCTGCATGGAGGTTACTAAACCTCCAGCAGGAACAGCTCTGGCCCTGGTATGGGCTATTTGGCTAACTTTTTTTTTTTTTTT
>NW_017728996.1:2935455-2940361 GCF_001723915.1 Gavialis gangeticus | reverse complement strand
ATTTTTGCTGACTTTTTTTTTTTTTTTTAATCCATTTAAACTCCTCCAATTATTGGTTAACTTTTTTTAATTTCATATTTATGTCCCTACTTTGCATTCTTCTAACTGCAACCACAGCTGAGGATTTCACAGCCAATATAGTAATAAATGCAACTGGACTTAAGTTTTTCACCAAGTGATTTTCAATTTTTCCTAGAGGAAAATTAGATGCATAATTTTAGTGTTCAAGGTAGGCACTTCCAAGGTATTCAAACTACTGAAGACTTAACCTAAAGAATTCTTAGTAGGACATTAGTTTGGTTTATTTCAGTTACTTACTGTTCTGTGTATTTAACAGACGACAAATCGATCCGGAATTTGCTGACATGATCAATGTACAAGATCACTGCAAAGTGGAAGAGGTTGATGAAGATAGTGTCTACAGTGTCTTTGTCTCGTACGTTGAAATCTATAATAACTACATATATGACCTCTTGGAGGAAATTCCCTATGATCCAATAAAACCAAAGTAAGTATTTTTAATGTGCTTTGAGCCCTGTCACCTGTTGAGATATTATGTATTGGGTTATCTGACAGTGCTGTGCACTAATACCCCTTTTTGGATTTGTGTCTAAGACCACAGTTTTGGATGCCTATGGAAGTGTATACAACATAGTGACATGGGCACAGAACTGTTGACCATGGAGTAGTTCACAACTGTGAGCCGTGGAGAAAACCAGCTTTGCCACTAATACTCTCTGTAAACATGCACATTTCTGCCTCGCTTGCCACCTGAAAAATAGGGGCAGTGACAAATCTCTGATGTGAGGTATTAGCTTGTCTAAATACTTAAGCAGCACTTAAACAAGTCATGGGTACCTTTGCTACTAAAAAGTAGCTCTTACTTCCTGACTATAATGGTATCCAGTTATTAATCTTTTTCTTATGTTTGGTACTGGCTTTTGGACTTCAAAACTTGCTCATGCACTCACTCTTGGCTGATGACCACAATTTACAGTCTACACAGCTCGTTACCAGCCTTTTTTAAACAACTCTTTTAAGGAAGTGAATATTACATTGGCCAAAATGTGATTTGCTTCCTAAAGTTGACTCCTACACCTTTTGGTTTTTCCAGTCAACTGTTTTGTTCCTTAAAAACTGGAGCAGACAGTGGGAGGTAGGGATGTGATAGGTTAAATGATAATTGTTTCACTGATAATCCCAGCAATAACCGGTTAGTTTATTTGTTATCCTTTAGGGTGGGACATGGCAGGGATGCAATGTGGCAGGGAAGTGGGGCGAAGGAAAACCTGAGTTTCCCCTAGGAGGAACCAGAAGACAGCAGGGAGAGTGGGGACTAGTACCCTTAGCTTATGATGTTAAAGAGAAAAACAGCAAGTGACCTAATGATTTGTCAAATAACCAGTTAACTGCTTGTTCATAGGTGCTCCCTCTCTCCCAGCCTTGGGTTTCACCTGGGCTGTGTTGTCTGGCCAGCTTGTTACTGGGTCCTTCCCCCCTCACCTCCCCATCCCCAAAGTGCGAGTGGCTCTCAGTAGCAGCTGTCCCCAAATTGCTGTGTTAACAGTTATCTGCTTAAATGATATGATTAGAGGAAGTTAAATAGATTTTTTTTTTTTTAAACAATATTTACATCTCTAACCGGAGGTGTCAGAATCAAAATTGTAGCTGCCAGAAATGGCCTCCAGACCACACGCCCCTGTCCTTTGCTAGAGGGTCTGGGATCCTTTGCATCTGCACACGTCTTTCTGAACCTTGTAATTTATCTCAAGTTTAACCTCAGATTCTTTCTCCTTTGTATTTGTCAGTAACTTTAAATCCACTTGAGGATCTGGCATATGTCTTAGTCTTTCATAAGTGGGTCAGATTTTTTAAAACTAATTTGCTGTCATCCATGACAGCCTGCTCTTGAGGTCTCTGGAGAGGGACCTCTTTAGAATCTTGCTCTTAATTGGGTTCAAATGCCTGTAGAACATGTGGAAGCTTTTAAAGGGAGTTAAATTTGCTTGGTTTAATTGCTTTTGTTTTTGTTATAAGATCATCCGCTCATTTGACTTGCACAAATTGGTCTTGGAAAGTTCTTACAATAGTCCCTCTTGTTTACTTTGCAACAATTAATGTTTGGAGATTCCTTCTTTATTTTTTTTTAAAAGAACAAAGGTTGCTGTGGACACCATAATGTTTTGTCCTGTTCCTTTGGTAGATGGAACAGCTGTAACACTCCCATGCGGAAGGGTGATAAGTGGAACAGTTGCAGCACTCCCATGCGGATCGATGACTTTATGTAGGTGCACAGCATGTCGTCCCTCCCTATTAAATAATTTCAGCATCTATTTTAGCAACAGTAGCAGAAAAAAAGAAACATGAACTGTATCACTTTTCCTTTGCTTTACTACCAAATACAGAATAGTGCTACTGAAACCTGTTTTGCTTCTATAAGTGTTCATGCATGTAGGAAAGCAGCAGTAGTCTTCCAGCCTCACAGTCCCTAATAAGAATTGCAATTAAACATGGCTTACGAACTGAAGCAAAGCAATAACTGAAGTGCAACTAATCCTGCCTGAGCACTTTGCCATGCATTCATGTTGACTCTTCCTTCTGTTGGTATGGGATTATGTCTGATGCCTTGTGTTCAGGTTGAATCTGGTTCTTAAAAGAATTTGCATGTCTCTTGCTTCAAATGCATTGTCTGTAGATTTGATCACAACAATACTCTTTCCAGACCACCACAATCCAGAGTACTCCGTGAGGACCAGAATCACAACATGTATGTTATAGGATGCACAGAAGTGGAGGTAAAATCTACTGATGAAGCTTTTGAGGTTTTTTGGAGAGGTAAGATTGTAAGACAGTAATTCTATTTTACAATTGTATGCATCTATTCATAGTAGAAATCCATATATCATAAAAACCTGAATTGGCCGTCACAGATTTGGCCCTTGAATAAAAAGTATGCCTTATTTAACAGGTCAGAAGAGAAGGCGGATCGCAAACACCCAGCTGAATCGTGAATCCAGTCGTTCTCATAGTGTGTTCATGATTAAACTGGCTCAGGCCCCCCTGGATGCAGATGGAGATAATGTTCTACAGGTGAAATGCAAAGGCTAGTTATTTAAATAAGCATGAAATTCTCATGTAGAGGCTCACAGAATGACCTGTCTGTGGTCCTATCTGAAGCATTGCAGTTGAGACTTCTTAGATGCCCCCCTACAAGTTAACTGTTTGATAAATGCCTTCAATTAAATTTTTTTGTTATAAAAATGGTGGGGAAAACACTGTTACATTAGAATACCAAAGCAGTAAGCCAAACTTGTTCTCTTGTTTCTTGCTTTGCTTCCCCTTTAAGCCAAAACTGAAGTATGTGGAACTTTGGAGAGCCTTTGTGAAGCTGCCAAACTTGTACACTAAGATGGAAAAGACCTGAAAAGCTAGTGCGCTAAACATTAATGGCACATAGCATCTTGCATTAATAATTAACGACCTGCTCGAATTTTCTTTCAAAACTAAATTGCTAGAATTTGCAAGGTTCTAAAGCGCGTGTGTTTTTTATTCCACGCCCCTCAAATAGTAGAGCAACTGTTAATGGCAGTAACCTAACATAATTTTCCTTTCTGTTATAGGAAAAAGAGCAAATCACATTAAGTCAGCTGTCCTTGGTTGACCTAGCTGGAAGTGAAAGAACTAATAGGACCAAAGCAGAGGGAAGTAGATTACGAGAAGCAGGTATGTATTCAGGTTGGATCATCTGTTTATGTGTTTAGTGTGTATAATTGAGTGTGGACTAAATACCTAGTCATGGGGTGATCTTTCTTATTAAAGATAACCCTGAAAAAACCTGATGGGCTGTGTCTTGTGTTCTGTTGATCCATAATTGTCCCCTTTGCCTGGAAAGATGAACACTCATTGTACTGTTTAGCATATTTTCGTGCATATAGCTCGCACCCATGTAAAACCCACGGAAAATTGTATTTTCGTAAATAGTTTGTGTATTCCCCGCACCCATGTATTCCCCGCTGGAGCTGGGGCTCGCTGCAGATTCTCACCGCCCACCTGCAGCCTCCCCACAAGACATGGCCACAAGCATGGGCTCTGCTGGGCATGGCGCCAACTAAAAGTGGTGCCAAGATAATCCCGGTGGGGATGGGCTATGCTGTTCTAAAGACTCTGCATAGCCCGCACCCTTGTATAGTCCTCACTCACCTGTCAAGTTTGTAAAAACGTGTATAGCCTGCAGGCTATATGCGCGAAAATACGGTACTTTAAGCTCATAAATAAAAAAGCATATGCTTCTGCTTCAGTCAGTACAACTGCCCCACAATGAATGATGACTGAGGACTAAACTGGCTGCTGAATTTAATGATAGACCTATACCCAACTGATTTATTTAACAATTTCTTTCTGTCATACCTCTGTTTCTTTCAGGGAACATCAACCAGTCACTAATGACTTTGAGAACATGTATCGAAGTTCTGCGGGAGAACCAAATGTATGGCACCTATAAGGTAACCAACAGATTTGTCATCTTATTGGCTTTTATTAACATGTCAAGGTTTTGCTTGTGGTGGGATTTCTTAGATTCTTTTTGTCTTTTCAGATGGTCCCTTATAGAGACTCCAAACTAACTCATCTGTTCAAGAACTACTTTGATGGCGAAGGAAAAGTGCGTATGATTGTGTGTGTTAACCCCAAGGCTGAAGACTATGAAGAAAGCTTGGTAACTGGCACATGACTCATTCTTCCTCAGCCCCAGTACTTTCTTGCAGGGCCTTAGTGCATTCACAAACCAGGGGAAATGCAGTGCTATTTTATGCTTCACCTTGAAGAACAAAACAGAAGCTTTATAGCAGGGATGGGCAATTTTTTGGGCCTAAGAGCCACATGGGAAATCTTGATGAGCTGTTGCAGG
>NW_017728996.1:2935203-2935439 GCF_001723915.1 Gavialis gangeticus | reverse complement strand
CCCCCCCCCCCCCCAACTCACCAGAACTTCCTATGGGGCTGTGGGAGGGCGGGAAGCATTGTTCAGGGGTGGAAGAGGCTGGGATCATGTGCCCCTGTTCTCTGGGGTTGGGGGTCTTGTGCATGTATATTTATCTGTGGAAGCGGCCTGCCTAGGCACTAGGTCCTGGAAGCCTGCTGTGGGGGGTGGGATGCATGCAGCAGAGCTTGCCTGGGTGGTACAATCCGTGCTACACC
>NW_017728996.1:2903044-2935115 GCF_001723915.1 Gavialis gangeticus | reverse complement strand
GCTCTGCACCCTCTGCTTCCATTGGCTCCTCCTGATCTTGCCCCTGGGGTAGGAGCCACCCAGCTGAAACTGCTTACAAGGCACAACACGGTGTGGTGCGGCAGGGGCAAGATCATAAGCAGGCACCACCACTGGAGGTGGGGAGGGAGGGCAGGGTGCAGAGCAGCACCTAGCTGCAGCCACGCCAGGAACAGCTCTGCCAGGAGCTGTGCGCTGGCTGGGGCCCAGGCTGGCAGGAGCCTGGCACAGGCTGCCCTGGCATGAGTAGGCAGGGCATGGCCGCTTGCAGAGCACTGCAGACTGGATCCAGTCACCTGGCCATATTTTGCCCACCCCTGCTTTACAGGGAAGCTTGCAAGTATGATCTTGCTCCTCATTCTTAGAAATAGCAGTTAAGTGCTCTCAGCAAAAGGCATATCCCCTTTTCGTGTGCTAAGGCTTTAAAGGTTATTGAATGCCAATTTGGGCTGTGCTGACATCAGGGCTTAAGTGCTTGTTGTGACATTAGTTGGTATTGCTGCAGCAGCTGTGAAGAGCAGAAAGGAGCTGCGCGAAGCTGACTGTAGAACTGTCTGACTGGGTAGGAGCTGTGGTACTAGGAACTGCTTTTAGCTGCATTTTTAGAAAAGTGGCTTAACTTGATAGTGTCTCTGTAAGCATCCTCTTAGGGCAGTATTTAAATTTACAAATTCGTGATGTGTGTGGCTAAAGTAGTCAAATACTCTAAAACTGAATTTTGTTCTGCAGCAAGTCATGCGATTTGCTGAAATGACCCAAGAAGTTGAAGTTGCAAGACCCGTTGATAAGCCTCTGTGTGGCTTAACACCTGGTCGTCGCTTTAAGAACCAGGCCTTTAAAGATGAACTCTCACGGAAACTTGAAGCTCGTGGTGGCCCAGTAATTGGAGGTAAACTCTGCAATGGTGTTTGCTAATTGTAGCACAGATTTTTAATTGTTCCTTCATTTCTGATTAGGGAGGGGGCGTGCTATGAAAGTAAACTTTTCGTGAATTCTTAGCTCATGATCACAAGTCGGGCAGCCCTTGGTTTGTGCTGCAGCAGTGCATGCACTCTTGTGGAGCTTCCACTAATATCAAGGCAAATTTTCAATAAGCTAATCATAACAAGTTTGAGACTAACTTTTTCTAATTACTCTCTCTGAAAGAAGGTTGTTGCTAATTTTAATATAGGTGACAATTATCAGAAGAAATAACTTAAGCTAGAAACAACTGTATACTCCAGGGAAATACTTCTTTTTAATCTCTTCCTCTCCCCACATTTTAGTACATTTTCCAAAGTGCCTTCCCCACCTATTTTACCTATTTCTATTATAGTCCTCCCTAACAAAAGCCCTTGTTACTACTTGCTAGTTGTTGTTTGTTTTTTTGTTTGTTTTTTTTCATTCAGTCCCTTATTTTGGTATAATTCTCTCTAGTTCGTGGAAACTTCTGGCTCTCATTATGTACAACTTTTAATCAAGGTCTTTTGGGGGTTTGAGTTGAAAGCTCTCTGATTTTTTCTTTTTCTAGCCTTTTGCCATAGCTTGGACCACTCTTTCTTCTATTTTTCTAGAAACAGAAGATCAATCTGTCACAGAAATGTTTCTGCAAAACTTCCCTCCATTGCCTTCATGTGAACTGCTAGATATTAATGATGATCAAACACTTCCAAGGCTGATTGATGCCTTGGAAAAGCGCCATAAAGCCCGGCAAATGCTGTCAGAGGAGTTTGCTAAAAACGGTAAGCATTAAGAATCTGTCAAACTTTTTTGGCTTGCTTCGTGCATTGATATAGATGTGCAAAGTATCTGAGGCGAAAGAAATGGATCTCTTTTGTCCCCCATGGGACCATGGTAGAACATGTTTTGCTCATCAGAAGTCCTCAATGTTGCTTTAGACTGCTGGTAATTGTCAAGCAAATAAGGCAATCTTCATATTTCAAGCCAGCAGGAACCATGCAAAACTTGATACATTAATGGAGTTGGGGTGGGAAGAATCTTACCAATACTGTATTATGATGTTTTGAATCTGTTGCAGCGCTTGCATTTAAAACTATGATGCAAGAATTTGATACCAAAATGGTATCCAAGGAAAACTTTGCTCAAGGAAAGCTGGCTGAAAAGGAGAAAGCGATAGCAGGACAGAGAATGGAGATTGAACGGCTAGAAAAGAAAAACAAAACGCTGGAGTATAAGGTTTGTTCTTGTATAATCAAGCTGCCCACTTCTCATACACATAATGTGCACCTTACCTAGCAGAGGAGACTTGTACCGGAGACTTTTTTTAAAAAAAAAAAAAAAAAAAAAAAGCATCAGGTTTTCAAGTGCTTCAATTTGGGGAATTCCAGTTACATGAGAACTTTTCTTACAGGGAATGTAAACTCATGTCCTTAATGTTGTTTATGGGTGTCTTCAAGAGGAGGTTGGATAGATATCTGGCTGGGGTTTGATGATCCCAGCACTCCTTCCTGCCCAGGGCAGGACGATGATATGTTCAGGTCCCTTCCAACCCTAGAAACTATGAAACTATGTTAACGTTTCAAAGGCAGTTAGTAAAGCATTTGCCTAGTCCCTCTGGGTACATGTGCACTACAATTGAAAATATATTCTAAAACATGATAAGATATGCTAAAACACAAATGGTAATTTGAACCCACTTGGTGGGAAGAGGCAGCTTGAGAAACTAGTAGTGAAAGTAAAGACTATGGCATTTTCTTCTAGATTGATATCTTGGAGAAAACGGCTACCATTTATGAAGAAGAAAAACGTACTCTACAGCAAGAATTGGAGAGCAAGAGTCAGAAATTGCAGCGTCAGGCATCTGATAAACGCAGGTTGGAAGCACGGTTGCAAGGCATGGTGGTAGAGACTACAACCAAGTGGGAGAAAGAGTGTGTAAGTATACTATGACAGCTTTTTAAACTGCCTCCGGGAGCAGGACTGGTGTAGAATAAAGGCTGGAGTTCTCCTGTGTGGCCCATTATGAAAGACCTGGTGTCAGCTGAAACTTTACAGACGTTTTATGTCAAGGTAGAATCTGTATGGAAGGATTTTGATGCAAATGGCATAACTTTTTTAAAAAGCAGATACTTTTATATAAATCCAGCACCTGTTCCTTCTGATTCATCATTTGCACTTCTCTTGCTGTGTCAGTTGGCAGCTGTATCCTAGTGTCAAGAGCACTCTTTGCAAGAATTTTTATTCTTAAAAGCACCAAAATGTACACGTATATGGAGGAGAAATAGCTTCTTAGGAGATGATAAACTATGATGATGTAGCCCTATTAGAGGATTGCTTTCAGGGAATAATGACTGTGTGCTACTAAATGTAATAGTCTTAAGGAATGGAGCAGCCTGTAAATATGCCACAGCTTTGAAATGCAGCTCCACCCACTGCAATTAGTGAGTTGATATTTCTAGGTTCTGCATCTCAGCTGGAATAATTTAATCCCATTTGGGATTACATGGCTCCCTTCCAATTATTTTTTGACAGGATTACTTGGTTGTGCTTGTGAAATTGGTCTTTCAAACTAACATTTATCCTGTCCTCTCCTCCAGGAGCGGCGGGTGGCGGCAAAACAACTGGAGATGCAGAACAAGCTGTGGGTCAAAGACGAGAAACTGAAGCAGCTGAAAGCCATTGTTACTGAACCAAAGCCTGAAAAGCCAGAGAGACCTTCACGGGAGAAGGACCGAGAGAGGGGTCTTCAGAGATCTGTCTCTCCTTCACCAGTACCTGTAAGCTACTTGTAAAACGCTCTGCTTAGTGCAGGGAGGAACTGTTTTTTATGAATCCAAATGCAGCCGACTTGGTGGCTAGAATGGTGAATGAGCATGAATGTTTGTTTTAGCTGCTGTATTCCTCAAATCCTTCCCCCAATCTCTAATGTGCTGTCCCTTTTGTGCATGCTCTCTTCACTTACACTGGAGCAATTGGAGGAATGTCCTGCTTTAATTTTTTTTAAGGCTAACATTGAAACAATTAGTCCTTTTTAAGTTGTGTGTTTTAGATAAAGACTGGCTTTCCTTGCAGAGAGCAAACAGAATGACTTTTTTTTTTTCCTTTTAAAATGTATTAGCCTCTTTTTAACAGTTCAGAATTTCGTATGTTCACTAACTTCTCTTCCGTTTTCTTCAGCTTTCTAGTAACTATGGTACTCAGGTCCCAAACAGCCACCAACTTATGAGCCAGCCACAGATGCATAGACGTTCTAACTCTTGTAGCAGCATTTCTGTGGCATCGTGTATTTCTGAATGGGAGCAGAAGTTTCCTTCACACAGCAAGCCTACCAGTGTTACACCTAATGCAAGGATTAGACAACAGGAACCAGAGCAAAATAGAAACTGTGTGTCAGACAGAAGGCGAGGGATGTACCGAACTGGAGTCACTGAGGTTCCCAGCCGTAGAAATCAGATAGACGTAGAAGAGGACCAATGCTGCAGGGTTAGTGCTGCTCCTAGCAATGGTTACACATAGCAATGCTTAAGTGCAGCAGTGCTTGGCTACTCTGGCTCAGAAGATCACCACTGTCAAATAACCGTGAAGCTAAGAGTGCTCTGATACAGCATGAGCATGTGCCTAAAAGATTTGGACTCTACGTTATGAATTGGTGCTACACGTGACAGTACTGCCTCCAAGTTGTGAGTCCTGGTACTTGCAAAACAAAAACTAACGTGTTTTTGAAGTCGGCATTTTACAAACCTCCAAAGTAGTGTGCCTGTGTCTTGTCAGCACATCTCTAACCTATCTGAAACACTCGCCTAGCAGGAACATTGACTCTAAACCTCCTTGTCCCCATTTGTCTTTCTCTCCTCAAACTTGCTGGGCAGTCTGCAATTTTTATCATAGCTATCTTTGGGCAAATTTAAAAGGTGGTCTCATAAGCCATTTGTTTATGCTTACCTGCTGAAAAATAGTATTTGGACAAGCAGTCTCCCTCTTATGAGTGTAAGACCTGATTCCTAAATCTCTGTTTTTATTAAATGTTAAGGGTAGCGGTAAAGCCGACAGCTTCACTTTGGTTTGTGTTGGACTTCCTAAAACTGATTTCTTTGTAAAGGTGGTCTCAAGGAAGGGCTGCTTGTCTGAATGCTACGTGCAGCGTTTAAAGCATAGTTGCCACAGGAGTTCGGGTGAACAAAACCAAAAAAGCCCCATGTGCATAGCACATGTGGAGGATCTCCCCCCACAAAAAATGCAACAAGAGCAAAGCTTTTCTCACCTTATGAGTCCGTGCCTTGGACTCCTTGCTGCCAATGGACTTCCTTGGAACAAGTGGTGACCAATCATGCCAATGCCATTCAAACTGAAGATTTCTTAACAGTATATACCTTAACCCCTGGTGGTTACAAATTAAGGATCACATCTTCCTGTGAAATACAGTGCACCTCTTCTATGGCTCTGAACTTCCAAGGCACTTTATACCATTTGTCTTTTAATTATTAACAAACTAATACTTCTTGTGTAACGCTGAGTAACTTGGAATAACCGTAGTCAAATAGAATTTTTTTTTTTTTCAATTCTTGCAGCTACTTTTTGCCTCCACGCTATGCAACATCCTTAAGAGAATTAACTTGGAAATGGTGCTTTTAGGTCATTAAGAAGAATTTAATTAGGAGGGGGTTGCACAGTAGATGTTACCTTTCATGCTGAATAAAATATAATCAGTGCTTGGGTTTTGGAGGTGCAGCGGATCGGGATAGTGTCCATGGATATATGCTGTGTGTCTTTGCTAGGTGTCATTAGTGTAATTAAGGAACATGTGAAACAGTAATATAAAATCTCCCATATTGTATTGCTGGTAGTCAAATCATAGTAGCTCTGCAGAGGATGCTGCCTTTTTGACTGGTTTTGATAGCTTTGTCTTGGGTTTTCTGTACCCTCTCCTGGAGAAGGCTGAATGAGAAGGGTTAAGTGCAGTGTCTAGTGTAATGAAGATTGCAGGTACTTTGGATAGGCCTTTTCTCTCTTCCTGGCTGTTCTCCCCCTGCTGCATGAGCTGGGTTGGAAGAGGAGGGACTCCTGGCTGAAAATAAGCTGGGTTCTATCTCAAGATTGTGTTGGGTTTTGGCCATGTCCTCTGTATATTAAGGGGAAGTTCATAGTGACCCAGTTAGGCAGTTCAGAAGTTAGTGTGAGGTATCATCATAACTCGCATCTCTCCAGTGTGGGGTTCAGCAGTAGGCTGGGCCAAATCTGGTCTTTCTCACCCTTTTGAGAGTGCTATTTCATACTTCACACATGTTTGTCAGGTCGTTTTGGTCGAGCTTAACTTTCAGGAATAAACCCAGGTAATCTTTCAGAGAAGACTGGAAATAAAGCTTAGTCTTGCATGACATTACCTGCCCCATGTTTTCCAGCTGTACATCACAAGCAGTCCCACATCTCTTTAATGAGGCATGGGACTTTGCTGTTTGCAGTTTCAAACAGCCTTCTGGTTTTGCCCAAGGAATGCCTGGGGGGGTTGAGCAGAGGCAGCATCTCCTTCTCTGCACTAACTACAAAAAGACTCTTTTCTTGTCCTTCAGACATGCTAAACCAATGGTCCCTAGCCTTTGCTGCCCATGGGCAGCAGTGCTGAGCAAATACCATGTCTGCAACCTTGGTTTTAACTTAATTTATGCCTACAACCTACCCCAGAGGTCTCTAGCTTGGGTTGAGGACCACTGTGCTGAACTCAGGCATAAGCCCTCCTAAATCTCTGGATCTCCTCCCCCAGCTATCTGAAAAACAGGCGGTGACACTCAGGAATGTCCATGGACACTATCTTTAAACTTCCTCGTTTTCAGGCCTGTTTAGTGTATATGCAACCTTCACAGCTTCTAGTAATTCTCTTGAATTGCCAGAAGTACTAATGACACTTCAAATGAAAGGACAATTTAAGGAAAACCTCCAGCTGGCTGAAGCTCTATTTAAATTTGCAAAGAATAGACGCTGGCACTAGCAGAATGTCAAGCGCTGTTTGCGCTTGGAGGTCAGGAATGGTGCCTTCCTGGGCGGATTCCAATACAAAACCAGCTTGTGAGCGATGTTGTCATGTTTTGTACCAATACCTCTTCACCAGGCCTGAAAAGCTGCACTTCTGCTGAGGGGGACCTGTGAGAAATGAATGACTGATTGTGCTTGTTTCTTCTGGTTCCTTTCCCGCTCTGATCAGAACCCACCTCCAGTTCGGCTCAGGCACAGACGGTCGCGCTCGGCAGGGGAGAGATGGGTAGATCATAAGCCATCTTCTAACGTGCCCACTGAAACAGTCATGCAGCCACATGTCCCCAATGCCATCACAGTAGCAACCGCGAGTGAAAAGGCACTAGCTAAGTGTGACAAGTACATGCTGACACACCAGGAGCTAGCCTCCGATGGGGAGATTGAAACTAAATTAATTAAGGTAAAACAAACATGTCACAGCACTGTTAAATGTTATTTCACTGACCTTGTGTTTCCTGCTGCACTCTGAGCTTGTGTAAGTTGCCATCGAATGTGCTATTAACTTTTTAATTTGAATGTTACAGGTTGACACAAGGTGAGAGGCTTTTTTTTCTAGATGGCTTGCTAATTCAACTTTAGTCCTTCCTAATGTCCTCATAGCCATTTGCTATGTTTTTCTAGTAACGTGTGCTTAAAGGTCAATAATTTTAAGACCCCTTTCCTAATGGCATTAAGCTTCTGCTAGCCACTGGCTTTGTGCAAGCAACAGTCTTGTGGAAGTGTTGCTTCAGCCATGGCCAGTGTGACTCAAGCTGCCGCAACAATGCAGCAGTACAGAGACAAAGGCTTTAGAAACAGGATTTCCCATTGTGGGACTGATTAAAGCCTTTTAAAGGGTGGTGCTAAATAGCATGGGCTTTGTGTGTGTTGGAATGCAGCTTTTTCCTGTTACTCATTGTTACGACACTTCTGTTTATATACTTGTGTAAATAAAATCCCTCCATGCTAACATAAAGGCTCACTCACACAACTTACCCAAGGGTTTTAGCCTAAAAATCAGTGCTGTAGTATGAGAGCAGGAAAGTGAGCCCTGATGGACCTTCTGCATCCAATGTACCAAGTCCCTTCAGTGACCTGATGACCATCTCCGGGTTAAATTATTCCTGATGACCATCTCCGGGTTCCCCTTACTGCACTGTCCTGCATTGTGGGTGGATGGGCGTGTTTCTTTTCAATACCAAATGGAAGCACTCAGATCTTTAGACCCCTTCAGATAAGCTTGTATAGTAACCAACTTGTTGCTGTTTATTGCCATCAGGGTGATGTTTTCAAAACTAGGGGTGGTGGACAGGCCGTCCAGTTCACGGATATAGAAACTCTGAAACAAGAGTCTCCAACTGGGTGAGTTATGTTGAAATCTTGTAGTGGTGATAATGTTGAGAATCTGACTTCCCCAAAACATACACGTGGCTCTAATGCCATCAGTTGTTTGGTGGTGAGTTGAATGTGAAGCTAGGTGTGAACAGAAATTATTGGTTTAACATGCATGCAGTTCAGAGAAGTGTTTCTTGTTAAGCCCCTAGTACCAATGCTCTACAAATCTGATGACACTTAGCTTTGTCTAATGCTAGTTAGCTATTTTTAACTAGTTAAGAATACAGATAGCATACGCAGACAATCCCCTGTGCTGCTTTTTGGTCTAACTCTCTTTTTTTCTTCACCTCCTTCAGTCGAAAGCGAAGATCATCCCAATCCAGTCCTAACCCACCAGAAGATGGTGCAGAATCTGAATGGACAGATGTGGAAACCAGAGTAAGTTGCAAATGATGTAGGGGAAAAGCTTAATTCCAGCTTAAGTGGGTACAAGTCTGGGGCCAGACTACTGGGTCTGTACTGTTTTCTGGCCGCTGTGGGCAGTAGTGACTAACTCTTGACATCTCTTCAGTGTTCTGTAGCTGTGGAGATGAGAGCAGGATCTAGTCTTGGACCTGGCTACCAACATCATGCTCAGCCCAAGTAGGTGGATCTTTAACTTTTTATAACCAGGGGTTCTGGGTTCTTGCCTTAAATTTTCCTGCTGGAGAAATAACTTGCCTTTTAAATATTGAGTTAACTTAAAGTAAATATTTAACCCAGAAATGAAAAACACTTGCTGGTTTGTGCCTTTAACTCTGGTTGTGTGTTTTTTAAACTGTAGTTGCAACAGGAGGAGAAAGATAGATAAAAGACAGGACAACCACCCTCCTGTCTGTTTCCAGCTTTGATTATCTAGTAGTGTTGCAGAATAGATGACCAGAGACAAATGGCACAGCACTTGGAAGCCTAACATAGGGACATTGGTCATACCTAAAGTTGCTCAGCCTCAAAGAGTATGTGGCTGCCTTTACCTCTAAAGAAGCCTGTCCAAATTCCAGAACAAAGGCATCAAAACAGATCCCAAAATAGGGCAACGTTGCTGCTTGGATGTCTCAGTCATCAGGCCCTGGCCTAAAGCATGACTAGTAAACTTTTAGCACAGAAGGGCAATAGCCGAATGTCAGTTTAAGTGGGCTGACTGAGGTGAGGCTGCAAGCTTTGTGCTGGAACAACCAATAACGTGGCAACTCCATAGAGATGGGGCAGCAACAAACAAAAGCTGTTCAATTACTTCCAGACTCTTTTGTCTTCTGAATCTAAAGGTGTGGAAAACTTAAAATTAATATCAGATGCTGTGTCAGCACCTAAGAATGTCAGTACCTGGAACAAATTAGTAATGGGCTTGGCAGGGCCAGGTGAATACTTTGATTCCACTTGTTAATAGAGGTGCACCAATACATCAGTCCATATCATATCAGCACCGATAAAAGGAAAATTGACATTATTGGCAGTCAGCTTTTTTGGTGGATGTCACCAATTTTAAATGCGGTATGCATGTGTGCAGCTGCAGCATGCATGCAACCAGGAGTGTAACCCAGCATTGTGAAGAGCAGCATCTGGCTGGTAAACCTCTAGGGAGGGAAGAGGCGTGGTGGGGGCAGATTGAGGCCTGTGCAGTGTGGGAGGGAGTGGGGCAGGCGCTGCCCAGCTTGAGTGGGGTGGGGTGCAGATGCAGCTGTAAGTGGCTTGTCCAAGGCAGGGGGGGGGGTGGCTTCCACCACTGTGTGCATCCCTGGGGGAGGCATGTGTGGCATGTTCCCCTTGGATCCATGCACAGGGCAAGGTGCCACTGTGCTTACAGCCGGGAGCAACACTGGGCTCTTCTCAGCCTGGGGTGCTGGGCCGGAGCTGTGCTTGAGGAGGGCAGCAGTGGTGCTGGGAGAGGAGGTATGGGGGCAGGCTATGGTGCATTTTGGGGTGGCTGGTAGCCCCCACTTCTAGCACTGCCGCTGCCTGACCTGAGCTCAGCCCTGACCTAGCCTCCTCCCCCCTCAGCTGGGGAAGAGCCTGGTGCCACCCCCGGCCTCGAGCAGGCAGTAAGCAGCCTGCCCTTGTCCTGTGCACAGATCTGGGGGGGCACATACCCTGCCATGTCTCTCTCCTGGGGGTGCGTGCAGCCGCAGGAACTGCCCCACCCCCACCTCTGCACCCCCGGGCAAGCTGCTCACGGCTCCATCCTCTGCCCTGCCCTGCCCCAGCTGGGCAGGCCCAGCCCAAGCCCAAGCCCCTGCCTCACTGTGGAGGCCTTGATCGGCAGTCAGATTGGTATCGGTCGATATTACTTGTTAATAATTGGCCTTCGGAATGGGCCCAAAAAATGTTTCTCGGTGCTCCCCCACTTCTCTGCTTGCAGAAAGGCATCTTAAAGGAAGGGCTCGTGGCAATATGATTGCAAATTTGATGTAGCTAATGCACATTTCTAGCCATCACTGTGCCAAGTCAGGGCAATCAACATGTTTGATGGGAGAAGCACAGTTCAAGCCAGGGAGAAGCTTTTGTCATGAACAACCTGAGAACTCCTCAGGGTTTTCTGGCTGACTCAAATTCCGTCCTTCAGGTTTGTGGATCTGAAGCTCTTGTCCCTACTGTACAAATAGCAACACAGTTGGATCAGAAAATCTGCTTTTTTCGATGGAGGCAAACACCTATTTAGACCTAACAGAACTTCACAAGCCATGAGATTGCAAACTGCAGTAGATATTTGCTATCAAAATAAGTGTGTAATGGATAATCTGGTAACCTAGGCAGTAGAGAATAGTGTTCAATACCCAGATCTGGCTTCTTGCAGATAGGTGCTGGCAGTGCTGTGGAAGTGACGTATTCAACTCAGGGGAAGAACATTTGCAGTTTTACAAGACTTGCTTACAGGCAGGAGAAAGGGCTTCAGAGGTAAAAGGGCTTCCAATGAAATGGTGGAGAAAGGGTGACCAGCCAAATCGAATATATTTTGGGCCCAAACAGAGAAGTTCTGCAACTCCTAGCATAACACATTTTGAGCTAAGGCTATAGTCTCTGGTGAGCTTTTCCAGCACTTGAAAACCGTGTTTGTCAGTCCACTGTCTCCAGCAGAAGAAAAAGCAAATCTGGTGCTTGAGAGGTGGTGTGGTATCTGGGGGCTAGGTATTTCAGTTCTGCTTTTCACCATTTCCCTTGCAATGGGCACTGGCATGCTGTGGCTTAAAGCTGCTATGTGCTTTCCTGGGAATATTTGGGCCTGATCCTGCTCTTCCTCAAGTTAATGGGAGCTTTACTTACTGCCTTCTTAAGTCCCAAATGCCCTGGTACTGCCTGAGGCAGCCTGGTTGCATTGAAAATTGGTCGTTTTGGTCTTTATTGTGCTATAGGAAAATATATTGTGGAGTGAACGTTTGCTGTTTCATCAGCTGTGTTTAAATAATGCTTACCTTGAGGCGTGTTAAAATATATTTAATGAAATGCATCCCACTGACACCAGGGGTCAGCAATAGAAGGCCCACGGGCTGCATCTGGCTTGAAGAGACACTGGAGCCAGGGGGCTTTGCCATTCCCATGCTGGGGATAGGGCCGAGGTCAGACAGAGTTGGCAAATGACAGCTGCGCCCGTGCTGTAGTGAGGAGAAGCAGAAGCAGTGAGGGGGCAGCTTCCAGCTGCCTGCCCTGGCACAGCTTCAGTCCAGCTGGAGGGTTGTCTCCACCCAGCTGCGTTGCAGAGGGTGAGGGGGCCCGGGAGAAGCCACAGCAGCACCTGGCCCTGGCATGGGTGCAGGGCACCACCACTCTTCCCTGCTTCGCTCCCCCCGCCTTGCTGCTGATACCTCGCTGAAGCCGCCTGGCTTATGCTGGGTTAGGGGCTGGGTTGTTCTGGCCCAGGGTATATGAAGGTTGCCAGCCCCTCATCGATGCTATCTCCATACAACCAAATGTGCGAATCCCAGGTATATTTCTTGGTTGCCGGTATGAGAAAAAGATGCTCTGAGAATCAAACCATTGATCTGTGTGTTACTTCTGTTTCTTTTCTAGGCGCAGAAAACCATGAGTTTTGTGTTCGCTACCATCCCAGAATACTGTTTGTTCTACTTCAGCAACGGGATTTTAATCTGAATTGCTGCCAGCAATGCCTTGGTAAACTTACTGCCTTATTAACACTGCCTGTGTGTATTTTATAACTGGCTGTGCTGGGCAGCAGCGAAAGGGAAAGGCTTTCCCCAAACCCAGGGAAGTTTTGTATATTCAACAAACTTGAAGGTTTTTTTATGCTGCCATATATTCTGGACTTCTCCAAATGTGCCTTCTAGCTTGTTCGTATCTGTGAGCCTCTTGATGATGACACACTATTTTTCTTGTCAACTAAATCATGCGAGGTCTTGGCCTTGTTTTTTCCAAGGTTTCCTTTTTTATACATGTAGTGCAAAACGCTTTCAGTTTTGGTCACGGTCCTTTTGGGTCCTTTTTGTTTTAAAGAAATAGACAAAAGCTGCTATTTATTTAGCTGCAGTCATGCACTTTAGGAACGTTTCCTCTACCAATTCAGGCTCTTTTTATCATAATTAGAAGCAGTTCAGCAATAGGAATTGCCTATTAGAACAATTCATCAGAGAAGAGATGAAACTTTAATTGCTGGACCGACATTCTGTACATATGCAAATTAACTTGAGAGAAACCATCACAGTCTTTTGAGCCACCTCCAGTGAGAGAGTACAGGGTTGCTGAGGCAGTATATAATGATGAACTGATATCAGACCACCTCCTTGTATGTATAAGTAACTAGTATATACGTGTTACAGTGGTAGATGTGGGGTGAGAGGCTAATAGGCTCACGCGTGGTGACACTAAGTGAATCTGTAAACCTGTTAAAATAAAATACTTTTTTCCATGGCGGCTCTTGCTCAGTACAGACTCACTAACTTGGCACAGCTTTCTTACCCTTTCAGAAGTACCTCAGGCTTCCTCCCCAGAATCTCCAAATCCTGTTGCACTGTCGTCTTTGTGAAAACCCAACTTTTGATCATCCCGCACCCCTCCAGGAGGGACCATTTCCTGGCCTTCTCAAGGGCTCCTGGTCCTTTTACTCTAGGGCAGGAGTGGCCAACCGGTGGCATGACTGCATCTGCATGTGGCCCATGGCAGATGAGGGAGGGGGAAGGGAGGACAAAAGAGAGCAGAAGAGGATTGGAGTGGCCCTGGGCAGGGCTAAATTGTGGCGTGTGCTGAAAAAGTCATTTCCTGCTGCTGTAGGGCATCAGGCTCTACCTCTCAACCTCCCCAGGGGTGAAGGTAGAAAGAAGTGCTGAAGGCATCCTAAGGGCAAAAGCTTCCATTTGCTTGCTTTGGGGGGGTGCAAGTGGCTGCCCATGTGCAGGCCAGTAGCTGGTGGCAGGCTGGATTCCTCTTCTGGGTGTCAAAATGGGTCGATGGTGTTTTTGGTTGTAGCCGTGCTGGTCTAAGGACATGCCCTGAGAAGCTTGCCTCCAAAATGGGCTGATGGCATCTGAAGCATTCTGCTCCTGCTGCTGGCAATACAACACCACTTTCACAGCTTGACCTCCCTCATGGGCAACATGGGGTAGGTCCCATTGCAAGCCCCTCCATCTTACGCTTTCTTCTTGCGTCAAAGGTGGATTTCCTTCGTTGCTTTCCTGCCCCCCCCCCCAATCAGGATGCTGCCTGGTAGAAAGGCATCAGCCAAATTGACCAAGTGGATGTTGGAAGGGGGAGAAGAGCTGAGCAGCTGGATGATAAGCCTTACATGGCATCAATAGCTGAGCTTGGGAGAAGCTTCATAGTTTATTATGGCAATAAAATACAAGGTGCTTGTTCAACTCGCCCCACTAGATGGTGTGCAGTCGCACTATTCCTGGGATGAAGAAGTACCCAGCAGATTCCTTAACTGCAGGCTGTTGTGGAAGAAAAGACCCTGTTCAGGCCCCCTCCTGGGACATCTTGCCCTTTCAGCACTGCTGAGTTGCAGGTAGAGGTAACTTGGACTCTGCTGAAGTGAACCCTAGTGCTCCCTTCTCTACCAAATGGCAGCCTGGGTTGTAAAGGGTGGTTAGGACCTAGTGAGGAGAGGAAATCAACTGGCGTAAAGAAAGCACTTTTTGTCATTGCTTCAGATCTTTCTGCCCCTGCCCCCTTGACGAGTAACATCAATCAAATTGCCAAGGACCAGCATTAATTTGTCATGTACAAGGTACGGCTGAAAAATAGCAAAGATGAGATCAGCGGCAGGAGACACATACGCACATACTATATTCCTTTATAAGGAAGGAATGTTGCTCTAGATGAATGGAGACTGAATCACTCTCTCCACAAGTTACTCTGAAGTTCTGATTCTTTCTAAAATGTCCTTTTTTCTTTGTTTTGTTTTCTTTTTAATACATTCCTTGTAAAGGGTGCACACCTTGTATATATGCTCACTGTTAAGAGTTGTAAAATTATGCGCGTGCGATATGCTGTAATGCATGAACACTAGTTATAATATTAAGAAAAAGCTGAGACTTGAACCACTGAAATTATAGAAAGCTTTGAAAGTGCCAGGTACGACTGAATCATCATCATCAGCACGTGGTAGGAGTTGAAATGGATGGCAAACTTTGAGATCTTACTTAGAAGCATGTGCCTGAAGGTAAGAGACCTGGCAACTTGATGGCGAAAGAGTTGACTTCCCTGAGACCACATCCTAGATACGTCTGAAAAGTCGCCTGTTTAATGCAAAGTGTTCTGTACGCTGCGGCTGGGTCCCGCGCTATCCCTGTCTGCAAGGGGTCGGCTGAGCAAAGATTGAGTGAGGCTTGCTTTCAAAGACCTACAGGCCTTCTGGGGAGTATGCATGTCCCTGCCCCTTGGCCCGGCATGCCCTGCATTTTGCATTTCTGTTAGCAACATAGCGCTGCCATGGGTTTCTGTTCTTGAGGTGGGATAAGAGTAGGTAGGAAAACAACAGAAGCGGGTGACGAGTCAGAGCAGTTCTCTCAGGCTTCTTTCAAAACCTGACTGAGGCTAAGCTGGGATGTCTCCTGAGTTTTAGGGAAGGGGATTTTCCAATTCCCATCCTGGCTGATGGGACAGCGGGGAGGCTTGTGCATCTGCAATGGGGTGGGGGAGCATGTGCCTGGATCTGGCCTCGTTTCCCTCACTTTACCTCCTGGAGCATGCAGGCTGCTCGCCCCCTCGGTGGGGGAATGGCATTCCAGTGAAGTCACCATTCATGTCTGCTGCTTTTCTTCCTTTATTTACTCTAGTGCACGGCGTTGGCAGTGTTTACCCAGCAAAGATTCCTCTAAGACTCGGCTAAGCACACAATTTGCTCTGCTAATAAGCCTTGGCATTTATTGTGGGGATCGGTGTTTACTCGTCTTTCATTGGTCTCCATTGACATTCAGTGGGAAACGTTTAAGCAAACAGGTGCGGGCAGCAGGAGATTGCATGCGCTAACGCTCTCGGGTGGAAAAATGCCTGAACTGGGGGCTGAATGCCATTGCCGTGCTGTAAGCATATCTGGAAGAAAGGCCCTTAGCACTAGAAAGTGGATAAGGAACAGGTCCCGGGGGCTGGCTCATCTCCCCCTTTCCTTTGAAAGAGCTTGCTCATGCCTACCTCAAAGCGCAGGCAAGCGTCTGCTAGCGTCTTAATGCTTACTGGGGCTGCGTCATCCTCTCTTCTGCGGAGAAAAAGTAGAGGAAAGGCCAAAAATTTGCACCAGGCTTCGTGTTGGCGAATGGTTGGTTTAACCTGGATTTCCCTCCTGCCACTGTGTTTTGGTTGAGGGAGAGGAAGGTGGGAAGAGTTGCCATATCTGGCTCCATCCCCTGCCATGCGCTCTACAATCGAGCAGGGAGTGTTTCTCAAAGTCACTGCATGGGGCCTTGTAGGCTCAGGACTTCATTTTCCAGTTGTCAATTGAAAGCTGTTGGCTTTTTGCTTCTCCACTAACTTTCATCTGTGATTTAAACAGGTCAAGGCATGGGGGAGTTTGAGCATCCTCCCGTTGGAGAGCCCCAGGGTGCGGGGACCGGGCTCTGCGTTGCTTGCACTCACTGGATGCTCTGTTTGGCCCCCCGTAATGATAAGCAGGAGGCTCAAACCTCGGCTGTCAACTTCCAGCCCCTTTCCCGTGCAGGCTTTGCCAAGGGGTAGCACCATCTCCCGGGCCTCTGGTCTGCTCTTAGGGCAGAGCTTTGCCAAAGCAGAAGGATGGGTTTAGTGACTGGCAGGGCACTGGGCTGTGCTGAGCCCAGCGAAACCGCTGCCCTCCAGGTGCCCGGCTCCCTGCCTTTCTGCAACATCCTCCCAGGGTGACCCAGCTGCTCCCTGGCTGCACTGAGGGTCTGGGGCAGATCTCCCATGCAGCGTGTCTCGTTTATGTGGATGTGTTTTCCGTACCCCCAGCCAAGTGGTGGGGGGGGGGCTGAGGTAGGTCTAAAGAGCTACCACTAGGCCAGGACCTAGGAGCCTGGGTCATGTTCCTGGCTTGCGGGGGGGTGAGACTTGGTGCCTTTTGGTGCCTCAGTCTCTCCATCTGTAAAATGGGTCTGATGGTATTTCCCTTTGTCCACCGTGTGCAAGAGGGCTGGATACGGGCAGTGCAGGGGGTGTGATAAACGGCTGCAGTTCATCCCCCAGGACCGGAGTGGTGTATTTTGACTGCAGGGATTTGGAAGTTGTGGTGGCATGGCTCGGCTCTGAGCTCCGCTTCCCGGCTCCGGGGAGCTCAGCTTTCCCCATGCGACGGGGGCCATGCCCTCTTCCTATGCTCCCCTCCTTGACCCATCACACTCTCCTTGTACCTAGGTTTCATCCCAGTCCTTGCGCTCGCAGCCTGTTTCCTAGATCTCACCTAGCTTGCAACTGGTTGTGAGAACCCATCTGCAAGTTTGCCGGGCCTGGGACCAGCTTGTGAACTCTGGGGTGAAAGATTTCCAGCACCTGCGGTTCCTCCGCAGTGGCTGCAATCAAGAGACAGGTGCAAATGCTCACGGTGAAATCCTCATTTGCCTCCCAGTGCTGCCAGCGGGGAGCCCTGCTGCCGGACTCCAGGTAAGTGGGGGACCTTTTCTGCCCCGTGTCTCTCAGCCCTGTGAGCTTGAGCTCGATACGGAGTCATCTGCTGTTCAGAAAAACCCTCCCATCTGCGAGCGTGACCCAGCCTTCGATACCTTTCCTCAGCTGGTTGGAGCAGAGGCAAATGAAAGGCTGCTGGGTTTTTAAATAAAGCATTTTCCCTTGGAAAACACAACTTCCTTGCCTGAGATCAGGTCGTGTAGTCTAGGACTTCCTCTCCAGCTGGGGACGATACCGGGTCCCACGCCCTGACAGCTGATTTGATGTGCGGGGCCTCGCAAGGGAGGCCACATCTTGGTTTGCTTTTGGCATTCACCCTCCACAGAGGAAATCTGGAGGACTCCCCGAGTCCTCTTTGCTGGAAGCGACAGTGTCAAGCCAATGACTTAATCTGCAATTCAGAACATTTTAATTAGCAGCGGGGGAAAGAAATCCTGTTTTTAACTGTTTAGATCTAACAGCGCTTCCTTCTCTGGCTCCTATGTTTATTCTGTATCTTTAGGCGCTGGATGTATTTTTAAACTATCATTAGTGCTGCTCTCTCCTCCCCCCACCTCTGTTTTTCTTCCTTCTCCTGTTTTTTGATGAAGAGCAGCCCAGAGTCAGTAAAGCGCGATTCCCAGAGAGGGATGAAACCCTCATCCTCACATTATTTTGCACACTTCTGGATGATTAAATGGATGGATGCTTTAAGTAAGTAGTACCTGCCAGTAGATTGCATCAGCAGCAGGCTCTCATGCATAAACATTAGCTCCGGGTGTTTGTCTATTGCTGACAAGGGAGAAGCATCCTGGAGCCGAAAGCTGGAGAAACGACATAAATGGGTACTTAGAGGGGGTCAGGGCCAAGTTTCCACCCCTCGACTCTTCTTCTAGGATCCCAGTGTATTTAGCAGCAGCCGGCAGCTCGTGAGCCCTGCGCCGTTTCCAGAGGCAGGAGCCGGGCTTGAGCACTTTGCAAAATGGTCCGACTGCTGCTTCTCTTGCGCTGTGCTCAATCTGAGAGGCCGATGCTACAGCCCCTCCTTGGGGTGCAGGTGGTGAAACGGGCCCTGCATCCTTACCAGCGCCGAGCAAGAGACTCTGCAGTTTCTATGTCCCTTGCCCGCGCGCTAGAAATAGCTTCCCTTGGTGAGGACATGGTTTTGGGGACCTCAAGTGGTGTCAGCTTGGCTCTGCGAGCGATGCCAGGCGATTCCCCACCGTGCATGGGCCATGTACAGGGATGTTGCTGCCCTACCTGGTGCCCAAACCCCAGCCATCAAATGCAGGAGCCGTTTGCTGAATTGCCGGCTGTGCGGTAGATGGCGCTGAAACACTGATTAAAGCCACCGAGGCCTTTGCTAAAAATGCCCGTGGCCTGTCCTGAGCTCCCACTGCCGCTGCTGGGAGCGGGTGGCGCTCGCCTCTCGTTGCTCAGGGCTGAGGGGGCCTTGCGGATGCCTCTTCTGAAAACCATTGCACGGACAGGCTCTTGGTCTAGCAAGAGCCTTTGGGTGGGGGCAGGCCTGACAAGCCTGTTGGCACCTTGTCTCCTCCCAGGAAGCTATCGCTTAACCCCGGCATGAATCTGAGCGGAGCAAGAGTCAGTCCCCAGCCCCTCCTGCATAATGATGTCCCATTGCCCCTAGCAAGGGAGCAAGAGCTCGGCTTGCAGCTGATGCAGGGAGACGGATCGTGCGTCTCCACGTGGAGCTCGAACTGCTCAGGAAGAGGGGACTCGAATTGCTGCTTGATGCAGGGAGAGGGGCAGCTCCCTCTTGTATAAGCCTGCCAGCCCCCGGACATTGCAAATGACCCCGGCTCTTAGGATGCTCCATGGGCGGGTGGGAGACCTGGGACGGGTGAAGAAGGGTCCTTTTTCCCTGCTGCACCATACAGAGGTTTTCTCTCCGCTATTTTGAATTGTAAAGAGATGCCCAGCCCTAAAGGCCGGAAGGATTAACTTGCTCCTTGCCACCCTCTTTGATAGCGGCGTCCTCGGAGAGCTATTCATGCTGAATTGGATCTGGGAGCGCAGCCTGTACACAGGCTGCTCCGGCGGCTGGCAGGGGGTGGAGGACTTTTCTGGGGGGCACCAAGGGGCTGTGTCCGGCCCTGAGGCCAGGGCTGCTCTGTGCCTTCCCACCCCGGAGGGGATCAATTGATGGCATTAGCCCCGTTGCTTCTCCCCTGGGAGCCCCCATGCCAGCAGAGGACTGGCTCGAGCATCCACCGGCTTTGAAGACGGCTTTTATTGCTGGGGTGGGGAGGAAGGACAGGTGGGCCCCTCTTGGCTGAGCTCTGCAGCCGCTCTGGGTCCTGCTGAAGCCTCCATCAGAGGCTGAGCTGTCTCTAGCGGCACTCCCGCCGTCTCCAAAAGCCTTTCCTAATGCAGAAGGATTAAAGGAGAAAATCTCTTGCTATTGATCTGGGCACAGCTGATCCTTGCAAGCCCTGATCTGCCACCTTAGCAGGGAGCTAGGCAGCTTTGCAACCCCCGGTTGATGATCCCGGGAGCCATAAACCTGGCACTCATTAAGGAAGGATGAGCTAACGCATGATCAGCCCAGGCCTTTGACTCTGTAGCTGCTGCTTCTGCAGGGTCTTTGATTTGAAGTTCCCCAAGGAGCTCCCCCATGGTGGCAGGTCTTGGCCCTTTGCAACAGGTTGCAAGGACGAAGCAACCACGACCCGGCTTAGCTGGGTGCCCGAGAGTTTCCTTCGCTAGCCTGGGCCGGATCCATCGCCTGGTCCCTGGGCTGCAGAGAAGGGCAGAGGCTTGGTCTGTGGCGCTGCTCTCCCAGCTGTGGGTGACACTGCAGCTGGAGGGGGGTTTCGAGGCTGCTGTAGGTTGTGCTGGGGGGGAAGGATTTACTTGCCCGTGTCCTGCTGCTCCATGGCAGCCACTTGGTACAGTGTGAACTGGGGGCTTTCCCTGGGCAAGCTTATCCGGCCCGCTGGGAGTACCTGGTTAAGGGCTGGTGGTATCTTGCCCCAGGAGGCACTGCAGGTCCTGCCTCTTCTGCATCGTTGCTGCAGCACCGCAGCCTGGGCCGGCCAGGAGAGCAGACGCTGCTGCCTTATCCTTGCCTACAACCCTCTGGGAACTGGCTTGTGACCCTGGCTAGCATGTTCAAATCTTATTATCCTGGCTCACATTTTAAGTAATTGCATAGCCCAGGGGGTTGCACATTGCCAGCACCCTCTGCAGACTTCCCCCCATGCACCCAGCTGCAAGACAAACCTCTTCTTTTCCTTGAGACAGAGGCCTGTGCATTAGTGCTGGGAGGAGGCTTCCCAGGACCATGTTTTGGTTGATGAGGGCACTCCTGTTAGTCCAGTCATTGTATGTGAGGAGCCCAGGAGGCTTTGGGGGGAAAATGCACCCGTTAGGACGTGCTTAAGTGTTAGCAGCTGGAGAGAGAGGAGCCCAGTCTTGTGGTCATGGCTTGGCTCTGCTGTAGCTTTCCTGCCCGACTTCAGGCAAGTGGCTTTCATCTGTCCAACCCGGATGACTCCTCTACAGCATTTCAAATGAAACCAATGGGAGTTGGGTGCCCACTGGTCTGGGCCTCTGACTTCATTGTCCATCTGCAAAATGGACGTAAAGAGGTTAAACTAGAGGATCTTAACGATCTCTGTGGCTTCAAACCTCCGAGCAGCCCCGGGGAGTCTTGTGAGCTGTCCAGGGAGAGACTGTGAGAGCTAGGTATGTTTATCCTGGAGAAAAGGAGATGAAGGGGGCAAATGGGGGGGACAGAATAGTAGTTTTCACATATTTGCAAGTTTGCCCTAAAGGAGAGAGAAGCACTGTTCTCCCTGGCCACTGAGGGCAGGGCATAAGGCAATGGGTTTAAATTGCAGCAAAGCAGATTGAGATCAAACCTCAGGGAAAACTTCCTAGGGGTAAGACCCACAGGACGGTGGAACAAGCTGCCTGGGGATGTTCAGAGCAAGGCTGGAGCTGCATCCGTCTGCGGTGGTTTAGGAGCAACGAAGCTAATAGTTGTGCAGGGGGTAGGGTGAGGGGTCCCGTGTCCCTGCAACCCTCTGATTCTGTAAGTCTGTTTGATTCAGGTGTGTTGCCAGCCGTCCCTCTACATGCGGCGTGGTGCAATACACCAGCCCAGGTGCTTTAGGAACGGTTGCACATAGACAAGCACTGTGAGGATGCAGTGCCAGGAGGGGCCTTACTTTGTAAAGCAGCTTCTTTTCCAAGCATGATCCAGTCCACTAACCTGCAGAATAAAACAGGCCTGATGTTGCCCTGCTGTCGATCAAGGCTGGGTTTTGCCCCCACCTTGAAATGGGAGCAGAATCAGTCCCTTCTTTACGGCAGGGGGCAACGTAATTCCTCAGACAGGTTAAGGTATCCAGGTAAAAAAATAAATTCTTTTGCAAAAATCTTGTTGGTCTAATAAAAGATATCATCTCTACTACGAGTCTTGATTGCCTCAGGCATGTTAAGAAATTTGTATGAAAAATCGCAGTATCAATATTGACTTGAACTGGGAGTATCTGCCCCCGTTATTGCCCTGGGACTTCCGAGCTCCAGCCCGTTAATGCTTTCATCGGTGGCGTTCCTGCCTCTCCTAAAGGTGAGGTTTAAACACGCGGCTCTGTTTGCTCCCTTCATAAACACTGCTGCGGGCCGCTGGACCAAGTGCTAGTTGAGGTTGGTGCATTAACTAGCACTGGGTCTTGAGGTGCTATGGGGAAGCCACTTGCTCAAACACAGGCTCTGCTTATTAATGAATTCAACCTTGGATGCAAATTAGATTCCAAATAATAAGTAATTAACTTTATCATATTGACATTCCCATTTATAACAGAATGTCAACATTAGCTCTGTACACACGGCAGAGCTGCTATTTACCGAGTCAGCCTGGAGACCAGGATGGCATTAAAACACAGCTCAGCCCGGATGCGAAGAGCAAGTGATACACTCCATGAGCTGGGAGGTTGTGTGTGTGTGTCTGGCCTTGTTTAAATCAGCTGCGGCATCTTGGAAACACAGGAGCCTAGCCGCCGTTTACTATTTTTAAGCCGGCTCTGTGGCATCCAAGGTAGCGAGTTGCTAATTGAACTCTGGAGTCAGCGACGGGATTTATGTGTCAGCGGAGACTGTGCAGCTTGGAGAAGCAAAACTGTGTGCGCATGCCGGTTTAGGGAATCTGCATGCATTTGTCTCTCTTGTTAAAATGAAGTCCAAAGGAAAACTCCTATTTAGTTATCGGTATTTCCAGAGTGGGGAATATATTAGGGCTGGGATCAAGCTGCAGTGTTCACGTCCAGGTCCCCTGGTCTGACAGCCCAGGGTGCATGGACCAGTGTTTCAGTTGAGGCTGATATAAAGAGAGAGGCTGTTTGGAAAATGTGGCTCTGGATCTCCAAACCTAAGAGTGGCAGCTGTTTGGATCCAGGGTTTGGTTTCCGGCCCTCTCTGGTGCATCTACCCGCTGCATCAGTGTGTGCACATGTACGTGTGCATATGGGAATGCCCGGGAATTTTGTTCCTGAGTGACAAATCCAAGTGGCGCTTATACTGCGCACATGGCAGTGCAATCATTTACCGGACGGCGCAGGCGTCAACGTTGTGTTTTTCCTGCTCGTTGCCCACGGAGCCAAGAGTTATTCATTTACCTTCAGCATCCTCAGAAGCCCAGTTTAATAACTGCAGTAAGGATCAAGTTAATCCGCCCCTACTGTATACACTGGAAACACAAATCAGTGATTGCAATGTCAGAGGAGAATTTGAAATGCTGAGGTTTGGAGATACTGTTCCCAAGCAGGAAATAAGGAAATAGGGGCTGTTCCTAGTCTTCTGCACGAATGCATGTTCACTTGGGGCTAAATCCAAGGAGCTGGGGAAACATATCCATGGGAGCGGAGGTTTTGTTTTTGCCCTCCAGAAACTGTGTAGACCCACGGCCTCCCCTCTGCCAGAATGGCTTGGAAACCCCTTAGCAGATTGCTTTTGATGGAAAATGCCTGTTTATTTGAAATACTGCCTCTCCCACGTGCATTTTCTGCAACTTTCGAATTTTAGTCAAAACCCGACAACTCCATCAGCGAGCGCTTTTCCAGTTTGGGGCAATTGCAACCCAAACTTTTAATTAAAATTGCATACCTGGGCTAGCAACTATGGAGAGAGCTACCAGCCTGCCGGGCCCTTGCTGGATGCATTGTTGGAAGCTAGAAGAAGCAATCACTTTCTCATGGTCCAGTTGCCCAAAAAAAATGATGATTTTTTTTTCAAAGCTTCATATTAAAGGCTGCTCCAACTCGGAAAGCAGCAGCTTCATTTTGTTGGGGGGTTTCCAGGTAAATTCACCTCCTGGCTAACGATGAGCAGGATGCATTTTAGGAGCATTTGAAGGATAATTCCCACCCCAAGCCCATCTTTTCTTGAGTGGGGCGGTGGGGAAATTAATCTCATCAGTGGAAATAATCGTGTTGCTTCTGTGATCTTAATCTCTTCTGACACGCACATCTGGAAAAGTAATCCGGGGGAAATAATATAAACTTCAGCTAAGCTGTATAAACCCAGCGAGAAAGCGATTTTTGTTTAACTGCAGCCGCTTGGACCTTTGTCACACTCCTTCTTGTAAAAATATTGACTTTATAACACCTACACTTTGTTCTTTTCCTTAACAGGACAGCTGCTAAGTGCTGTTAAAACAAACATCACATGTTTCATGGCGCTCCTACAAGCCTTGCAATCAAACACTCTCTAATAACTGCTTAAACGCTCTCATCAAGCTTGTCCTTGGTGTTTGCTTTAGGACATTGTGTTTTTCTCTTTCCCCCCTGTGTTTTTTCCGTGCTAACGAGAGATGGAGCTAAAGGTCACCCAAGTAAAGGTGGAGTATTTTTCCCGTCCCCCCGGCTGGGCTTTCTCAATAAATAAAAAGGATGTCACTCATCCTAAAAACCTGGCCTTCCTCTTATATATTCTATTCATCTCTCCCAGATAGAAAGCCCTTACCTGCCTTTTTTTTATTTGTTTTTTGCTCATGGGCAGAACCCAAACCGAGTGGAGAAGGACAAAAAGAGAAGCTGAAGCTTGCTGCAGGCTTGGAGCTAAGCAGCTGCTTGGGAACAGACCTCGTGCAGACACATCCTCTTAAGGCACTGGGCGTTGCACCCCTGCCCTGATTGCTCCAAGGGTGCTGGGCTAGGGGAGACCGGAGCAGAGGATTTGCAGAGGAGGGGGCCTGGCTTTGACCAAGGATGATTTAGGAAAGCAACTGGGATTGGAGGAGCTGGAAGGGGGAGGAGCCAGGAACCTTTAAAAGCTGGCTCCCTTCCCCAGCTCAGCCAGTCTGGTAGGAGCAGGCAGAGGGGTGGCAAGATGTAAGGTGGGTGCAAGGTGAGCCGCCCCTCATGGAGGCTGGCATTGCCAACTTCTGAGTTTGTTCTGTTATCAGGAGTCCGTTATGCCCCCCCCCCGGGGGGGGGCATATGCCCCCCCTCGCTGAGGCTTCCTGGCCCCGCGCCAGGAGCTAGCAACCCTGCACGGTTTCCTTGCTCTTTTCCCGGGACACCAGGTTTGCAACCCCCCTGCAAGCTGAGAAGCGGAGAGGTGCCCCATGCACTGCCGAGCCTGCAGAGAAGGACGACAAAGCAGATTTGCACCTTGGAGACTAACTAAAATAGCACAAGCCGTTGTGGGTTGAAGCTCGCTTCTGCGGCAGGGGTCCGAGTGCGAGGCTCTGCAGGGCACAAGCTAGGCCGAAAGAAACACGGGCAGCGTCGTCTGCAGTCGGGAAGGGAGGAAGGGCTGGGGGGGAGAGTCAGGACGAGAGGCTTCTCGCACACCCTGGCCAAGGAGTCGGCTGTAGCAAAGCCTCTGGGGAGCCCCAGCTCCGCGCTCGGCTGCCTCCCACACTGGCTGTGATGACAAGCCTCTTGCGTTCTTGGCCCGCTTGCCTTTGGCAGCCGTGTGGGCCAAGCGGCTCAGTTTCCCCGCTCTCCAAACACACGATTCGAAGGCACGGCCCAGCCATTACTTTCCCCCACAACTTTGTTGTTCTTCTCAAATAGGTTTCCTAGAATCGGTTGGGCCTGGACGCTTTCCCGGACTTGCGACATGGGAAAACGTGCGCCGTGCGCGGTGCCCAGTCATTTTCACGTTGGGTTTGGAGACCAAAACCTTGCGATCCAATAACGCCGTGTGTAACTGGATGCGCGGCGGCGCTTTGGAAGCCTCCTGTGTCTCGTCGTCTTGAGTCGAGCGGGGTTTTGCGGCCCAAGTTTTGGGACGAACACCTTCTGAGCGAGCAAAACCTCGCTCTCCGACAGCCTGGCTGATTTGAATGCGTACCGACCACAATTGCATGTGTGCTACAATATATTCTATATATAGCTGAAATTGAGCCTAGGCTATAATCCCTTCTTCCCTAGCCAGCCCTGCCTCTCCAAAACCAATGGACTGAGCAGGATTCAACCTGTCCCAGACTGGGGGTGCTTATGGGTAAAGATGATCATATTAAAACCTCCTTCATTAAGATCCATGACCTGCTTTTAGGCTCTTTTTTTGAAAGGCCTAATGAAGCGCAGCTCCTTATTAGCAGTATAACATATATTTTGAACCAGATACTGCTGCCGGGGACATTAAAATGCTTCCCGTTGGCCAGAGAGACAAAAGGATGTATTCACGGAGGGAGGGTTGTAAATACAAACCTAGCTACCTGATGGTGGGGTTTGCACGCAATATTCAACATTGCTGCAGCTGCTGTGAACAAGGCACCCTGGGTGTGTGTTGGGGGGTGTCAGACCCATTTAAATAGCTATTATGGGCCATGCAGTCGGTCCTGTCTGGTTGCCAAGTCTTTCCTATAGAGGCATTTGCTAGGATTTATGAACTAATGTCCCCAGTAAAGCACACTCTGTCCTACACTGGGACCGGTCTCCTGATAGGAGCAAAATGAATCCTAGGCAACAATTTGACAATCCATAATTGTGTTCACCCAGGTCTGTGCACCACTGTGCGAGCAATTCCCTTGTTTAATAATGCGTTTGAGAGACGTCAGCAAGGATTTTAATGCCACAGGGGGAAAAACAATCTTTTAAAGCTTTAAATATATCCTTTTTATTTTTTAACAGGACCAACAGCAAGTACCGGCTCCATTGCAATGGCTCTGGGTATACCAACCGGTAAGCGACTGGATTTTTTTCGATTTGCATTGCTCAATTTTTTATTTTGGGGGGGGCAGGGGAAGGGGTGTTCCTGTAAAGGTTACGTCTCGTTGTCCTGCAAGCGTTGTACCTGCGTGTGCAAGGTGGACGCTTCCGTCGTTGTCCCCGGAGGGATTGCTTTAATGTCAAGGCAACTTTTCCCTCCGTAGTAAGTGAGAGATGCTGCAGGGGTGATACCTAGGACTGAAAAGGTCGCGTCTAGCTTGCTCCCCCTTGCTGGGCAGGTAGCCAGGAGGAGACGGCTTGCAGCTGTAGGCCGAGAGGAGATCGTGCATTTGGGAAGGTTGTGCTCCATGCCAAGACGGCATAGGATGGAGCAGACAAACCCCCGGCTGGGGGGACTTCAGTTGGTGCTTTGATTGTTCCCTCGCTGTGCATTAGAGGACGGTGTTTGTGCAAACAGGTTAGCACGGCTAGCCCTCAAGGAAAGGTGCGTGACGGCTCTCAAATGGCTTTCCTCTGCCGAGCTGTGCTGCTTACAGGTGGGAAGATGTATGGGAAGCCAGGAAAAAAATACAAGCCAGGCCAGAGAGAGATTGGCACGCACGATTTCTTTGAATAGCAGCTAATACCCTGCTTGGTAAACGCCGATAGATTTTTCTTTTTTTTCCTCCAAACGCAAAGGAAAGTTCCCTGTCTTCTGCCTTGTGTTCAAGAGCAGATTACTTAGGTTGAAGTTCTTGTTTAATAAGCAGAGCTCTCCATACACTGGAGACTTGCCAAGTAACACAACTAAAACAAGGAGCTGTACTTCTGCTAGTGTAACACATGCTGGCACAGTATGCCGTACTCTTTTCTCCTGCCAGGTTTATTATTGGATAACAGATTAGTATCTTTGCCTGCTAATAATGTAGCTACTCCTGTAGTTCAAGTGGTAGGGGGCTGTGCAATAGCGTGGAAGGCTGTATGCGCAAATCTGGCACGGGGCCGTGGGAAGACTTGGCGTTTGGTTGGAAAGCTGAACTGGAAAAAAAAAATGCAATATATATATATATATTTGGTTAATTCTTCCTGATCGTAAAAAGAGAGAAATGTTCATGCTGAACAAAATGTTTTATTCAGCTCCAAACAGAATTGTTCATTTTCAACTACTTGCAAGAAAAAGCAAGGGGGGTGACAATCTAGACTCCTCGTGTAGGAAGAGGACGCGTCATCCTGCTTTACCCAGGAGGGGATTTGCATCTACATCTCCCGTGAGATTTCTCAGGCCGCTATGGTCAAGGATACTCTGGGTTGGGTCCTTTAGATGCTGTTGTACGGTCCATAAATAATGAAGTACAAACTGGAGAAAAGACTGGAACCTTTTCCCGGGGGGCCTGAGGCTAGAAAGTTGTTTTCTCTATTGCGTGCAAAGCAGAAAAGGGAAGACTGAGGGGGACCGTGCTACCCAGTGGTTAGAGCACTCACCTGTGCGATGGGAGACTCGAGTTCAGGTCCAATGTCTGCTTGAATTGGAGCAGGATTGCACCCAAAGCCCCCTAGTTCATAACCCATCTCTCAGGGGACTCCAGTAGCCATCTGGCACAGGGTACCCGAGGTGGCTTTCATGGGGTACTAGACAAGTACTGTTGGGAGGGACCTTTCGAGGCCATCCCCACCTGCTCCAGGCAGGATCATCCCTATCCAAACCATCCTTGGCTAATCTATTACCAAAACCACACAGTCAGCCCTATCGCACAACTGCAAGGCTGAGTACCTGTGGCAGGCTAGGGTGAAGGAGGGGGACAACAGTGGCCAATGCCCTGCTGCTCCAAAATGCACTGAAAGGATGTAAGGAAGAGGGTCGTGGTCCCAGGTCCAGAGGAAGGGACCGCTGTGTCCCTTCAGGGTCCTCGTTGCTTGGAATATTTATCTGACCCCTGAGATGGGATGTGAGAGACCAGGACCTTCTAGCCTGCTGGAGAAGAGGAGGGCCCCAATCCCAGCCTGTGCTCCAATAAATGATCTGCATTGCATGAATCATAGCGTAGCATCCCCAGGAGAGACGGGGAGAGCCCCATGCCCAAAAACCTGCCTGCCAAGGGGTTATAGAGCCCTCCTGGCTAAGGCACATGAACCTCTGAGCTACTGGATAGAAGAGAAATAACCATGGAGTGACCCTAGCAGCCTTGAAGCTGTAGCCCCAAGACTACGTTTTCAAACAAAACCATTTGAAGGGAAGAAACGACGCCAAAATCAAATTCACTGGCATTAAATAAATAAATAAGCAGTGATCTGGCTCATTCCTGTTCGTGGATGTTAGGGGCTGGGAGGGACCTCTTGAGCATTACAAACTTAATTGGAAGGTCAAAGTCGGTTTACACCTCAGAATAAATGAAGTTCCTCTCCTTTCTGATGTGTTAAACTCTTCTCACAGCTTATAGGGAAAATGACATTTAAAAAAGTTGGGGAGGGGGCAGAAAAGCTCATGGGAGGTGCAATTCCTCTTTAGCAATCCAGTTTTTCCTTTGTCAGACCTTGGGGCCTGTGATGCTGTCTGCATGGCAGGAGCAGACCGTCCCATTGAAAACCCAGGTCTGTATTGGGGCGTGGAGGCTAACCCCGATATTTAAATCACCTGCGAAGCCATTTAAATAACAAATCAGTAACTGGAGCATGAGAGAGTGATTTTAAATATTTGTTTTACAGCCCCAGACTTCAAGTGGTTGTCTTCTTTTGTATGACAAAAACAGGTCCCTCTCTTTATTGTTTGGCATTTTTGTCGATTTGGGAGCTCTCGGCCATTGGAGACGTTACTAGGGATCACTGCATGGAAGTGGCTCACATTGATCCCCAAGCGGTGCTCAATATTGTATATTAAATCAGCGGACGTAGCTGACGGGGAGCCCAGATAAACCTCAGGGTTGGATTGGCTTCACGGTGCGGGGAACAGCACAAATCATGTTGCTGGCAGGTTGAACGGGGGCTGCAGGGGTAGGGAAAGGTAATACCATTTATCTTCCCATGATGACACGACTCACCCTCTTTCCTCTTCAGCAGAAGCAACAGCAACTTGCTTTCTAGCAGCACATGCAATGCCATGACTTTTCTGTTAAAATAAAAGAGGGTTAGAGAAGGGGATCAGACAGCATTGCTCCCTGGCTTGTATACCCCACTCTGCCACGGCCCAGGGGTGGCTTAAGTGGTTTAGGCTCCGTGAATTCCTTGGAGGGAGAACGGGGCTGCTGCTATCAATGTTGTGAAGCTTGATGAATTTGCAAAGCACCCTGTGAACGCTGGATGAAAAGGCGCTGTGTGAAAGGCTCATCGCCCGTGTCGGCGGGGGAAGTCTGTGGGCAATCTGGAGGCATCAATGGGCCGCTTGTTTAAATTTCTCAGCTGGAAGTTCAGAAAAGTAGGACCTTTTACCCTGAAACAAGTAATGTGTGTCCCTGCTGAGGGGAGCTTTGTCTAGCATCCTTGCTAGGTGCTTAGTAGCTAATTGAAGGACACCATATGGATTCCACTGCTTATTTATCATACAGATCAGGCCTGATTTAAATGTTTTACCACTTCCCATCTTCCCGACGACTACAACGAGCACTTTCACCTTGGCCATGTCGGAACTCCTCAGAAATAATAAACAGACGTTAGCTGGCACCGGTTTGCATCGCCTCTATTACCTTGGTTTCCACAATCAAAAGCCATTTATAGTAAATGTGTTTGCTTTGTACTGAATTACTCGCAACGCTGCCAAGTACAACCACACCAGCTGTTAATTAGAGTTTAGCTTTTATTACCAAAAAAACTCTGCTCTGTTGATATGGAAAATGGGAATAAAAAGTCATTTAACCTATTGTGATGTGAAAATAAATGATGACTTGTTGGTTTAATTAAACAGTCTATTTATCTAGCTGTCAAAGTGTTTGAACATACATGGGATTATGAACAGCATTGCCCTGGCTTATTTCCTGTTTTCTGAATAATCCGTGTTGTTTGAGGTGACAGTAACCTGCTAAATGGCCCGCTGAGCTTCCCGTGAATCTTTCAGCAGAAAGTCCAATGCATCGTTTTGCTTTGGGCGCTGTCTGATGTGTTATGAAAGCCGAAAGCCACCTCTGCATTAATTCACGCCACACAACAAGAGGAATCTGTATAAACATCTTTCATTATGTTGCACATGGGTGCACACATGTTCCTGAGCTTTCTTAAGCCTGTTCCCACTAGGCTGTTTGCAGGAAGTCACTCTATTGGGAAAGCAACACCAGGATTTCCTGAAACCTGCACGTTCTTCAAAGGCAAGCGCATAGTTTTCCCTTGCTGTTCTTTGGAGCTTCCGGGGGGGGGGTTGTGCTTAGATCAGATGCTTCCTCAAGTTATCCAGGTTGTAGCCATATTAGTCTAGAGGAAAAAGCAATCAGGACTCATGGATGTGTTTAGGCACCCTTTGGGAGAGCTCTTCTTGAATCACGAGTCTCTTTTCCAACAAATCGGATGCTGGATGCATCACAGACCATCCATCGGTCCTTCCAGGCTAGAGGTCTGGTAGGATTGATGGATGATCTGTGATGCATCCAGCAGTTTGGACTTCTGAAATGCATCACCATACGACATCAAATGGACTGATGGGTGTGGTGAGAGATTTTTGTGGATGGGAACAGCTCTTGGTCCTTTTTTCTGGATGAAACGAAGGCAAAGAGTTCTTTAAATGCTCATAAGGAATATGGATTTCAGGTTCCAAAGGCAGTATTGGAAGAGGTTACTGAACACGGCATTGGTCATTTTTATAGCAGAGGGAGTCACTAAAACAGATGTGGTTCAAGGACAAGACTGCATCATTGTACTGGGGTGCAATGAGGCAGCAGGGACTCGAGAATACATGCTTGGGTTTTCATAGCCTAGTCCATGATTATGAAGCAAGGTGGACAGCCACTGTTTGGGGTTTCACAGATTCACACAAGTTTAGGGCTGGAAAGGATCATCAGGTCCAGCCCCCCTGCTCTAGGCAGGAAAGACAGCTGGGGTCAAATAACACAGCAAGGTGTGCATCCCGCCTCCTTTTGAAGATCCTTTTGAAGGGTTGTATAAGGTCAGTGCCATCCTGGTCAAAGGAAGCAGGCTGGAGAGACTTTGCATTGCTTGAAACATTCCAAGAATCAAAGTGCTTTTCTCATATGTGTCGGAAAACCTCCAGCTATTTCTCCTCCTCCCTCTTCTTCTGAAGTATTTCACCTGCCAACAGCGCTTTGGAAAATTTGGCCTGGTCTACAGGGGGGGAAAAAAAAAGGGCATCCGTTGGTTTCCCCGTTGACATGCAAAAGATGCGGTGTTATATCCCATCCCTGCCTGAGTTATGTTAAGGTTAAAAAAAAAAAGAAGAAAAAAGAGTAGGCCAAGCACCGCTGGTGATCGCTTGCCCTGCGGAGGAGAGGGTATCATACAACACTTCTTCCTTCTCAACAGCTTTTGCTTCTTGTTTTAACCCAAAAGTCACAGTTGTGAGATCATCTTGGGGGGACAGGCCATTGAGGTACCACTGTGACTCTCTCATCCTATTGATATAAAGCTGTAAAAAAAAAAAAAAAAAAAAA
>NW_017728996.1:2893973-2902956 GCF_001723915.1 Gavialis gangeticus | reverse complement strand
AAAAAAAAAAAAAAAAAAAAACGCGTGTTGGGGGGGAGGTTGTGACAGTGGGCGCATCTACACATGCACATTTATTGAGCAGTAACCAAAATTACTGCGCAGTACAGGCATGCGTCTACATGTGCGCACCCATACTGCACAGTAAATATGGCTACTTATATTGACTTGAGCATAAATTTGATGCCTGCATCACGCAGGTGTCAAAATTATGCCCAATTAGTTACTGCGCAATAATGCATGTGTAGACAACTTACTGTGCAGTAACACTGTGTTAATATGGTTTAATGCCTGCACGTGTAGATGCCAGCCTATTCCTGCTTACTGCGCAGTAAATTTAAACTGGCTTAAATGCATGTGTAGAAATGCCCGGTATTTCCCCTTAGGAAAGTAAATCCCAAACCAGTGACCTGCCTTTTCTATTATCTCCTACTCCTGCGCTCCGCCAGTCTCTGCAAAGTGCGGATCTCATGGCAAGCATCCTTGCCATATTAACACCAGGAGCCAAAGGAGGCCAGCTTCTCTCCATCTCATTAACTTTGTTTTCTGTCCAGGATGAGAAGAACTTTTCAAAAGGAGGCCTCGAGCAAAGCTGCAGTGCTGTATATGTCTGCTTGTGTTTGTAATGAGAAGTTGGCAATGGACGGCAATTACTCTTCAAACAGCAGTTTGATGGATCTCAGCACTGCAACATTTCCATGTGCTGGGGATTTCTGAGAGGATCTTTCTGTCTGGATGGGAACGCCGGCAGAGTTTATATGTTGGCTTTCTCTGCCAAGCACATAGAAATGCCTGGTGCCAACCTGGGGAATGCCAAAAGTTTATCGACTTTTTCGAATATGTGTGGGTGGGTGGCAGCATTCTGGTCGTTTCTGAAAAGAAGCTATACTAAAACCACTCTCCTTTTAAAACCAACAGGCCTAGCTTGTGCTGTGCAGCCTGACCTTTGCTAAAGAAAAGGCAATTGCATATTGCTGTTTGGTGTCAGCCTGACACTTCCTCTTTAAATATCACCGTGGGAGCTGTGACACGAAGCACATGCATTATATACAGAGCCCCGTCTCGAAGAGAGTGCTAAACTTGTCATGGTTGTTTACTTACGGTTTTGTACTGTTTCTGTACTTAGAAGTCTTGATCTCATATTTGTCTCCACTTAAAACAGCTACGGTTTCTAGTTTAAACACATTAATCATCTCCAAGCCTTTAAAGGGCTTTTAAGTGGAGACTGTTGGTTTTGTTTCCCTTTTATTTTTTATTTAAAGCCACCCTCCTGAATTCAGAAGGCCAAGCATGTTAAAGGATGTTGAAAGCACATATTCTCAAATAAACGGCTTGGAGATAAGCATGGTAGCCTGCCAAAGTGTCAAACTGAGAGGCTTGTCCTCAAGTGGAGAAATACACTTCTGGGCAGATGACCAAGCACGAGCCCCGGGCACCACCTGAGTCCTCAAGTTGGATATTTAACGGTATCTAGGGCTGGTGTGAAGCATCTGTCCCTGAGCCACTTTCACCCAATGAGACTGTGGACGTACCTGTTAATTTCTATTGTACAAGTCAATGTGATGTGACAACCAAGGTGGCCCACTGCTTTCTCTTTTGGATCAAATTGGAGCTGCTTCCCAGTATGCAGTAGATCCCGTGCACCTGGGCTGGCCCCAGCAGCCTTACCTGGGGTCATGGCGGCCTCCTGGAGCTGCAGCAGTAGTGATCTGGGTGCATGGAGCCTGGTTGGCAGCTGGAGTGTGTCTCTGGCCAGCCAGGCTCAACTTTCATGCAGTAGATTGGACTGACTTGGGAGTAAAATTAGTCCCAAGTCAGTCCACACAAACAGCGTTACTGCGCAGTAATGCATCTATATGTGTGTTATTGCACAGTAACTAATTTGGCGTAAATTTTCTTTCTGCAGGATGCAGGTAGCAAATTTACCCCCAAGTCAGCATAAGGCACCATAGTTACTGCACAGTATGGGTGTGCACATGTAGATGCACACCTGTACTAAGCGGTAATTTTTGGTTACTGCGCAGTAAATGTGCATGTGTAGATGTTACCACTCTCTCTCTGACTTGCAGTCCTCAGGCTACTTTAACCCCTGCAGGCATTGGAGATGTTGGTGAGGCAATGATCGGAAGACTTGCCTGGGCTACCTGTGTTAAGCCTCTTCCAAATAATTGCAAGAAGTCCGTCTCCCAGCCTGTCAATCCTCCTGCCCCCTGTGCAAGAAACGTCCACAAAAACAGCCAACCAGCATGTGTAGCTGGTCTGGCAGTCTCCCTGGATGTGGTGGGGTGCCCTGGGGAAGGCACGTGTCCAGCCAGTGCATTAACACCTGGCTCTGCACATTGCTTTTTTCATCTTGTGAGGCAGGCGCTTGGGTGCTTTGCTGAGTGACGAACGTTACAGGAATGCCTATAAATAAGGATGCGGTCTCCTGCTTTTCCAGTATTCCCTCAATGTAGCCTAGGTGTGAGGTGCCTTCTTGTTTGATCTGCATGTGGAAGTTTCTCCTCCAGGCGTGTTGCAGTTGGATCTTCCTGCAACTTCATTGCAGACTTGTCTTCCCCCGCCCCCCCGGGGGAATTTCGTCAAAGGATGAATTAACCAGAGCGTGTCAAGTGCCACATAAATGCTAAAAGCATCGTGTTATTATTATTGTTGGAACCCCGTCTAGGTGCCACTAACGAAGCCAGATGTATAAACATGGAGCTGATTTGGGTCCTCTGAGAAGCCCAGATGAAGCACCGTGTCACTGTGAAAGAATCTCTGCATTGGCAGTGGCCGGGCTGTATCCTCATATAACTTTATGGAAACCGGGATGTATTTGGTTTCTTCCTACTTTTGGAGCTGGGAGAGGATTCGCATCCAACCACAGCTAACAAATCAAGGTGCTGCACGGCGAAGGCCAGATCCAACGCTCATGGGAACCAGCTGGGTGTGGGTGCAAGGAACTGGGGTGAATCTGGATCCTTTTGCTACAGGCTCTTTTCTTCAGGCAGAAAATAAAACCTTATTGCTGGGAGGTCTGCGATCCTAAAGCACTGAGTGATTTTTTTGGGGGCCGAGTCTCCTCGGCTCCAATGGATCTGTACAACACTACTGGATGTAAATGGCTGATCTCTGAAATGGGTCTTTATTGTGCATGAGCTTTGCAAGGGTCTGCTGGCCTGGTGACGTCCTCGGAGAACTTGGCTCACCAGATAATAATTTATGGCCCCTGAGAGCTCAGCTCCCTCTCCCCCATTCCAGTAAAGCCAAAAATGTAGTTTTTTGCAGCAAACTGACAATACGCCTGAGGCAATCCCAGTCCAGAAACAGGGCCAGACCTGCAGCTGGAGTGAATGGAGGCAGATCCACTGGCTTCCATCAGTTGACACCAGATGGAAATCTGGACAAGCAAAATACCCCACCCCACCCCCGTAATCACTGCAAAGCGACGTGACACATGCAGACAGCGCTTAGAGGAAAATCCATGCTCCAATAATGTTTGATTTGGAAGAGCTACAGCAGGGCCCCGAGCAGCCCGATCTCAACCCAAGAGGCAGCTCCGTCGGTGGGTGGACCGCTGGGACGAGGAAGGGGCTGCAGAGCTGACCTGCCTCTTGGCCCCGTCTGCAGCTGCGCGGTCCCCGGGGACTGCTCTGTTTACTCCCCTCGGCTCCAGCACGGATCCAAATGCAAGAGCTGGCGCTTGGGAAGATCATGTGGGCTTGACATGCTTCCTGCAGGCTGTGGGTTCATAAACCAACGAATAAATTACTGTGCGGCTTAAATAGTATTGCCTTTACGTCTGAGAGAGACCAACCTGTCCCCATATTTTTCATTATGTAAAGCGAAACCGGACCCGTTTTCCTTTGACATTTACAAAGAAAACAAATGCCGCTAAGTGGGAACGGACAGAGAAGCGCACAAATGAATTTCCCACCTTGCCTGAGGATGGGTGTGCATTTCTCTCTCTCTCTCTCTCTCTCTCTGCCGTGTTTTTTTTAGCATGCTCAAATAGTTATTCGAGCCTAGCATGTTCAGAGGAAAGCTGCTAGGTGCTTTGCACCCTCAAAGAAGCAAGCCGTGATAGTGCTGCTCATGCAAGCCAGTCCTGTTTGCTTCAGGAAGGTTTGCTGACTGGCAGGAGGTGGTTACATCCCGTTCTTCACCAGTTCAGCTGGCCATGTGAAGCAGAAAAGCATTATTTACCCTGCAGCATGGCTGAGTTCAGCAATTTTTTTGTTGCCTGTCCCATGTTCCAGCCACACGACTGTCTTCTGATAGTGAGTGCATGTGACAAACTGGATGCAGCTGGTGGCACACATGAGCATCCATCTGCAGCCACCCCTCATTTCAGAGATGTGAGAAACGTGTCTCACCTACTTGTTGGTTAACCTTCTTAGTAGCCCCACCCCGGCAAGCACCGTGTTAGCATAATTGACACTTTCTTCATTAATATTTGGCATGGCTGCGGCCACGTCGGGAATCCTGTGTCTAGTTTTGGGCCCTCCATTATAGAAAGGATGTGGAGAAATTGGAGACAGTCCAGAGGAGAGCAATGAAAATGGATGGGGGGCTGGGGGAGAGGACTGGTCAGGAGAGGCTGAGGGAAATGGGCTGATTTAGTTTGCAGAAGAGAAGACTGAGGGGTATTGAATAGCAGCCTTCAGCTCCCTGTGGCGGGGCTGCAAAGAGGACGGAGCTGGGCTGTTCTCAGTGGGGGCAGATGACAGGACAAGGAGCAATGGGCTCAAGCTGCAGCAAGGAAAGTTGAGGTTGGATATTAGGAAACACTCTCGGTAGGAAGGTAGTAAATTACTGGAGCAGAATACCCAGAGAGGTGGTGGAGTCTCCATCCTTGGAGGTTTTTAAGGCCCAGATGGACAAAGCCTTGGCTGAGATTTCATAGGTTTCATAGACATTAGGGCTGGAAGGGACCTCTCAAGATCATCGGGTCCAGCCCCCCGCCCAAAGGGTAGGCAGTCAGCATTTGTAATATCTACTTGTGTTGTTTGGCCACCTGTTGGAAGGAACAATGCAAAAGGCCCTTATGAGTATGAAAGTCTATTGAATTTCCTTTGAAACCATCATTTTGATGTAGTTGGGGCTGGTCCTGCTTGGAGCAGGGGGTTGGGGTAGATGTGACCTCTTGACGTCCCTCCCACCTTCATTTTCTGTGATTCTAATACATATTATCCACCTCTCAAACCTGCTGCAGTCTGTGCCCTACGGTTGCAGCTACAGCCTAGAAAGTGTTTTCCGTTGTACCAGATTCTGTCCAATAATTAGATCTCTGGGAGAGCCCGGACAAATGCCATGCTTTCCTTGAGGTGGGGGGAAAAAAAGGGACCAGATAATGTAAACTCTGGGATGACTTCATCCAACCGAGTGGCAAAACGCACCTGGAAGAATCAGCCCCAAATTCCACCACTGCAAATGTAACTTCGTCTGGGTGCAGCTTATCCCAGGTTAGTCATTTGCTTAAAGCAACAAGCTATTACCTGCTCTCCTGTCCCTGAGTGCCATGTCCCTGTAATAGCACCTATTGTATGGAACTTCTCCAGCATGGTTACATGTCTGGTTGCTCTGGATCTTGGTGTTATTTATATCCACCTACAAGCCCATTGTAAGTTATGCTGGAGTCTCTCCAGACTCAAACCCAGGTCATTTGGGTATAGAAGTCTCGTATGACTCATTCTATTGTTGACTTAATCTTTGCAAAGAGTATTAACTTAAGTATAACAATATCTTTGCAGTTACAGCCTGAGACAGAGAGATGCTTTGTAGCTTTTAATAGCTCAGTTGGGGGAAATATCCACAAGCTTTAATATAAATATGGTTTTGTCTCTGTTTCCTTCTTCTCTCAACGTCACCCTCTCTACTTTGCTAGTTTTCAGACTTCTTTTATGCCGTTGCCATAAGGAGCAGGCAGAAGAGCAGCTCCCTATTGTAATTCATAGCGCTTTGCAGGAAGTGCCATGAGTTACAATGATCCCTCAGAAGTTTGCTGTTGGGTCCCGGGGCTGGGGAATCCCAGCTGGTCTCCCCTAGCAATGCCCCTCCCAGCTCTGGGGCTGTTTTCAAAATGAGAGGAGGGAAAGGAAGTGGAGGGAGCTCCTTCTGGGGGTTCCCAGCTGGTGCTGGAGGGTGGGGTGGGTGGATTGAAGATGCCCCCCACTCCTTGGGGAGGTGTCTCCAATCCACTTGCCCCACCCTCCAGCGCCAACTGGAAAAAAAACCTCAAACCAAACTCTCCCTTCTCGTTTCTCCTCTCCCATTCTGAAAATAGCAGCAGGGCTGGGAGGCAGTGTAGACAGAAGTTACCAAGGGTGCTCCATTTTGGAGCATCTTCATCTGAACCCTCATGTAATGAGGCTTCAGATTTTCATGGGATTGGGCCCTTTCAGGGGTGACACATAGGGGGTGCACGCAGATGCATGTGCACCCCCTACAAAAAGGACCATCCCAGCAGTCACCACTTGCCAGCCCTGCTATCAACACCTCCGGGGCATCTGCGGGTGGTCAGCGATCCCTGCTCACTGCTGCCGACACTGCCGGCGGCATCTGTGAGTGATTGCCACCCCCTGGTTGGTGCTCACCCCCTCCTCCCCCTCCCCTGCCAACAGTGCCAGTGGCATCTGCGGGAGCTCCCACTTACCACCACCATGCTCCCACCACTGCCGCTTTCCTGCCACCACTGTGTCCCCCCAGATGCTGGGGTCATGGGCCCTTTGAAAGAGCTCTGCTGCCGTGCACGTCTGTTTAGTCATGGCTGTAGAGCGCTTTCAGGGGCCAGATCAGGTGAAAAGTGTCACTTCTGTCTGCGCCTTCTGTTGAAGTAGCTTGGCCTTAACGTTTGCATCATAACAAACTTCTGTCCTGAAATGTTATATGAGCAATTGTGGAGCAAAAGACATTAAATGGTGCAGAGGGAATAAAGATCATGGAGGTTGGCAGTATGCTAGAAATAGAGTGAGAATTCTTGTAGGACGAACATTTGCATGTTGATGTTGCAGAAAAGGATTTCAAAGGAAAGAGCTTATGCGTCCAGATCCCATCAAATGCTGGATGTCCACTGAAGTCAGTGGGAGGGCTCCTCTGCCTCTGGGATTGGGCCCCAGGTGAAATACTGAATCAGCTTTTAGAACAAGACATGCTGAATTGGTGTAAGTAGAGGCTTAAAAATTGGCATGTCTTTATTTCTGATCTCAGCTGTGACACTAATTCCTTTCTCTAGCATTGGGCAGGTCATCACGTCAGAACAGCTGTTCCCTACAGCTGTCTTGCCTAGCCTGCCTCTCTGCCCACCAGAGAATTGGATCCAGACAGTGACCCCCTCCTCAGCAGAAGGTGCTTATCTGAGTTGGGCCTGGGTCAAATGAACACGCTTTGAGGCAGTCCAGTTGTGGATGCTGAGACCTCATCTTTAGCTATGTGACAGTTGGAATGAAAACCTACAGACTGGTGTGTCTACACATTCATTAATGCCCTTTTGGTAACGCACATTAAATTTAGTACCTCCATCGTGAGATACTAGAAAAAAGCTAGTGATGCTTTAATGCGCATTAAAATAGGCTAATGTGCATTAGAGGGCACATGTATATGCACTCATTTGTACCTCACACCTGGGCCCACACCCCACAACCTTACACAGCAGTAACAGCTACTTTACACACTCATCTCTTCTCTATTTTGTCTTTAAGCTACCATCTCAAGGGTGAACCTGGGCAAGCAAGGGGATGGACTAAATGACCTCATGAGGTCCCTTCTAGTCCAACTTCCTATCATCCTATGATCTCATTGTGTTTTCAACTCTAAAACCTATGCCCAGAGATGACCGTTGACATTTATCTTCTGCTGAATGTGAATTAACACCAAATTGTCTGTGGCTATATCTGTAAAGGATCTACTGAGGAAATTTGAATTGGCATCTGAAGCCTGGAAGGTGTGTATCATATGGGGTTTTTAAAATCAAAAGATTTATAACATTGAGCCACTCCCATGAATTTGCACTGCTGGCCAGATAAGCAAGGAGGATGGTTACTGAATAGACAACTCAAGCAACCAGTTCCAAAAGCTGACTTGAAATTGCTTGTTAATTGTAGGTGTAGTGATTTATGAACATTTCCATGTAAATCTCAATGTGGAGTGGAGGTATATCTACTGCCTGTGAGGCATGAGGCCATATCTTCGTAAGGAGACATTCTGGTCTTGTTTCCTTAATGTGTTGACAAGAGGAACTTGTGAGTCAGTTCTAGCTAACTCCTAGGGGAGAAGTGATGCACAGGATTGCCAACCCAAGAAAATTGTTTTTTACTGACATTTTGCAAACTTATTACTAACATCAAAGCTTTTTTTCTGATGTATGTTCATAGATTCATAGATGTAGGGTTGGAAGGGACCTAAGTAGATCATCAAGTACGAACCCCTGCCCTGGGCAGGAATGAATACTGCGCTCATATGACCCCAGCTAGGTAATTATCAAGCCTCCTCTTAAAGACCCCCAGGGTAGGAGCCAGCACCACTTCTCTTGGAAGTTGGTTCCAGATCCTAGCCGCCCTGACCATCAAGTAGAGTCTTCTAATGTCCAGCCTGAACCTACTCTCAAACAACTTATGGCCGTTGTTCCTTGTTACTCCCAGTAGTGCTCGGGGGGACAGGGTCTCTCCCGTTCCCCAATGGTCCTGCCTGGTAAGTTTGTAGATGGCCACCAGGTCCCCTCTCAGCCTTCTCTTGTGGAGGCTGAACAGGTTCAGGTCCCATCGCCTCTCCTCGTAGGGCCTGCCCTGCCGCCCCGGATCATGCAGGTGGCCTCCTCTGGACCCTCTCCATGTTGTCCACGTCCCTCCTGAAGTGCGGCACCCAGAACTGGACACAGTACTCCAGCTGTGGCCTGACCAGTGCCGCATAGAGGGGGAGGATCACCTCTTTGGACCTGCTCGAGATGCATCTGTGGATGCACGACAAGGTGCGGTTGGCCTTCCTGACCGTGTCCCCACACTGCCGG
>NW_017728996.1:2885781-2893862 GCF_001723915.1 Gavialis gangeticus | reverse complement strand
GAGTTCCCCAGCCTGTAGGTATGCTGCTGGTTCTTCCTGCCCAACTGCAGCACCCTGCACTTGTCCGTATTGAATCCCAGCCTATTCTTGTTCCCCCACCCCTGTAACCTGTCCAAGTCCAGTTGTATCCTGTCCCTCCCTTCTAGCGTGCCCACCTCACCCCATGTTTGTACTGACCGATGTTTAAGGGAAATGCAAGCCTTCAGCTCCGTCCTGGCTGCAGTGCTCACTTCCCTGTCCTGCTTGGTGCCTCAGACTGTCCAGGGCTGTGCATCCCTGCCTGCCTTTGAGATGAACAGCTGCTAAAGGCAGGCAATGGCTGATGGGATACAGGGTCAGCATGTGGCTGTGAGGGGCAGGGGGTACAGAAGCAAGTAGGTGGTGCCAAGCTGTGCTCTCACTGAGGCATTTCTCTACTCTGTCCATCAAGACTTGCACCCAGCCTCATTCTGATGACAGATCTGCAGTCAAGCTCACTGTTTCTTCGTTTTTTTAAAGACAGCTCAATTTTGTTGCAGACTTTAGGAGCAGGCATTTTTAGCCCTTTTTTTTTTCAATGGACTATCCATAAATTTATGGAGAGTTCACAATCCTGGTGATGTGCTCTGAGCTCTCTTTGTTATGATGACATCTATATTCCTTCCTTCTCTCTTTCAGTCCGAAGTGGATTAAGCTAAAATGGACAAAGGTGCTCTGAGGGTGTGTCCAGAGGAGCTGTGGCAAGAACAGCTAGTGTGTTTTACATTCCCTAGCTTATTTTGGAGTAGCACTCTTGTGTGGAAAGATGGAGGATGGAGCTGGACTGTTCTCCGTGGGGGCAGATGACAGGACAAGGAGCAATGGGTACAAGTTGCAACAAGGGAAATTGAGGTTAGATATTAGGAAAAACTTTCTCACTAGAAAGGTCATAAAACACTGGAACAGGTTACCCAAAGAGGTGGTGGACTCGCCATCCTTGGAGATTTTTAAGACAAGGCTAGACAAAGCCTTGTCTGGGATGATGTAGTTGGGGCTGGCCCTGCTTGGAGCAGGGGGCTGCACTAGATGTGACCTCCTGAGCTCCCTTCAAGCCTCATTTTCAGTGATTCTGTGATCTCCTGCAGTGTCAAGCCTTGCAGTGACTGCCCTTCATCTTTAAAACTGCAGACGTTTCAGACTTCTTGAAGAGAGATGCTCCAAGATGGCTGGTAGCAAATCAATAGGCCTGGCTGGGAAAAAAAACAAACCAAAAGGAGATTTCAGCTGTACAAAAAATGTCAGCATTTCAAAATATGCCTTTGTTCTGATCTGGAATGAGAACAAGATACTGTGAAGCTTTTTTTTTTTTTGCAAATGAACATGAGGGGAGAGGGATGCTGCCAAAATCCCCATTAACCTGTTCTGCCTGATTTGGAGCAGAGACTTGAACCTGGGTCTTCCACAGTCCAGGTGAGCATGTTGAACGCTGGGCTGTCTTTGACAACCCCTCTGATGCAGGCCAGCAATTCTGCCCCAGAGCCAAGGAAGTTTCCTGACTGAACTTTCATCACGTCTGATAATTCTTATGCAACATTAAGGTTTTCGACAACTTCGCGTCTTGGGACAGAAAAGAGTTTTTCTTTGGATTGTTTCTCACCAGCTTTACAGTTTAGCAGCCAAGTATTGATGTCCTCCCAGAAACTTAATCTCTCCCTGGTGGCAAGAGGTATGATATTGCAAAGTTACAACATGGGGAAACCAGTATCACCCCAAGACATTTAAAAATGAAGGTAAGGCCATAAACTAGCAGCAAAAGTGACCTCTATAGGGCATCTGGCTTCCATGCTGGTGATGATAGCTCTTGGGCAGAAAGCATTAGCTGTCCACAGCAGGACCTAGGGACACTGCAATCAGAGCATCACATACAGGGTGCTCTGTCACGCCTGTCTGGGCCAGAGATTCATTCCCGAACCCCTAAGCTCGGTGCATCTAATTCTCGAGCACAAATTCTCCCTCCAATAAAGCCTCCATTTTTACATGGAGGGTCAAAAGTATTTTTCATCTAATCTTCATAATAGCTTCACTGTTAATCAGCAGCAGCAGCAGCAGCAGCTGGGGGATTGAGTTCCTGTATTTTTTCTATTACAGTCTAGGAAGGGGGGAAAAAATGAAGAAATGATGCCTTTTTTTAATGGCCGGGAGGCTGTGACAACTGTTAGTTTATTGAACTGAGGAAAACTTCCTTCCTTGGGCAAAGGCTCATTTTTGTGAGTGTAGGCAAACATGAATGTAATGCCTTGGGGAGACGTTGGTCTGGAGATCTGAGGGCTATTGTGGTCGTGAACTTGCCCTCATTGTGTACTTTGGCAATGGGGGCCCTGGAGGGAGGTGGCACTGGTACTGTAGAGGCATTGCCCGAGTCTGAGGCTCTTGTGTCCTCCCATTTCCTGTGTATGTGTGAACGGAAAAGGAGGAAATAATTCACGTTAGAATTATAGCCTGTGGCTCGAGTGTGTGATTTTATAGGGAACATTTCACAGATGGTTTGCATCAGTTCGATATTTTTTCCCATCCAGCCAATCGTAACTTGCTAGGCTTGGGCTCCCGTGTGTAAGCAGGGGGTATTAAAGAGAGACAGGCAGTGAGGAGAGGAGAAATTCAGGTGTGTTTGTGACAGTGTCTGAAAAATAACCTGGAAGGCTGTCACTGGGATGCTTGGGTATTCGTGGGAGTCTCAGGGAGGTGCGTGCCCAAGGCCTCTTGACTTCTTTTGGCTGTCCTGAAGGGCTAATGTCCTATGTTTGGCGGTCACTTCCCTTTACAGAGGGCAAGTGACCTCCTGCTAGGCACTGATTTGATGGGCAAACATTGCCCAGTCACTCACTGATCTGTCAAGCACATAGTCCTGGCCTTCCCCCTGGCTGGCAGAAAGGCTCATATGATGATGGTGAAGCTCCAAGAGGTCCATGGATGGAAGGCAACACAGATGGGCAAAATCCCTCGCAGAATCCTGTGGCTTTATTCCTTTTTCCAGAAAGCAGAGCAGCCATGAGACCAAGATCTGCTGTAATTAAGCAATGTGTCTTCAGGGAACATCTCCAAGAGACCCTGCAGCAAAGGGCTGATGGACACTTCCATGGTGCTTTGCATGAGTTAGCGGCTTCCTAGGAGGAGTATCACAGCTGGGCCCAGTCAAGGACACCTGTGCAAACATACAGGTGGGTCGGAGAAGAGTTCCTGCCCTGCAAAATCTGTCTGTTGAAGTTTAACTCCCTTCTGACAGACAGTGCCTCACTACCCTGCTGATCTAGCATGACCTCTTAGTCTAGAGAAGAGAAGACCGAGGGCAGTTTGGCAGTGGCCTTCACCTCCCTGCAGGGGGGTTGCAAAGAGAGTGGAGCTGGACTGTGCTCAGTGGGGGCAGATGACAGAAGGAGCAATGGGCTCCAGCTGCAGCAAGGGAAGTTGAGGTTGGATATTAGGAAAAACTTTCTCAGGAGAAGGATAGTACAGCACTGGAATGGGTTACCCAGAGGCTGGAGGAGTCTCCATCCTTGGAGGTGTTTAAGACCAAGGTAGACAAAGCCTTGTCTGGGATGATGTAGTTGGGGCTGGTCCTGCTTGGAGCAGGGGGTTGGACAAGACATGACCTCCTGAGGTCCCTTCAACCCTCATTTTCTATGACTTTATGATTCCCATATGAAGAGGCTGTTTCATATATGTGCATTTTAGTGATCCTTACACCTGTCTCTGTGCTAGCTGAGATGGGATGATAAAAGGGTCACCGATCCAATCTAGTCTGATGGTTCCTTTGTTGTTTGTGGTCCAAAATGATCATATAGAAGTGGCAGGAGGCCTCAGCATGGCTAAAAGGGTGTTAGTCTGTTGAAAGTTAGCAAGTTAGAGCCACTTTGTTCTTTCAGCCCAGCTGAACACCATTGAGACTCGGTGGGAACAAAGCTTTGGACAATCCCTATCACATATCAGATCAGACTTGGGTTCTCTGTGGGATCTGGTGCCAGTCCGTCTCTTCTGTACATCTCACAGTGGAAATGCATTGAAGAAAAGGTGGAGGTGAGCAAGTTTTGGAGTTACGTGGATGGTCTGTAATGTTTCTTCTAACATAAGTAACAGCCGTTGTACTCTCTCTATACACTGTTGTGTATAGCTGTTGTGCTGTGCTTTCTCTGTACACTGGAGGTGGTCTGCAGTATACGCTGACCACACACAAGTCAGCAAATCACTACCCAATCCTCAGTCAATATAGGCAAGCAAGGCTTGGTGAGCTTAATTTCAAACTGCTTATTGCTCAGTTGTTTCTAGGACTGCGTACGAACTGTGTATGACTCCTCAGATGGGAGCCGTCCCGTAGCGTGCGGTCAGTGTTCGTTCACTATGGCCAGATGTAAGCGTGCGTTTTCGGTTTCTTCATTTTGGCTCACACCCACTTCTCTGTTCGCCTGTCAGTTCAACCTAGATGCAACGTCACCCTGACTAATAACACTTAGCACTTGGTAGCACTCTGCATCTTCAAACTGCCGTTCAAATATGAACTAATTAAGTGGAACTAACCTTATCCAAAGGACGTTTATGATGGCAGCACTCCTGGTCACAGCAGTTAATCAGAAAGATTAATTCCAGACAGTGTTTTCCATAAATGTTAGTCTTAGAGCTCTTTGGGAAATTTTTCAGCAACGCTTTTTTTTTTTGTTTCGATTCAAAATGCTGATTAATTTTGACAAAAGCTTTTTTTCCCCAGGATTATACCAGTTTTGAAGAGGCAAAATTTCTCAGCTCAAGAGCTACCTAGTCGAAGCAAAAGAAAGATATACTCACCCCTGCAGAGCCAGTAGTCCCACCATCATGGTGGAAGACCCCAGATCAAATCCCTGCACCAAAGACTGTTAGGCCCTTCATAGCAGAACAGCAAGAGAAATGTAGTGACCCGCAGCACAATATGTCACTAGCCTAATGGCTAGGGCAGGCTTTTGGGATGTGGGAGAATGCAACAATGGCGGCCAAGTCTCCCATACCCACTGTATGACTGGATTTCCTTCTCTTTCTCGTGTCCTATCACCATGTTCAATTATGGGCCCAGAAACGGGCACATACCCTTGCTTGATCTATAGCTTTAGCAAGGTCCTCGTTGGTGCACGCTGCTCACAGTCATGGGTGGTCCAGTAGATGCTCTATAGCAGGGGTGTCCAATCTTTTTGAATGTGGGGCCGGATCATGAACTTTTTATCACTCAGTGGGCCGGCGAGCCATATTCAGAGACCTCACAGGAAGCGGTGAGCCCCAGCCCCGGCCCCACACTGCCTCCACCTGCTTTCACGAATGCCCAGTAAGTCGTCCAGGCACCAGGGAGCACGTGTGTGTCCGGACCCCGCTGTGGGGCACTGCTCGCTGCAGGCTGCGTGTGGGAAACTTGTCCCTTCCCCAGCCCTTCAGCAGCCATTGGGAAGCTGCTATGGGGCTGGGGGAGGGACAAGGGTGGGAATGAAAGTAAACGGTGTTTACTTTTGTTTCCCGTCGCAGCACCTCGGGCCTCAGAAAATGGCTTGGCGGGCCACATGGTGGCCCGGGGGCTGCATGTTGGACAAGCCAGTCTGTAGTTTCCTCCACACTTGCACATGGTGTTTTGTGCCATTGGGGCATCCCCGCCATTGCACGTTAACTTCAGCCTTGCCATCCCCTTGTGTGCATCTGTCAGGTCTCGTGCTCTGCTGTTAGGAAGCTCGGTTCATCCAGAGACTGCAAGGTCTGCACCCTTTTTGTGACCGGCGGCCCATATATCTGTTTGATTAAAGTAGCTGGACACATCTGATGGGAGCTGGTGGGATGACAGCCAGGCTGTATTATATTGCAGGTTAGCTGGGGCATTGGTCAATTTTTTTTCAGCCATTTATTGTTTGATGAATTTTGCTATATCTTGGCAGGCGAGGTTCTTTGGGTAAATGTGATATCTTTTATTAGACCAACTAAGTAGTTGGAAAGAAGTTCCTTGCAAGCTTTTGGGTGCAGTCACCCTTTGTCACCTTTGCATTCGTCTTTAATTGCTTACCAGGTTTGATGCTTGGTTTCGAAGGAGTCTAGAGGATGTACGTAAATTTATTTTTTTTTACTGACTTTATTTTCATTTCTACTGGCTGATGCATTATGTCTGCTCTTAGTAAAAGTCATCTAGCTTCAAACATGACAATTTGATGTGGAAATCAGTAGCAACAAAATCACCAATGCTCCCGTGTACAGCAGGAAGTCCTGTGCCTACATACTTTTTTCCAGTTGAAGAACAAAGTCTCTCTGTTTGGAAAATGAGCTTCAGTGTATTCAAGCCCTTGTGTGTATCATCATTATATGCACAATAACCCTGCTATCCCATTTCCTTCCATTTATCTCTGGAAGACTGGTTTTTGGTCCCCTAATGCATTGATATTTGCAGCAAGATTTTTTTTTTTTCAGTCATAAAAGCTTTGGAAGCAATACAATGTGGGGTTAAGTTTCGGATGTGTACAGGAGATGACAACTCCTGTTCTCTGCTATGTGGGTGTTAGCAGCCAGAATATGGATGGTCTCAATGACATTGATGCAACCCCAGGGAAATCCTGCTGATTTTTGAATGGCTTATCCCCGGGTAACTGGAAACCCCTCCGCTGGAAGACGGTGGAGCTGTTTTGAATTTATACCCATGTAAACTGAGAACAGAATTTGGGCCATTAGCTTGAAAATGTGTCTTTTTAAGTTTCTGCCTTCAGAAGGCTGCATGCTGAAGACGCACATGGATGCGTGACCCCGCTCTGCTTGCCCCATTTGTTTCCTGGTCCTGCCGCTCAGGAATTGTAACGATTTTTTTTTTCCATGAGATGTCAGTGTGGCACAAGAATTTACATGTTTGTTTGTTCCTAATGCGAGCGAGCTCTCATCGAAAGCAGATGGGGGGCCCTTCTTCTGCACCATCACCACGTTTTAGCTCGTTTACAGCCCGTGGCTTGTAACTTAATACGTTCCTCTGCTGAGAGCAGGAGGAACTAGTGCACTGATCAAGCGACGTGTATTTTGTATTACAAAAAGACAACCACCAGCCTTTAATGTTTGCACTTTAGTTACAGCTCCCAGAGAGGCAATGCAAGACTAATGGAATCACAAAATAAATGAGCAAGATGTCCAGCCAATGATAAGCCTGAGTGTGTTCTCAATAACCCCCATATTGCATCAGTGCAGTTCTGTTGATTCCTGGAGTTTTACATCTGTTTAATGCCGATATAAAAGAGAGGAAAATCAGGCTGAGGGTGCGGAGTTTTTATTTTAACGCCATCTGTTGAACTACAAAAATGATATGAAAAATGTAAATGTTACAATATCACGGTTTTCTCTTTCTTGAACACGTGAGGGTACAGTTACAGTAAGGCAAAAAGGACAGTGATACTTGTGATTAGTATGGGATCTAGGAGGTGTTTACCAATCCCGAGGAGTTCATCCTCATATGAGAAAGAGAAAGAAACATGAATAAATATGGCTGATGTGGTGGTTACAGATGTCTCATGGAAACTTGTGCTATACTTTCTATGAATTTTCTTATGATTTTCTATCACCAAGATGTTAAAGTTTTGGGTAAGGTTGAACATGAAGTTGAGGCAGGCTGACATTTATTCACAATGGAGTGTGCAAAGGCTCCACCCCCTTTGCAAACACCTTTGAGGTCTCTTGATAAAAGGGCTGTTAAAGAATTAGGTATTGTTAATAGTATGAAAAGGCACAACTCCGAAAATTGGCAGAGGATCTGAGTCCAAACCTACATCTCATGAGGTTCAACAAGCAGTGGTGTGACGTGTAGGGGGTGCATGGGGGTGCACGTGCACTCCCTGACAGCAGCATTCCCCGCTTAGCCGATGGGCAGGGGGGACAGGTAAGAGTGCTGGTGTCCCCCTGAGAGCACTGGCTGGGAAGTGGGGGGAATCCCAGGAGAAGCAATCCCTGCATTCCCCCCACGGCTGATCGCACTGACCGGGGGCAGGGGGAAGGGTTCCCCGCAACCGATTGCGCCGGCCGGGAAGTGCCAGCAGTGCCAGTGGTGTTAACACGATTGGCCATGGGGGACCACCCCCACCCCGGGTTGGCCACTG
>NW_017728996.1:2868012-2880781 GCF_001723915.1 Gavialis gangeticus | reverse complement strand
AGTGCCAGTGGTGTTAACACGATTGGCCATGGGGGACCACCTCCACCCCGGGTTGGCCGCTGGAGGGGGGGCAAGTGCCCCTCCTGACTCAGGTGTCACCAGTCACCCATGTCAACAAGGACAAGTGCAAAGTGCTGCACTTAGGAGGGAGCAATCCCCTGCACCGGGACAGGCTGGGGGTGACTGGCTGGGCAGCAGCTCTGCAGAAAAGGACCTGGGGGTGACTGGGGACAAAAAACTGGATAGGAGCCAGCAGTGCACCTTTGTTGCCAAGAAGAGTGATGGCATCCTGGGCTGCGTTGGGAGGAGCATTGCCAGCAGATGGAGGGAAGTGATAATTCCCCTCTATTCAGCAATAGGGAGGCCACATCTGGAGTCCTGTGTCCAGTTTTGGGCCGCCCAATACAGAAAGGATGTGGACACATTGTAGTCCAGTGGAGGGCAATGGGCTGAGGGACATGACTTGTGAGGAGAGGCTGAGGAAACTGGGCTGATTTATTATACAGAAGAGAAGACCGAGGGGAATTGAATAGCAGCCTTCACCTCCCTGCAGGGGGGTTGCAAAGAGGCCGGAGCCGGGCTGTTCTCAGTGGGGGCAGATGACAGGACAAGGAGCAATAGGCTCAAGCTACAGCAAGGGAAGTTGAAGCTGGATATTAGGAAAAGCCCTCTCACTAGGAGGGTGGTGAAGTCAGAGAGGTGGAGAGGTGAGAGGTGGTGCAGTCTACATCCTTGGAGGTGCTTAAGACCTGGCTAGACCAAGCCTTGGCTGGGATGATGTAGTTGGGGCTTGTCCTGCTTGGAGCAGGGGGTTGGACTAGATGTGACCTCCTGAGGTCCCTTCCAGCCCTCCTTGTCTATGATTCTGTGAGGAATGACCACAGGACTGGTGGCAGGTCTGGCTTTAATGGGGAATCTCACCTAACTTATTGCTGTATCCTGCAGTCAATGCATCTACAATTTTCAAGTGTCGCGTGGTTTGGCTCTTAACATGGCCTGAATTAGTAAATAGAGTTATGTGCCAGCTCTCTCTCTCGGTCCTCTCTACAGACTCTCAAGACCTCTGACAAATGGGTTCCTGGAGTGGCAGTTGTCTGCCCTTGACCGTTACGATTGCAGACATATCAAACATGAGAAGTGAATGGGGTTGTGACCAAGTACATGCATGCGCCTGTGTGTGTGGGTGTGATTCTCCCTGCCTGCTGCATTTGGCTCCCTACATGTACGATAGTGAGGGATTGTGGTAGTGCCCGTGGCTCCTGGGGGTCAGGTTCTCCACTGAAATGAAGACTGCCTGTGTGCTGCTCTGGGTAGAGCAGAGCTCCTCTGCACCGCGTGTGTGCGCAACCTCTTGGCTCGTTCTCTTGCTTGTTAAGGCGTGCGTGCCTAAGGAAGGAGCCGTTTGCAGCTTTGGCTTTGTTATGATGGGCTAGATCCAAAGGCCACTGAAGCCAATGGAAAGACTCCTGTTGACCTCATTAGAAGTTGGATCAGAGCCTGATGGCAAACAAAGGGCTCTCCCTCTTTGGAGCTGGCTGAGTTCGCAAAAACTCATACCCTTTCTCCTTCAAAGGCAATGGCTTTTGGGGCTGAGGATATTTATTTCTTCTCAGAGTAACAGACAGGGCTGGATAGTTCAGAGGTTGCATAATCCTTTTTATTCTCTAGTTTCAGCTTGATATTTAAATCCAGTAATATGCCTAATAATCTGGATGTCTGGGATTAATATAATGTTTTATGTTTCTTGAAAGCCTTTCTGATCCCATCATTCATTTAATCTTTTATTAATGTTAACTTAGTACCATCCAACAAGTCCAGGAAATATTTTTTCCACTACTAGAGTATTATATGAAAATAAAAATATGACAACATATGAATTCCTCCTTACCACAAAAAAAAAAAGAAAAAAAAAAAAGAAACAAACCTTCCCTTACTCTCTTCTATTGTCTCAGAGACAAAGCATGTGTTACTTTCCAAACTTGAATTGTCAGGAAGAAACACATTCTCAAGGCATTTTAATGATAAAGGAAGATCTTTGAAAGCTGTGTTTCTGCAGTGGAAATTGTTTACACTGAACAGCTATGATTAGAGATAGACCAAAAGGGAAAACACACACTGTCTCTGTGCTTGTGAAACCTTGTGGATCTATTTTTTGGGCTCATCAGTGGTATTAAAAAAATGAATAAAAATGAAAGCTGCCATGGTTGGGAAAATGCCAGCTTTCCAACTAGGTGCAGACAGAAGTCACCATTTTCACCTGATCTGGCCCCTGAAAGTGCTCTACAGCCCATACCAAACAGAAGTGCATGGCTGCAATGCATTTTAAAAGGGCTCAATATTGCAAAAATCTGAACCCTCATTGCATAGTTTCATAGTTTCTAGGGTCAGAAGGGACCTGAGCAGATCATTAAGTCTGACCCCCTGCCATGGCAGGAAAGAGTACTAGGGTCAAACGACCCCAGCAAGGTGTACATCCAGCCTCCTCTTAAAGCCCCCCAGGGTAGGAGCCAGCACCACTTCTCTTGGAAGTTGGTTCCAGATCCTAGCTGCCCTGACAGTGAAGTAGCTCCTCCTGATATCTAGCCTGAATCTACCCTCTGCCACCTTGTGACCACTATTTCTTGTCACTCCTGGGAGTGCTCGGGGGAACAGGCACTCTCCCATAGCCTGCTGGTCCCCCTTGGCCACTTTATAGATATTCACCAGGTTCCCCCTCAGCCTTCTCTTGTGGAGGCTCTACAGGTTCAGGTCCCATAGCCTCTCCTCGTAGGGCCTGCCCTGCTGTCCCCGGATCATGCGGGTGGCCCTCCTCGGGACCCTCTCCATGCTGTGCACATCCCTCCTGAAGTGCGGCGCCCAGAACTGGACGCAGGACTCCAGCTGCAGCCTGACCAGTGCCGCATAGAGGGGGAGGATCACCCGCCTTGGACCTGCTCGAGATGCATCTGTGGATGCATGACAAGGTGCGGTTGGCCTTCCTGACTGCATCCCCACACTGCCGGCCCATGTTCATCTTGGCATCAATGATGACTCCAAGATCCTTTTCTGCCTCTGTACTGTCGAGAAGGGAGTTCCCCAACCTGTAGGTATGGTGCATGAGGCTTCAGATGAAGACACTCCAAAATGGAGCATCTTCAGGAACATGTGTAAGCACTACCTCCCAGCCCCTGTGCTGTTTTCAGAATGGGAGTGGGGAAAGGGAGTGGAGGGAGTTTACCCTGGGTTTTTTTCAGCCAGTGCTGGAGGGTGGGTTGGGGGGCTCCAATCCACCTGCCCCAGCCTCCAGCGCTGGCTCGGGAACCCCCAGATGGAGCTCCCTCTTTTCCCTTTCCCCCCTCCCATTCTGTAAACAGCGTTGGGGCTGGGAGCGGGAAGGAGCATTGTTAGGGAAGACCAGCTGCAGCTTTGCAGCCAAAAGCTGGATTCCCCAACTCCCTGAATGCAATAGCGAACTTCTGTTGGGTCTGGGGATCATTGTAACTCATGGCACTTCCTGCAAAGCACTGAGTTACAACAGAGAGCTGCTCATCTGTCTGTGCCTACAAAGGCATCCCTTTGTCCAGTTCATGAAACATCGTCATCTTTGCACTGTTGTTGCCCATATCAGTGTTATGACAGTGTCCATTTTATGCCAGGCTGTGGTGTGATCATTCCCTTTATTGTGAGACGGCTACAAGCTTTTTTGTATGTATCCCAACTGCGTGCTTTAATTTGCCTGTAAATTTTGAGTGCAGATGTTGACCTTCTTCATAACACTACGATGCTGTAATGTATTTTTAGTACGCAGCGATAAGCTCTTACTGGTAAACAGAACCCAAAGAAGCCAGGGAGTGGGTCAAAACCTATCTTGTTGTTGGGGAAGATATTGCACATAGAGCATGAAAAATGATGTCTGGAGTGGCGGTTAACATGACTGATGCCTCAACTATAACAGAGAAGCATGAGGAGTTGTGGTCATTTGCTTCTGGCTGGAAGAAGAACTCGGTGCTGATTATTAGAGATTGCAGGGGGATCAGTGCCTTAGAAGTAACTAGGATAAATTGATGGGCCCAGATTCCCTGTTCCACTGCCTCGTTCTACCATCCCAGTGGCATAAAGGGGCCAGAAACAGCCCCCAAATGTTTGGCTGTGCCAAGAGCAGGGCAAAGCGGCCTCGTGGCTTGCTCACTCTCACGTATGTGTTGCAGCACAAGGTGTTGATTCCACCCACGCACTGGGAGAGTGATAGGATGGCTTGACACAGCCCCTCTGCCAGGGTTGAAAGTCCCCGTTGCCCCGTCTACCAGTTTCCCCTTGGCTGCAAGCATGGCTTGGCCATCATGCAGAGCTGAGCTGCTAATCACGCTAGATACAGAAGTTTGTTCGTTTCCAACCGTGTGGTTTTCTCCTTGGGTACGTAGCTTCTCCTGCCGAAACAAACTGTTCGGGGGAAGTTTGCTGCCTCTGACACGTACTGGTGCTGTGATAACACAGCGATTAGATCCAGATGGAGGAAGGCTTCGTTCGGTCGGCCCAGAGGGAACCAATTAGGACACACATTATTTTTCCAACTAACTCCGTTCTCTATTTCCTTTCCAATGCTGCTGCTGCTTAGCCACAGTGAACTCTCTTCTGAGTGCACTCGGGTTCATCTTTGCCCAGAGTCTCTTGAACTTGCAGGTTTGCTTTCCACGTTGTCCTGTTTTTACAGATGTTATTTTTTTAATGCTGGATGGTCTCAAGTAGGCAACCGTCAATCTTCTGGCTCATGGTGTACGCATAAGAGGTCTAGTCGCCAAGACCTTCAACACATACGCTTAGGCAATAGTATGGAGGAGTGGAGGCTGCCCAAGATCTACCATCTCCCCTATTGAGACAGAGTCCAAAGGCCAGACCAAGTCCAGATGTTCAGTGCCTTGATGGTTGTAGCTTCTGCCAGAGAGCAACAAATAAGACCTGCTGCTGACTACCTAACGCCTCAGCAAGAGCGTGTTTTGCTCAAGGTGATGCCCCTTAGCCTTTCTCCAACCAAGGGATACTCACAAGGGAGTGGGGGCTAAGTTTTTAATGTGCCCTATACCCACCTAAATGTGGAGGTTGCAACATTATGATATAAGAGCCACCTCACCACGAGAAGCTCCACCACGTTGCCACCAGGCCTTCCAGTCAGATGCAGTTTACAGTCATACCCAGGATGGTCCAGAGTGGCCATAACAGCCTAAATCCATTTAAACTCCCCAAATCCAACCCCATAAAGTCATGTAGGCTTCCCAACATCTGTGCTAGTGTCTACTGGGGCACACTCAGGCCTCAGGGCTGCGATCCATTTTGGCTTTTGGGACTAGCTTGTCTTCAGTGCATCATCTGATGTTATTGCTAGGTTTGAAACCCTACTTCCAGTAGGGCAGGGGCATATACTAAATTATAGAAAAGGGCATTTGGCTGAGACCCTGATGCCTTCTAATAGAGCAGGGCAAGAGGCCAGCCAGACACCTGATGGGGATGTGGATGATTTAATAGCCATCATGCATCTCCCCATCACAGCAAAGGTGCTGTGCTACTGGTGGGTGCTTTTTTCTTAAGAACAATAAAACCGATTGTTCTGGGATCAGATAAGATCCTAGAGCACTTCTTGCAGACGAGCAGCATCCTAAGTCCTGTGCCTTTCTGCTTACCCATGTCCTGTCTGTGGTTTGCACTGAATAGGCACTTCCTGCCCCAGCATCCTGTCTCACACTGATTAAATCACTGCTGTGTTTCACCCCAATGACAGCTATGTTTCATCAGTGAGGTGGGGAGAGGGGGTTGGGGCTCGTTGCTATTTTGTCAGGCTGTTTTTGGTTAGAAATGCAAGCTGCAAATGCAAGGGGGTGTCCGGGTCGTGGTTCCCGGCTTGCTACACCACTGCTTTTTCTCGGTGTCTCGCTGGCTGCTCTTGCACTGGTGTCCAGCATTGGGCCTTTGTCTCTCTGGGTGGGATTCAACAGTTAGACCACTCTTAGGACATGGGCACATGGCAGACTGCCATTTAATATGCAGGTTCCCCAGCTAGCTTGGGTAGCAAGAGTTTAGCCACAGACCTCTGGTTGGTGGTGGCTGGCTAGCTTGCCTTGCTTCTTGGTTTCATGCTTCGTGCTGCAGGATCTGAGCTAGCTTGGGTATCACTACACTGTTCTTCAGGTTTGGGTTTAAGTATGCCCAGATCTGCATTACCACCTCCTGGATACCAGCTGGGGCTGTGTCAGCTGGTCCACTGGGTTAGGCAGATGATTTCTCTGCAGGCCCATTGGCAGGTTATTAATATACAGGGACTACACACAGCCCTCTCGAACCGCTTTGTTTAATGTCAACAGCAGAAGTGCAGCACTGGAGGCATGGGTGAAAAGAAATGCACACAAAGGCCTGGCTGCAAGGATCTTAGCCCATAGCCCATCCGGCTGGCCCCAGGCCTAAATGTTTATAAACTGGCTCAGGGAGATGCAGCCTCCAGCTCCTACTCCTCTCCTGGCCCATGGGTCAGCTTCTCTGTATCCCTCCTCCCTTTTCTCCTAGGCTTTTAGTCTTGTAATGGCTCATGGTTCACTCTGGTCTCTCATTTCCCATCATCCCTGTTTGCCAGGTTGATCTTCACTTAGCTCAAAGTTTTACCAGGAAGAAAGAGTTTCTTTATCAGTTCCTTTTGCTCAGACTCCATTGCAAGTAACCCGTCCTAAGCACCTACATGCACAGAGGTGCGTGTCTTGCTTCATGAAAATGTCAGATATTTTTCCTGCTTCAGCACAAATATTAGGTAGGACCGTTGCCCACACTGTACCATCCAAGTCCATGTAGTTCACCCATATTGGGGGAGCAGGTGGCATGCAGTCATCCTAAAAATACCATTTGTTTGATCTTTTCTGCACCAGCTCTTGCATAGGTTCTTTCCAGGACATGGACCCTCCCACGACCCTACACATCCATGTCAGTGAATCATGCACGCCTTGAGCAGCAGAGCATGAGATCCCATTTGCTCCAGAGATCGTGACTACTATTTCTTCCGTATTCTGTCACCATTAAAGCACAACAGTCGGCTATTCTTAGCAGTGGCATCACCATTGCAATGAGTATGAAGATGCTAATTGTTCGCAGTGTGCAGTTGCCGGGATGGTGAGCAAGCCCAGCTTGCTGGGGTTTTATTTCCAAGCCCACTTGGCTCTTTTAGAGAGTCAGATTGGCATGTCAGTGATGTTGGTATAAATGCAGAGCCACTCCAGCTGCTTCAGGGGAGTTGCCCTGGCTTTATGCACTGGTGCCACTGATCAGAAAGTGTTTCCTGGGGAATACATCTGACTGGTACCAGGGCTTCACCATTTAGGTGGTGCTAGCTTGAGACTGTTGTCTGCTGCTCATCAGAAAATAGGCTGCTAAAAAGAAATGGTGCACTCTGTTATATCACTCTTAGTTTTAATGGTGGATTTTCCCATTCCTGCTTCTTGGAGTCTTACTGCATCGTGTCGCTGGTGTATGCTCTGCCTGCTGGGAAGGTAATGAGAAATGCCTGACCCTGTTAGATGCTGCCTGGTTGTATCCCCAAGTGCTCCGGCCCAATGTGGGTCACTGTTTTGTATTTCCTCGGTTAGAGCCGCTACTGCTAATCTTCAAGGAAGGTGGGAGATATCATGTGTGCTATTATGATCCCACGGGCTACACGTTTCATGGACACTGTAGGCCGTCTTTTAATTTTAAAAGCATCTGATTCACAAGGCTGCAAGGAGAGGATTTTGTGCCTTGCTCTGTCTTGCCCAATCTGGTCCTGTCTGAGAAACAAGCTTCTCTAGTCATTCATTGATTCATTCTGTTGTGCCCTCTAGTGTTATTTCACTTTGTCACCCAACAAATTGCAGCATGCTCGAATCTAAAAATCAAGCCGTTGGCTTAGTTGAAGTGGGAAATGAATTAAAATGATTTTAAACTGCTAGGCTGATGTCGTACAAACGAGGGTTTGATTGGCTAATGGCCATTTCGAACAAGGCACGGCTAGATGCTGGAGAAGCGTGGAGGGGACCTTGGGAGGTCATCTAGTCTTCTTGCAATACGCTTCAAGGTGCATGCTTAGAGGCATTTGGCTTTGTTTTCATGTATCGCAAAAGCTGTGGGTATCCTCGAGTTAACTGCTCTGCTTTTCGGGAGTGTTAAACCTGTTGTGCACAGACTCTGGCTTTGTGTGTGCTCTGGGTTGCACCCAGAAAAGTGGGCTGTCCGCCTTTGTCAGTGGTGGCCTTAGGGGAGGGCAAACCGGGCAATCACTCGTGGCCCCACACTTTAGGGGACCCCAGAATTTTGCAACAGATGTCCAATTTGCTTATAGGTCATTACAATTAAGCCTTGAAGGGGCCCCAGGTGACTCTTTTGCCCAGGGCCCCAACAACTCTGAGGCCACCGGTGCCTTTGTGCATGCACACTGAGGGTCTTAGCACACCCACCTGCTGGAGAAGGCTATTTTGCTTGGGTAGTCAGATGTGCGGACAAAGTGAGCACGCAAGATATGAGGCTAGCTTGAGACGGCCTGCACTTTGGCCTTGAATGGCCCCAGCTGAGATTTTGTTGGCTTATAAAACGTAGTTCAGAACTAGTACAATTACCCCCGCTCCTAATACATCGGCTAAAAATAGCAATATGAGTGACATACCTGTGGTGGATTTTGTATAGCTGAAGGTCTGCAAAAAAATAAAATAAAAAGTTGGTTAAACACAAGCTTTTCTTTTGCGAAGCATCCACGTTGCAATGTTACACGAGACCAGAGACATTGGCGCAGAGACGGACACGGAGAAACGGATACAAGGCGGCGACAAAAAGGCAGCGGCAGGTTTTGTCTTGTTTTGGTTTTTTTTGACGCACGGTGTGGAGAGAAAGTAGAAATTGAGTTCAAAAGGATTTGAACCTCATTTTCTGAGCTTTAAGCTGCAGTTGAAAGTTAACATGAGGAAAATGTGGTCTCCCCACTTAAATCCCTGCCATAATGAAGGCTGGCTATGGTTTTCAAACCTCAAGTATTTTTGCTGGGCCCATAAAAGATATGAGAAGAGGAGGAAAAGATGTCAGGGAGTCGGGCCGTGTGAAAGCCAGGCCCTGAACCAGATCGTCAGATCTGGGCCCCCTTCAGCTGGAGCGAAATCCAGAGTGAAATCCAAACCTCTGGCTCAGGGAAGTTGGGCGAGAGGCAGTAGGACAAATGCCTCCCTCCAACAGCTACGAAGTCCAAGGCAAGACCCCTCTGGGGCTTTTGCACACAAAAAAGGCCAAATGCACTTTTTAACCCATGTCAGAGACTGTGGTGCAGGTGGGCTCTGAGGCCAGGACTGCTCTGCCTCTGTGTCCAGCTTGGCATCGCATTCAAAGCACCCTCACCCCCCTGCCCAGTGTATGCAAAATGTCAAATATGCCTTCAAGTGGGCCAAAGCCCATGCCTTGAAGCACTCCTGAGATGGAAAGAGCCTGAGAATGGCTCTAGGGCACAGGTTCAGGGTTGCTTTAAGCCGGCTCTGTTGTCTTGTACCAAGGGTTTGCGGTGCCCTGGGTGTGCTTCGCAGTGGTGGGACTGGGCTTGGCCATGTGAACAGACCCTTCATGCTCATATTCACATCGGTTTTGTCTTGCCCAGCCTTGGAGAGGTCCAGCTGAATTTGGTTTTCTTCGTGCTTGAGAAATAAGGCAGAAAATTCATAGTTTGGGAAAACCTAGCGTTGCATATAATTGGGGAAAGCTGCTAATTAACGTGGAGAGTCCCCATGTGAGGGGAAATCAGATGAAAGGTAGCATTCCAGAGAGCTTTGATTTGCTACGATAAGAAAATATTAATCAGCTTGGCTGAACGTCACGGCGAAGGCAGGTCTATGCAGGAATCCCGGATACAGCGTGAAGAAAATGCTGCAAGAGCAGGAACTGCAAACCACAAACAAACAGCCCTGGAAGCTCTTCAAAAGAGCTACAAGGACAACGTGTTGTGGGCACGGAGGATGCTCTCTGGGGATGGGAAGCTATAGGCACTGGACCTGATTCTCCTTCATGTAAAGGCAACCTACCTTGGAAAAAAGACTTTAAATAACCCCAAATTAGATTTACCCTCACTTAGGCCAGAACCATGTAAAGCAGGGGTTCTTAACCTTGGGTCCACGGACCCCCAAGGGGTCTGTGGGTAGATTTCAGGGGGTCCGTGAACTTGGATGGGAAAAAAATTACATCTTTATTTTCAGTAACCTCTAACTGAAATTTAGCTTTTCCTTCAATTATGAATGTAGGCAAAATGAATGTATTTTGATAACTGTATTTCAATATACTTGGTTTCCTTTGTAATCCTATGTATTTTATTTTATGCATTTGAAAACATTATTCTGAGAAGGGGTCCATAGGCTTCACCAGACTGCCAAAGGGGTCCATGGCACAAAAAAGGATAAGAACCCCTGATGTAAAGGGATCTTAGTGTCAATGAAGCTCTAGCCCCTAAAATATTGAAACCATCCCTGGGGAAGAGTTTCCAATGCATTTGCTGTGCATTTTGGGGGTTGTGCAGCATTGAGGGTCCTGCTGTTCCCCTGTGCGCTTCAGTGCATTGAGCTTAGTGATGGGTGCACTCAGCTGGTACTGCCTGACCCCATGCTGCGGAAATGAGCCGGAGGTTGTCCATGGGATCCAGTGGATTCAGGATCAGGCCTTGATGGGCGTGTCCTTTGCAACTGCCAGAAGTTTTACCACGCATCCCTAAGAAGTAAAATTATCATGCAATCTGCATGGGGACTTATTTACCTTCATGTAAGAGTTGGGTTTTAAATGACCTGTGGGTTGAGAGGAGTCTCGTGAGCTCTTTGGTGTGTGTGTCCCTCCTTTCATATTGTCTCTCTGCTTGGAAGGAAGCTGCCGCTCCTCCTTCCAAACTCAGGGTTTCTTAATCCTTTGCACCGATGCTGGTCTACACAGTCATTGTTGTCCCGTTGTAGTCTGATCCGTTAATTTTACCGCCTGTCTTGTAAGGCACTGCATGCGTCTGTGTACAGCTGGACCTACACCGTGCATGCATGTAACCCGTGCAGATGTTGAGTGGGTCACTGTAATGACACCCCAGTCAGGACATCAGCTGAGATGCAAGTCTAGGACCCTCAGCATCAGGAAAGCAGAAGCTATAGGAGCAGGCCACCTAACTCGAGGGCTAATTGCAGATTCCTATTTGCAACGGGACAGAGCTGCATTCGGTTAGCCCAGGTTACACACATCATCGTATTGTATCATGTCCTGGAGAGCGGCTTGCAGCTTGTGAGAGCCCACATAGATATTTGGGATGGATTGCAGCAGGGTGTCTTGGACTCGGTTGTAAAGTACCCCCATGTCCCAGCCCTGCAACCTCCCCACCGCACTTCCAAACCCTCACCGACTTCCCTGTGAGCCCCGTGCATGTCAAGAATGTAGATTTGTGTTCAAACATTACATATAAATGTGCTGATTTAGAGCATTTTTAACATCTGGGGCTAGGCTGCTTCTATATGCTCTCTCCTTTTAGGGGAGTTGGAGAGAGCAGAATTGCATTTGCTTATACGGTTTTCTTTTTTTGTTGTTTTTTTTATGCATGCCTGTAAATAAGAGATTTTAGGTCAACAGTACTGGAGTTCTGGGAACTCTTCTGCGTACGCCTCCAGCGGCAGCAAACAAGGAAAATCTATCTTCAAAATGAATCTGTTTTTTTAAAAAAAAGTCCTTTCTAATCATTGATATAATCACTCTAGCTCAACTAGGTGTGTCTTTATTACACACTAACACATGCCCTGTTATGTCTTATTGTTTAATTGGTACTTGGCACATCCTTCATATGAGTCTACCTGGGACCTATTTGAGATAAACTTATCCTCCATTAACATCATCTAGAAGTTTTTATGGGGGTGATGAAAAATATACATGGGACAAATCATTGTTTTATGTCTTGGAGAAGTAAGACTGAAGAGGCCTCCCAGGCATGCAGGAAGAGAATCATCTGCCATTAACATGAGGGCATAATCTGTCTCTTATCCTCTTTAACATAGGGCTGAGGGATACTTTCTAGGTAAATATAACATTCAGCTGTCTTCCTGGCACATTAGATAAGGGCAAATCAACTTTCTTGGTAGATTATAATGATATACATTAGCCACCCAATTTAGTGAAAAATATTGTTTTCTCCTAATTAAGCAAATTGTTGCAAGCTAGGTCGCTGACTCCTGGGGAAGTTACAGTTTCTGCCTTCTAGGCTTGCTGACAAGAGAATAGATTTATCTCCAATTCAGATCACTAGAGATGGTTCTCCATGTTTTATTACCACATGCAACTTTCTGGATGCTGCTAACAGATTAATGAAGAGGAGAGGGGGAGGGGGCTCAGCAATAGACTCTGCATGACAGATATTAATTATATTTCATTTCATATGCAGATGATGCAATCAGCTCTGCAATGTTGGAGATAATACTTTTGTCTGGGTTTGTTTTTTGACCTTGAAAGGCCACGGTTTTTTCCCCTGCTTTCCTATAAATCAGAATTCATATCTTAATTGCATTCTGTGATTTGAGTTTCCTTTCATAGGTGCAGATTAGCTAATGTTAACACACAAAGTGTACAAGATAACTGAGTACAGGATCAGTGCAGGGTTAGCCCTCAATGGTCGTTTTGCACGACAGCCCATTTGAACTGGGGGAGGACTGGGCATCACCACTTCCTCATGCTTCGGGTCATAAAGCAGTCCCTCCATTTTCACCCATGGACAAATTATTCTATACTTGAGCACCTTTGGCAC
>NW_017728996.1:2862254-2863012 GCF_001723915.1 Gavialis gangeticus | reverse complement strand
CAAATGAATTTACCAGTAGTACATTATAGCAGCAACTACTGTGCAGTCCTGTTATGTAACAGGGTAAGGAAGAGAATAGCCATCGCTTTGACCAGCTAAGGCAGTTGCTTTGATCCATTGTAAGCATTGGGAAGGAGCTGGGGGTTATTGACCTAAACCCCAGGTGCTTTTTGCACTCACAGAAGGGCTAAAATATATCCTCATTATAGTGGATTGGCTGTTGGTAGGAGAGCAAGGTAGGGCAGAGAATCAGCTCTAAGTACCCTGAAGTGCCCATCTTTACAAAAGGAGGCAATCTTCAGCAAGATCCTCCCCCTGTCATATAACTCAGTTCAGTGCAGGGGGAGAAATGCCACAGTGTTATGGGAATGCAAGAAGCTGCTTAATAGGGGCACTTGTACACGTGACGATTTGCCCATGTACACATAGTTTCATAGTTTCATAGTCGGTAGGGTCGGAAGGGACCCGAGCAGATCATCAAGTCCGACCCCCTGCCATGGCAGAAAAGAGTACTGGGGTCAAACGACCCCGGCAAGGTGTTCATCTAGCCTCCTCTTAAAGACCCCCAGGGTAGGAGCCAGCACCACTTCTCTTGGAAGTTGGTTCCAGATCTTAGCTGCCCTGACAGTGAAGTCACGCCTCCTGATATCTAGTTTAAATCTACCCTCTGCCAGCTTGTGACCGTTATTCCTGGTCACTCCTGGCAGTGTTCGGGGGAACAGGGACTCCCCCAATGCTTGCTGGTCCCCTCTGACTAG
>NW_017728996.1:2851847-2857254 GCF_001723915.1 Gavialis gangeticus | reverse complement strand
GCATCCCCACACTGCCGGCCCATGTTCATCTTGGCATCAATGATGACTCCAAGATCCTTTTCTGCCTCTTCACTGATGAGAAAGGAGTTCCCCAGCCTGTAGGTATGGTGCCGGTTGTTCCTCCCCAGGTGCAGCACCTTGCACTTGTCAGTGTTGATTCCCATCCTATTCTCATCAGCCCTCCCCTGTAACCTGTCCAGGTCTGATTTCAGCCTGTTCCTCCCTTCTAGCGTGCCCACATCCCCCCACATCTTAGTGTCATCTGTGAATTTGAACAGGTGCTTTTTACCCCCTCGTCCAAGTCACTGATGAAGATGTTGAACAGTGCGGGCCCGAGGACCAAGCCCTGGGGGACCCCACTGCCCACATCCCTCCAGGTCGAAAATGACCCGTCCACCACCGCTCTCTGGGTGCGGCCCTCCAGCCAGTTGGCGACACATCTGGCTGTGTGGGTGTCGACACCACAGCCCCCTAGTTTTTTAATGAAAACGGGGTGGAGATCGTCTGGACCAGCTGATTTAAATACATCCAGTCCCTCCAGAAGTTCCCTGACTAGATCCCCACTGACCCAAGGCCTGGGTGCACCTGCTGGGGGACTGATCCGGCCCCTGCTCAGAAAAATGGAGGCAAAGAAATTGTTAAATAGGTTAGCTTTGTCGTCTGGTGTGACAACCAGATTTCCTAGCGTGAAAGGTTTGATGAAGGTTTTCATGCAACCTCAAACTGATGAGGTGGAGGGCAAGCTGTGGATCGGGTGCAATCCAGAAGGGATTAGGAGTGACCAGCATGGGAAGTTTCCCAAGGTTTCACCTGCACATTTGAGTGGGTGCTGTGCAGTCAGCGCTCCCCAGTGTCCAGGAAGGCTTTGCAGGCCTGATAGCCATTCACCTGAGGAAGGCTCTCCTAGTTTTCAGCAGTAATGATGCATTTCTTTCTCATCAGTAGATCAAAATTCATTCCTGGTGCTAGTTTTGATTTGGGAAGGTGATAATGCCTGGTATGGCAAGGGCCCTGTTTGCTACAATACTTTAATGCATGGTATGACGACTGCTCAGATAACTAGACCGTGAGCTGTAGGAGTCAGGGGCTGACGTTAATTGTGTTTCTCTAGAGACACTTGTCATCTCATCATTGTTGGAGAGACGCCAGGGAATGCCCATGGACTTGGAATAGACAGGCAGGCCAAACTAATACCATTAGCTCAGCGGAGTTACACCCACCGGGGAGGAATTTGGGCCAGTGACATTTATCAGTTGCACATGAGTGGATGACGCTGCTCCGTACCTGGCAGCTCGCTCTCTCCTGCCGCTGCTGAAGTGAAACCTGCTGTGCTCAATCCTATTCTCCCTCACCTCTGTGTAGCGTTGTCTACCTTTTGAAGTGGTGCATAGTCTTTACCTAACAACCCTCTTGCATCAGGCCCTTTGTGAAGAATAATGTAAAAGGCTGGCTCTGTTGGCATATGGTAGGATTTTAATGATGGTACGCTGGAGACCAAGGAGGGCACAGCCTTCTGTTTTGTAAGTGCTTGAGAATTGCATCCTCCCCCTGTCGTATAACTCAGATCTGTGGCTCAAGGTGGTAAAGTATAGTAAAAAAAAAAAGGCTGAGAGAGGTACCGCTTATCTAGGATATGGCTATATGCTGCGTTTGGAGCTGTAACCTTTGAGTCGCTTCTCAATCCTATGCTCCTGCACCAATGTCCTAACCAGTGGGGGTGTAAGAGGGCTGGGAAAAGTGGTGGCCTTGGCCCTGGCCCTAGCAGGGGTGCAGACAAACCTCCCCTCGCTGCTGTTGTGCTGCTGAAGCCTGTGCCACACTGGAGCTGGGTTGTTTTAGCCTGTGGATTGAAAAGGTTCCTTAAATGGCAGCGCTGTACGTTTAGACAAATTATGTGGTAAGTAGCAAGGGCTGGAGGGACGAGATGGGAGTGTGTGCGACCACAGCTGACAGAAAGAGGGGCTCGGTGTCTGGACTGCCATCCATCTAATTGCATCGACTATGGTCCCCCATTCAATTAAAATGAGACAAATCCCATTTTTCTCTGGTTTGTATAACACACACCGTTTCTAGCATGCCAAGGCTCAGGGTTTCTATTAATATTATTTACAGTATTTAGAATAATTGCCTTCCCAGGCTGAAAGGACTAAATGAGTTTAGCAGGCACAAGGGGCCTCTAATAGTGTTTTTGTTTAGATTTAAAGCTTTTAGTAATGCTGCTGGAGAACTGTCTCATTGACTCGCATGCCTCCAAGCCTGTCTGTCATGTGCATTCATCAGAAATCAATTCCTCCCTCACATGTGTGGAAATGCAGCCTACTGGAAGGCCAAGACATGCCTGTAATGAACCCAGCTCATTTACATGCAAGGGAAATAGAAAAAGAGGACAAAACTGGTGGCAAAGAGAAGAATGGCCGGCAGAGAATCAAGTTGTGTGTTTCGACCAGCATGATGGCTGCTTGCAAAATGGAAAGCAGAAATAGGGAAGTCAAAGTGTGGAGGGTTTGCGGTGGGAGGGTGGGAGTTTTCCTGAGGAAAGCTAAAACAAGTAGTAAAAGTACGATGTAGTTTTATAGCACCTCTCACTGGAGGGTATCACAAATAATCATCAAGCCTCTGAGCTGCCTTGGGAGGTAGGTAGTTTTGTGTCTATACTCCACATGGGGGAACTAAACTAGGAGGAGGTAACTCGCCCAAAGTTATGCATCAAAGCAGCAGGAGTAGAACTCGGGCATCCTGGGTGTGTCTACATGTTTGTTTTAATGCGCATTAGCTTATTTTAATACACATTAAAGAAGCACTGAAAAAAACTTTGCTATTTAGTTAATACACATTAAAATGCATCACTTAATGTGCGTTAACTAAAGCGCTTGGTTTTTAAGACAGGCTAATGTTCATTTTCCTAGTACCTCACAGTGGAGGGCATTTATACACCTACCTTTTAGTTCTTGGATGCGCAGGAGATCCGCTACAGCTCTGCACGGGAGCTGATGCGCACTGAGCTGCTTGCAGGTGTATAAGCAGCGAAATGTGCATCATCTCAGAGAAAATGGCGGTGGTGTGCTTTTGAACTAAGGCACCTCCAAGGTGTTTTAATTCAAAAGCACATCGCCACCATTTTCTTTGCACTGACATGCATTTCACTGCTTATACAACTGCAAGCATTGTAGCTCTGGGTGCTTTTCAAAGTGCCCGGTGCTGCAGCGCTTACATGTATAAAAATGCCCAGAGGTACTAGATTTAATATGCATTAACTAAAGCATGTTAATGCATGTGTAAACATGCCCCCTGACTCCAAACAGTCCTCAAGATGCCCCAGGATCTGGACTGTAGACCAAGTGTGTGGCCAAGGTGCAGTACTATATTTTTCCGAATGGTTTCCTAATATCCTCAATTGTGTGGAGGATAATTTTCTATTCCAGAAAGTTGAGGATACAACTAGGGTATTATCTGACTTGGCTCTTGGCTCTTGTCTTGACCAGTAGGAGGTGTGTATGAAGTTGATGCGAGACTTGGGAGGAAGTGATCACGATAGGATACAATTTATGATCCCGACACTGGGAAAGCATGAGATCAGCAGACTCAAGGCGCTGGATCTAAAAAAGGTGGATTTCAACTGACTTGAGGAGATAGTAGACATGGTGTCATGGACGATGAAGGTACCCAGGAGGGCAGGATGCTTCTAAAGGGAAGTCCAACAAGAAGCTCTTCTGATTCATTGAAAGCACAAGGAGAATGGCAAGAGACCTATGTGGCTTCACAAGATGCTTCTAGGATGCCTCAAATGCTAAAGCAAAGCATACAGGCAATGGAAAAATGGGCAGGTCTCCAAGGAAGCAGAGCAGGAAATAGCAAGAACTTGCAGGGACAAAATTGGGAAGGCAGAGAGAGAGGGAGAGAATGCATTTCATCTGGTAAGCCAAGTTAAGGACAACAAGAAGAGGCTCTATAAATATCTTGGCTAGAAAAGAAAGACTGAGGAAGCTGTGGGTCCACTGTTAAATAGTCAAGGTGAGCTCTTGAGAAGAATTAAAGAAGATGGCACTACTCAACAGCTACTTTGCCTCAGTCGTCACAAAAAAATTAGGCTGCAACTAAGCAGATAACACACATTATTTGGATAAGGAAGGGGACAAGCTGAGGGATGAGATAACAAAAGAAACAGTCCGAGAGCTACTGAGGGCTCTGAATGAATTCAAGTCAGTGGGGCCTGATGAACTTCATCCCAGGGTACTGAAGGAACTGGCAGAGGTGATCTTGGAGCCCTTGGCAATAATATTTACAAAGTCATGGGAGACAGATGAGGTACCAAAGGCCTGGAAGAAGGCCAACACTGTCATTTTTTTAAAAGAGAAGCACTGAAACGTGGACCCAGGGAACTACAGTTGATACTTGGGAGGTTACTAGAGCATATAATAAGGAAGTCCACTGCAAGCATCTGGAGAAGGAAAGACTGATCATGAGCAGCCTGCATGGATTTATTATGAACAAATAGTGCCAAACAAACTTGATCTTCTTCCTCGACAAGATAGCGAGTTGGGTTGGTGATGAGAATGCCATGGATAGGATGTATCTGGTTTTCAGCAAGCCCTTTGACAACGTCCCACATGACCTTTTCCCAAACATATTAGAGAAATGTGGGCTAGGCAAAACTATTACAAGGTGGATAGATAACTGGCTGGATCGCCGCAAACAAAAGATAATTATAAATGGATCCATGTCAGAAGAGCAGGTTTCAAGTGCAGGGGTTTATCTTGGCCCCAGTGTTTATTCAGTGTGCTTATTAATGATTTGGATGCTGGCATTAAGAGCTTCTTGAGCAATTTTGCAGATGACATGAAATTGGAAAGGGTTGCAAACTCATGGGAGGAGAGGAGCACAATTCAGAAGGATCTTGGCAGATTGGAAAGTTGGATTGGAGCCACCAGGATGAAATTCAGCACTGAGAATTCTAGATGCTGCATCTCCAGGAGAATAATCAGAAACACAGATATGAAATGGATGACTCCTGGCCGAATGGCAGCATTACGGAAAAGGACTGAGGAGTCTTGGTGGATCACAGACCCAATAGGAATCTGCAATGTGATGCAGCCACGCCAAAGGTCTTTCATAGTAGTTTCATAGTAGTTTGGGGTCAGAAGGGACCTGAACAGAGCATCTAGTTTGACCCCTCACCACTGGCAGGAGCACACGCTGGGATCACACGGCCCTGGACAGGTGTTTGTCTAACCTCTTTTTGAATTTACCCAAGGTAGGAGTGAGGACCACTTCCCTAGGAAGTTGGTTCCAGATCCTAGCCACCCTAACATGTGCCTCCTAATCTCTAATCTGAACCTATTCTCCAGCAGCTTCTGGCCATTGTTCCTCATCACCCCAGGTGCTGCTGGGGGGAATAGGACCCTTCCTA
>NW_017728996.1:2802784-2851686 GCF_001723915.1 Gavialis gangeticus | reverse complement strand
GTTGCGTAGAGGGGGAGGATCACCTCTCTGGACCGGCTTGAGATGCATCTTTGGATGCACGACAAGGTGTGGTTGGCTTTGCTGGCTGTGGTCTGGCATTGGCAGCTCATGTTCATCTTGGAGTCAATAATGACTCCAAGATCCCTTTCCGCCTCTGTGCTGACAAGGGGGTTGCTCCCCAGCTTGTATGTGTAGTGTGGATTCCTTCTCCCCAGGTGCAGCATCCTGTATTCATCTACATTGAACCCCATCCTGTTACCATCCACCCACTTCTGTAGTTTGTCTAAATCTAATTGCAGCCTCTCTTTCCCTTCGAGCGTGCCTACCTTTTCCCACATCTTGGTGTCATTGGCAAACTTGGACAACATGTTTTCCACCCCCGCGTCCAAGTCGCTGATGAAGATGTTGAACAGTGTAGGCCCCAGGACCGAGCCCTGGGGGACCCCACTATTGGCATCCCACCAGGTCAAGTACGACCTGTCCACCACCACTCTCTGGGTGTGCCCCATCAGCCAATTTTTGACCCATCCAACTGTGTAGGCATAAATGCCACAGTCGCTCAATTTTTTAATGAGAATAGGGTGAGAGACAATGTCAAAGGCCTTCTTAAAGTCCAGAAAGACTATGTCCATGGCGACACCATCATTCAGGGATTTAGTTACCTGGTCATAAAAGGCCATCAGGTTGGTCTCGCAGGATCTGCCTTTGATGAACCCATGTTGATTTCCCCTGGGCATGATCTCCCCTGCTGGTCCCTCACAGATATGATCCTTGATAACCGTTTTGGGATACATCAATAGGAGCATTAGAAGCAAGACAGGAGACTAGTAGATGCTGGGTAGGCCTCACCTAGGGTATTATGTGCTGTTCTGGGCTCAACATTTTAAAGAGGAAATGGAGAAGTTAGAGAGGGTCCAGAGATGGGCAACAAAAACAATGAAGGGTTTTGAAAGCAAGTTATATAAGAAGAGGCTGAAAGAGCTAAGCATCTTCAGCTTATGGCAAAAGCAATGAAGAGGGGACATGATAGCAGTCTTCAAATATCTGAAGGGCTGCCATATTTAACGAGGAGGTAGAACACCTTTTCTCTCTAGTTGCAGAGAATAGGATGTAGTCTGATGGCTTGAAGTTGCAGCAAAGTAGGTTTAGATTAGACATCAGGAAAAACTTCTTCGCCATGGAGTAGATTCCTAGGGAAGCTGTGGACTCTCCATCACGAGACATCTTCAAGAAGAGGTTGGATGTATTCAAGAAGAGGTGGTCTAGGAATAGATTCATAGATGTTAGGGTCGGAAGGGACCTCAATAGATCATTGAGTCTGACCCCCTGCATAGGCAGAAAAGTGTGCTTGGTTCAGATGACCCCAGCCAGATGCCTATCTAACCTCCTCTTGAAGACCCCCAGGCTAGAGGAGAGCACCACCTCCCTTGGGAGCCCAGTCCAGACCTTGACCACTCTAACCGTGAAGAAGTTCTTCCTAATGTCCAGTCTAAATCTGCCCTCTGCTAACTTATGGCCATTATTTCTTGTGACCCCCAGGGGCGCCTTGGTGAGTAGAGCCTCACCAATTCTCTTCTGCACCCCTGTGATGAATTTATAGGCAACCACAAGGTCACGTCTCAGCCTTCTCTTGTGGAGGCTGAAGAGGTCCAGGTGCCCTTGTCTCTCCTCATAGGGCTTGTCTGCAAGCCCTTAGCCATATGAGTGGCCTTTCCCTGGACCCTCTCCAGGTTATCCACATCCCTCTTGAAGTGTGGTGCCCAAAACTGGACGCAGTACTCCAGCTGCGGTCTGACCAGTGCCCGATAGAGGGGAAGTATCACCTCCTTGGTTCTCTTTGTCATGCATCTGCTGATGCATGATAAAGTGCCATTAGCTTCATCACACTGATGACTCATGTTCATCCTGAAGTCCACTAGGACTCCAAGATCCCTTTCCGCTTCCGTGCTGCCAAGCAGGTCATTTCCTAGGCAGCAGGTGTGCTGGACATTTTTCCTCCCGAAGTGCATCACTTTGCATTTCTCCTTGTTAAATCGCATTCTATTGTTTTCTGCCCATTTGCCCGACCTGTCCAGGTCTGCCTGTATTTGTACCCTGCCCTCCGGTGTGTCCACTTCTCCCCATAGTTTTGTATCATCCGGAGACGTGGACAGAGTACACTTCACTCCCTCGTCCAAGTCACTGATGAAGACATTGAAGAGTATCGGTCCAAGGACCGAGCCCTGTGGGACCCCACTGCCCACATCCTTCCAGGTCGACACTGACCCGTCTACCACCACTCTCTGGGTATGACCCTCTAGCCAATTTGCCACCCACCGAACTGTGTAATCATCCAAGTCACAGTCTCTTAACTTGTTCACTGGTATGAGGTGGGATACCGTATCGAAGGCCTTCCTGAAGTCTAGGTAAATGATATCTACCTCTACCCCTGCATCCTATGTTCTACTACGGGTATTTCCCGGGCTCCTGGGCTTTGCTGATTCCTGCACGGGGCTGGGAAGGATTTTTTCCCCTTTGTGTTGCATCACATCAGGATTTTTATTTTTTTGTGTTGAGTGTTGGGTGCAGCCAAGGTTGGGGATTGTGACTGGGCTGTGCCAATTCTCCTGGTGGGACTAAAATCCTGGAGTTCCTGGATAGACGGTCTTGCCCCTCCTCCCAGGGTCAGACCAATCACCACATTTGGCATCAGGAAGGAATTTTATCCCATAGTGAAATTGGGATGGGGGGAGGTATTGCCTTCCTCTGTAGTAAGGGGCATAGCCTTCCTCCTGGGATCTCTCAGGTGTATTTTTAACAACCCTTGCAGCAGCAGGGCATTGGCTGCAGTGGTTCCCCCGCTTTATCTGTGGCAGATTAAGCACTCAAGGGTTGGCTGTGTAGTTTTAATAATAGGTTAGACAAGGATTTACAGGGGGCTAGAGTAGATGACCTTGAGAGGTCCCTTCCAGCCCGGCTTTTTTATGATCTTTTAAACAGGAACATAGCAGCTAGCCCTTCTGCAGACTTTCTGAATTTCACCAGGCATTGCAGAAAGCAACTGAGTTACCTTAATCAAGACATTTTGAACAGTATTAAGTGCACATTTTTAGCTGTGAGGATGATTTGCTATTAGAGAAAAATAAACTAAAGGAGGTGGTGGATTCTTTACCTCTTGATGCCTACAAATCCAGATTGGGTGCCTTTCTAGAAGATCTGTTTTGGTCAAACACGGATTTTAGTAATTGGATGAAATCCTGCGATAAGGGGTCATCTAATGGTCCCATCCTAGCCTGAAACCCTATGAATCTATTACTTGTTTGATTGTTTGCAGGTACCATTATCTAGTTGGTTTTGTTTTTTTTTTAAGAAAAAGCAAATGCCCCCAAATAATTCACAGCAAGCCCTTGCTACCCGACAGTCTCTCCCATTTATCATTGTTGCATTTGCAGAGCTGATGCTTCTCAGTGTATTTGGAGTTTGAATCTGCTTTATTTTCTCAGCTGACCTGCTGCTCACCTTAACCTGAGAGAGAGATCTGGATGAGTCTTTTTTTTTTTCATTAGAAAATTATTTTTCTTTCTGTGGATTTGAAAGCAGCAAACCAATTAAGAATGCAACAAACTGTGACCAATCCCGATTTAGGCATGATATTACAATTTTATTTGACAAAGCTGTTAAATATTTAGTCTAATGCACCAAAAGGATTTATTAGGAAAGCATTCCAGATCAGCAGGCCTATGGCATCCACGGGCCATTTTCAATGCTGAGGCAGATATGGGAATTAAATTAATATTCCGTTGTGTAGATAGCTATATAGTTGACAGTACCTTGAAGTGTCTCCCATGGCAAACGTAGAGCTAGTCGAGTGTGTGAAGTTCCTTAATATTCAAGCTGAGCAACCCTTGGCCAGTCTTCCAACTTTTTATTAAATTCTGATTCCAGCCCTTCATCCACCTTACTATTTTTTCTTCCCTTAAGATCTCAGCACTTATAAATGTCATCACCTAGAGCTTTTATTTTGTTCCCTGAACTCTCCTGAACTTCAGAGAAAAGGCAGTAGTTTATTGTTACAAAGAGTTGCACAATGGGTTCTCAATGCAGAGCTGTTTAAACATTTCATGCTGCTGCAGAGGTGGATTAAGACCCTGGATGGAGCTATAAGAGACTTGGCCTCTGTTCTTGGCCCTGGAACTAGTCCATTGTGTTACATTGGGCAAGTCCCCACATTTTCTGTTTGCCCTCCCTTTGTCTTGTCTCTCTTTGATCAATCATGGCATTGTGGCTAGGAGGGCCCGTCATGGACCAAGGGCACAATGGTGCTTGGTGCTGTACAAACACAGAGCAGGGAGGTGGCCCTGTCCCAAGCAGCTTGCTTAGGAAGAGACGGTACCTGCTCTTGAGAAAATGATGATCTGAATAAGCTATAATGGGGAAAGGACTGTTTCTTACCATGTACACGTACCATGCTGAATACAATGGAGCCCTGATCTCCGTGGAGACCTTTATGTGCTTCTGTAATATGGATGATCATCATTTGAAAGGAATAACATCCCCTTGAATATCATCAGGCCTGATTTTTCTACAGCCTGGCCCCTTGCGCTAATGCCTAATGTAGTGCAAGAAGTTATGGTTTGAAGTTGCTTCCTAGCAGGAGACTCAGGGATTGGGAATTGGAAGATGGTCCCTTGGGCAGCAGCTAGCTAGTTCGGTCATAGTAAAGACCAGAGAATTCAAAATAACCGTCCTTGACCTTCACTATGCTGACAACTGTGCCGTCCTTGCAGGCACTAAGGAAAACCTCCAGACCATGCCAGATCTCTTTGCAGAAACCTACTGAACTTTGGGCCTCTCTCTCAACATGGAGAAGACTAAAGGGCTCTATCAGCTTGCACCAGGCCATGAATGTGACCTTCCCACCTCCAATTTCCATCAAGGGAAAGACCCTGGAGGTTGTCAAGCACTTCCCCTACTTTGGTAGCCACCTCTCTCAGAGAGCAACCATTGAAGAGCAGATCTGGCATAGGTCTGCTATGTGAGCACTTCCTTCAGGAAATTGCTTTGGTGTGTTTCTATTAATCGCGATCTCTGGAAAAGACACTAAGATCCAGGTCTGCAATGCAGTCATTATCCCTACTCTTCTCATGGATGCGAAATGTGAGTGACCTACTATTGTCATCTCAATTATAGTTGTTTCACCAATAATGATGCCTCTGGAAAATCCTTCACACCAAATCAGAAGATGACCACACAGATGTCAGCCGCCTTGCTAAAGCCATTGTTGCCAGCATTGAGTTAGGGATCCTCAAGCATCAACTTTGCTAGACTGGACATAGCTCAATTCCCAAAACAAGTGCTCTACTCCCAGCTTAGTTGTGGCCTGAGATCTTGCAGTGGCCAAAGAAAATGCTACAAGGACACATCGAAGGCAAAGCTCAAGAAAACAGACACTGATATCAAGATCTTTGAGGACGTGGCTGCTAACTGACTAACTAACTCCAGCTGGACCCCAACCTCAACCAAGCAGCACCCCTCGTTGAGGGAAAGGGTCTTGCCCTTGAAGCAGAGAAGAGAGTGGAGGAAGGAAAACAAGAGAAATCCCAACCTGTGGCTTACTATGGAAAGGCTTGTAACTTCTAGGGATGCATCTGTGGCTCAAGGATTGGACACCTCAAGACCCATCAATGAGCCGTGGTACAGAGATCATCGTCAAATCAAGGGATTGCTGTGACTGTTAGTCAGAGACGGACAGACAAAGGGTCTGCAGACGTTGTGTAGTGCTCCACAAATGAAAGCGTGTAGCTCTTCTCATTCACATATGCCTGTGGTTTTTGAATCTGATGATTCCTATACCTAGTGGTGTAAAATGCTAGTGCTTTGGTAATAACCAGCACTCAATGGGCACAGGTGTAAATGGTGAGCGGTGAATCAGTCCCTGAGCATTTACAAGTGTTGTGTGATATTTGGGGTTATAAAGCTGAAAGGGTTTAAAAACCTTGCCTACTGTTTTCTCTTGCCTGTTTGTTTGCTTTCTGGGTTTCTCCAGCAGGACTATTAAATCAATGAAGTTCACTGCAGTTTGGTTTCTAGTCACTTTTACTCTTTAACTTTCAATCGTTTCTTAATTGGCGCTTGTGTTCCAAGAGGTATTTTTGTCTTAAGGAATGACTGTTTCCACTAGAATTAAAAGACAAAAATATATATCACTCAGTAGATTGACTTTCAGCCTCATAAATGCTCATTTTTATTGCAGCTGCCTTCTAGAGCCAGTTGAGTTGATGCTGTCCCGCTTTGAGATCACAGAGTGGAACATGGGAGTGTTGCTCGAGACCACGAGCCAGCTGTAAAATATATTATTCCAAAGCTCTTCCTCCAAGCTAGCGTTGGGCCTGTACTTTAGCATGTTTTATAGTAGTTGAGAGAATGCAGTTAATGTGCCAGATCTTCCCACTCTGTTCTTTGTGAAGCGTGGTTCTTGGTGGAATTAACGGGAGGTTTGCAAGCGCAGTTATTCTCGACTGCTGGGCTGCAGAGGGGGAGGTCGCGGAGATGGATGCCAGCTGAGCTCCCCAAATGTCCCTGCTCTGCCAGCGCCTTGCTGTGATATCAGGCTGTTCCCCCTGTGCTGCCTACACATGGGAAGCAACACAACCGCCTTCGTGCAGCACTGTTGGGGAGCTAATTAGCTCTGTTGAGAAGCATTGCTCATTAGTCCAGGTACAGTGTTAAGCTGTGTGAACAGAGCTAAGCTGGTGCTGCTTAGAGCTAGGGTGGGCACCGTCAGCTGAGGGCCAGTGCCAGGCAAGAGGACCAGGAGACGGCATGGCTGCAGGGGTGGGGTGGTTATGTGGGTTAGGAGGGGTAGTTTATGGAGCCATTTGTTAAGAGTTGGGGAGCTGGAAATGGGTAGAGTGACGACTGCGAGATTTGACTTGATTTCATTTTGAACATCCGAGGGGATATCTTGGCAGGGAAGCTACCCATGGTGCACAGGACGGGCTGCGATGGAGGCTAATGACTTTGGTGCCAGCACTTTTTAACCAGTTTTCAGCCTGGAGACCCTAAACTCATCTGCCTTGCTCTGAGCTAAGTTCAGTATTAAAAAAGAAGTTAAAAATAAACTATTAATTGATGGGGTGCCTCTTGTCCCATCGGTGCGTCCGCATAGATCGCAGCTGAGTAGCGAAAGCATCAAAGATCAGTGTGAACCCTGGGCCCATTTCTGCCCTCGTGGACACCGCTGTGTGATGCAGGTCCTCCGAAGTCAATACGTGCCGGGGCGAGAGGGAAGGCAGACTTGTGTTTCGTCGTCCTGTTAAGTCACTTTTCTGCCACGCCGCTGGGAATGATGTGCATGCCTAGACCCTTCTGCAGCGGAGACGCAAGAGTTTTCCTGCCTGGCTCCAGCTGCAGAATGGAGGCCTCGGGCAGCTCATTGCACTGATGGAAATGGGAGCAGCATCAGCCTGCCTTGGTGCTAGCCACCGGCTTGCAATGCTGCCCCCTCCCCTCGTACTGGCTCTCCAAGAGTACATCGTGCTTATTTTAGTTTCTTTTTGTCTCTAATGGAAAATGCAGGAAGTACGCAGAACCTGTGCTGACTTAAAAATAACACTTAGCATTTAATTGCTTCGTTATTTTTTTTGCTTATGTGTTTTAAGCCGAGTAGTGTTTTTTTAACCCTTCTATTTAATGCAAGCTTTTTTCCACTTTAAACCTTTTTTCTCCTCTGTGCACAAACGGACAAGATAGCTTAAGTGCGCTTTATCTGCAAAGGGAAGAGAAATAGCCTCTAATACCCATTTAATAACCAAATATTAGCAGGTAACGTGTTCAATATGGCAAAGGATATACAGCACCAGGTCAATAGGGGAGCTGTAATTTTTAGCAATAAACAAAGCCTGCTTTTAATTACTTCTGTGAAATTGCTTGATCCGTGCTTGATTAAATATTCATTATGTATAACTAGACAGTTTCTTTGTATATAGATCCATATTAAATTTAGCTGGCATCCTGCCTGTACAACACATCTAATAAATGCCTTGTAATGTACTGCAGCTTTGAAGAAATTTGTACCCCCCACCCGGTTTTATATAAATAGCTAGTGTCTCTCTCTTACCTATATATGACTGAGTGTTTCGCACACACATGAAATCTTTTAGAAAGGGAAATGGTGGAATTTGGGGTAGGCATGGGAAAAATAAACATTCTGATAGTGCGGTGATGGATCCGCTAGGGGAAAAAGTGACTCTCAAACCTTGTTTTTTCACAGGCTTGCCAGCTAACTACTTTGGCAGCATGTGCAAGAGAAGAAAAAAACCCCCAACAAAGACCTTCCTTTTAAAGTAAAGCCAGGACTGATGTAAATATTTATGTAATATTTTATTACAATCTGAATTGACTTCTTGATTGAAAACATTTCCTAGAGACCTTCTGGAAAATCAAATTAATATGTAATTTAATTTTCTTGATTTTCTTTTTTCTTTCTCCCCCCATAGTGGTCCTATCAGGAAAGTTTATCCTGATAGGTGAAAGGCAAAGATTTGGTCTCAGGGTGTACAACCTGTGGGGAAGTCTTTATATAATAATTGACCGAATCAGAATGTGTGCCTTGATTTGGATTTCGAGACGTGGCTGTGAAAAGCAGCCTGTCTGGAAATAACTGGTTTATTTTCACTCTTTTTTTGTTGAGGCTGTTATGTTGGGGACATGGAAGGGCATTGGTGCCATGATGGCATGGTTGGTTCTCAGACCACCTTACCTTATGTCTTAAGGAGAAGCAAATGCTGACTTTATTATTATTTTTTAAAATTTTCTTTAATTACCCAAGGGCTTAAGAAAAACATGAAGATCAGCACCACATGATGTTGATCTGTGGCAAAGGTGAGGAAGCTGCAACACGGGATCTGAGAGCAGGCGTTACGCATAACGCCCATACGTGGTCCACTAAATTGATGGAGTTAGAGCACTTATTTCTAAATATTCAGCCCATGAGGATAATATTACCTGCTGACACAGGGGGTTGCCTTCTTTTTTGGGACACGTCTGAATTCTCCTTGTAAATGTGTTGGGCTTTCCCCTTTAAACATTTGTCCCTTTCCTTCGCTGAAGCTCAATCCAGACTGGGTAAATATTGGTACAAGAAGGCACCATAGGTCTGCCTTAATGGCAGTGAAAACTGGCAGTGCACGGAGAGATCACACATGCCCAGATGAAAACCACTGGAAGTTATTTGCCATGTGTTAACATTCAAGGGTGTTCACGACCTGCCTAATATCCCCAAGAGCCCATGTTTCAGATACGGTCAATTTAGGAGCTGGACTCTTACTACATTGCACAAATTTTCTGCTATACCCCAACGTAAAATGAGTCCTTCTTCCTTCCAGTGTAGGGCAACTAGATGTGCCCTTTTCTGCATTTGCCCTGAGTTTGTGTTCAGGATCTGGATCTCTCCTTTCTCAGGAACTTAATGTTGCACTATTCAAACTATCCTTTCTTTTGCAACGTTGCCGTCAGCTAGACTTTCCTGGTCATGTGTCTTTTCTATTTCAGTCCTTCACAGTCCTATTATTAGTTGGTCTAATAAAAGATATCACATTTACCCAAAGAAACTTGTCTGCCCATGTCCTTAGACCAACATGGCCACAACCAACACATGTTAACACAGGTGTTGTATTGTTAATTCAGGTGTAGACATGGCCGACGGTGGGGGATTAGAAGCACTGTCAAGATGCTTAGGAAGGCTAGATTTTGACTTATGAATCTGGATGAGAGAGACCCACTTAACTGCAATGGCTACAGGGCTAATGACACAATACCTTTTGACCACTTGGACTATTTTGGGCCTAACGTGTTGTGTTTTTTTTAAAAACATATATAGTCTAGCAAATCAGTGCACATCCCAATACTTTATATTTGTTTTTGCTTTGATCTTAAACTGAATAATGCAATGCCACCCCCCTACCATATTAATAAAGCTTCTAAGTTTAGCCTTAACTGGAGAAAAATATATGTTCTGTAATGTGCAGCAATGGGCCATTCCACCTGTACCCTGCTTTTTGAAATCTTAGATCCACCCATGCTTGTCACTGTGCCTCCTGCCTCTCTCCAACAAGACGGAAGTGGTCCATGTCATTCAAATATGAGATGGACGGGGTAGTCAAATATGACTATGGGCTTGATTTTCAGGCCTGAGGGCCTGAAGTCAGAAGTGAAAATCAACAGATTTCAGCTGGAGCAGTGAATGCATTGGCCCCAGGGGACATCCCAGGGTGTGATGCTTTTTCAGGTGACTAAACATGAGGGTAGGGCTCTGATTATGTCTCTGAGGTCAGTACTCTTGGCCAAAGGACTGGGTTTCCCATCCCACTACACTGCCACAGCAGCCTGTTCAGCACTGTCTAGCCTCCGGGGAATGAGAATTGCTATTGCCATGGCTCAACACTGGAAAGATGTTGGACCTTGCAATCAGTTGAGGGTGAGTTTTCCCATACTTGCCTAATCCAGGATGCTGTTCCAGGAGTGGGGATAATATTATAAGTACATCGGGTTTCCACCCCAAACAGCCCTCTGTGCTATTTTACTGCTTGAAAGGCTGAGCTGGCTACAGAAGTTCTTGACCTACTGTGACTAAGGTGCTGCCCTGCCCTCTCCTTTCCTACGTTATGTCCTTGTGACAAGGTATTTAGCAGCATTTGCTGATTTGCTGGAATTTGACAGGGCTGTGCCGTGAGCCCTTCTGCTGTGGCCTCAAACTTGCTCTGGCTGAGCTGGGAACTAGCCACATGCTAAATATAACAGACTTCTTCCAAGGACCTTGGAGCTGTCAACCGTGCACTTTAGTGCCCATGCCACCCCAGCCTGCCCTACCTTCTGCCCAGGACTTGGCAACCCCTGTGCTGCTTCCCTGGAAGGAGTCTGCTTATTTAGCACGTGGCTATTTCCCAGCCGCTCCTCTGAGCATTAAGCAATCCTGCAGGTTTTCTAGCTGCTGCCGCCAATCCTTCTCCATTGCTCTCTTGTTACTGTAATGCAAATCCTCTGTTGTGCTCTTTATTTTTGTGCGTGTTGAGAGCGTTGCACGTGTTCAGTCGTGAGCACATTAAGCCTGGTACGAAGCCCACGTGATTGGCTGCTCGTGCTGTACTGCGCCTCACACCGTCATAGGCAGCGGCGTCTTAGAGTCCACCAAAAGGTGCGGTTTCTGGCCTGATATTATTCACAACACGTTCTAGCTGGATTCATCAAATCGTAGGTGGTGGAGGGAACTTTTGGGGGCACAATTCATATGTGACGACACCTTTGGAGCTGCAAGAAGAAGGGTAAGTGATGCTGAGAAATGGTTTGTGTCCCTTCCTCATGCACCCAGATGTATTCCGACACCAGAAAAAAAATTCCCTTTATTCTGCCTTCCCAAAATAGGGTGCATGTCTTATATGATGGTGGGTGATAGGCAGAAAAATACAGAATTTGCTCACACTTGGCACTTTGCAAGTAACTTGAAGACTTGTTCCAGTAAGTCATGGTGGGATCCTTCTCACCTCAGTGGGACATACAAGACTGCCTGGTGACCCTGAGTGCTCTCAATCAGGCCTGGAAATGTTTGTTTGTTTGTCTGCGTGCATGTGCTTCTACTGCAAACCTCTTTATTGATATTGCAAATTGAATAAAATAGCTACCAGATTCTAAAATTAATAATGTATTTGCTTCTGTCACCGAGGCTGCCTTGTTTAATGAAATCTAATTCAGTTGAACATAATTACTCAATAAAAAATTCCCTCAAATAATCAAATCTGCACTGATAAAGCTAAAACCCAATTACGCTTCCAAATATATCAGCCAAAAAAATGATTTGGCTCAGACTTCTTGAGCTCTGTTTAGTTTAACTTTGGTGCATCGAAGAGGATTGCATAGAGCAAGGCAGGGAGGGTCCAGTGACCAAGAACATAGTGGAGGTAAGAAAGGAAGGAGAATAATAAAATGATGGTGAAGTCCTTTACAGGTGTGTGGCAGCACAGGTATGACATTGTCTTAGTCTAGAAGGGGCCGAGTGACGGTATGGAGCTTGCTTCTCAAGGTGATGCTGGCGTGTGGGCCTCAGTGGAGAAGGCAAAGAGGAAATCTAAAATTACCCGTCTACAGGACCACGTGGTAAACAGGCGAGAGTGTTATCTAGAAGAATGGGCCCGTTGGGAGACGTCACGAGTTCTAATTATGGCTCCTACACTGCTTCACTGGGCCCCTGCGGTAAGTCACTGGACCTTTATTTTGAGGAAAACGGGAATAGCTCTACTTTCCCGTGTGCCTGCAGAGTGGAAAGGATCCCTTCCTGTTTGCGTGGTGCAAAACAGGAGTGCACCCAGGACGGCGAGTGGGGCAGACTCACCCCAAGCACTGATGTAGTGTGGGCACCAAAATCACCCATGCCAGGAGCCTTTGCCACAGCAGGTGCAGCCCAAAACCACCCCACCACAGATGCCAGGCAGCCCTGCATAGTGTATGGGACTGCAACATACTCTACTGGGTAGCAATCACTACTGGGTAGCAGGAGTACTCTACTGGGTAGCAATCTCTACTTTGCCTCCCACTACAAAAACCCAAGAGAAGGGGGTCATTGGGCTTGACCTCTTCCCCTCCCCACACGCTATGGGGTGCAGGGTTGCCCAGTTTCTATGGCTGGGAGGCACGGGGCTGCTGGAGCTTGCTACAGCTCTGGTACAAAGTGCTGTGTAAAGGACAGGTGTTTTTATCAGGATCCCGCCTGAGAGAGGGAGTAGATGGAGGAGGAAAACCTCACTAGGGCATACGTCTTCAGTGCCACCAGCGGGGGGGCTGGCAGCGTGAGTCTGGTGTACGGATGGATTAATTAATGTCTTCAGAAATGACTGGTGCTAGCGAGCAATCAAAGCACATTGCTGCGTGGTCATGAGGAGCTACAATTTGGTCCTCCTCTCAGGTGGGTAGACCCAGTGGGCAGAAAGACCCACCGGCATGAAATGTCCAGCCCTGACAACTCTGCCTCTTGGCTCTTGGGACAATTCAGATTTAAAAGGGGCCTCCAAGTCTTTTCTGGGCTTCAGATGGTTTGGCCACAAGACTTGTGACCTTGGTGAATCCCCTAGTGAGGAAGAGGAATATGCCCTCAGCCATTAACCTGAGATACTCACTTCACTGCAATTAAATTTATCTTAGGAATACTTCAGTTTCTGGTTGAATTCACAATATTAATTAGCCAGCCTACATTTCAGAATAAAACATGGCTGTGTTTTGTCTTTTGTAGTGAGCAGTTCCTGTAAATGGCACGTTCCCCTTTCTCCCCCCTCCACTTTTAATCTAATGTTCAGAGGTTTCCAATTGAAATAAAAGGATATTTCATCTAATGATGAATTGATGCCACTAGTATTTAGGAAGCATTATTTTTATTATGTGGGTACAACAACTACGTATCCCTTGGAGACTAGCATACTTTTAGCAAGAGCTAACAGGCTCCTTTTTAAATTTGCTTATAAGGAAATCTAGGAGTTGTAATGAGCAGACAACTGCCACCAAATGCCTGGCACGCCAATTAGCTTGCTTAAAAATGTTGTATTCATTAGCATGAAAATAAAGCCAAACTTTTTAAAGATAATTGCATCTTTTAAATATCGGTATTCTTGATCCGTGGTTATCTCATAAATATGCATCGTTTATATAACCCTTTTAAAAACATGCTCCCATTAATGAGAAACACAGAAAGGATGCTAAATGTTTCAGATTATGACACAAAATGACACCGAAAATAACTAAGGCAAAAAGATTTGAGCTTAAAAGTTCAGGTGCTCTCTTTAGCAAGTCTTCCAGGGTGTCTCGGCACTGCCACGCGGCTGCTACCAGAAGGAGCAACCCTACGGAGACGTGGGCCCAAAGCTGTGCGGCTCTGAGTGCTGCCAGCTCTCAGACATGTTAGCGCATCCCCAAAATATGTTGATTTTTCAGATTGGATGAGGTCCCACGAGACCAGTCAAGAAGAGCCCGAGTCCCCCAGTGCATCACCCTCCCATGTCCAAACGTGGGTAAGCTGTTTTTGTTTCAACGGATGAGTGGAATATATCTCCTTGTAAGCGGCAAAGGGGTTTCTGGGCATGGGTGCTGCTGAGACTTCATCATGGCCTTTTAAAGAGGAAACAGAGAATTAAAATAAATGGGGAAATGCAAAGAGGGCCAAGTCTAGGAGTAGCTGGGGTCAGGATTTTGCCAGCACCATGTAAGACTCTCCATCTCGGCTACTGTTAGGTGCTCTGCAAGGGCTTTTATGATCCCAAGTACTTATGGCCTTGGTTTTATATCTCACCTGAAAAATCAATGCAAGACTGTTTAGTCCCATTCAAGGATTTTGTAATATATAGGATTTGTGCTACTTATGGCAGAGCCAATATCCCAGCGTTTTCTGCAGCCTAGCAGTGACCCAGCCCCTCTGTGCTCTATACATATGAATTAAATGCTCAGCACAAAGGCCTAGGGCTATTATTATTTTTGCTCAAAGCTTCTTGGACTGAGTCTCTGGATCCTGAGCTTTATACCAGAGTAAATCTTTATGCCTGAGTGAGACGCCCTTAAAAGCAGTGAGTTATGGCAGCAATATTAAAAATGCCTTAGCCAGAAAAACACAGTCAGGATACACTAAGATATTTAGGACCAAAGAGTTTTCCACTGACCATTTGATTTGTCTCCATTGAACTCACTGTGCAATATTGTTGCCTTATTTTATTTTCTCTTGGGGGAAGAGAGAGCGAGGAAATCGGAGGTAGATAAAGTAGTTTTGCCTTTTAAAAGGCTATGACCTTTCCAAGCTGTTTCAGGGCTCTTTCGCCTGCTGTCAAAATGCCAACTTGCAATGTTTTGTCAAGGGTACACTTGAGGATATTCTTACATAAAAAACACAATTAACCATAGCAGGCTCCATTCTAAATAATGCATGTGTAAATGCACCATGGAGGGCTTTGGGCTGGAGGAGGATGCTTCACAGAGCAACTGAGGAACGTTCTGCCTTCAGCAGGGAAGGAGGACAAAAGGAAGGGCCTGTCTACACAGCGTGATTTACTTGGAAATGAGATGCTTTGGCAAATCCCTTACCTTGTTAATTAGTAAACCAGCCTGCTTTTGCTTTGCTTCCCCTGGGAGAGAGGGGATTTCCTCCAAAGCACCAGCTCAGCATGGTGGAATTGGCCTCTGAAGTCTGGAGGTAGCTGGAAACCAGTTCCACACCTGAGCGTCAAACTCTAAGTTTCTCTTGATCCCTCCTTTACCACCCTATCATCCACCTCAGAGTAGCCAGCACCACTTTCAAACCCCTAATGATCCATTATGCAAGCAGTAGTGCTCCAAAAGTTGCAGTGCTGGTGACTGAGAGTCTGCAGCAGCCCGGGTGACTGCCAGGTTGTGAGCTGGGCTCTGTGCACCAGTTCCCTGATCTGCCAGGGTGCAGGACCTTGCAATCCCAGTCGAGTCCCTGTGCATTACGAACCATGGAGCCATGTGCAAGGTCCTGTCTCTGTGTGCTGAGAGGCTTGCTAGACCTCAGAGGGTTATTACAGGGGCATCTTGAATGGATGTATCGGGCAGAATTTGCATTTCTGTTATTTGCCCCTGAATTTAATAACTAAATATACTTTTCTGTTGGGCTCCACGGCTCGGCAAGCAGCAAAGTGGGGTTGGCCCCCTGATGTGGACTTCTCTGGAAAAGGTCATGATGCAGGAATTGCCAGGAGTTCCTGGCTGGTTTCTCTAATGAGCTCAGCTGTCATGTTGGTCATTAATGGCATTGGCTTTCTTTTTCCTATTCTGGGAGACCCTGCTTATTTTCTACTGTGGTAGCTGATGAAGGCTTTTAAATGGTAGACTAGAAGGGCTTAACTACTGCCTAGGCAGTTAAAGGGTAGCAGGCAATCCCCACGAGGAGTGTACCTCTGGGAGGCTGAAGGGTAGGGGGGTGCTTATTTTTTTGTGTATGTCCCCATGAAGTGCCTAGGCCTACTGGTTGCACAAAAGCTTTGTAGGTGCCTCTGAATTTTTAAAGCAGTGAAGAATGGACTTTCTCTGCTCAGGAATGGGGGGGCAAAAAATAGACTTCAAAACTTTGGGGTGGGGCAGTCTTCATTTCCCAAAAGCACAAGTGCTTCCATGCAGTGCATAGACCAGGGGTGGGCAAAATGCGGCCCGGGGGGCTGGATCTGGCCTGCCAGGCCATTCTATCCAGCCCGCGGGGCCCCTAAAAAATTTAGAAAATTAATATTTATTTGCTCCTGGCTGCCTGTCAAAGATGACAGGAGCCAGGGGCAGTGGTACCCAGGTGAAGCCAGCGGCAGGACCCAGCAGCAAGACCCGCCCAGCCCCCCCCAACCACAAGGCCCTGCCTAGCAGAGGCTTCTGGCCTGGAACTGCGGGGCTGTTCCTGCTTCCCTGCACTGGAGAGGGAAATGCAGCCCTCAACAGCTTGCCAAAACTCAGTAAGTGGCCCTCCATCTGAAAAAATTGCCTGCCCCTGGCATAGACAGTAAGGGCTGAATGAAAGGACAGGGGATCTCGCAGTTCACAAAGCTCACAGCTTATGGCTCTGTCTCCTAACAGACCTGATGGCCCAGCTGCTGGGCCATGCTGATGCCCCAATTGTTTCTGGTTGCAGAGCTGGCATGTGCCGAGCCAGCTTGGGCATCTCTGCATGGCAGGGCCTTGCCCCAGTTACACTCTTGTCTGGGAGCTCTCGTGTTTGCAGCTCGCTTGGCTGGTATTAGGCATTGTGCTGCACGCACCTTCCCTTAGAGTCTTGCTAGGGGACTTTCCGTATTTAAAACCCCCTGTCCTATCCCTTCTGCAGATGTGCATAAAGCTAGCTGTGTCCTTAAGGCCGTTCGCAATAAATCTCAGGTTAAATAAGGATGAACACCTTTGGTGCTTTGTTCCAAGGGGCATAGGGCTACTGTCCGACCTGGATTTTACTCGGTCTATGCACTTGTCTTGATGACAAGCCACCTTTTGGACATTTGTACTGAGAGGAAGAGACTGCACCTGGGGAAAGAAACGAGACTAAATCTTATTTAAAAAAAAACTAAAAAAAACTCGCATGGATGAACTAAATGAGTGGCTTCCCTTGATGAAAATGTGTTGCCTACTTGAGAACTGAATTATGCAGTGCTGTGCTCTCGTTAAACAAATTTACATGGGGAGGGATTTTTTTTTTTTAATCTGGCACTGCTGGCACGTGAAGACGGGGCATTGAGGGCAGGGTCTGCTTAAGCAAAAGGGTAGTAGCTGGCAAATAAGTTGACTGCGGCAAAGTGACCACGCTGAGCATATGGTAGCAAGGAAAGACACGTTGGGGCTGTGGCTGGCAAGTGGACGCTGGCTAAGTTGCCAGACGTACGGCTACGTGCTCACCCATCCTGGTCTCATTTTGAGTGCGTGCAGGGTAGTTATAACTTGGAAGGGATTGGGATTGGGATCAGGACTAGCTCACAACCACCCAGGATGAGGGCGTGCAGCTCCGGGGGTGGCTGTATCAGACAGTGCCAATAACCTTTAGCAAAGGCGAATGCAGTCATGACAACCCTCTTTGCTGCTGGCTGCCTCTGTTTGCTGGGGGAGGAGGCTGGCTGGCAGTGGAAGGGAGGACTCCGTGTCCAGTGGCATCCTCCGGAGGTCTTGTTCGGTGTCCCGAGCATCACACAGCTCCTCGCTGTCAGGCGCACGCTTTTTATGTGCAGAGTCGGTCACGCAGTCGTTGGCTTCCTCTCGCACATCAGCTGCGTCTGAGATGAAATATGGGTCGACAGTGTGTCGCAGGCCAAAAACCTGTCCAACTCCTCACAACAGGGACAGGTGACCGGCACGCTGCCAGAAGCCCGGGTGTTGTTCTCTGCCTTCTTGTAAGCTGCCTTCATCCCCTCGGTTTTTGCACCGCGCTGCATGGCGTCTGGCTCGGCTCCTGCTCAAGAGAGCTCATCCGAAACAACTGTTCATCTTCGCCTGGACCCCGGGGCCTCCTGTCCTGTCTCCTCTGCCCCGAGGAAGAGACCATCCAGGGCCACAGCATGGCTGCGGCTGGAAGCATGACAAGCAGGCCTGGCGGCGGGGAGAAGGATGCTAGTCACACTGACCTCGGGAGGGGGTGAGCCCAAAAGGGGCTGCACGTGGCCACGTGCCAGCATGCAAACAAGGAGTCGATGTCTGGTTGTGGTGACCCTGGAGCGACAGAGGCAAATCAGGTAAACGGATCGATTGGCCGGGGCAGGGAGCAAAGCAGTGCGGGAAGGCAGCTGGAGGACCTCCAGGCGCAGCCGCACAGCTGACCCCGGCCTGGCACTGCTGCTGATGCCAACGCAAGTGGAAAGACCGGTGATGTCGGTGTCAGGAGCAGCTTTTTTTAAATTTTATTTGGAGGCCGTTGCATTGGCACTGCGGTTGAAAGTCCTCACGTAGGAGCCAGACCTTAAACTCTTTTGCTTCCCAGGCATCAGCTTTGTTTAAAACTCAGCCTTGCTTTGCTCCAGGGATGTCCGTGGTCCCTCCCCTGCCAGCCCCTCAGCAGTGGGGCAGGATAACCCCTGCGTCAGCATGCTTGCGGGGAGGGGTTTGGATGCCTTTCAAGATTTGGTGCTGTGGGTTTCTGTAACCAGGCTGGAAAGGAGCACTTGGAGGGCTCCACCGAAAGGTGATAGATGCCGGAGGTGCCTGGCATCGCAGGCACCATCCAGAGACAGACAGACCCGGCGCTGGGCCATGCAACAGCCTTCAAGAGGACAGGAGCACCCAGGCTAGCCCTGGGGGGAATATTGCAGCTGCCTCTGACAGCTCTTCTATTCAGCTTCATTGCACACCTTGGACATGGTGCGTCTCCCCCAGGCCAAGATGGGAGAGGAGCTGAACTCTGTCTAGAAAAGCACCGAGAAGTCCCGAGCCTTCATCCAAATGATCTGCACCTCTGGGGACGGAGCACGGGCTTTCTTTCCTGCAAGGTTTCTGCTGTTTCCTCTTCCCATGCAGCCTGCTCGTGGCACGTTTCTGCCTTTTCTCACTGGGTTTTGGCATTTCTGCTTTTAGTTTTTTTGCCCAGAGCGAGGAAACGCTGAAGTAGCTGACGGGGAGGGTCGGGCAGCCCTGGGAGCTGGGGCCGGCAGGTTGGATCACTATGGATTCATCCAGCTCATTTTTGCCAACCCCAGCATTTATTAGCTTTCCTTTTTGGGGAAACGCGCGCCAGTCTTTCCTGCATAAAACACAGGATTTGACACAGGCCCATGAAAACAAACCCCTGCTACCCTGGAGCATGCCGACAGTGACTGCCATTAAAAACTACAACTCAACTCCCAGCATAGATTTCCTTTCCCAAGGGTGGTAGAAAATCCACGTTTCCTGGACAAGGCACGTGATAAATGTTGGCAAATACCAGTTTTAATTTAAAGTACAACTCCCAGATGCAAGCAAAGGGAAGTGAGTTTAAGCCAACTGAGTTAAAGGCCTGATACTGCAAAACTCACTGGGATGTGACTTGTTGGCTGGAGGAGCAATGGGTACACTTTGCTGCGGGCCAGTAGGACTCCTCCGCTGGTCCTGCTGGGCCACATCCTGACTTCACCATTCATCCCATCGCCTGCAGCAAATAGCTCTGAGGAGGGAGGTTGGGGATTGCTTGGACCTTGCAGTCATGGCAAATGGGTTTTAAAGCCACTCCATGTTATGGTGAAAGAGGCAAAGCAAACCCCACATTTCCTTAGGGGCAAGGACCAGCATCCGAGCAAGGGTGCTGGGTGGTGCCTGTCTCCACTGAACCATCCTGCTTTATTGTTGGGGAAGAAATATACTTCTCAGCAGAACTGCATTTAATTCCAGCAGTTGGTGTCAACACGGCACCGACGAGAGATGCTAAAACAAAGACTTAAAAAAAGGAATGAGGTGGGGAGGGGAAGGGGGACATGTAAATTTAGCTGCTTTTTTTTTTTTCCTTTCCTCCTCTCAAGGTGGTAAGTGCTACTTATTACTGTATACTTTACTGAAATGTAACACTTAAAGTCTAAACTAATAGAAGTTGCCTGCATGTGCAATTTAAAGCTTATGCTGTAAAAATGTGACTTAGTTGTCCCCCGTGGTTTTATTTATGGCTCCGAGAGAATTAGCCTGTCAAATGAAGAGTTTTGTTGGAAGAAAGCGAGCTACATTTAGTACATTACTTGGGAAATGGGGAAATCAATCTTGCATTTCAGTCGCTGAAGACACTTGGAAAAAAAAAGAATCCCCTTGCTGACCTTGGCGTGATTATTAATTGAAGACTTTATTTCTTTTTTTCAAACAGCCCCCCTTTGGTTCCAGAGTTATGTTTTATATCCGTCTTTTCATCACCACTGCCCTGATGTGAGAGAACAAGCAAGCTGCTCCCTCCTGAGTGCACGAAGTTTGGCGGCTCGCTATAATAGCGGAGCACCTGCTCCCAACAGCTGTCATTAAGGCCTTAGCTAATGGCACCAAACCGAGGCCTAAATGACATGACACTAAGTCTCTGTTGGCAGTCAGTCCTGTCAGCAACAGCGGGCCCAGTTGGACATACAGGAATACAAGCAGCTAATGAGTAACCAGGCTGCAATATTCCAAGACCTAATGGAGGGATTAGCAGAGATTTGGGGTCAGGAAAGGCCTGAGTCAGGTCTAGCTTTGCAGTTGTTATCACCATCTTGGAAGGCAATCAAAGGAAGGATGCGGGCTGCAAAGTGCCTATCATCTGGAAATCACTGTCAACAGCTAGCCGGGTGCCGGTAATGATTCTGCTTAGGTCAGGGAACAGGCCTGTTCGGGAACAAACACGTTTCCCTACTCCCCACCACACGCACATTTTTAACAGAATTAAAAAAAAAAAAAAATCCTACCATTTATAGACTCCAAGCTGGCTAAGCCCCGTACAAAGGCACAGGGGACTCCATCTGCTCCAGTCCAATTAAGGCCTTTGATAAAGACCATGCACATAGCACCACTCAACAAAGTCCTGCATGGCAGCTGAGATCCCGATTCTCCGTGGTGCTACATGACCGTGAATAAATAGGCATCGGGGCACTTAGCCTGTCACAGGCTCTCAGACCCCGAATCCTTTCCTTTATCCCTCCCCGACGACAGGTGAAACCCTGCCCTCGTGCAGTCCCGGCTCGTCTCCCGTGCACGGTCTGGGCTCTTCAGTAATGCAGAGGCCAGGTCCCGGTCGTTGGCACGGGGAGGAATTTTGCTGGATGTCATGAAAGCGAGCCCCGCAGCCCGTGTGAGTCATTTTTCCTGCCTGCCATCTCAAATTGGTTTTTAGGCAGAACGGACTCGCCTCTTTTGGCACGGGGTGTGCACTGCACCCTCCCCCGTCTTTCAGGGCAAAAACGTGTGCCTCCGTGTCGTGTCCTCTGTTGCAAATGGTAAAAAAAAAGACCCATGCTGCTGTCAGTCTTTCCAGTATTCATGCCACAAGTTTCTAGGGATTGTCCTCTTCTGCATGAATGCTTCCCTTCCCCCCCCCCCACATGCACACTGTGCCCCCTTATTAGTTTTGGGCTTGCGAATACAAGACTGCATTAGAGAAACTGAGCTCAGGACACAGGGTGAACGTACTCCTATATACTGTGCAGTGTAATTTTATATGTAGACAGGACGTTGGCTTCACATCTTATCTGCAAGATGACACTTCCAAGAGCGCAGTAACTCTTGACGCCCTGCTGACAGAGCATGAACAGGTTTGTCTCCTGATAGAGGGGTTGGGTTTCCACCGATTCATCACTCCAATAATAGCACTGTAGACAATCAAGATTTAGGGCCAGTTCAACCACAAATGGCTTCTGAATCTGTGCTAAAGAGGACTCGCAAGGAACATTATCCGGGACCTGTGTGCGCTGGATTGAATTGAATGAATTTTCCCTGAGTGTTTGCTTCCACGGACACACCGATGACTGTGTGCACGCGGGATCGTTCAGTGCAGGAGAATATTTTAGGCCAAAATGGCAGAGTGCTTCCGGTGGGTGAAATTCATCTCGGCAGAGAGCCTCCAGTCCAGACCCTCCGGAGTGATCTCTGCACCGAGCTGAAGTTCATCAAAAAAGGAAAGTCTGGATTTCCAGTTACAAGTCTTGGCTTTGAGATTGGAAGTTTACCTTCTGGGCCTGCTTGAATTTCCAGTATGTAATGAAACGCTTGGGAGCAATCTCAAGACGAGCATTACTCAAGAGAAACTGCTTGGTAGATAATGCTGAATAAGGAGTAAAAACCCTGGTCTTTTTGGAAACAGAAACGGTACAAATGATTTACCCATTTCAGCTGGGCATTGAACTGAATCCTTTCAAGGCACCGTTTGTCTATGCAGACTTGGCACATGATGTACCGGGATCTTCCTTCACACGAATTATTGGCCGGTCAGGCCAAGATGCCAAACGACCTGAGCAATAAAGAGAAAATCCCTAGAAGAGCTAATCCCAGTCTCAGATCATAAACTACAGTAAGAGATTCACCTTGGGGTGGAAAAGTGAATATGAAAGGGCAACATGAGAGAGGTAGTAACCTGGGGATTTTCGTCCTGTTTCTGCTGTTAATTCATTGTATGGAAAAGTCACTTCATGTGTTCTTTCCATTTCCTTGCCTATGAAATAAGGATTAAAAAGATTTACTTGCCAACCTTGCAAAAGTAGGTAAACAGATGAGGCAGCAATTAATAAATGTTTGTATAGGATTTTCGCAGCGTAGAACATATTCTTTAATAAATTATTGGTCTATTATGGTAGCCGTGCTATCGATTCAAGATGGCAATGCTCTGCCATGTAACTTTAAGTCTAGCACAAAGCTAAAACAGTAGAATGTGCCTGCTATTTATTTCCACTTATTCCCCCTTCTAATAAGCTGTTGCAATATGATCTAACAGGATAATTACCAGCTACCTTTTGGAAGGGAGCTGAAAAGCAACAATTCGTGGCTCTGGAGGAGATTGAATTCATTTTCTGCCATTTTGCATTCTTGTTCCAATCTTTCTCAGGATAAATAGGATCCTACAGTCCCTGCCATTTTCTGTTCGTTCCAATCTTTGTTAGGAAAATGAAGCCTCCAAATTGAATGTCTCAGCTGCTCAGTGAATGATCGTGCCATGCTGAGCTGCTTGTGGGATATTCTCTATTCCAGCTGCCTGATGATCTAGTCTAGGTACGTGGGGGCGAGTTTCAGTCTCTGCAGAGTACAGCGGCTTTTCCACGTGGTGCAGATCTCATTGTGTTCTTCAAGGGTCTTTCCAAGCAAAATGGATGTGAAAAAAATGTCAAGGGTCAGTCTGGCTCTCGCAAGCATCTGCCGCCATTGGAGGATTATGGGTCAGCAAAGGTAGGTCAAGGATGCCACCGTAATGATTCAGGCCTCCAACCCTAGAGGGCACAGCCAGCCAATCCCATTACAAGCTCAATTTGGGGGGGGGGAATTAGCCATGCAAATTTGTTAGCAAAGGCATGCATAATTGCCTGGCTAATTTAGCATGCACAATTACCAAAATTGCATCTGTAGATCAGGTAACTGTGTGGAAAAGATTGCCACAGCTTACCATTTGCAGACAATTAAGTCATTTAAGCATGCAAATTGGTCGCAGTGTTTTCCCTGAATTTTCTGCAAGCCCAAGCAGGACTGGTACAGTCACTTTTTCACGCAGAGGCTGTAAAGCAGGGGTGTCAAACTCACCCTGGGCCCTGGGGGGTGGATGCAGACAACAGGGGCTCCTCCCAGGCTGGCTCTATAAGGCCCGCAGCAATTGCAGTGGGGCCACGTTTGGGCAACAGCACGTGGCCATTGGTAGCAGGCACCTGGCCATGTCCATTAGGGTCCAGGGTCCCCGAATCCCTTCCTTCTCTATGAAACAGATGACTTAAGGGCACCAGAGTGGGGAGTGGGCAGGGGGCTTTTGTTTAGCAAATGCTCAGCAATATTTTCTTTGTAGGTTTGCAAAATCTGGTGCTGTTCAGATGGAGGGAGGGAGGGGGATGACATCCCCTCTTATTTGAAATCTATATGGTGGATGTGGGGTTTTGGGTAACCACCTCCGAGTCTGCTCATCTTTATGGGGTAGAGGAACCAATGGACCAGCCCTTACAAAATCAGTTGGTGACTTCAGTCTTGAAACTGCTCAGAAAATAGATTTAGCAGCAAGCTAATAATACAGGAGTCGCCATCTTACCAGAAGTGGAAGGGCAATGAGAGTTTAGCTGAGTGAGCTTGTCCCTTCGTGCTTGTCCTCTAGCATTAGAGCCTGCTAACAGCTTTCATGTTACATGTATTAGTTTGTTTCCTCTCAAGGAAAGCATATAAATCATCATTAACATTGCTTATTTTTCTTGCCACATTATCACTCAAGAAATGGGCAAAATATTGGCTAAGACAGTCTCCTAGATTAAGAATATTATGTCAGTTCCCAATTTAGAGCACATCAACATATACTAAGCCCATGAAAATTGAATTTATAATAGAAATACTGGCATACCTTAGCTCCTGCCTTACAACGAGAACCCAATACAATGCATTTGTAATGCTTCTTATTTCTTTAAAAAGCAAATGAGTTTCACTGCTCCTAATAACATTGCCTGCTAATGCAGGTACCAGATAGCCCCTCCTAATATAATTAATAAAATATACATTTATTAATACAATTAATATAATTACATATTGTAATGGTGTGCCATAATTGTGTTATGTTTAATTATATATATGTGTGTGTGTGTGTGTGTGTGTGGCATATAATGCAATTATATATGTTATTAATATAATAGAGCATAATACAATACTGTGTTTTTGTGTCAAATACTCAACTATGGTAAAGTACACCCTACGCTGGGATTTGCCATAGATTTGTTTAATCCGTATCTAATTGAGTATGCCCAAGGTTCTTGCTTTTGTTCTGTGGGAAATGTCTATAAAGCAAACACCTTATGATATACCTAGGAGGAGTGGCGTGAATCATCAGGGGGCTTCGCTGGGACTTTTGGGTGCATACACAAATTACCCCGTCCCTATCTCCCACAAAGCTGTCTGCTTCGGTGGCCCTCACCATCGCAATGTGTTCCCATTATTAATGGATTCACCCAGGGATCCACCACTCCTGGATCCACCCATGTTCATCCCGCATCCCAGATGGTGGTTGGATAAATATAGCATGTGCAGCCGGTGTTTAGGATTTCTAGGCACCTGGAAAGTCTTCCGTTTTCATTCACAAGCGTCCCCTCTTTGTTCCTTCCCTTTTTATTGCATTCTTCCTTTTTCTGGACCTGAAAGGGCTCAAAGCTGCAAACAAGCCTGCGGCTGAGACCCTTGCCTTTGTCACCTCCATGAGTATTCGCACTGTCGCTGAGCGTGGCCGTTATCCCAGGTGCCCTACAGATACAGCACGTGGGAGGGCTGCATTGCGTGGGCGGGTGTCTGTCTGTCTGATGGCCATGAGTCAGAGTGGCTCAGGCAATGCAGACAAGTACAGATTTTTCTCCTCCTTTAACTGATGCCAGCCAGGGCATGGACAATAACAAGCTGAATGAGGTGCCCTTATGCTTTCATTTGCTCTCTCGTCCCATGTCACCCCGTTGCCCCATCTGCTGCCCTTGAAGTCACTTCTGTCACTAAAAGCTACAGGTGCATAATGCAGGTTGGCCTCCTCAGACCTGATGCATCTTCAGTGTAGGCTGGAGGGATGCTTCCAAGGTCACATCCAAGGTGAATTTAGGGTTACTGCTGAGGAGTACACTAGAGTACCCATTAGCTAAGTGTTTGCCTTTCTTTGGTTCGGGTCTGCTTTGCTCTCTACAGCCTTCTGGGGAGATGGGGTAGCTTAGCAATAGTCATAGAAAATGAGGGTGGAAGGGAGCTCAGGAGGTCACATCTAGTCCAGCCCCTGCTCCAAGCAGGACCAGCCCCAACTCCATCATCCCAGCCAAAGCTGTGTCTATCTGGGTCTAAAACACCTCCAAGGATGGAGAGTCCACCACCTCTCTGGATAATCTGCCCCAGTGCTTCACCACCCCCTAGCGAGAGAGTTTTTCCTAATATCCAACCTTAACTTTTCTTGCTGCAGCTTGAGCCCATTGCTCCTTGTCCTGTCAAAGCTGCAGTCAATGTCTTGGGTGCTGCTGGAGCCGTGGGGGAACCCACCTTTTTAGCCGGCATGCCACAAGTTAGGCCCATGCTAATCTTCCTTTGCCGGATTTGCAGCTCTGCTTTTTGCCCCCCTGCTCTGTGCTCCCAGCTGCTCTGTTTTCTGTTCCATATCCTATCTGCTGCTCTGCTGCCTGCTCCCCACTCCCAGATCTGCTGCGTATCACACACCGAGTTTGCCTGTGCCGCTTATGACATGCGTGCTGCAGGTTTCCCATGCCTGGTTTAGAGCTTCGGCCAGCCCCATAGAAAGTACTGGACCTGAGGAAGCCTCACCCATTTCCACAAAGATAAGGGGGTATACTGGAGATGAGGAGGAGTGTAGGCATGTCCTAGAGGCTGCTGCATTTTGTTCAAGGCTTATGGAGTTGGGGCCGGTCCTTATATTCCCCTGCCACTTTGCCCACCCTTTTGAAACTGCTTCCCACACCCTGTTGAACTTATTGCAACCAAAAGCAAAATGTCTCCAGTCCAACTCTTTCCTTCCAGGCTGCTGCTTCTCTTGTGTCAACACCACATTAGACCATTTCGTTCTGCATGCTCGTGCTCATTTATTGTACTTTGCGTGTACGTTGTCTGCGTGCCTTCAAACAGTGGCATTGCAGCGGGTGTTGCACAGTCCGAGGCTCTGTGCCACAGTCTCAGGTGGCCGAACCAATGATATAGCCCCACTTCTTCATTAGCTCATTGGAGTGCCCAGCTCCGGTGTACAGGCAGTTGAGACATCGTCACCTTTGCCATGGTTCGTTAGCCCCCCGATGGTAAAGACTCGGCCTCTGCAATGTGCATCTCTTCACTGTCAGGTATTTTTTTCAGCCCCTTATTCCACATCTGTCGATGTGGCATCACGAGGTTGGGTGCCAGTGAGGTAGCTCTTGCCTGACTTCAGTCATCTGTGTGCTGCGGGGTGGTCGTACCGCAGGTGGCTCGCGTCTTTAATTTATCTCAATCAGCGTATCCTTCCAGGCTCACGAAGCCCCTTCTGCTTGCTGCGCCTTTTGGCTCTTCAGAGAGGATGGGATTCCCCAGTGTGCCAAAGGGCAGCACCAGACACTTTAAAGCCTTGAGAATGAGGCCTGAGTGAAACATAAGTGGGGCTCAGGTCTCGTGCTGAGGGGGATTTCATCCAGTGGGGATAAGAGATAAAGTAAATCCTGCCTCCTGACAAGAGGATATAGACCCAATCAGGGAAGGCTAATTGCCTGGGAATCTAAGTTAATACCTGCATTAATTTCGCTATGAAAAATGGATGGATAATTATCCAAACCTATATGCAAATTGGATGCAACCCCCGGGGGTTTTGGCAAGTTGCCACTGCAATGCTTGGTGCTGTGGAAGTTGTCTATTACTGCAGCCGAGTTAATGATGAGTCTAAAGATATCACTCAAAGCTACAGGAGAGTAATCTTAGTCTGTATTACCGAGCAAAGAAATATTGAGATTAGCTTTGACTCTTGAAGAGGGTCAAGGCCATGATAGTGTAATGTGTTGGTGGGGATGTTTGTGGGATTGTTCTGCGTGGGGCAGCCTAATGGATGTTTCTTCTGGTCTCTACAGTGCATTATCCCAATATTTTACCAGGCCAGACTCCATTTCTGGGTGATGCTAATCCACCCGTTTACATCAGTTTATTCTTTAGGCTTAAACACCCATAGAGTAAATCACCAAGTGAGAGAAATCTTGAAAGATTTAAATCACATGCAAGGTTACTGCTACATCAGAGGTGTACATCAAGGGCTCGGTGAACAACTGTTTACCAGGGCATCCTTGGGGAAAACGAGAAGTAATGGTCACAGACTCCTGGAAGACCATTTCAGGCTCAACATTGGGGAAAAAACTACTTCACAACTTGGGTGTACAATCGCTTACCCTGGAGACCTTTAAGAGGAGATCCGTCCAGCCTTACTTCTCTTTGCCATGATATAAAAGTTCCCAAACCCAAAGTACTGCTTACCCTGTAGTTTGGCAGTTAAACATCTAGCCAGAATAGCCCAGTGAACTGTTTAATGCCTGTATAAGTTATCTGTAGCTATAGCAAAGAATCATCTCTTTCAAAGCTCTTGGGGTTGGCAGAGAGATATTATCAGGTTTTCCTTCCAGCGGCATTTTGCTTTATGGTTGATTTCTTGAGCTGATATCACTGAAATAATCTTGTTCTTTATTGAACGTTACTTAAGAAAGACCCAGCATTCAGGGAACAATGTTAATCTTTCTTTCAGGGGTGGCAGTGTTAATGGCTTTTTTGACTATATTATATACTTTGGCCAGCAGAGAACAAACACTTCATAACAGTATGGGCAGATTTTCAATGAGACAGTAGGAAATAGCATTAATCATCCAGCTGTTAACTTCCTCAGAGCAACTGGAGTTTTATGGGGTGTTGTATTTTCAGAGGACAAGGCAGGGTCTCTCATAGTTAAATAGCAGCATTAGTCTTAATTTTATTGTGTATTAGTTGTATTCTCCTGACCAAGCTTTCACTAGCAGCTACGGAAAGTTCCCCATTGTTTTCAAGGGAGTTAGGGCTAAATCCATTATGAGGCCAAAGGGATGGGGCCTTTTTAGAAGAATACTATGTAGCACGTCTTCCCCATGGCTAAATTCTCAGGTTCTTTTTTTGTTTTTGTTGCTGTTGCAGCTGCTGTTATCTCTAAGAGCTCATCATTGTCTTGTCTGAATTAGTAATGCTATGATTTTGTTATGGGAAAGTTTGACTAATATTTAGTAGGATTTCATGGCCTTAAGAAAGGAAATCACTGTTACTGCCACATTTAGTTGATATGAAGGCTTGGCAAGAAAGGGCTTTGTACACACCACGTTTTTTGCCCTTTCTTGCGCTGCAACTGCGTGACTGTTTGCATGAGTGGGTTTTCTGGATGCTTTAAAAGTCTTTCTAGCTTTTAAAGGGAGCAGGTGAAACAGGGAACAATGGGAAAAAGCAGTCTGGTGAAAGGCCTAATTGTGGAAAACATCCAAGTCCTTAAGGTCTGGGTGTTCTTTCAGCTGTATTGCCCCTACATGGTCTGCACAGCAAAGCTCTTTAGGTTTAATCATTAACCAGGTCTTTATTTTAGTCCATGGCTGTACTGTACTTCTGTAATGATTCATCAGATTATGGTCTTCATTGTAATTTTTATTAGAAGGTCCTTCTACAGCAAAAAGCTAGTTGTTCCCTCTTTGTGTTCAAACACATCATTAGTTACTATGTATGGTAGGTCAATACACAGAAATAAAACAATCCCTTTTCTTCTCTCCTAATGATTAACCCATCAATCAACAGTGTCTGTTTAATATCTTTCTCTATAAACAGTTGTTATTTGCAAGTGTAGCCAGATGGGCAGATAATTTAAAACATATCTGTTTTAGTTTTCAGAGGTCTGTGGGTATGGCCAGATGAAACAATTATGAATAAGCTGCAGGAGCGTAGCGGGGGGAGGAGAGGGAGGGACTTATCATATTTTAGACTCATCTGTCATGATGGTTTCATGTGTCCCTCTAAGTGGAAGCCAAGCGGCGATAATTTAGCAGCTGTTTCATTCCAGTATAGGTTGCCCCAATTTTCACTTGTTGGGACAAGAGCAGACACACACAATGGTTAGAATGGATCAGCTGCCATGTGCTCTTGAGCAATAAGTCACCCTTCCCTTTAATGGATTTAACTGCTTGGCCTGGCCACAGCCTGACTTTCAAAGATTCACCAAGATGCCTGTGCGTTACATGCCTAATCCGTTTGTGTAATCATCTTGATTGCACACAAGCCTGTGGTAATTGCCACTACAGATGGCACTTGGATGCCTCAGTGGCTACTTACTTGGGCATGCAAAATGGATCCGCGTACCACCTCACAGTAACCGTGCAGGCAAAGTAAATGTGCGCCTTGTTCTGCTCAGAAAATGCACGTGGGCGCTTTGCATGTTGGGCCTGTAGGTGCTAAAACCAGCCACGTGTAATGTAGCATACTGCAGAAGGCATGCTATTTCAAGTCAGCGGCATCGGGGTTGCCCAAAACAAATCTGCAGATGCCTTTTGCAGACTGTATGTAGTGATCTTGAGGAGTCCAGTGTCACTGCTGAAATATTTAAAATGCTGGGCATCTGGGGAAATAAGAAGCAGATCTGAGACAGAGCGATGACTTGACCATCATCCTTGTAGGGTAACTTTATCCCAGCCTCTCCCTTTCTCCACTCTCTCCAGAGGTCACCTTCTTTCCCCAGCGCCTACAGATACCATTCCCTTGTTCTGCTAAAGCAAAGAAGGCAAAGAGAGTTTTCCTGCAAGTAGCAGTGCCCTTCTGCCAGCGTGCCGTCTCTTTGAGCTGTGCCGAGATTGCGTTGCCTCCTCTAGAGCTTTCCCTAAACTTCACTTGTGCTGTGATGCCTACAAGAAGGAGGCAGCTGTCACCCTGAGACCATTGCACGGATCACAATGTCCCACTGTTATGTTGTGTTCTCCTCCTCTGTCTGTCTGTCTCCACCTGTCATGTCTCCTCTTATACTTCAACTGCAAACACTTGGGGTAGGGCCTGTGGTCTTGTTCTACATATGCCCAGTGGTTCTCAGAGCACATTAAGGAGATATATTAAATAGTGACTATTTAATACTATTCACTATTTAATATACAAATAGTTAATAGTAAATATTTATTATTACTATTACTAATAGTAGTTAATAGTTAGTCAAATAGTTAATAAATACAAGCCTCAGAACTTGGGAAACATCATCCCAAGCCCCTTCTCTTGTTGCCCTGCTAACGTGCATGCAGTGTCTCTGGCTCAGTCCCTCCTCCCTGCCCCTGCTCTGGTATAATAGTCTGGAAGCCAGGGTTTCTCCTTGTTGCAAGTCTCTAGAAGAATACAAGATGCCCGATACTGCACGTATCAAGAAAGGAAAGACTTCGGAAGCAGTCTATCTAAAAGTTATTATTAATATTTATTGCTGCATGGATTTAAGGATTTGAAAGAAGATAAATTCCAAACAGACATCCATTACTAAAGCTACAGTGTAGCTTAAAGATAACATTTACATTCTTATGGTGTTTATATATATCTGATCCCACTCAATCTGTTCCCTGTTCAAACTTTTCGCCACCTTCTGAAGGATCAATACCTACATCAAAGGTTATGTGAAGGTGGCCACATTCTTTTAAGCTGTTTGCATAGCCCTCCGTTTACTCTGCTAACACAAGCTGGTACTTCTTCCAATAGCTCTGTTTGCCTTGTATTAGGACTGTTTGCTGAAACACCTAGCAGAATCCAATAGAGGACAGACTTTCTAAACATTTGGTCACATCTGTCAATCAATAACACCAATCAGTTTCCTGATACAAACAGCAAACTCTGCCAAACCTAATATTTGCCCAAACTTTTACTGACTCTTGCCGGTTTAAAACAGTAAAAGGCATCTGAGCAGACATTAGTGCATGCAGGTTCTTGCTAATGTCTAACTTTAGGCAAACAAAGTATAATTCCAGCAATGAAAGGAGCAAAAACAAACAGTGTAATTATTGCCCCCTTTTTATTGGAGGTAATTTGCTTAAATGTACAGCTATTATCTGTTAATATAGCAAGGGGTAATTAAAAAGGACAAACTACAGGTTGGGTTGACACACACACACAGCAATGCTCATTTCAACTCTTGAACTTTGCCCCTTGCTTTTGGGATTGTGTTTATGCAGGTGATACTGGAACAAACATTGTGATATAATCGGGCAATGGAAAACACCTGACTTTAAAAAAAATGCATTCACAGGACTTCAGGCCGGTCTGATGTGCAGATTGGGAGTGGGGGGAAAAGAGGAAACAGTATGGGTCAAATCCTTTGTGGGAGAAACCACCGGGCCAACTCATAGTTGAGGTTAAGGTCGAGGTTTGGCTGGGTGATGTATTTGGGGCTGGTCCTGCTTGGAGCAGGGGGTTGGACTAGATGTGACCTCCTGAGGCCCCTTCAACCCTCATTTTCTGTGATTCTGTGCCACCCAGGATGACTAGGGCTCAGTGTCTCTTTCAAAGGCTAAAAGATGCTTTAAATCCAAATGCAAAGCGGGGAGAGAGAGATTTGGACCAACACCCTACGTCTCTAGTGAGATGCAACCAAGTCCTTGCTCCTAATGCAGCAGAGCCCTAGAGAAGTCCAGATTTGAACGTTCTCCCCTGGGGAAAAGCCACGTGTCTTGCAGCTACACTCCCAAATTTCCAAAGCACAACCTCGCCCTTCCACTGCCTGCAGTGTGTTTTGGCTCAGCAGTTACCTGCACATGCAGTCCCTGCCACTTCAGTGGCTATGAAACCAGTTTGCACAGATGAACTTGAAGGCAAAGGGGACCTACGGGGCCAAGCACGTGTTGGTAGGGGAATGTGCTGCTCTCCCCACTGCAAAGGCGATGCCCAGAGCCGGCAACAGCATTTGCTCAAGGTCACTCAGGCTGATGGGCACAAAGCGCAGTGTTTGAGGGCACCGGGCTGGGCATCATTACATTGATGTGGATGAGGGAGGCCTAAAGGGAATTCATGGGACTGCTGTGTTTCCAGTGCGGGATAGGCCTACATACCTTGGCGAATGCAAGAGGCTGGCTATACACCGTCTTGACAAAACCCAGTAACAAGCTGTAGCGGGCACGTCCCTATTTGACCGTACACACCTCCTCGCTGGGAAGGATCCAGGCAGGGATGACGCCTTACTGAACAGATGGAGGAATGAGCTTGTGCCATAGGGTCAAGCACGTTTTTGTCTGGGTGCCGCTAATGGCTTGTTGCGCAGCGCTTGGCCAAGCCTCATGCACGACGAAGGTGATGATAATTTTGCACCTTACAGAGGAGAAGACTCGTAATGGCTGCAAAGTACTCGGATACTGCAGCGTTGCGGGCAGTAGCAGTAAAGAGCAATCTCTTTCCATTGAGCCCTTTGGAGTTGTTTTAACAGTCGCACCTCGTTCTCGGTAGGTGTGCATAGCATTAATTCCCCTTGCGACCTGCTTGTTTTTACACATACCGGATGTCTTTGAGCACATCCTTTGTAGTTCAGCTCCTATTAAAGCTATTAGAGCCTCCCCCCTGCCCCCCAAATGAGTGACAGTGCCGCTTGTCTTGTTAAGGTATCTCTTTTTTTGTTGGCGGTTGTTGTGAGACAAGTTTGTAACAGCGCGGTTCATGTTTAATTCATCGTGTTTTGGTAGGAGAATAACTGGGACAGATAACGATCTGCGTCGTTTTTCCTCTGCGTCGTTTTTCCTTTTCGGTAACCAAATATATCTTTCTCATAAGTGACACAATTATTTTAAAAGCATCTCTTTGCAGGTAAGGCACTCTCGCGCAGGTGCATCAAACAGTCGTTTCACAGGAAAAGGCGTCTAATTGGAATCTGATGGAGAGCAGGAAATGCCTAAAGGGTGCAGGGAACAATATTTTATACAGATAACAGCTTTTTCATTGTGAAGGCACACAGCCTAACACTGCGAGCGATGTGTATTCTCATCTATAACACTTTGTTTATTATGCTGCGCTGCTAAATATTAGATAATGGCAGTGAAAGGAGGCTTTTGCATGGGAAAACAGCCACTGCAGCAGAGAGGATTGCTGCCTGGCTTTAAAGGGAAATTGCCATGTAGATAATACAAATGACATTCCAAGCGCGGCATCTAATTACAGGGGGCAGTAAATCAGGATGAACTAGGGTTCGCCACCCTTGCTCATGCTGGAGTTATTCCAGAGCCATTATCTCCACATTGAGCAATAGGCTGTTCCTTCCCTGTAATTTCTCATAAATACCTTCTCTCCCACCCCTCCCTAGAGACCTCTGGCAGGATCAGCCCACACGTCCACCTTCGACAGACCTGACACGGAACAAAAGTCACGGCCTTGTATCGCTCTGACTCTCTTGCAGGCCTAGATAATGAGCTGAATTCCTCCCTCCCACACCTGCCCTGAATGCTGTGTTTAAATAACCGTGGTCCAGCCCACATATTTCTAACTATGCTCATACCCTCTGGTTTAAAATTGCATGGGGTTCAATCTGTCCTCTGACCCTAAGCACAGTCAAAATAGACATTCAGGCTAAGGTGCGGACGTTCAGAAAGCCCAAGGTGGAATTGATCTAAGTTATGCAGTTTCCAGTAAGTGGAGAAGTTTCGATCAGTAGCAAACAGAGCACACATTTGCCCTTTGGGCAAAGTGAGGTGTACATCTTGGACGAGGTTCTGCCATTTTTAAAATCAGTTTATATATGTGCTGAACTTCTGTTCTGTTATGGGAATAGACTGGTATCTGATTGCTTGTATCAGTAAAAGTGTAATGTGTGAACCTGGCCTAACACTCCCGTCCCCATATAATATAGTTTCCTCCATTTTTTTTGTTATTTTACTTTAATTTTATCCTTAGCATCAAATCTGTTGTGGGGACCTTGGGACCCCAGCCAAGATCAGAGTGCTATAGCAATTCCTGGCCTCTGCCCCAAAGAGCTTCCAGTTTAAATGGGCCGGTGAGGGTCACATTGCAGATGGGTCGCAGAGCTGGAAACAGCACTGAGGGTCCTTGAATCCCAGTCTAGTGTCCTCCCCCTGTGACCACACTGACACCAAGTATAAAGAGGCAGCGGTGAGTCCTGTTCTGCTTGTCGTTCCCATCACTTTGAGGCCTGTTTCCACCCAGCACCACCATGGAGAAGCCAGATTTTTTTCCTTTTCTATGTGGATACTGATCTCCCATGTCCTGGTGTCAGTCTGGCATAGCACCAGCTGCAATGCAGCCACTTCTAGACTCGCGCTCTTGTTAATAAGCTGGGAATTAGTCTCATCAATATTTTAATGTTGACCAGTATTTCCACCTTTACTAATCATTTTGGATAGACAGGACTGTAGGAAATGGCATGGTGATATTATGGCTGAGTGGCTTTGATTAAGAGGTAAATAGATTCCATAAAACATGGTGGATTTTTATCAAGAAAATAACTGCCAGTAGATGCTCTAATTAGGATAGGACTTTCTGATGGGCTCCAGTAACACTTGTCTATTAACAGATAGGCTGCATCTCTAGTGTTTCTGATGGAGAAAATCAGCTTAATGTGCCTGGGTTAAATGTGGAATAACTTGACAAATGGCTCCCAAGTGGATAGGTCAAGATATTAGGAACCAGCTCCCCAATATCCCACCTCTGTCATTGATTTCCTCTGTGGTGTTGGCCAAAGCATGACAGCTCCCTATACCTCCATTTGCTGATATGTAAGACAGAGACAATGATGCCTCTGGTGTCAATGGGGCATTATGAAGAATAATTATTTTTTAAAGAGCACTGCAGTCCTTGAATAATATCTTCTTTGTTGGTCAAGTTCTTATGCATTGCATTCGGGTGTTATAGAGTTGCTTATGAGGTTGCTAGAAAGGCCTACCATACCTGCAAGGATTAAAAACCCATGAAGCCACCCTGTACGAATCCCAGCCTACTCTGTAATCCTAGGAGACTGCCTAATTTATTTCATTGGGGTTGTTCTTGGATGCTGCAATTGCAAAGCTAAACGTTAGATGGCAATAGCAGTATGTTAGTGAGCTCTTTGTCCATCTCAGCCTCCCTGTTTGATAGGCATTTGCAGATGATTAACATGTTAAGTACTCACTGAGTTGCAAGATTTCAGGTTTGGGGACCTGGAATGAACTATCTCCTTTGCATCTAATGGCAGATGAAAGTGTTTGCAAGTAACAGTGCCGCTGGCTGCCTTGAATCTCAGACCAAATCAATGCCCTTGTTAGATGAAAACCACTTTAACTGCAGCAAAATGCATCTTGCATTCACTTGCTGGTCACGTGGCTTCCAGGCTGAAAGGAATTGTGCTTCATGGAGGATTTTTTTTGGTTGGCTTGAATTCAGGCTGGATTGTATTTACAAGGGTTGTAATGGCTGGAAGAACACCTTACGCTCCATTTAGGTTGCCTTAAAGGCCAGGCCAACACGGCTGAATAATTCTTCAGTATCGCAGCATTGTGTGTGAAAGATGATGACCAGCCCCGAGGCAGGCTTGGCTGGAAGGAAACGAGGGGGTGATTTCTGAGGCTGTGGCTGACATAAATGGTCACAGAGGGTCAGTAAAAGTTATTGACTGAGGAAATAGAGGGTGAAAGAGCTCAGCAGGAAGGCAGTCTGGCCCAAAACCTGGACCAGAACCTGCCTGGATTGTGCTCACAGATTTGGAAGACTCTTGAGAGCTCATACCACCCCTGGAGGGTCTTCATGCATCCCTGCACTTTCTGGCTTGGGCTGTTTCCAGAGGCTAAGTACAGACAGTCAGAAAGCCTGAGGCTGAATTGATTCAGCCTTTGCAGGTTAGACTAAGATGCAGAGGTTAAACTGAGAAACAACAGGACAGACATTCACTTTTGATTCAGGAAATGCAGCACACGTGCCTGCAGTGGCTCAGCCCAGAAGCTGGGGGGCGCTAGAGCACAACTCTCTGACGTAGCCGGCATGGGCTGTGTGTTTGCTTTCTCTTCTTGCTGCCTCCAAGGTCTCTGGGATTTGCAGTCCAGAATCACAGCAACAGGAGTCTGCAGGGTTGCACGTCACTTCCTCTTTCTGCTTCCAGGTGCCTCTGGGATTTGTAGTCCACAGTTGCAGCCAGTAGGAAGTTTCTAGCAGGGCAGGGCAGCTCTGTACTCAGGGGAAGCGGGGTTTAACACCCCTACCTGGCTCCAGACCCCAACTGGGGTTTGCCAGGGGGGACAGTTCCTCCCCCCTACCCAACCCTTCTGTGCTGAAGCAGACAGAAAAGCCCAGCCCAGAGCTGGAAAGTATGCTGGCATACTGGCGGAGTGTGATTTAACTTGAACCAGGAAGGGGTCTGGGCCAGAAGTTTCATAAACTGGTTTGACCCAAATCAGCGAAGCCTAGTACTACATTCAGCCAGGTTCATCTTAAACCACTTTTAGCCATTTTGAAACTGGTATGTGTGCACTGAACTTCTGTTCTTTTACAGGTTTAAATCAGTTTCTGATTACTTAAGCCAGTTTATGTGTAACTTTTGTCCCTAGCCAGAGGGGCTGAGGAGCATTTCTAGCAGTGCTGCTGATCCACCAGCCGTAGGAAGCAATGGGATTTTCATGTGGGAAAGGATCAGAGGATGGGAGGTCAGTCAGTCGATCCCTTTCCACCATGCCCTGCAGTAGGGGTGGGCAAAGGGCGGCGCACGGGTCAGATGCAACCTGTCAGGCCATTCTATCTGGCCTGTGTGGCCCCTAAAACGTTTAGAAAATTTAATACTTATCTGCCCCTGGCTGCCTGTCATGCGGCCCTTGATGGCTTGCCAAAACTCAGTAAGCGGCCCTCTGCCCAAAATAATTGCCCACCCCTGCCCTACAGTGATTTAGTGACCCAGGAGGTCCGTGGGTGAGGTGGGGGAAAGATCTGCCTGGCCCCGAGACGAAGAGCAGCAACTGGGCAGCTGCGGGAAGATGCTTCAGGTGAGAAGAGCTTCCAGGGACTGTCAGGGTATTTGTACCCAAAAGCTTGCAAAGAAGAAATTTTCCAACTATTTGAGTTGTCTTAATAAAAGATATCAGACTTACCCAAAGAACCTCATCTGCCAGGGATTGTCAGACCATTTAAAGGTGCCTGGGGAGAAAGGAGCTGAGAAGCTGGCTGGGGGCCCGTTTTGTGCTTTCAAGTGCATTGGACTCCTCTCTTAATTAGCTAGCAGGAGTTAATGTATTGTGGTTCTTCCAGCTGCCCTAACTTCATCAACCCACACAGCTTAGCGAGTTGAAGGAGACGGGGAGTAGCAAGGGGGTTGAGGTCACTGACCATGAAAATGGCCAGCTTGTGGCTGCAATAATGGCGGTGAAGGATGCTCTCAGCAGCACACGGCAGTCCAGCCGCCTTGGGGGTGCCCACGCTGGAGGTCTCCGGGAGAATAAACATGATAAGGGAAAGGACAGGGAGCACGGGCTTTGACCCCTACCCCACAGCCAGCCCACCCCAGGGGGCTTCCATAGGCAGGTCTCATGTATTGACTCCTGGCTTTTGAGATCCCTAAACATCACCCTCTCCTCTTGTAACTCATGCGAACGTTCAGCCTGAAGACTGCATAGGTGGCAAATGTTGTCATGGGAATCATTTGGTCTCTTAACTAGATACCATTTCTAAGATGGCTTGGTAAAGCTGCCCCCCTCGCACAGTTCATTCAAATGCAGAACAACGCTCTGACTTTCCTGCGTGGCCTGATTTGATTGAAATGTAGATGCTTCCTCAGCCTGACGAGGGGTGTTTGTGCCCAAAAGCTCGCTAAGAAAAAAATTTCCTACTATCTGAGTTGTTCTAATAAAAGGTACTGGATTTACCCAAAGAACCTTGTCTGCCTGTGTCCTTAGACCAATATAGCTGCACCCAACATCCCTGAAAAATGGCCGAGTCTTTCAGTTGATCTAAGTCTAATAAAAGCTATTAGATTTACCCAAAGAACCGTGTCTGCCTATGTCCTTAGACCAACACGGCTACAACCTACACCCGCTGTCTATTTTTTGACATTCCTTTTTTTCCAGTTGGTGTTAAAACCTCTATTTACTCCACCAGGGAAACATCACTGTCCCTTTCCCTTCCCTGATGGACCGAGGAGAAAAGATTAGTGATGTCTGTGGGAAAAAAACCAGCATGTCAGTGTACGACGGTTCTTTGGATGGCTCTTAAAGTCAACCCAGCAACCCACCGGCCCTTTGCTGTCTTCATAACTAAACTATATAAATGCAGCTGAAATGCTGTCGATGTGTCAGCCTCTGAGCACCTCCACGATAAGGTTGAAATCTGAACGTACGCTCAAATGGGACCCGGCTTCTGTATCCTCGGCTCAGCTGAACCTGGAGGTAGTTTGTATCCGGACGTCAGCAGCATGGTTTATCTAGTCTCCAGACAGAAGAGCTGGCACTGCTGGGCCTATTGTTCTGCACCGTACAGACCACTGGAAGGACATCCGTGATGTCAAGATCCTTCCAGGTGCCATGTCCTGGTGTGTGCAGGGGAGGAATGCATTTCCTAAGAATATTAAGGACCTCTATTCACACCATGAATGAGGAGAGGCTGAGGGAAATGGGCTTATTTATTCTGCAGAAGAGAAGACCGAGGGGGATTGAATAGCAGAGGGTGGAGCTGGACTGTTGTCCGTGGGAGCAGATGACAGGACAAGGAGCAATGGGTTCATGTTGCAGCAAGAGAGGTTTAGGTTGGATATTAGGAAATACTTTCTCACGAGGAGGGTGGTGAAGCACTGGAACAGGCTCCCCAGAGAGGTGGTGCAGTCTCCATCCTGGAGGTGTTGAAGACCCCGATAGACAAAGCCTTGTCTGGGATGATGTATTTGGGGCTGGTCCTGGTTGGAGCAGGGGACTGGACTAGATGTGACCTCCTGATGTCCCCTCAACCCTCATTTTCTATGACTGTATGATTCTAGGTGCAATCAGTGTGTGTTGGCTGTGTGTTGTGGGATGCCATCACCGATCACACGCAAATGCACTATCAACGGGTCCTGGGGCCATCCAATGTGTGGCAACAGGCGAGGCCTCCTCTGTGACCATGCCGGTGAAGGGGAAAGACCTTGGGAAACCAGCCACTCATCGATTTGTTCCCAGAGCCTGGATAATAACCCGGCTGCTCTGCAACTTGCGTAAAGGGACATGAAGCAAACATGACTCATCTTGTTTTTGAAAGTCGTGGCCTGGCCCGGGGCTGAGCCGGGCTGTTTTTTTGCAGTGATGCACCTAGAGCTCGGATGCTCGTGACCTGCGGTTTTTTGAGGGTTTTTTTGTTCTTCCTCCCCTCCCCGTTCCTGATCTCGGGGGAATAGGTTTGTAGTGACTCAGTGTCAGAGTTCATGTCGCGAAGCTGGATGCAGCGTTGTGCAATCGTGGTCATACGTGGGTTGCATAAGAGAGTTGCGGTGAGCGAGCTAGCGCAGCAACGGCTCTTCTCAGGGGTGATACTCTGAGCAGCTGCAGGACGGCTGCTGAGAATAAGCACCAGGGCGCCTTCAGCAACACAAACCTAATCAGAGAGAGGACAAAATCCCAGCCTCGCTGAAGTCAAGTGCAAGCTTTCATTGAGTTAAGGGCAGCCGGTATTTCATGCCAGGCATCGTTTGTGCTCTGTTGTGGTTTCCAACCATGTCCCAAAGCACAATGGTGAGCTGCAGGTCAGGGACCTTCAACCATCAAAGGTCTAGGAGCTGGTTTCGGAGCGGGGAAGGAAGAAAGAGATGCTGAGCGGTGTAGAGAAAAGGGCATACTTGGCATCTCTCCTCTCATGAGAAGGAGCCATTGCCTTTCTCTCCTGCCTCATTTAATTAGAGGCTTCCTTTCTCATTAATGACTCTCTCTGAGATGGGTGGGTAAACAAAGCAGATGATGGAAGTAAAGTGAGCGCCGAGAGCTAGTATTGCATGAGGCACATTGTGGACCAGCAGAGTCCAACATCTACCATCAAAGTCGAGGGCGTTTTGCTGTTGACACCCAAGGAAGTAGAATAGCTATAGCTTTTCCCATAATCTTCCCTAATCACTTCTCAGCCTTTTGGCTAAGATGAAGTGTAGGAGTAGGTGTACAACCAGTCTGCTGAGATCATTATTCATAACTTCCTAGAGTTCAAGGCCAGAATTAAACTATCTAGTCTGACCTCCTGGCCTGGTTTTATGCATTTTCTTTGACATACCTGGCACACGCTCAAAACCCACCTGTGTGCACTGTAAAATAATAATACATTATAACAGAGCTAGTGGCTGTGGGTAGTTACTGGAGCAAATGCCTGATTTGCCTTATACCGAATGCCGGAAAGTGAGGAGCTCTTCAGACTGCAGCTGGTTGAATGATCAGTAACAGCATTTGCAAGATATTTTAGGAGAAAAAAAATTAATGGTTCAGATTCGAACCTGACAAACTTTAACTTGCTCCAGGGCTAGCTGAACAAAACTGAAAAGTTGTCAAAAATTATTTCCCACTCTTCCTTTGAAGGGGAAATTGAAGTTAAAAATGCAGAATTTGATAGGTTTGAGGGCAAGCATCTTTAGGAGATGGGCACAATCTAGGCAGAAAATGGTTTTCCTATTCCCTGAGAAGTCCTTGAGATTGCAGTTTTTTCCCCCAGTAACCGCAGTTTGAGAGAATTTCCCTGATTTCTGCTTTTTTTTTACAAAAGTGATTGGTTCAATCAAAATATTTATATTCAGTGTTGACCTTTTAATTTTTTGAGCCTAAGATTTTGGACCCAAGAATTATTTAAAATGGCAAAACAAATGATATGGCTACATAAGCTGTTGTGCTGCAGTTGTTAAGTCGGCCTTCTCCTATGTTGGTGTGTATAAGCAGAGCCAAACGGCGGTAACTGTTTTGCTTAGGTCAAAAGATGCAGTGGTTCAATTCAACCAGTACAGCAGTGGGCAGATATGGCAGTTAAATCAGGACAGCTGATATGCAGGAGTGAGTGGCAGGTCCTTTGTCCTGTTTTAAAACAGATTAAAGCTACATCTGTCTAGATCCTCAGGGTGGTTATTATTTCTGCACCATCTTGAGGAACCCAGCCATTGTGCGCAGCAGAACAAAGACATTGTCTGATCATTGCAATCTTCTCATAAAAAACCCCAGACAACTGGTGGGGAAGATGTGGGACAGAGGAAGCAAGGATATAATATTATTTAGGATGTGGTCTCAAGCTGGGACCTTGGCATGCCTGTCACCTACCTGTGGTTAAGGATTTTGTGAGCACCACAGCTGAGAGTTTTTATGGAAGGCTTTGAAACTGTCTGATGAGATAGATGTGCAGGTGTTGATGGAGAATTCCTCCCTAATCAGAGGCAGCCTGGGAGAAAGGTCCAAAAGGCTGAACAGGTGGAAGATGGATGTCATCAGAGGCTGATCAGAGGCAGGAGCCGGCCTTGCAGTACTGAATGGTTGGGTATGCAAAGGGTTTTGAAACTGGTTTGGTGCAACAGAGAAGGAAGGACCAGGGAGAGGATTCAAAGAAAGGGTGGTGAGATGGTTCGGTCTTTATAGCAGCTTTTGCAATGGATAGGAGCAAGGCAGGATTGCGTTTGCTAAGGCCAGAGGAAGAGACAAACCATCAACAGCGATGAGTGAGGAGACAAGAGTTTTAGCTATGTGGATAGGAGGAAAAGCTTGTGTATTAATGTCGAGCAGAAAGCATCGACAAGGTTTCTGCAGGGCGTATGAGTGATATGACTTTATCAAGCTGAAGCTGTCTCCTGAAGGCCTGTGGGTGATCCCTGTTGGCATTGGATGGGAGTTGTCATTGGTGAAAAGGCTTGGGTTTTGGTTGGAAACATACCCAAGAGATGGTGTTTGCATTTGGATCTAGGACACAGGTAGGGCTCAGGTTTAAGGTGTAAGACGTTTTACACCTGGACTAAAAATCTTGTGACGTCTGCCATGGAAAGCTGGTGGCTGAACTCAAACATCTGGATGGCTGCTTCTGGTTTTCAGTTGAGTCCAGGAGCAAAACCGCACGGCTGGGCTCGTACTCAGAGACTTGGATCATGCCCCTCTCCCACACTGAAACTCCTATACCCAAACGGGGGAGACTTTAATCACCAGCACTGCAAGGGGGCATTAGGCGACTTAGGCTCCCAAAATTCGCCTGCCCTGTGGGTTTGGCTAGGGAAGTCTGGCAGTAGCCTGGACCTGTGTGCGTGGATTAGCAAAAGCTTAATTCAAAAACCTGCCACAATGGATTTCATCTCCCTCCAGTCGAGGCATTTGCTAACGGTGTTGCCTGGAGCTAAATTTTTCTTGACACTAGATTTGGCTAGTGGGATATCTCTAGGTTATTATGGATGACAGAGATAAGCACGAAACTGCTTTCATCACACTCTTTGAGGCTTTCTCGAGCATACGGACATGCTCTTTCGGCCTATATAATGCTCAAGCAACCTTCTGGGGACTGATGTACAATCTCCTGAATGACTTTTCAAATTCTGTACCTAAATGGGGGGAGTTTTAAAACTTTTAAACCTACCTGAACTTTGCAAATTCTGTGCATCCCTTTGGATGACTTGTCCCTTCATGCCGCCAGATTCAAAGAACAGAGTGTCGTTGTCCGACGAGGGGCTGTTTGCTTCCTTGAAGGAGACGAACCTGAAAGTAAAATGCAGGGATCTGAATTTGCAAGGCTAGCCACCTGAATGGAAAAGAAGGGTGGTGTCAAGGTCCCCTTCTTCAGGTGCCTTTCTTTGCACAGGGAGGCAGTTGTGGCCCCAAAAAGTGAGTCCAGTCACTGCACAGAGAATACCTTAAAGGAGTTTGAGGGTTTTTTGATTGCTTATTGATGATTTGTGAAAGGTTTTTCAAGAGCACGGGGGTCAGCTCAGGATCAAAGCCTAGATCCACCCTGTCGTGGTTCGTGTTAGGTAGTGCCCGAGAGGCCAAGTGCTACTCGGCCGGAGTCTGGATGGCAGTCTGGCACTTAAATAACAGCAGGGGAGGAAAGAAACTGGGGTCTGATATTTGGAGCAGTTTCAAGTCCTTGGTTTGATACCAAAAGCCCCTTTGAGGAGCTTGTCTGGGGCTCTGGAGCTGTACAGAGCGGCTGTCCACACTGGGGCATGCCTGCCGGAGCGTGCCAGCAACGCGGGGCTTGAGCCCTTGTCGTGTTGGAGGCGGGTGTGGGTTTTCTAGGGTCAGAGAAGTCAGGTAGTCGGAGAGCAAACGCACGTGCCTGCCAACCGCTTATATTCACTGAGAAGCCAGTCTCACTTGGAGCTGTTTGAAATGAGATGATTACCTCCAAACTTTTCAATTACTGTATTTATGTATTGATTTATTTTTTAATTTTTCCAATTGGTTGCTAGGTTCCAGCTTTATTGTTCTCACAGCTTAGCAGTCCCCTGCTTATGCTTCCCCTGCTCTTGCCTTTGAGCTTTGGCACAGAAGCGGACACTTAGTACTTTAGATTTTGACTTTATGGGCCCATTACCAGTAATCAGGTCCCGGAAGAATCAGCAGCGCCTCTATCGATGGATGCTATTTGCTGAATGAGTGTCTGAGGATCTGCGCCGTGTAGATATGAAGCAGCAGGACAATAAGGAATCCCTGTGGTCCTGTGTTAGTGTAAAGCACAGTTGCAGACTCTCATATAACATGGTTTATTCTGTCTGGGAAGCGGAGAAAGCCGGAAGGTCGGAAATGCGGTAGCGTTATTGTTATGTCTCTTTTCACCATTAGATAATGAGCCTCCCGGGTGAGTTGATGCGACAGAGCAAGACAAGGCAGGGAGGACAGGTGAGGCCCAGGTTTGTCTTCAGCTACCGCAATCGGTGACGCAGCGATTGTGTCAGTGATATGAATGCAAAACTTGCTCTTCAGCCTGAAGACCTCGAGCCTTGTTGGTAAATGCCCTTACCAGCAAACATTGCCTTAGCCTGGCAAAGTTTTTGCCAGTCCAGCAAAGTTTTTCCCTTAGTCTGGCAAAGTTTTTTGCGTGGACGGATAGTTTGGAGGCTGGTAGGAAGAGGTAGCATAGTTTGCATCAGCCATTCTAGAAAACCATTAACACGGTCGTTAGCATTTCCTAGTGACAGCTAATGTGCTTGATGAATCTGCAGTGGTTGCACCATGCTCTTGGTGAGGGGCAGCTGAGAAAGGAGCCTCAGTCAGGAAAAAGGGCCTTTGAGAGAAGTACATTGCATCAATCAGGTGCCATCAGCAGAAAGCCATGCAAGGAAGGGACTTGGAGAGGTCATCTCGTCCAACCCAGCGCCTGAGGCAGGAAAGGTCTGGTGTCCCATACTGGCAATTGAACCTGAAGTCCTCTGCTGTTCTCAGATGAATACTCATCTCTGATGCTAACACCCGCAGGGCTTGGCTGCAGGCAAGGGAACCGGGTCTCGGAGCATCTGGTTGGGTTGCTGCATTGACACACCATGTGATTATTTTGTGTAGCCATGTTGCACTCTGACACGGTGGATTGTAGGAATAGCTGATGCCCTGATTTGTCTCAGGCATGCCAAGTACTGTTGCTTCTCGCCGAACAAGGTGGGGAGGGATGAACACTTGGACCACTGGAGAATCAGGCTGCTACCAAGGACCCTACAGGGAAGCCTGCTCGAACCCTTCAGAAATGCACCCTGCGGCTCCCTGCCCTCCACGTATTTCCCTCGATAGCATCACGAGCGGATGGGAAGAGCGAGCTGACGGCACTGTGATTAGGCTGGAGAACAAGATGTCTCTGAAGCTTTAAAGTGACTCGAGGAGAAGTGCCGCGTGTGAGAATCAGCCCTCTCTGCCGGCGGCGTTTCGAGCATCCTCCCTCCAGGGGCAGGCCGAGGGAAAAGGTAGCGCGGCTGCCCCTGCCCGCTGCAGGCAAACATCAGAGACGTCTGGAGGCAAAACCTGCCTCAGGTGATGACAGGCGTTCCTCGGCTCTCTTGCAAGCCTTGTCCTCAGCAACAGCTGCTACTGATCAGGCTTGTTCTTTTTATGGGCCAAACAATGCCGTCCCATTGACAACAACCTGGCACCGTTTCCTATAGGGAGAGAGTGCCGGCTGGTCTCCTGGCTCGTGGGTTGCCCGCTCTTGTCCCCCCGGTGCAATAATTCAAGGATGCTTTGCTGATGACGCTGTCAGAGGCCTTAAGGAAAGCCTGTTCGTCTTGTGAAAGTGCCATAGGAGAGGAATTAAAAAAAAAACAAAACCCTGGCCGGATGCACGCTTGCCAGCATTAGCTGCCTGCCATCTGGCTGACGCTCGGTCTGTTTTTGGACACCGATGGCTGCAGTTCGAGAATGAAGTCGTTCCCCGCCCCCCCATAAGCACTTTCCAAAGAAATGATATATCTTTTTTCCCATTTTAGTTTTTTTCTCTCTGTCTTTTCAGACCAGCAGATAGGAAAGGGGGAGCAAGGGCCAGGCTCTGTGATCCTCTGTTGAAGAAGAGGCCTTTTTAGAAAGCAGATGCCTTGGGGAATAAAGGATAAAGCGCTGTGCAGCGCGGAGGGAGCGGACAGGTCTGGCCCTAAACTGAAGGGCGGATGGTCCTTGCACGGGGTCTTCTCTAAAGTGTCTGCAGCGGGAAGGTCAGGACAAAGGTCTCTAGCGGGACACAGACAGCCAGGTGTACAATGGTGCGCGCCCAGGAGCTCCTCTAGGAATACTGATGGGAACGAGCTAATTTACAGTAAATGCCTTCACTTGGATTTACTGTTATTTGTCCCCCGACTGCTTTGTACGTCTGTCCCCGGAGCATCTGGATACACGACTGGAGGGACTGAGACCCGCGGGTCGAAGCCAGAGCAGCCGGCGTGAAGGGGCTTGCCCCCCACCTGCCCGCTGCGGGATCTTGCACTCTCCCACGCAGCCCCAGCTGGCTGCTCTCAGAGGCCAGGTTTGCGCTAGCTGGGCAGCAGGCCTGGCCTGTCGTGGCTATTCCTTTGTGCCAGGTTAAAAGTCAAGCCCCTGGTAGCACACAGGGCTCACGCAGCCCTTGTGTCTGCCTCCTTGCACTCCTCCATAAAGCACCTGTGAGCCGACGCTTGCACCTCGTGCTCCGGAGATCAGTAACTCTGAACCCTCCTGCAGAGGAGAGGTTGCTTTACAGGCAGACCAAGCCTATAGCAGAGGCCCCTGCAAGGATGATCTTCAGCAGCCCTTCAAGACTTCTCCTTGCCCATGCCTGCAGGGATGCTACAAACCTATGGGCTTGCCAGTGAAGCGTCTGCACCCCGGTCAAGATTTTGGCCTCCACTGAGCCTGGGAGCAGCCCTGGGGATAAGGGAGCAACCTCACTGATGAACTTCCAGGTCTTGGCAGGGCATGCTTGACTCTGTCCTTGCCAGGCCCCACCACTGCCGGGGCCCAGGTGAGCCCTTTGGTGTCAGGGCAGTGGGCCACCAGGTCTGGAATAGACTGCCGCCGAAGGTGGTTCAAGCACCTACTTTGAACCTCTTCAAGAGACATTTGGATGGGGTCCTATGACCCCTGCTGACTTCCTGCCCCTGGGGCAAGGGCTGGACTTGAAGATCTTCCAAGGTCCCATCCAGCCCTAATGTCTATGAAATCTATAAAATCCTCCTTTGAGCACTGCCTGCATTTGGCCTTCACCTGGAGAAATGGCTTTTGCAATACCCCAAGAAGACCGGGTATGAGAGTAACCTCGGCTGCTCACGTGGGTCTGTACAGGAGGTAATGTTGCCCTAGGCCGAGGACCTGGGCGCAGAATGGAGTTTGGGCTAAAAGTGTATGCATGGATTTTATTTTTTTTGTCATAACTTTCATGCAGGAAGATGCAGAAAATGGAAGTTCCCAAATGTTGTATTATCTAAACATGTAGAAAACAAGCCTGTATGCCAAGCGAATCATAGAAATGCAGGGCTGGAAGGGACCTTGAAAGGTCATCGAGTCCAACCCGCCTGCTCTGGGCAGGAATACTGCAGATATCAAATAATCCCACCAAGATGTCTGTCCTGTCTCCTCTTGAAGACGTCCAAGGTTGGGACCACACTACCTCCTTGGGAAGCCTAGTCCAGATCAGCAAAGTCTCAGAGACCACGTGGCATGTTTCACGTCTTGAGGCCACGGGGACAAATAAAAAAGAGGGAAGGGAACAGCGAGCCACAGGATTCGTATCTAGAGCTCAGTGTCACCAGAAACCACACGGGAGCGAGTGAAAGACGCCAACAGGAAGATTTGCTACTCACATCTCGTTGCCTGGTTGAAATCCCGCAGCCGGCTGGTTGGCTTGGTTGTGTATTTAGATTTACGCAAAAGAGGATGACTGCCACGCAAGGCTCTGGGAGCCCCTAACAGGTTTGGAAAAGGCACGGAAGGAGGCAGGCTCCCGTCTCTGGTCTTGGCTCTTCTTCACAGCAGCAGTGTATATGGAAGTGAGATGCCCAGGCATGTGCAGTAGCTTTCTCATGGGCAAAGGTGGGCCCTGCAGTGCCCCAGTTCCCAGGGTCCTGCTGACACCCCCTCTCCGACACCCGCTTGCAAATCGCTTTGATTTGTTACCAGCGTGGGGGGCTCGGGGATGGGTCACTCGGAGCAGTGCCCCTTGTGTTTGAAAGTGCCCCCACACCACCATAAAATGATACACCTGCCCCTGCCCCAGGTGAAGCAGGGGAGCCACACCGGCCGACGTCCTGCTGTTTCATAGTTTTTAGGGGCTGGAAGGGACCTTACAGATCATTGGAAGTTTGCACCAGTCATTAAAATACACTGGAGACATCCAAGGACCCCCTGCTACAGAGGAAGGCAACATCCCTCACAGTCTGCACCATTTGGACCATAGGGTGAAATTCCTCCCTGACCCCAAATACGGCATCGGTCTGACCCCAAGAAGGGGGACAAGACCCTCTCACCAGGCATGTTTAAGTCCCAGCAGGAGCACTGGTACATCCCCAGCAAAATCCCCAGCCCCGGCTGCAGCCAACACTGAATGCCTCTGGGTGCTGCCCCTTTGCCCCCCAGAAGATGAAGCAGCAGGAGTGGGGGGAAAATCCCTTCCAGCCCCATGTGGCAAAGCTCAGAAGCCTTGGAAATACCCACGGGCATTACTGCACCTAGATCATCTCCAAGCAGGGGCTGTCCAACCTCTTCCTGAACACCCCCAGGGATGGAGAGCCCACACCTTCCCCATTTCAGTGCTTCACTGGTAGTGAAGAAGCAGAGCTGTTTATCAACCCTGGAGGGGACTCAGCTGGGCTGCCCCTTAACCCTGCAGGTATGGCACCTATGCCCAGGCAGTGCAGTACATCTGGAGCTGCGTACTTTTAGCCAGCAGCTCTTTTTGGGGGGGGG
>NW_017728996.1:2743605-2797784 GCF_001723915.1 Gavialis gangeticus | reverse complement strand
CGTGTTGTGGGGGGGGGGGGGGGGGTAAATTGCATTTTGCAGGATGGAGGCGCCCACATTGGCTGCAGCGATAGAGAGGACAGAGCAGCACGCAAATTCCTCTCCCCTTCATTCCTGCTCGGCCTCCAAGGTATAAATTAGATGGGCAGATGTAGCATCTGGGAAGTTTTCCAGATTCATTTTTAAGAACCTCAGGCCCTCAGCACTGGCTGTACTAGGCAGCTCTCAGTCTGTCATCGTGCTACCGGTGGCTTTCACGATGAGCTCTGAGTCAGCCACCCCTGGGGGGGGGTGTTGGGGGGGGGTACCCTCGATGGACTGAGCTGGTCCCAATCCTGCCCCTCCGATCCTGCGTCCCGTTCCTGGGCCAGGTACAGTGGCTTGGATGCTGCTCTGAGCTGAAGAGGAAAGTCCAGAGCAAGCCATCTGCTAGCAACGTGAGAGCACCCCTCGGTGAAGCCTTGGCCAGCACGACTCTTCCCTGTTTGCGCTCTGCACGGCTCTTGGCTCCTCTTTGCTGGTATTAGCCAATATTTAATACCGCTTAAAAACCCGTTCGTGAAGTCATGCTTGTGGAAGGAGCTGGAGTGAAAGCTTAAGAGATGAAGAGCTGATCTTTGCCCACGGGGAAGCGTGGCCTGGGCTACATGCCGTCAATGTGGAGACGGGAAGTGGGCAGCCATTTCCACGGGCTCACCAACTCTGCCGGGGTTGTCTGCGGAGGTGCGCATGCGTCTCGCCGGAACAGCCCGTGGTTTCATTTTGGTTTCCTTACCAAGGGCTGTAATAGAGATCCAAGGGTTGCAAGACACGGGATGGACTTTTGGGGGCCTCGATGGGCTGTGGCCTATCTTGGCTGACCAGCCAGGACAGCGAAGGGCGCTTGTGGTCAGATCCGTGCAGAAACAAGCTGCGCTAAGATGAGCCCTGTAATCCCACAGTTTATTAAAAACACTGGAGAGCCCCCAAATTAAAACGTTTCATGTATTTTCACGCACACAATCCTCGTCTTTGTGGCAGGAATGAGACAGGCAGGGACCGGAGGCATCAACACAGGGATTTCCTTTTCTTTCCTGCCTTTGGCAAAAATTCCAACATTGATTTAATGTTTGTAAAGCAGCATGGGCTCCAGAGATGAAAGGTGCAATGTAAGCACAAAGTATAATTGAGAGCTGCTATGAGGGGGCTCTGCAGACATGCATGTATAATAGTAATAAGGGGCTATTTGTCATTTGGCAGGCCTGGGGCCTAGGCAGAACTATTAAAGTCTAGTTCTTTAGTCTGTGTGTCATTTTCTTGGAAAAGCTCAGAAATTCTAATCCAGAGTTTGGCCCGGTCTTGCCAGCCTGTACTTACCCACCTCAGCTTCACCAGGCATCATCTCAAAGGCCAGACACGGACCCACAGTACCACGGAAACTAATCCTAATGGGCAGAGGGCTCTACCAGTGTCAGTAATGTTTTAAACTCCTGGATACTCACAGACGCAGAAAATGAGGGTTGAAGGGAGCTCAGGAGGTCACATCTAGTCCAACCCCCTGCTCCAAGCAGGGCCAGCCCCACCTACATCATCCCAGACACGGCTTTGTTGAGCTGGGTCTTAGAAACCTCCAAGGATGGGGAGGCCAACATCTCTCTGGCAAAACTGGCCCAGTCTTTTACTACCCTCCCAATGAGAATTTTTTTCCTAAACTTCCTTTGCTGCAACTTGAGACCGTTGCTCCTAAAACCATGCCTGGTTTGTGCAGAACGGACAAGGGTGGGGATGATGTTGAAGTCTTAGCAGGACCTTTTTGAAACGCAGTATTATTGGTTACCAAATATTTGGTTTTATTGGAACCTGCCTGGTTCTTCACTAGTCTGCTTCCAAGCTGGGTTCCCATGAAGTCAGCACGCCAAAGATAGTTTCATAGTTTCTAAGGTCGGAAGGAACCTGAGCAGATCATCTAGTCCGACCCCCTGCCATGGCAGGAAAGAGTACTGGGGTCAAACGATTTGGGGGTCTAAGCAGCCCCACTATCCAGACTGGCCCTCTGGACCATCGGGGAGCCAGGTCCCCTGTGGGTATGTATCCTGCTAGGAAGGGCAAATCTCTGCTAGGGTCTCCTTGGTGTGCAAGGGGAAATCATTACCTCTCCTCCAGTTGAAATACCAACGGTCTAACAAATGCCGTGCTAGCAGGGTCTCACGCACACCCTCACTGCAACGGGTTTTGCACCTCTCCACCAGCGTCTGCTCTGTCTGTGGCTTTTGCACATGGCTTCTTCACTAATAAAGTTGCATAGATATGTTTCCATGGGAGTGGATGCTTGGGTGTCCAAAATCGTGCATCCTGCTCATCAGAGGGCAGCCAACCAGTGTCTCTGCTCACTGGTGAGATGCATCTTGGTCTGTTGCCAAAGTATCATCATTCAGACATCCTTGATTATCTGTACAGAGCCCCTCTCTCCACTTTCCCTTCACATGGTGCAGGAAGTTGACTGTACAAATCAGTGCAGGAGAAGGTAATGTGACTTTAAAAACCTTGCGTGAGCAACCCTAAAGACTGGAGCTGTGCTTTAGCAAACTGTCCCAGAGTTCAGATTCTCGCTCAATGCCGGGGTTGAACAAGCTGGGCCTTGGGGCCTCAGGAAATTCGGGAGGTTATGAGACCATGCTGGGCACGTGTGCTCCTGTCAAAAACATGAATGTCCAAAATTAAACCTGGGAGGGGGTAGAGGTGTAAGCTTGGCAATCTCGTCTCCTCTGGGAAGGGTGTGGGTGAGCGGGCGTGCATTGCAAGGGGGCTGGGATTTGTTATAATCTGATACCTCGGTCCAACAAATGAACGCGCAGAAAAGAAAGGTCATGAGAGGTGCAATCATAGGCTTCCAGGGTGGAAATATTCATATCTAGAGCAGTGCAATCTCTGGCAAGGACCCCACCGAAACACTTCCCTTTCCTAATTTAGACAACTTTGCAAACCCAATGGAAGAGCAACCTCACCCTGCTCTCTCTCCCCACTCCCGTGTCACGGTGCATGTGTGTGCAAACAGCGTGTCTTTGGAGGAAGGCGAGCCCTCTTGACTTCTGGGTGAAGGCCATGCCTGGGCAGTTCGCCAGCCCGAAACCTGTGCAACTCCTCAGCCCCAGTTTGAGTGCTTGTGCGAGGGGCTGAACTTCACTCGGTGTGTGTGAAGCTGCAAACACAGGTGCTTGTGTGTCTGGTGGTGATGATTCAGCCAAAGCAAACAGATAATTTATGCCTCGCTTCCCTTCCCGGCATAGCAGTTGACTAATGAGAGCTCGCTCTTCGTCTCGTTATTTTGCAGTCATTTGCGATATGAAACATGTTTGCCTCTTTTATATTTATAGATGTGGTTGGTTCTCAAGTGCTTCCTCTTTTCTTTCTTTTTTTTTCCTCCTTCTTCCTTGCTTTTTTGTTGTTGTTGTTGTTCACATACATAGAAGAAGGGAGATAAGAGGCTTTTCCCTTTTAGTCCCTGGAAAAAAAAAATAACAGAAAACCCTGCAGTCTGCAGGTGATAATAGCAGGAGCAGAGATATAACCAGCATAGCGACAGCTGTCACTGCAAAGGTGTTTGCTCAGTCTGTGAGAAGGGCTTAGCTTAGAGGGGGGACACCTGTAGTTGAATGGGATGTAATCTGTATCTATTAGAGCGTAAAAAGTCTGTGGTTGTTGCCGGTTTATAGGCCTCAGCGTGGCTTTACGGTCAGAGGGAGTGAGAAGTCTCCCAGTTTCTCCAGTGCCACCTCCTTTCTGTCCTCATACGTATTAAATGGAGGACTTTGGGGGCCATAGCCGGAACTTGTGCTTATTGCCCTACTTGATTTGCTGGGATAATCCAGGCCTAAGGGAGTGCAAGGCAGTGCTGTGCCTATTTGTATCCCTTTTTTATGGGTAGGGAAGAGAGGTCCATGGAAACCAAGTCATTTGTTCAGAGTCACCCAGGAAAGCCACATCAAAGCCCAGACCTAAACCTTGCTTTCCCAAGTCCCTGTCCTGTTTTATAACCACCCAGACCTCTTTCTTAGTGACCCTGTGACATTATCCCACACCAGGAAGTGTAGATGTCCTCAAGCCCCTGAAAAACATACCTGGAGAAAACATCCAGCTCCCAAGACCGTGGCAGGCGTAGTTTGTTCTTTCCTCACCCTTCTCCACCTTCATAGTTTCATAGTTTCTAGGGTAGGAAACCTTGCTAGTGCTGTATGGGATTGCTCCATCAACGAGCTCTTAACGAGCAATCCCCAGCTCGTCATTCAGATTCAAGGTGAGACACTGGAGAGCGTTGAGTATTCCCTGTACCTTGGAGGCCATCTCTCGCAGAAAGCTGACAGTGCTGAAGAAATCCAACATCACCTCAAGTGTGCCAGCACAGCCTTCAGATGCCTAAGAAAATGATTTTTGAAGCTCACCACGTCAGATCCAAAACCAAGCTCATGGTTCATCAAGCAGTTGTGATCCCCACCTCAGTGAACATAGCGGAGATGTGGACAACATGCAGAAGACACCTCAAGTTGTTGGGGAAGTACCATGAACACTCCTAGTGGAAGATCCTTCAAGTCCAGTGGGAAGACGGATGCACCAATATCTGTGTCCTCTCACAAGCAAACACCACGAGCATTAAGGCGACAATTATCCAGCATCAACTTTGCTGGGCCATGTCATCCGGTTGTCTGACTCCAGTCTCCTGAAGCAGGATTTATTCACCCAGTTCAGCCCAGGCATACGCTCAAGCGGAGGGCAGAGAAAGTGCTTCAAGGACGTCCTCAAGGCCAACTTGGAAAAAATGCAGCATCGACATCAACTCGTGGGAGACGATCGCCCAGGACCGCCCCAAACGGAGGAAGAGGCTGCTGCAAGGATTTCGGTACTTTGAAACCTCATGGTGGCAACAGGAGATAGAAAAGCAGGAGTGGCAGAAACAGTCGTGGATTGAACCAAGGACCTCCAGCCACCCACCCAGTGTGGAAACATATGTCTGACCCACGACAAAGCCCGTTGATTCCAGATAGGTCTCGTCAGCCATATTCGGACCCACAGACAAAGCAGTCATGAGAGACGATCATCCTTGACCGCTTGGTACTGCCGATGAGGAGTGTTGCACCCCCTGCAAAAAGATCGCAGTCCTTCACGTTCCTACTGTACCCAGCTGGCAGCTCAGGACTATGGGAAAGCCAGAAGAAAGCAACATTTCCAAAAACAAAAAGTCACGGTATTTTCCTCTCTTAAGAACAATTTCAAGGTGTTTCTTTCATGAGAGCAGGTGGCAGAAAAGGCACTGGAGATGCTAGAGAGTGTTTTAAAGGTTCAAGGGGCCAAGGAGTTTCTCCAAGAAAGGGGGACCCTTCAGTGCCTCTCTGGCTGGCCACTTCTACCTCTCATTCACTGAAACGGGGCCTTGCAGTCATCGTTATGATGCAGCTGTCATGCTGTTCCCCATCTCATTTGTCTGTGGAAGTGTATTTGAGCTCTCTCTGGCTGTGTGCCGCAGGACAGGGAGAAGTCTCTTAGCTTGGGGGATTTGTTTTTTCAAAACCATTGGATCCCTTCCGATAAGAAGGCATGCACATGGCATTTGTGTTCACAGAAACAGCAGGAAATGGTGATACCTGCTCTGGTTAATGTCTGGAAATGCCTTTCAAATCAAAGTGAAAGATTGGGTTTCTAACTATGGATAATCCATCCCTTTCATTTTGCTGCTGGAAGATGGCAGGGGCAAGTAGCATACCAATGCCATCTCTGAAAGTGCAAAGTGGATGTTCAGTTTTTTTGCTGCCTAAAACACCAAACCATGAAGTCAGCTGCCACTGGGTTTAGACTCTACAACGCCTGATGGGGAAAAAAAAGCGATGTGTTGCGTGAGAGAGAAACTCAAGCTACATTCAGCATTGACACTTCCAACCTCACTTGGCTCTTTCTCCGCAAGCCCATGAGATGGCTTTCAAAATCAGACTTTTAAAAATAAATAAATTTGGTCTTCATTTCCTTTGCCTCCTTTGTCCAAGCCCTTGGAGTTCATATTTTCAAACTTTTCTGCACAACTGAGAGGAATAGGTGCTTACTTTTTTGAAACCACAAGAACATAGATTTTTACATAAGCACGTGACTCTAGTATCTGGTACTTTAAGAAAAACTTCAAATATTATGAGAGTTGCAATGAAATGGAGAGATGGCAAGTGTCATGAGCTGAGCAGCACACACATGTTGGATGGAGATGGGGGGAATAATGCAACCCCCCTGAATGAATATATGGGCAATACTGTAGCAGAAAAAGGGGATTAATGCATGACACTTCTTCCCATTTAGTGAGCAAGCTATGCCCGTGAGGCATCGAATATCCCAGGTTAACATAGCACTGCTCCCTCTAGAACGGAGGTTGAATGGAAGGAGAGTTTATCGTCAACTGATGCAACTAACATCTGTGTTTAACAGAAAAGAAGACACCTACTCATGATTGGCCTATGTTACCTTTCTTTTTATCTTTTCTGCCGTCCCTTAACATTACAGCCAGTCTGGAGCTTCCCATCAGAATGATTTTTTTCAACAGTTAAACACTATTTCTGTTAAAATCAAAGCGATTTGTTCAGGAAAACTTAACTGAAGGGTTTCGTTTCAGGTCAGGTCAGAATTAGAATCTTTCATTTTATGGATCCGACCTGGAACTTTTCATTCCCAGTCACTTCAGTGGAGCAATAAACTACATTTCCTTGCCTGATAGGGGGTGAGGTTCAAGTCCCCGACCTCTCCCATGGCCTGAGCATCACGGGTAACTTCATCTCCCTCTGGGCTATGCAGATTTTCTCTGCCCAAATTGTGCAGTGCATCATAGGAGTTGCATAACTCTAGGTGTACCATGGGAAATGTAGTCTGGTCATGGACCCTGGCTCACTGGGGGGGAATAGTGGAGTACCTGACTCCTATAAGTGAATATTACAACATGTTGCAATGCTGGACTTCCTCTGCAGGATGGACATTTTGAATTTTTGCTTGGCTTTATACAATGTTTTGCAATTCTACTGACCTGAAGGGGTCAAATAAACTTGTGGACTTGTATCTTTGTTCCTGGTTATGTATTTTTGTTTTAACAGGAAGAAAGCAGATTAATTTAGACACGTGATAAGAAGTGACTGCTCTTTTCATTTGTCTAAGGCTGCTATGTACATATGTATAGTTTGTATAAGCTTCTTGGAGGTAAACAACAAGGCCATCAGGCTGGTTTTGGAATCTGAAAGGAAGCTAAAATGTGTCTGTCAAGTCAGTCTGGAAATGAAAAGTATATTAAGTACACTTATTTAAGAGAGAGCGTTGTAAGTCAATATGTTTTCCTTACAAAGACACTGCTGCAGCCTTGATTTTTAGCTGGCGGAGCACTGATTTGATTTACTGAATCTTTGGATCTATTTGTGTTTGTGTCTTTAGATTAGCATGGCTAACTATGAGCGCATGTACATGAGAGGTGTTAATGCACATTAGCCTAAGTTAGTGTGCCTTATGGGCACATGTCTACACATGCACACCCTTAATGCACATTAACTTAGGCTAATCGTGCCTAAATTTGATAACTGCAAAATTTAGTCTTGATTAATTAAAACGCATTAACGCATGTGTAGATGCAGCCCAAGACTAACTTTAATGTTGAGTCTGTTCAGCCACTAGGGGGCCAGCCAGAGCCCAGCCCCCGAGCTCCTGGCTGGCCACCTCTCCTGGCTTCAACTGGGGACTAAAGTTAGCCCCAAGAGCTGGCAGCCATGTGGCCGGAGGCTGGAGCTCCTTGCAGTGGCCACAGGGACCCATGGCAGGACTGGCAGGACTTGGGACTAACTTTAGACTGTAGACCCCTACCAAAAATCGCTTAATGCGCATTAAATTTAGTCAGGCTTATTTGCACGTGTAGATGTACCCTATGTCTCTTTAGAGTAGGAGGCCGTATGAAAATCCCAGTATGAGTTGAAATCTGTGGACAATCCACTCCTGACTACTTGTGCTTTGCAAAGGGCTTCCCCTGTCCTTTCCATTTGACCCAAAGCTCCATGACAAGTGACTCTTCCTAGACTGTGACTTTGTGGCTAAGAAAAGAAAGCCTAGCATGCTTTAAAACAGTGCCGATCCCTTTTGTCTCTAAACTCTGAAGGTTTGCCTTCCAGTTTTTCCAGCCAACCGTTCCAACTTTTCGTCACCCCTCTTGGTTTACATGCTGTAGCACTGATACGATTCTCCTTCTCTTTCTGGGTAGGGTGAGGCATTGGGATGGTGCTTATGTGGTTGACTTTGGATTTTATGAGGATAGTGTTCACTCAATGCTGCCAGAAACAAAACAGTTTCTAAACCCCACCCAGAGATGACAAGCAGAAATGTAACCTTTCTGTTGCTCCATCTCCTAGTGTTTGCTTTGCATGAGTACACAATAACACTATAACCTTGGATTGTTTGAACTAGCCCGGAGTGTCACTGGGAGCATTATATTCAACAGTTGTACTTGACTGAATAAGCAGACGGTTTTTTTTCCCCTTGTCATAATGGCACTATCCCACGAAGGGGTGATGGATTGCTTTTCCTCTTGCGCATGCTGTTATCGCTGTGCTGTTCTAATGCTAGTCAAACATTATTGTGAATAGCCAAACTCAATAGCAGCAGTGTTAGGCTGGAAAGTCAATATTAGCTGAGCAAACAAAGCAAATAAAGAGTTGCTATTTGCGTAGCTATGAGTATTTGTGTGCTCTGCTGCTGAACAGGCTACTTCGAAATAATAATAATAATAATAAAAAAAAGCCTTGGTTTCTTTAAGTCCATGAAGGTTTTTATTTAGGATAAAGGAGGTGGATTTTTTTTTTAACTTCATATTTGCTCCCTTAAAAGCCCAGCTTTAGCTGCTAGCAGCACAGGAGAGTACTGACTGCCCCCAGAAGTTATCTCTCCCTGGGTACATCTACACATGCTATTAATCTGAAGTAGGCTTACTACGCAGTAAAAATACTCCACAGTAAGCCTACTGGGGAACATGTCTACACATGCTCCCTTTTGGAAGTAGATTTGCTCCCACCCTGCTCTGCCCCACTTAAGCAGCCAGGGGGAGCTCCAGGCTGGCAGGGAGCACAGGGCTGGTCCCCATGTGCACAGGACCAGGAGAGCTGTGCCAGCTGCTGGTCCCATAGTTACAGGTAGTAGTAAACCATACAGTAGACCAATCTACTGCATAGTAGCTCCTGCACACCATTACCTAGTGACACTTTAATAAGCAGTAGATTAGTCTACTCTGCAGTAAAGCATCTCATGTAGACACACCACCTGGGTAGCAAAACTGCTTTTAGAAGCATGAGATGGCTCCTTTTGGTGCCTCCATTGATGGCTGGCACTGTCCAATTGACAGACTCTTACTACCAAGGGGCTGGCACAGGGATCTTCCAGAGCAGCTGTAGAGCAACAGGATTTCAAGTTACACGTTAAAAAACAGCTTCTTTTCTTGAGGGGTAGCTGGGGTCTTATCCTTCTCTCTCCAGAGATAGGTGGTTTCCCTTCACTTCTCCCACAAGGATCCTCCACTGCCCTCTTGAGATCAGTTCTGAGCATGTGTGTGTGTGGGTGCACATACGTGCATATGCACACGTGGGGCGGGGGGAAAGTTAAGCTCTGACTGAATTTGCATTTTACAGTCTCTCATTAAGTTTCTGCTAGTTTCCAAGGTTCATGGCGTGACCTTCTAAATGACACATGCCTATTTATAACAAGCTGCTTGTGGCTGACTGCCACTTGAAGAAGAGCTGGGAAGGGAAACCAATAGCTGGTGCCTTCATTAATATTGTATTGCTCAATGTATGCATCCAAAGTGCATGTTAAGGAGAGATGCGATGCATCCTGCCTGGGTCAGCAGCTTGTTCCTTCTATGAAATGTTGTTAAATATGAATACAGGACCTGACTCGCTGGTTCTGACACGGGCAGTATGGAGGCATTGAGATCATGACCTCGTTCCTCGGTGTCTTGCAGAGATACCCGGTTCAGAGTTTATTTCTCATCCCAAGAGACTTCCCTCTTTCCAGCTGCTGATTGAAGTGGCCCTGTTGGGCTCTGGAGGGTACAATACATTACAGTTTGAGTTTGGGTAGCATATTTCATGTAAACTCCATCCCAGGATGCTTCGCAGAGCTAAATAATACAGTTAGTGGGTTAAATAATTAATTCCAAAGGAGGAGAGTAGCCGGGAGGTACAGCTAGGGACAAAATATAGACAGCATTTTTGGCTGAGATTTGACATGAGATGGAGAGAGAGAGGGAGAGGCAGGGTTGGCTCTTCTCTATTGAAGGTGATGCAAAGAAGGAGACTCTTCACATGGCCAGCGGCCACATTGTGTGCAAGGACAGAGAGAGGACTATTTCTAGAGAGGCTATAGAAATAAGGACAGGTGGCAAACAGCAAGTAGGGTAGATTTGCACCTTATAGACTGACTAAATCAGAGGGGTATGTAAGCACAAGCTTTCATGAGCTGAAGCTCACTTCATCAGATGCTGTGAAAGGATAGAGCAGCGTATCAAACAGTGAGTGATTTGAATACAAAAGGCTGGCAGGGAGGCAGTGCTGGGAAAAGCAAGTAATAAACCCATAGGAACAAAAGGGTCACTAATGGGCCAGAATCCCTAGTTTTGGTTTAGACCGTATTTACCACAGTCCGGCCTGTGGACGATCTCTTGTTCTGCACTTTCCTGTTCAACTCAGTCTTTAAAGCTTTGCTGCCTATACACAGCCACCCTGAGGTCAGTGATGGACTCTCCAGGGAGGTTAAAGTGTCCTGCCCCATGGCTTTCTGGAGCTGATGTCAGATGTAAGAGGTGACAAGATCCAGGTCTATTATCACTGGCTGTAAGGAAGCTCACTGCCCTGCCCAAGGAAGTGTTGATGGAGCTATGCTGGGTAGAGCGGAGGTGGGTCCTAGAAGTTGGCCCGCCAGAGTTAACCAAGAAGGGCGTGAGATTTCTGCAGCCTGAAAGCTTTCCCTCATTGCTGGTTCTGCAGTGGCCATTTCGGCTGGGGCCATTTCCAGGAACTTTGCAGCAAAAGCACTTTTTGGGTTGCCAAGCCAAATGCGGTGCATCAGCACAGCTGAGTGGGGAACTCAGCTGAAAATGTTGGAGAGTGAATTGTGCTTGCTGTGACACGCTTTTGCAAGGCGAGTCAAATTGCCCATGTAATCAGCTGCATGGACTCTTGCGGCTGGAAGAGCGGAGAGGGAGGGCCACAGCTTTCCCCCGGCGCAGAAGGAAAAGAAGTCATGCACACAGCTCTGCCAACTGCTGCATCCAGGTTGCTGGAGGTGGGCTGAGTGTCTTGGTCCACTTTGGAGAAGAGAAGGGAAAAGGACGTACAGGGAGAACACGGGGATTTTTGCAAAATGAGTCCAGGATGGGAAGGAGAATGGCTCTTCTCAGACAGGAGCCAGGAAGGGCTTCCCTAGACGTCCCCTCCAGAGAAGTGAAACCAAGTACAGAAACTGTGATTTCAGTGCTTGATACTGTGCAGAAAGCTGACTGCTATAGGAAAGTAGGTGTATGTATGTGAGTGTGTGCACGCACGTGCGTGCATGCATGCCCCCAAACTGACTGTGGCAGGGCATGAGGATCTGGGCGTTCATCTCTGTCTCATTTTGGCAGGGACTTTTCTGGCCTTCCTGCTGTAGCAGCTTTTAAGATGTTGCCCCTTAGAAATAGGGAAATATTACCCCCATTTCACAGGCAGGGAAACTGAGGCATGGGATAGACAAAATGACCCACTGCAGGTGATGTGGGGAGTAAGCCCATGTCTCCTGCCTCCTGGCCTGGTGCCTTCCCTACGTGACTATCCTTCCTCGCTCCCCACAGGGAAAGGCTGCAAGCAGCCAGCCCTGAGAGGTTCTGGGCTGAGGCGGTGGCTGTCGTGCCTGAGCAAGGCTGTAGCGGGAACCAGTGAGCTCGGGCTACGTGCTTCTACCCTGCCCTCCCCGCAGAAAGCAGGTGGAGGACCGTTGTCTGATCTTCAGTTGCTGTCATGCACGGGACCTCAGAGCAAGGCTTGGAGGTCCACACGCCTGTCACCTCCAGACTGCAAATCCCTGGATCAGGGGCTGAATGTGAAAACAACACGCGGGCTCCAGCTGGCACTGCGCGGGCTGGTCTCGGCCTCGGCTGCCATGGGCACTTCAGGCCTGTGCTTCTCTCTCTCGCCTGTGCCAGGGTGAGGCTTCAGTCCTAATCTTCAAAGCAATTAATGGATCAAGCCCATGCAACATTAAAGAGCGAATTTTGGGCTGTGAATTGCTGTGACAGCTGCACTCCTCCAGGATGATGCCCATCACTCCGTCTGTGATGAAGCATGTCAGCAATGGGGACAACATGTTCCCTGTCAAGGGGAGCGATGCTGGAGCAGTCTTCCAGAGGACAGCAGGCGCATACAGGGTATGTCTACATGTGTGGTTCAATGCACATTAAAGTGTCACTAAAAAACATGCTATTTAGCACATGCACATTAAACATCACTTAAAAACCATGCTCTTTAGTTAATATGCATTAAGATAGGCTAATATGCATTTTCCTACAGGGTCTAATCAGCTTTGAGACATTCCTCTTCCAAAAGCTGTTTGCAGTTGAAGGGTGCGTCTACACGTGCATTAATGCATTTTAGTTAATGCACATTAAATCTAGCACCTCCATTGTGAGGTACTAAGATAATGTGCATTAGCCTGTCTTAATGCACATTAAGTAAAAAGCATGGTTTTGAAGTGACGCTTAATGAGCATTAGCTTATTTTAATGTGCAGTAACTAAATGGCACAATTTTTCACTGACACTTTAATGCACATTAAAATAGGCTAATGCAAGTGCATGTGTAGATGCACCCTAAGAGCCCTGCTTGTATTGCTCCCCCCTCATGCTGCTGGGAAAAAGGAAAAGGAAGGACCCTCGAAATGGCGACTGGAGCAAAGAACCCCACAGGCAGCTCCCACCTCGGCCAGTCTGTTGCTGCTTTTAGGAGAGATCTCCAAGCCATGGCGAGAGGTGGCTTCATGCTTCATTTCTGGGTCGGACCCTTGTAGGGCAGCAGCAGCAGCGGGTAGGACCAAACCTCCCTGCTGTGCTCTCCTGAGAGCCAGGGAAGCAGCCCAGGCAAACCTGAAGGGCTTTTCCAGTCCAGCAGCCAGCACAGCTGAAGAAATTGGCTTGGAAGTTTACTCTCTCACAATGCAGCTAAACAGAAAATTAGGTGTGTGTGTTTGCCACCGGTGTCCATGGGCATCTGGTCTTTGACTTGTTGCTTTGGCAGTCTGCTGTGCCCAGCCCCCGTTCTGACAACAGTTGTTGCATGGCTGTGTACAGATGGTGCAGGTGTTCGAGTGTTGCATGCAGGTTGGTGGGTATCTGCAATCACACCCCCATGCCAGATGCAGTCGTTCCACCCTACAATTTAGGCACTGTGCTTCTTCGGCGCTTTTGAAAATGCAGCGTAAATAAATAAATAAAAAGCTTGCTGCTAAATTCCGCTCTGTGAGTCTCAATATCATGAAGCACATTTCCTGTACAATTATAGCCATGGCTAATGCCGTTTGGAATAATTAAATTCACGTCACAAATGTAGTTGCATTAATTTTATTTATCCTGAGTGGTTTAACGGGGACTAGCAGTGGAAAAAGTAAATATTTTGTTTCTAGGGCACTGGGATTGCTGATTTGGAAACCTCTGTGAGACACATTCCTTAAACGTGGAATAGCAGCATGCAAAATGCGTGAGGAGGTAGCATGGTGCATCAAAATGAACATAATTTCTGAAAAATGGAATTAATGAGGCAATGAGACTGTTTTAATGAGCGCAAGCTTTGCAGTAAATGTCACTGTGCCAATGTCTTTATTGTAAATTATAATGGGCATTTTGGAAAACACTGGCTTGATGTAAAGCGAAGGGAAGGCGTCGGGATGAGGTGAGCTGTACCTGCAAAAGGAGAGACAAGCTGTTGCGCCATCAGGGCTGTGTCTTTCCTTATTCCACAGTGTATATTAGCCTGTGTTAAAACATCATAGGAGGAGTTTACAGCTAAGCCACCTGGAAGACGTGTTTTCCCGGGCTCTCCTCTATGGGGTTCAGCATCCAACCTCTGTCTGTGAGCGCTCGCACACCTACGCAGCCCTTGAAAAAGCTACACACCAGCACATGTGCTGGAGGGTGGGTTCCTTTCCCATGGCACATGCCCCTGCTCCCCAGCAAATAACGATCCAACTTCTGCGGCTGTTCAGCCCCCTTGAGAGCTCCTGTGTGATGCCCCCAGTGAGATGATGCGAGTGGATTTTGATCTTTCTTCACAAGGAATTAATTTTTTTCGATTGCAATCAGCCTACGAGCCCTATTGTGCACAAGAGCTCAAGGAGGCATGGGGCTGGCAAACACAGAACAGAGAGAGAATGCCCCCTGCCCCAGAGAGCTCACAATAAATGTCCCTGTGTCCGTGGGTCCCATGTTCAACAGGCCGCACTGAAGCGCACGCTAGCTGAGTAACTGTGGACTTTTGGCTCCTTCCATGTCAACTTCCTCTCCCCGGCACTCCTTGTCCTTGCTTCATTCTGTCCTATGTTAGAAATGTGCAAGCTGTTTGGGGCAGAAACTCAGTCTCTGCCTCTTCTCTGAAGAGCTCAGCCTTTCCGGGGATGCCTGAAAAGTGAAGCTAATAGCTTGCACTTGCAAAAGCTGTTGGGGACAAATTGAGGATGCCAGACCTTCTCATTCCCAAAGCAAAGTCCTGTCCTTCCTCCACCTGCTGCCCTGCTCAGCTGCCCCTTTTTGTGACATATTTTTGCAGCATGCACTGAAGGGAATAGAAACTTGGCTCTGGCAGGCCGAAGTATAGGAACTGCGTTCCCAACTGAGAACACGTGCACTTGAGCACCTTGGCTATCTACCACCATCCCAGCATTGCATGGGGAGAGGGGTGACCTCTTAAAGTCTCCGGAGCCATCAAGGTGCTTCTGGGTCAAAGCCATGGCTGGAAACGAGCCAGAGGCTCCATCACATGTTGGGCCATGATGCATGGAGAAAGTTGGAAGCTGCCAGTCCATGGCATATTGCCATCTCCCCAACAGGGATTGCAGCTTTGCTTAACCCTCATACGGTCCATGCAAGTGCAAGGCTGGAGAGCAATGTTGGCTCCACATCTGCCAATCGGCCAAGGAGGTTTTGCCCCTGGGCAAAGGGCAGCCATGCATCAGGACAGTGCTGGTTGGCTATGGAGCTAATGCACACCCACTGGCCTTGTTGCACGGAGGACCCCATCTTGCAATGTGCAGAGACCTCTGGATTCCTTTAAGAGTCAATTGGACATTTATCTTGCTGGGATCCTGTGACCCCAGCTGACTTCCTGCCCCTGGGGCAGGGGGCTGGACTTGATGATCTTCCGAGGTCCCTTCCAGCCCTAATGTCTATGAAATCTATGAAATTTATGACCCAAGGGCACTCCATTCAAAATGGAGGAAGGCTTTCTCCCATCTGTATCCAACAATCTTCAGGTCTGGGAGGTATTGACTGTCTTTGTGTTCCTACCAACTGGGCATGAAAGAGCAATGCCCTTGTGGAATAATATATTTTTTTCTGTGTAGCACCAAACTTCATCATTTTCTTGGAGGTATTCTGTGGGCTTTCCAGCCCATCGTTTTGGCCATTCCTTTGGAAGGAGCTGCCCTGTTGGTGGAGAGGCAGGTATTGGGGCTGGTTTGATGTGGGCAGAGAATAAACAGGTCTGTTTGGCTTACCCAAGTTTACCCAGTAGGTGGACCCCTTGAACAAACAACCTGTGTCAATGTTGTGTTTCCGCCCATGACCCAGCCTTTACTGGAGCCTGTTGAAAAGAGAGACTATTTGGTCTGAAGTCAAGTAAGCTTTGGCCCACAAAACCTTGTGCGCACACTCTCTCTCTATTTAAGTTCATTAGGATTAAGCTCCGTGGTGTGTACAGGCGCTGTGTATGTGTATATATGTATAGGTGTGTGTGTGTATGCATAGGTATGCATGTGTCTGTGTATATATGTATGTATGTATGTATATATGTGTGTGTATATATATCTACTTTGGTTAGTCTATAAGATACAAAGCTACCTTGTGCATATTTAAAAGGACATCAATTTAGCATACACGTATTGAACAGGTCACCGTGTGATTTCAGCCGACTTTGGTTGGATTGAAACCACATGGAACTGTTTAATTTCCCTCATTAAATAAATAAGATGGATGAGTGACAAGGCAAACAGCAACTCCTCGCTGTGCCGGCCCGCCAGTGGTCCCACTCCCATGGAATGAAGCAGCAGCAGGATTGGGTCCCATGTGCTCGTATGAGTCAGGTGTCAGCAAGATAATGAATGCCTTAAAGTGATTCAACATCGGATATTATTGCAGAGCAATTACAGGGCCAAGCTGATTCTGGTGCCAGTAACCAAAGGCAAAAACTTTTTCCTTTGTAGTTTTATTTCTGAGCCTTAGGTAGTGGGTGTGTTTGTAGTGGGCCACCTCCGTGGAGCACAGCCGCTTGGGTTTACAATGGAGCACACCTCTCGGTGGGGGGATTTTTGCGCACATGTGACAGTCAGCAGGTGACATGGTAAAAAGGGGCTTGTTGCTTTTTTTTTTTCTATTAAAAATTGCAACCACCCCTTCAGTGGCCGGGTGCCCAAGTTGTCATTAAGGTCATTACAGGGCTGCAACAAATAATCAGTGCAATTAGCATATTGGTCATAAAAGGTAGAGGAAGCCCGGGCATTGGCAGAGGTACTGGACTGGGACTCAGGAGACTAGGGGTCAGGGTCTACCTCTGCCACAGACTTCCTGGGTGATCTTGGGCAAGTCGCTTACACCATCCATACAGGCCATACTTAAGCAGGTGTATAGATCCAGCGCTGCTCAGTGATGCACGCAAGCATGTGCCTAAGCTCCTTTGCGTAGTTAAACGTTGAGTCCTCTGCTGAGTGTCGATGCTTTTCAGACCTGATGTTTTAATCTTTGGGTCTCCATTCTTCCCATGTACGTGGGTCAATCCTCTCCCTGGTGCCAGGTGCTGTGAGGACAGATGTGCTAATGCACACGAGGCCATTGGACACTTCTTAGATGAGCATCATCACAGCACGTATGTCTCCAAAGCGGCATTTCTGCTCGTGATTTTGATGTCTAGTTAAGCCAGGCCCTTTTGGATGTTGCCGTTCTCCCAAAATGGACTTCAGCAGATGGATTGAAAAATGTGATCTTGCCCTTCACTATGAGAACCGCGAGGACCCTGCGGGGAAGGGATCATTCTTACCTTACTCCAAACTAGGTTGGAAGTTTTGATTTGGTTTTGTACTTGCCTCGGCTGCTGTTTGAGCAGCGACTTGCTGAGCGTGTAGCTGTCAGAGCAAAGCAGCCTCAACAGCTCCTCAGCTTTTCTTGTTAGTGGTTCCCCTAGCACCCTTCTGCCCAGTTCTTTGTTCAGATTATTCAGAGAGGCCATTTAAAATGTTAATTATAACAACATGCCATCTTTGGCTCTTCCCAGGCACTTCTAGCCAACAGGAAGAACGCAGAAAACATTTGGTCTGCTAACTAATCCAATATATCCATATCATTAATCTGTAAATTAGCTTCAAGGGCATTCTAGGTTGGAGCAGGCCCTTCTTGATGGTATCTTAAATGTTGACATCAAAATGTTCTCATAGCAGCCTGTGCCCCAGGGCTTCTACCCCTGTCAGAGTGATATGATCTGCACCTGCCTGGTACTTTCCGAGTCTGTTTGAACCATCAGGGTATGGAGGGCGGGTGCTTCGCTGGGAAGGGCGTTGTTCTCATGAGGTTTCCAGCCAAATCCTGATTGCACAGTGAAGTGTTCTGGATCTGAAATCATCTGCATGTGGGTGTTGGCTACATGCACTGTCACGGTGATGGGACTGATTGAACCTCCATCCCCTTCCTGGTTCCTGGCTTCACCCCCTTGGTGTGGAAGCAGATGTATATGTGTGTGTCTTAGTCTGAACCTTGGGCTATAATGTCCCACAGATAAGTCATGCTTACTTGCAGTTCTTCTCTTCTCTTAACATCTAAGATGCTATCAAGAAGGACCTGCTAAAACCTTCTTTTTGGGTGCCTGTGGCCAGCGGTGGATGGAGAAATCAATCCATCGTCTTAAACCAAATGCAGTTCAGTGTTCATGCTAGGAGTATGGCATAGTGTAATGCAGAGAGGGAAATGGGCTCAAAACCAAGTGGTGTGCTATGTGCAGGCCTATCGTACATGAAGCCTTGCTACCTCCTTGCTTTTTGCAGACCCCCCTTTCTGTGCAGATCACCTGAAAAGGTGCTCAGCAGAAACTTCCCAACCTGGGTGGGGGAGAGAGAGTGGGAGGGAGTTTTGATCTGCTGCTCTGCCATCCCAGCACTGGCTGAACAAGCTTTGACAACTGCTTCCACACCTCCTGTTAAGCTGAACCAACATATCTGTACAATAAATGTCCCAGTATCCAGGTCACATGCAGTACTCATAACTCATTACAGAGCAGCCTCATGTCCATCACATGCTCTTCTTAATATATGCCTTCACCACGGATCATCAGTTTCTCATTAAAGAAGAGAAATAGGAGTTGGAGAAGAAAAACTGCTCGTTCTCTATATGCTCTTTAGGACAGTGGCAATTATTGCAATTAATTATTCCAATTATTGCCAATTAATGGCAAATGGAAATGATGGCCAGCCTAGGTACTCTGTCTGCTTCACTTTCAGGGCAAAGGAAAGAGAGTGTGCCTGCCTGTGCTATGCCAATCATGACCTTGAGCCACTCTTAGGCTGTATTAATTTAGCAGGCTTTCTAATTAAGCCACAACTTATTAATGGCTGAGTATAAGCTTTGAAGCAAGCTAGATTTTCAGGCTACAAGGGACGGTTCATTTTATTGAATGCTGTTGTCTTGAGTTTGTGTCACGGTGGAGCTCCATATCATGTGCATGTAAATGAATGCTTCGGTGAGTGGTCAGGGCCGAGAAGAGGGTTGGTAGTGGTCAAAGGATCCCATCACGAGGTGATGAGCTACAAGCGGCAGTTTTGCGGGCAGGGACAAGTTGGAACTCCCCCGTTTTGGAAGTGGAAGAGGAGGAAACATAAATTGCACTCAGCATGGAGAGGGGTGAGCAGGCTTGCAGGCATCAGCCAAGACTTACGCTCACACAGTGCTGTCCCTTTGCAAGTGGGATGCGGTGTCTCATGGTGCCAACCTGTTTCAATCATTTTGGATTCAACCCTTTGCAAAGAGAGGGAGCCATTTGAGTGCCTGGAGGGGAAGCTTTGCCTTGGATTGGAGAAAGCGTCTCAGATTGTCTGATCCAAAATGCTCATAGTTTGGAGCCCCTGCTGTATAGACACCTGCATGGCCTCGCTTGCCTGAATGCAAGAGGGCTGCTACGAGTCCCCATGGATGCTTTGGACCCCATGGGTTTTTTCATCTGAAAATGGAGCTTTTGTGTATTGAAGAGGGATGGAATGACCTTGCTCCTTGGAGGAGTGAACTCAGAAAGGCAAAGAAGGGTTTGTGGCTCTCTCTGGACTGTGCATAAGCCAGTGCCATGTGCCAAAGGGCCACGTCTCTTCCAAGCACACAGTGGAGGTAGCTGAAAAGCTAAGAGCTTTTGCCTGGGTGCATTGGAGACTTTGCTGGGGCGCATTACATTATTATAATATATATAATGGAACGGAGATTTCTGTCAGCCTCCGCTGAGCTCAGTGGGCTACAAAGGCCCTTCCTGCTGGCTGTGCAGAGGCAACATGCTTATTTTTTGGGTGCCTGCATCCTCTCAGCTGGCTTTAGAAAGTTGAAGGCGAGATCCCCAGGGGTCAGTGGAGCTCTGCTGATTTATGTCAAAGGCTGGAAGGGACATCCAGAGGTCATTTAGTCCAACTCCCTGCCTGAGGCAGGATCAGCCCTATCCAAACTGTCCCAGACAAATCCATCATCTAAACCCTATGTCAGCTGAAGGTAGGGCGCAGCTGATAAGGAGTCCACCAAAGCTGAGCAAGCGTGTATTGCTTCTGTCATTGTCTTCCCTTGCTTGTTGGGACATAACCTCCCTGTTCGTTCTCCTGAAGAAACTAGGGAAGTGACTGGACTTGTCTTCCTGACTTGTGAGGCTCACCTATACTCAAGCCCAAGAACATTGTGTTCGGAGCCGGCTCCTCATGCCAGCCTCTGGCAGGAGGTGGACCTCCAGGCTCTGCCTGAACAGCAACCCCTCTGCCTCCTTCATCTTACACAACCGGCTTTACTCTTGCAGCTGACTGACTCACGTCCGATTGGGCTGTGTGGAAGGCATGCCTTTCTCCCAGAGCTGTCTGGCGGGGCAGATGAAATGCATTTAAGATAGTGCTGGTAGCAAGTTTTCTGGCCTGCTCAGGAATGTGTAGACAAAAAGAAATTTCCCATTTATGCCAATGCAATTGCATTTGTTTTTGCACAACCCGGGATTTCCTGCCACTTTAAAGTCCATTTAGCGCCATACGCTAACACTGCTCAGAGAGGTTTTGGCGTGCGCCGCTTTCATGCTACGCCGCTCCTCTTTGCCACTGCTCGCATCATTTTTAATGTTTGCTTTTTCATCTCTCCAAGGTAATCATGGCCCATGATCTCTGACCAGTGGTTGTAGGAAGAGGCTGCACCTCAATTTCTAATAACTAAGCATATAACCTTCTAATACAGTGTAGGGGCGGTGGTTGTAGGACATAGCCAGCCAAGGTCCTTTGGGTAAATCCAATATCTTTTATTAGACCAACTAAAATAGTTGGAAAAATTCTTGTTTGCAAACTTTCAGGTACAAATGCCCTCTTCAGATGTTCCTGCTGCCTGAAGAAAGGTGTTTGTATTCGAAAGCTTGCAAAGAAGAATTTTTCCAACCATTTTAGTTGGTCTAATAAACAATATCAGATTTCCCCAAGGAACCTTGTCTGCCTAATACAGCGCAGTGTATTTTGAACTGTCTTCACCTCTTTAGTGAATCTTCTGCTGCCTCTGTTTTAGAGAGATCTTTTGAAAAGTTTCTGCAGGCTTTCCTGGTAGGATGTGTGCTGTCAATCTGTTGCTATGGCAATTCTCTGGAAATACACACCCGCTTCTCCTTAGTCTTTGGAAGGATCAATAAAGAAAGCTGGTCCCTGAATTCCAGCTGGGGGTGTAGGAAGATTGCTTCTGGGGTGGGCATGAGGTCTCATCCATCAGCACTGGGTTACTGTCCTGAGACCAGGTCAAAACTCATGGTTCATAAGGCTTGTGCCGAGGCTGCTGCTTTGCACACTGCCTTTCCTGAGCAGAAGTGTTTTTGGGAGGCCTGAGTGTTCAAGGATCACTTGGAGTCAACATCTTGTAGGCATGTTGCCAAACCCATTGTAGTTTTCTGGAAACCCCGCCTGCCTCTCAGGCCCTCATCGTTGCAACCAAAACAAGAAAGTTGTCATGGTTTTTCTCGTCGACAGAAGCACCAACTTCCAGATAACTAAAGGGGACATTCCCTGTGTTTCCCCTCTGTGCCTAATCCCCACTACAAATGATGCTGACAGCTGTGCCCAGCAAAATCTTCCTGCGAAGTGAAGAGCACTGTGCTGCCCAAAGAGGGTGAAGTTTACAACTGCGGTTAAGAGATGGAGCGAACAATGCCAGTCCCGAGTGACTCAGAAAACAATCCCTTGGAAAGGTGGCTGAAGGCAGCCAGTAGTTCCAGGCTGATGGCTTGGTTGCTCAGAAAATAAATCCCATAAATGTACCGCAGGTAATTATGGTCATATCTACTTCCAGAAAGGCTTCTTTGTCACTTGAAGAGATAAGAAGCTTGCCCCTGCACTTGTGGGGATGTTTAAGCTGCTGTTTTAACCACGCCAGGCATTTTGAGCCTTTTTTATTTCTGTCAGACCTAGTATTGGATTCCAAAATCGAGGGCCGGTCATGAAAGCCAAAGCTGCTACAGATCCCGCAGTGCTCCCAGTGCAATGTAGGGCTACGAAGCCTGCCGTCCTCAGACCTCAGCCCTGCCCCAGGCCTGCTGGAGTGAATCTAGACAGTGGGCACGTCTACATGAGACACTTACTGCACATTAGCCTAATAACACTGCACAGTAACGCATCACAGCACAAACTGTGCTAATAGCCTATTGCACAGTGTTATTAGGCTAATACGCAGTAAGTGTCACTAAATAATCATGCACTGGTGCTACTGTGCAGTCACTCTACATACTGCACATTTAGTTAGGACTTTATTAAGTGAATACTAAATTAAGTGTGTAGTATCTAAGGTGCATTAATGAACACGTAGATGTGCCCACAGTATCTTACAGAGTCCTGCTGAAGCACTGATCAGGCGCAAGGTCTGCCTGCCTGTCGGGGGCCTAGGATTTTAAAAGGAGGTGGTAGGAAAGGAACCTGAAGCAACCTGATGCCAGGAGGCCGGCATCTTGGCTTGTCAGCAATCTGAGCTACCGCAATGACTGGGGACTCGGTGAAATCTCCCAGGTCACCACATTTCCCATTTACCTCTCTCTCTTTAGAGGCCTCCCCTGGAGCACGGTGTCCAGTTTGGGGCCCTGCACTTCAAGGCGGATGTGGACAAATGGGAAAGAGTCCAGTGGAGTGTGGCAAAAATAATTAGAGGCCTGAGAAGCAAGATTCGAGGAGAGGCCGAATGACGCAGGGTTATTTAGTCTGGAGAAGAGAAGACCGAGGGGGGTATTTGAGAGCAGCCATCAAATTCCTCAAGGATGATGATAAAGGGGAGGGAGATTTGGTTTTCTCTGTGGCCACAGAGGACAGGACTAAAAGCAATGGTCTCAAGCTGCAGCAGGGGAAATGTAGGTTGGAGATTAGGAGGAATTTTCCAACTCTGAGGGTGGTCAAGCATTGCAACAGGCACCTCGAGAAGCGATGCAATCTCCCTCCCTGGATATTTTGAAGTGCAGGTTGGGCAGACACTTGGCTGGGGTGGTTTGATCAGGGATGATCCTGCTTTGAGCAGAGGGCTTGATTAGATGACCTTGTAAGCTCCCATCTAGTTCAACCGTCCTATGATTCCTGCCTTCCCTTCTCACTCCACAGGGATGTATACAGTCTACTGACCACTCTCATGCAAAAATTAAATTCTCTGCACCCTTTCCCTTGCATGGTCTCCTCTCCAGAGTCTCCTCAGTAAACTTTCCCAGAGCATTCCTGGGGCTCCAGATAGCCTGACACACAGTGGCCCCGACATCATGTGGATATAGGGCACTGGTGGCAGTTTAGAGCTTGTGGCTAAACCATTTGCACAGGGATGGGTTCAAGTGTGGCAGTAGCTAACACAAGCAAGGGGTGGTTGTGCATTGAGAGCTGCTCAGCTGATCTGCAAGGAGTTCGGTGTGTGCTTCGCTCAGATAATTGATCGTCCAAATCAGTCTTTATTCCTGAGTCTTAAATGCTACTTTTTCAGTGTGAACGGTTGGTATCAGTGACCTTCTGGGCCCTCTGGCTGGATGAATGGTGCAGGGCTGGTCTGGGTAATGTGGCTGCATGGGCTGGAGGTTAAGAGTTGTCACCATTGACTTAAATAATGGGAGAAATTTCTGCAAGTTTCCCGACTCCCGGATCCCCGCCGGGGGAAAGGCCTCATGCGAATGTTGTACTTGGTAAAGGCATTGTGCTGATGTCTCTGAGGTCCCGTTGATGTTCAGTGCTGGTGCTTCCTGGGCAGTATCTGCAACCACTTCCTATACAGACCCTGCTGCTTATTTGGCCTATAGGATTAGCGAGTAGGACTGGTTAAAAAGGGGATTTTCCCTGTGAAAAAAAATCTTTTTCAATCTAACCAAACTGTTTTGTGGAAAACAGTACATTTATGGTTTAATATATATATATATATATGTATATATATATATAGTGTGTGTGTGTGTGTGTGTGTGTATACACACACACACACACACTATATATATATATACATATATATATATATATATATATATATATATATATATATATATATATATATATATATATATATATATATATATATATATATATATATATATATATATATATATATATATATATATATATACCATTGCATATATATATAGTGTGTGTGTGTGTATGTATGTATGTATATGTGTGTGTGTATACACACACACACACACATACAGTGAAAACGTTATATATATTATAATAATGTAATGGAGATTATGATTATGCCTTGAGCAGGGAGTTGGATTTAGATGCCCTTTTGTATTTATATAATATGTGTATATATATAAATCAAAATGTGTGTGTGTGTATATCAAAATATTACTAGATTTTTTTTGTCAAATAATACATTTACAGTAAAATGTATATATTTTACCAAAAAATGTATTATTTGACAAAAAATATTCTAGTGAGATAATGTTTCAATTTTTAATTTATTCTCTTTCACTTTCTTTTCTCTTTCCTCTCATTTTTTTCAACAGAGAAAGCATTTTTAAAGGAGGAGAGAATAGGGAAAATAAATCCTATTTTCTTTTCCTGCTTTGCCCCTTTTTCTGCTGGCAAAAGGTGGGAAGGGGAAAGAAAAGAGATGAAACACTGTTTTAATGTCTTTGGAATTTTTTAGTGGCTGTTAAGGGGGCTGGGGTGCGTGCTCGGGCGCACAGCTGACAGCCCAGCAGTTGCAAGGTCAGGGCCACCGCAGAAGCGCTCACGCCGCGGCGCGGACAGATTCCACCGAGTCTGTGAATTCTGCTAAGTGCCTTGTCACAAGGACACGAAAGAGGAAAGACGTGACTAGTGAAAGGTCGACTCCTGGAGTAGGAAGCAGCTTCCTTCAGAAAACACAGATGAGGCGGCATTTGCCTAATGAGTGTCGTTCACCAGAAAGAAGTGATCCTGAATGCACGAATGTCAGATGGAAGGAGGCTCTTGGGCCATCAAGTCTAGTCCCCTGTTTTCACAGGCAATCGATAACCGAAGGAATCTCCAAATCATCACTTTAGGTGCTCAACGGCGATACAAGGAGCGGTATCCAAGACACCAAGAACACTGTATTGGGAAAGGATGTACCTGCCTCCATGAATTGCACAGATGCAAGGAGAATGCATTGATGTTCTCCTTGAACACCAGATGACTTGCTTCTGGGACCATGTGGGACTGCAGATGTGGCATGTGACACCGACTCGGAAGACCTCGTTTTTAGTCTCCTTGCTCTTCCCCAGACAAGTCACTTCACCCTCTGTGCTTTGGTTTTCTCTCCTGTAACTTGTCCGTCTGGTTGATTTACGTTGCGAGCTGTTCAGATCAAGGATTGTCCCCCCCTAGGTATTTGTACAGCCCCCAGCTCCGCAAGGCCTGATCTCAGACGGGGTCTGTTGGTCTTGCTACGAATGACTTACTGAACAAAGACTTCTTTTGTCTGGAGGGTAATGCCTGATAATGCTCATGCTATGTGGGTTCAATGCCATTTTTTCCATGGAAGCAATCCAAAATTACACCATTCTCTGGACAAAATTAAAAAAAACATCCCTAATTGCCTTTGAATGCTGGTTGGAAAATCAGGTCAGCATCCCCTGACACGTTTCACAGCAGGCTTCAGCAAGGCTTTCAGTTGCTTGGGTTGAGGAGAATAGGCCAACCAGGCAGATCTGAATGAGAAAAAAAAAAGATGTGTCTTCATTCTGACAATTTAAAAAAATCAAAAGAAATAAGTTCCTTAGCTTGGCTTTCCTGGCACTTCTGGGCTGTTTACAGATGTGTAAATAAAACTTTACAGTCGCCATAAATCCTATTGTGCAACATTCTCGAAACCCAATTAGATTCTGACATCTGCTGAACGTTTAATTACTTTTTGACGAAGGAAATGGAAAAATTGACAAATAGTTTAACCCATCAAATGTCAGCCTTTTGTGAGCATGTTTATACAAAGCTTACATGCCAACGTCTCTTAATTTTTCTTGCTGCTTTGGCAAAGAAATAGACAAATATTTATATTCCAGGCACACAAGATGGCTTTCATATTGTTTTCATGTTTAACTGATTTCAAATGAACTAAGATGGCTCTTAATGTGGTTACAAGAATTTGCCATTAATTTTCACTTAAAATTGGATCCAGCTTGCTACATGTCTGCAATATATTAAAGTTAATAACGATTTGTTTAGAAAATGCGTTGCTTACTGCCGGCTGATTGGCACATGTTCACTTGGTGGAAACATCAGATTCCTATTACATTTAAGCGATAATTAAGCTCAGAATATTACTCCTATTTTGGAGTGCTTCATGCACAATATTTCTCTTAATGCTCCGGGAAAACAGAACGCAGGACTCTCGGCAGCAAGCACGGTGCCTCTGGCTTAGCTCATCCATCCACTACTTGGTGTTGCTGATTCCAGCATTGCCAGAGACAGCATGTGACAGGACATTATGTAGAATATATTTCTGGGGAAAATCTAGCCATCATTATTTTAAGCTTTGCTACTGTACCCTCCCAAATGTGTTTTTTACTCCTACACCCAGCAAAACAGCAGTGGAGGAGAGCGAATGTAGCCAAGGTGGCATTGGGCCAAATGATATCCCATGCCTGGCTGGGAGCTTGACAAGTTCTCAAGTGTAAATCAGAGCAGCCTCAGGGCTGCTGTCACTTGAGCTTTGCTTCCCTTGTCCCCGGAAGTGCATCGGAGATCAGAGAAGAGCTGGTGCTGAATGACACCCTGGCCTTGCTGTATGCCTCTCGCTCTGCGGATGTGCCAAATTGCTGCCTCTTTTGGTGCTGGCCTTTACTCCAGGCAGGGACCCTCTGTGCTGGGAGCTGCATAAAGGGCCTGGAAGAGCATCCCTGGGCCGGGCACATGCTCCCTTTATCATCCCATTTTGGGCTGATCGGGACATTGAGCCATGGGCATTCGTAGCACAGGGAATGGCAGCTGTGGAATCGCACGGAGGGATGTGCCTGTACCGTGCTGCAAACATTTTGAAGCAAGGCATGATCTCATTTTGCTGTGGGAAGCCTGGAAGTGAATAGCTTGAAGGCCACCAGGTCCCATAGTAAATGCACATGAGTCAACAGTGTGTGACACGATCTGAACTTGTCCATAAGGACATTTGTTGCCATTGCAAAGGCCCCATTAGGTATAGGTTTGAGGCACAGGGACCCCGTCCAGTTTGAAAATGGTTGAGAAGTGCCCAATAACGGCATGGCCAGTTGAATCCCGGTTGAGTGGTTGCAGGGTCAGATCTGATGGGGTGATACATCGATGCTTGTGCTGACCATTCTTCGTGCCGTTGATGAAGTAAGGCTTTTGCAAGTGTGGACCATATTGGGTGTCTTGAGGGGAACTGAGCTTTTGGGGGGAAATATGTCCCAGTGCATTGGTAGTGTAGGATTATCACAGAGTCTGGCTGAAGTTTACTTCAGCATTTGTGTGGCAGAGATGGGGAGCAACGTTACTGAGGATTGGTACCCAGGGGAGTGGAGTGGGGTGCAACGTGCCTGACACGAGATGCACTGTAGCACGCACTTGCGTGTCCCCTACTTTGCTGTGCGATGAACGAGCAAACCAGTGGATGCTATTTTGCACCTGAGCAACAGTGGAAGAGCAGATGAACGTAGCATGGAGGCACTGGCCAGCGGTAATGGTGGGACTCTCTCTCGGTCACGTCAGAGGAGAGGTGAGAAGTACAAGGCATTTGTGCTGTGTTCTTGCATCTCGGTTAATTTTCAGTGAAAGGTGTTTCTCTTCTGCATGCCCTTGTTAATCCCAGTCCTTGGCACACACGGATGTGGGGCATGGCTTGCAGTGTCTTACTTCCTGTAGGGAAATCTCATTCTTTTCCTTCCGAAGCCTCGAAGCCTGGCACTGGTACAGCCACGCCGGACGGAGTCTTTTATTGCCCTTGCATGTGATTCATGCTGTTAGTGCACTCTTTGCCTTCTGGTAATGGTCCACCCAGGGTCAAGGAGTCCTGTTGCTCTGACTCCTCTGTTGAATCAGCTGAAGAGTCTGCCAGCTGAATTAAGGATTGCTCAGCAGCAACCGCTTGCATCCATCTGATCTCCGTGACTGATGCAGCCCGCAGCCATTTCAGCAGGCCTTTGACTCTGGCAGGTCCTGGCTCGCTCTGTGTCAGGTGGAAAATACAAATACAGAAACTGGCCACAAAACCTTTTAAAAAAGCTATTGCAAACGTCTCCGTTTTAGTTAAGAACCACACCCTCCTCTGGTGCAGGCAATGCTCAGGATTTTCTGGTGATAGTTGTGCGTGCGTGCATGCATGAGTGTGTGCGCCTGCGCGTGTTTGGGACGGCGGGGGTTATAAAACCTCCTCTCCTGTTATGCTATTACCAAGACATCTCAACTTTCATTAGCAGAGAACATTTCCCATCTTCGTGGCAGTGCAGGAAACCTTCAAACCACAACCCCTGAAAGCCCAAATAGCCAAAGATAAATAATACAGTAATTAAGGGTATTATTTTAAAGCAGACTTCAATAGGGATTTGAGGCCTGATTCATGGTTTTGAAACACTTGAAGCTGGCCTCTCTGCTCTCCCATTTTTAAAAGCTCTTGAAAGGCTTTTGAGAGGCTGCAAGAAGGCCTTTTCTCTCCCTACACGTCTTCTCCAGCAGAGAAAACCCTCCTTGCCTATACTTTAGTTGTAATTATTTCTGATGCAGTAACCTAACTTGGGGCAGAGAGCCAGGGTACAAGTCCTGGGCACTGATTCAGAGGGGGCCCCAGTGTGAGTCATTCCCCTGGATGCTTCAGGGGTGAATACCTACAAACCACCCCATCCTTGGATTGCGCGTCTAGTGCACACGTTAGCCCTTCAATCCTGTCATTAAATCTTGTCCTCATTGGGATGCCAGGACTGATAAAGGAAAGCAGCCCACAGAAACTCCAGCAAGACCATTTGCAGCCCTGCCAGTCCAGTTTAGACTGGGAATGAATTTGGCCCTTTATCTTGATTAAAGGGGGACCCCCCACCCCATATTTCACTTACACATTTAATAAAAAGAATAAAATATCAGAAAGGCAGAAGATGAACCTTTAATAATTCAACAGCATCTCCAAGCTGTTTCATTACCTTAATATTTGCAAAAATTGCCAGCAGCTCTTGACACCTTTTCCTACTCACTCTCTGCCAAAACAGCCCCAAAAGGAAGTACAGTTTATTCACCTGCCCTCATTATGCTAATCACAACATTGCAGGATTTGCCTTTAAGTGTCCTCACTCTGTGTGATGGGAAAAGAACTGTAACGCAATAAATTCAATCTTGCAGAGTTGTTGGGGGCAGAAAAATACGTAAGGCATGTGAAACCTATTGATCTTGCTCATAGCATCTTTGAAACCATTGTTATTAACTGACAATAAATCTAACAAACTTTATAATTAGGTTACTTCTTTCCTTTGAACTCCCATTGCCAGAGCCATTAGTTAGTACAGTACTGTGATTTATAACTGGGAAGAGGCACTAAGTTCGTCGGTTTATCGGCTTTTATTTTAGAAGGCATTTGTTTTCCAGTCTCACAGGAAACTCTGCTTCTCCCCGAAGCTTTGTTGTAAGTAGTAATGCGTCGGTTTTGTTTCTTTGTGCCAAGACTGCCAGCCAACGTGTCAATTAGTTCCAGTTGTGATTATTTTTATGATGAAGAGAACTGCCCACTGGGAATAGGACTGAGGACCACCAAAGCTCATCTCACCTAAGCCATCAAACAAACAGCAGATGGTAACAAGTTGTGCTCAGTACTCAGTGAGGCTGGATATGAAGCAACATCAAAGAAGTGGGGGGAAAAGTCGTGAAAATTTTTCCATTTGTGTTTTTCTTCCAAAAAAATAAATAAAATTATTATTTTTTTTTCTTTTAGAAAAATTGAGACCAGATTTTCAGTCAGATGAAAGAGGGGGAGGAAGGCAGGGAAATCCATATGAAAATGCTGCTGAGAAATGTCACATTTACATTTTTGCAAGTTACCTACCGCTACTGTCCTTCACCATCCAGATCTCTCTCCTTATTGTGATGGTTTTACATCGTTTGATGTATGTCTGCTTTCGACAGGCTACGCTGCGTTTCATTGTGCTGGTAACATTCGATAAGAGCTTGAATAGACTCATAAATGCCTGATCATGTGTCCTCCTCCCTCGTTTTCTGAATGTCTGAGTGATGTAAAAAAGCAACTGAATTCTCCACTAGCCTTTCACGCAGTCTTGTCTTGGTTAGAGGGATTCAGTAGAATAATTGCCCTATCGTGCTACATGCCTTGTGCTGCCTCTCAATGCCTAGTCAGACAGGGGTGTTTACAGGAGTTCATTGTCTGAGTTTAGATATTGATAGTATGTGGCTGATTTCCCTTAGAGATCGCTTCCAAAGAGCCCACAAACTGGTGTGACATAATATTGAGTTACATGTGTTTCCCCCCATGTGCAGGGCTGAGCTTCATTTGGGCTTGTATCACAAACCTTTTGTTGAACCCAAGTTGCATTTCTGGTTAGACTCTCAGCACAAAAACAGGTGCGGTGTTGTGGGTTCCCTAACTAAGAACCCATTTCTAATGGTTTAGTAGATTTAAAGAAGACATTATTTACCTTGCCTGCCTGGCTGAGATGATAAGGCTCTAGAGGACTGGTGGTGTAGATGGTGCCCTGGGGCAGTATTGTTGGCAAATCAAACAGCTGGTCTTTGTCATTGGTAGGATATCTTAATCCCTAACCATCCTAACAACAGGAGCAGAGTCAGTTTGGAAGCTTGTTTATTTTGGAGCGTCACATCTGTTTGCATGCACTAGGTTTGCGAATGAATTAAGCCTTGGAGCGTCACATCTGTGTTTGCACGCACTAGGTTTTTGAGCAAATTAAGCCCTAACTCAGGAGCTCTTGGTCCCAAAAAGGAATCATTGGGTGAACTGGACTTAGTGGCCCCAGAGCCCCTTATGGCTTGATGTTCCCATAGGCTGTCCTATGCAGGAGATCAGATTGGATGGATATTGTGGCTCCTAGCGGCTTTAAAATGTATATTCAAGCTAGACAGATACTGTACCGGCCAGGAAGAAGTCTGACTGTGAGCACAGTGACTCCCCACCTAAGCACTGGTGACTTTGCACGTACTTTGTAACAACTTCCTTTCACCTCGCATGACTTTGGATTGCAGGGAATCATGCTGAGTACCCCTTATTCCCATTACCACCGTGTTAGCTCATGTTGCCGTATCCTGTGTTATGCAGGAGATCAGATGGGATGCATATCATGGTGCCTACTGGCCTTAAAATGTATATTAAAACTGGACAGATACTGTATCAGCCAGGAAGAAAGCTGACTGTGAGCCCTGTGGCTACCCACCTAAGCACTGGTGACTTTGCACATATTTGCAACAACTTCCTTTCACTTTGGATTGCAGAGAGTTGTGTTGAGCACCCCTTATTTCCATTACCACTGTGTTGGTTGCCTTTCCTGGCTCTTTATGCTCTTAAAATAATGCTGAGTCCACACAGAGCTTTCCTTAGGGCTACCAGCAGCTCCTTCAGGTTTGGGTTGGTTTTTTTTTGGGGGGGGGGGTTATTAATTATGATTATTATTTTTATTTGTTAGCGGTAATAAGTAGTTGCTTCATGCTCTATAAAGGGTGGCCTCACTCAGGGTTGTGCGTGGGCCAGGCTGGCTCAGTCTCCTTTGTCTGATAAGTTCTCTTGGAATCAGGCATTTCCCTCCGGGCTTTTTTCCGTCAGGTCATTGCAAAGAAAGGAGGGGAAAAAAAAGCGCCTACATGAAAAAGGTTCGATTTACACAGCTACTCCAAGGGCTTTCCCAGTGCCTGTGCTGACAGGAGGCTTTTTTTTTTTTTATTGTGCGTCAATTATTTTCAAGTGAATGGAAGACATTATGTTATTAAATCCCACCCTGCCTCTCTAGGTGCTTTTAATTTGTATGTTTAGGTTTGAATTTCTCCAGGAGTGCCAAACCCGATGTTTGTTTTCCTCGGGCTATTTTCATTTCGGGTTTCGGTAACTGTCAGAGCCGGAGAGTTAATTGTAGCTCGCAAGGTTATCTTTCAAAGCTAACTTATATTTCTGTCATGCATTGGAGCCAGTCCTTGACTGCCTATCTTTACAATAGCATAGATTTTTGACTCTTGTAATTATCCTTTGAGTTTAAGCTGATTATGTAGACTTTATAGCCGGTGTTTGTTCAATTTACCCATAGCGTGTTGTTTGTACAGTGGCTCCAAAAGTAAATACGGAGCTGATTAAATGTGGAGGCCTGCTCACCAACAGCCCCGTTCCCAAAGATACATTAAAATAAACAGGGAGAGGGGCTGTTTAAGGGAGGCGGTGTGTCTATCTTGTATCTTTGCATTCACATGGAAAGAAACCAACCCACTAGCTTCACAGCCCTCATCAGAGAGGCAGCTTGTTTTCTTTTCTTTAATGCAAGTCAGTACGGTCCGTGGGTGTTTCTTTGTGCTTGGTGAAGTGCTATTCTGCCACGCTGGCACAGAGTTCACTGGAAGCCTTTTCTTTTGCAGTAGAGATCAGTGTATCAATGACAAAGGTGTTTTCCCTGTCTCTTTGGACCCTCAGACAGCCCTCCTCAGCCCATCCAGGCCCCTCTCCAGCTTTGCCGCAGTAGTGGGGAAAGATCCTGGGTTCTCCTCTCCTCTTCCTTAAGACCGTGTTAGACTGGACATAAGGAAAATCTTCTTTACTGTCCAAGTCTCCAGAGTCTGGAATAGATTCCCCCCAGAAGTGGTGCAAGATACCTGGATACCTTCAAGCAACACCTGGCTGCTTATCTTGCCTGGGTCATCTGACCCCAGCTGACTTCCTGCCCCTGGGGCAGGTGGCTGGACCCAATGATCTTGCGAGGTCCCTTCCAGCCCCTAACATCTATGAAATCAATGAAGTACAACATTTCTCAGCCCATAGGTTACGACCTGAAAGTAGATCGCAAGAACATAAGAAAGAGTCGCAAACAAACTTGAAAAATGGATTCTCCTTTAAAACGTGGGAAACCATGGGTGTTCCCTTACAGGCTGATAGAGCTGCATGGGGCCCCCCATACTCTCCATGCACGCCCAGGAGTCAGGTTCAGCCATGGGAGAGCCGTGGTGCACGTGCATTCACCCGGGCACTGCAGGGAAGCAAGCGCGGCAATACCATTTGCCAGACACTGGTGAATAGGCTCTGGGTTTGGATGGATATGTGCTTTGAATGGGAGCTGGCAGCCCGGGAGTCCAACAGCTTGGAGTAGCCAAGGAAGGAGGATGTGAAAGAGGCAGTGATCTCCATGGACCCGCCAGCACCCAAGACACAACCGTGCACTAATTGCTGATGGTGAAGGAATCCGTGTTTGCAGGAATCACAGAATCGCAGACAGCAAGGCTGGGAAGGGACGTCAGGAGGTCACATCTAGTCCACCCCCCTGCTCCAAGCAGGGCCAGCCTCGACTTCATCACCCCAGCCAAGGCTTTGTCTTGTTGGGTCTTAAACACCTCCAAGGATGGAGACACCACCACCTCTCTGGGTAACCTGTCCCAGTGCTTCACCACCCTCCTCCTGAGAGTTTTTTTTCTAATATCCAACCTCAACTTCCCTTGCTGCAGCTTGAGGCCATTGCTCCTTGTCCTGTCGTCTGCCCCCACTGAGCACAGCCCAGCTCCATCCTCTTTGCAGCCCCCCTGCAGGGAGGTGAAGGCTGCTATTCACTCCCCTCGGTCTTCTCTTCTGCAGACTAAATAACCTCAGTTCCCTCAGCCTCTCCTTAAAAGTCCTGTCCTCCAGCCCCCCAACCACTTTTGTTGCCCTTGCTGGACTCTCTCCAACGTGTCCACATCCTTTCTGTAGTGGGGGCCCCACAGCTGGACACGGGACTCCAGATGTGGCCTCCCCAGTGCCGAATAGAGGGGAATAATGCCAAACCCCTGCCAGCTGCTTTATGTGCCCATGGAGCGAGCTCTTGCTCTTCATTCCCCAGGGCTTCTCTTCTCTTTTAAAGGACGCTCTGCCTTCCCTCGATGCAGCCTTCGGTTTCCAGGGAGCAGTCTTTGCCACCTCCTGGCTTCACTAGCAGTCCTCAGGCCTCGTGTTTTGCCCCTATACGTGAGCCTAGAGCCTGAAGGACGGTCAGGGAGCTGCCTGGAGGGTGACAATGCAGAGGATGGGGCAGAGACAGGGAAAGGATGGGACTCTGGCACTTGCCCAGATGTCAGCCCCGCTCCACCCTGCTTCTGGCTTCCCCCAGCCAGGTGGCTGCATGTTATCATGTGGCAAAAATCCCCACTCCACAGAGGCCCAGCCATACTCCTGTGGGATGTATTCTGCTTTCCCTTGGCAGCTGACAACTCATTAAATACTGATTTTTCTTTCCATTATTCAACTAGCTTCAAACTTAGCCTTGTGCAACTCAAGCTTATCGTGTTATCTGGTGTCTCATTGCAATAGACATGCTAAAACCTGCTCATCTTATCTTGCATTTTCTCTTTTCCCTCCCATTAATGCCAATAAACACTTTTTTCTTTATTGCTTTAACCTACGAGCTACTCGGAGCTTTGCCTGTTAAATCTGGGGCAATGACTAGCTAATGCTCTTGAGGAAACGGAGCTCAGGGGTGGCAGAGAAAGGCGTGGGTGATTACATACATGCAGATTAAGGGAGATTTAGGGTATATCTATGCTGTTGTCGTAGGAGTAATTGCAGCTAGCTCAGACATTCCTGAGCCAGCTTTAATCTGGTGATCTTGGGCACCCACGGCAGCAAAGCTTCAGTGGCAATGACTTCAGTGTTAGGGTCCCGGATGGGCGTGTACCGTCATTTCATTGCTGGTGCATGTGTGGGGATGCTCACATGTGCTGTTGGTGCATCTGTGAGCTCAGCAGGGCATGCACAGTGCCTCGCACCCTATGGTCCTGACCCAAAACTGGTGCCCCTGGTGCCATCACCGTCGAAATGAGAAATGTTGGAGGTGGCTTCAGCATCCCTCTGGACAGGGGTCCATAGCAGGGGGTCTTTTCCCGGGGCCCGTGTGCAGCATGCTGGCGGTTTGTCTTGGCCTGCTCTCATCAGCCCCACTCGGCTTTGGAAAGACCTGCCGCCAACCTTAAAAAGTAAATGAAGAAAATTCCTGCAGTTTGATAGTGCTCGTAAACGAGCAGAGCGACTCCATAAAAGCACACCCCCTCCCGTGCCAGCCACTTCCCGATTGGCGGGTCTGGGGTATAAAAGGTGCAAATGGGAGGATGGACGGGATCCAGCATCCTTGTGGTTTCCTCGCAGCGCGGGTGTTAGACGGATGGGAAAACTATTTGCCTTCATTATCCTTGTGGGTGGCTCACACATGTCGCTCCTTCCTCGGCCTTGCGGTGATCAATGGCCGTCTTATTTCCCCTTCTCATTAGCAGTCCTTTCCTAGTTTCTCGGTGACATGTGAGGGGAGAGGTGAAGACGGGATTTCCAGGAGCATTCGGACTTGCTTTGATTTGGGGTACCCTGGCTCTCCTCCTCCCCTCCCCTGCCCTGCTATCAAAGAGGGGTTTGCTGCTTGCTTCCACATGAGGAAGGGGATCTGTTTCTCCCTTGATGGAGCCACTTGTGTCTCGTACGCTAAGTGACACCGGGAAGACGTCCTCTTCCTGGTGTCGCAGCAAACTTGGCAGCCATTTCCCCAAAATGGAGAAAAATCCAGCAAGCTCAATTCCCTTGACTTCCCCCTTGATGAAATCCTCAGACTTCATCCTAGTTCCAGTGTCTAAAGGGAGCAGAGATGCATCCGCTCGGTGCCCGGAGCTCTGCGTGTCGCCGCATCAGCTGGGCCGTGCAAGGACGTGTGCCATGAGCGTTCGGGAGCTCTGCACAGACACGGGCAGGCGCCCTGCTCTGTTCAGCCTTGTTAGCAGGGATGTGGGAACACGAGGGGTGGAGTTGTCTTCGGAGAGCATCTGTTTTATTGGAGCCAAGCGAGTAAAAATACATACACGAGCAAGTGCCTATTAAAATGCTTAAGGCCGTGATTGCAACGGGCTGGGAAAATGCTGGGAAACACCCAGCCAGCCCTTCTGTCAGTGCTCACATCCATCCCCACAGCTCCAAAACAAAGGGAGCCACCTGAAACCACAGGGGAGAAAGATTGCAGGATTACACACACTTTTGCCTGCAACTACATTCAGAGACAGTGATCTCATGGGTTCAAAGCCGCGCTTCCAGCAGAGGCAGTGACAGGAGACAGAGCACCTCCAGCAAAGACAAGGGGAACAGTGAGTCACAGGCCGGAGTCACGCAAGCCACCCTGAGAAAAGGGCGAGAATGAATTTCGCGCTTGCCTCTGCCTGTTTGAAATTCAGCAAGGGCCGTGGCTGGGTTTGCACGGATATTAGCACAAGGAGGAGTATTGACTTCTCTGCAGCCTGGGGGGAACAGGGGAAAACAGATTATATCGCCTGCCGCCGTTGGATGTGGAGAGATTATCGGCGTGCCTGGGGATTGTTCAGAGACTATTAAAAAGACAATGCGCGTGTGTGTGTGTGTGTGTGTGTGTATACATATGTATGTATGTGTGTATGTATATAAAATATACACGTGTGCGTGTATAAAATATATATATGTATATATATGTGTATGTGTGTATATATATATACAGGGGTGTAGGTTGTAGCCGTGTTGGTCTAAGGACACAGGCAGACAAGGTTCTTTGGGTGAATCTTGGTATCTTTTATTAGACCAACTTAAATAGTTGGAAATTAAAAAAAAATATTGTGTGTGTGTGTGTGTATACATGCACACACACACACATACAGATATGGATGTAAAATATATATATAATTTTTTTTGTACATATTATATATACAAGGGAGTTTGGATACCTGTTCAGCAAGTCGGCAATATAAATCCCAGTGAGCTTCAGACACGGTTCTTTATGGCCAGTCCTGTTCTTTTCACTTGTGTTCATTGTCATTTAGCTTTTATTAGGGCACAAATTGCTTTCAAGGAGAGTCACTGTCTACAGCAACGGCAACGATAGTGGGATGAGCCACTCTTGCCGTGCAAGTTCCCATTCCTCCGACTCCAGCTCTGCCATTGGCTTGGCAGGTAACTTTGGCCAAGTTCGTTTCTCATTCTGGGCTTTCACTGCTCTGCCGGCCCCATGGGCGTGAGAATATCCATTTAATGAGCACTGTGAGATCTTTGAGGGGATGTCAGTCCATTATGACAAGGGTCACTGACTCGTGACATTTGGAAACCAGTATCAAGATATTTGACTTAAACCCTCAGTTCCTGGGAATACATGACCTAGTGAGACTCTTCGGTGTTTACATGAAAGTTTCTAGCCTGTGCAGAGGAGAGCTTGACAACATGCCTAGCGCATATCTTGAATTCCCAGGAACCAAAAGAAGTAAAAAGAATCCCCAATATGGATTTTAAAATAATAATTGCACAATTTTTGTGCCAATTTCATGCTTCTGGAGGGCCTGCTTCTCCATTTCCAAAGCTGAAGGACTGGTGATTATTAGTAAAATGACCTACCAAACTCGTTGTGTAGAAACAGTTTGTATCTGTTTCAGGGAAAGTGGGGGAGAGGGGCTGTAGGGCTGAGACTTTCAGAGCAATGCAAGAAGGTCAAGCACCTGTTCTGGAGGATGGCTGGCCAAGCCTATATTGCTTTCAACGCTTTGCCCTAATACTCAGTGTTCCCGTTTTCCCTCGTTGCGTGCCGGGCTTGTGAACGATGGAGCACTGTCCGACTGAAGAGGTAGGAAGATGCATGGGTTTTTAGTACTGCCAGGCTCAGGTGGAAAAAAAGCTGGGATAAAATGGTAGCAATACTGAAGAACTTTGCAATACAGTCTGCAAAACGGCGCTGGGCCAGACAGCACCCTTGGAGCAGCCGGCAACTCCTCTCACCAGTACCTTCATGGGCTTGCTGCTTTGCAACTGCTTTTCCTCTCTTAGTGCCTGCACAAGCTTTGCCTTCATGCAAATTAAAAATGACTTAGATCCTTTGCATAATGCTCCCTTCCTCCTGCTATCGTGGGGGCAGCTACTTTCCTGCACCGTGCAGGCCACAAAGGCAGCTACGGTGTTTTATGAGAGGGGGGTTTTTGCCCAGAGGAAACATTTAGTGGTGTCTCAAAGCCCTTCAGAGGAAACCCTGTCCCACACCATGGGAAGTCCCTCTGATTTGTATATCACATAATAAGGGCCGCTGGCTGCTTCCAGGCTGTCACAGTGACCACTGCAAGGTTTGAAACTGCAGGAGCATCAATGAGCACCTTCTTGGCTTGTCTGTTGCCAAGTTAAAAAGAGAGCGTGGGCATAAGGAGAATGGGATCTTGCAAGTAAAGAGTGGTTTCTCTCTCCATTTTCCACAGGTAAAATGCCCTGGATGGATATTCAGTTAAAAGGAGCAGGCAGAGCCCAGAGCTCTCCTGGTCTGGAGGGGAGATAGGGCCATGCTGGGCAGCCTGGGTCCAACAGGGAAATGGATCAACAGCAGTTTTGTCCGTGCTTTCCATCGCCTCTTCATGATCTCTGCAAGGACTTATCTCACAGCACAGGATCACAGACAAGGAGGGTTGTTAGGGACCTTGGGAGGTCACATCTAGTCCAACCCCCTGCTCAAAGCAGGACCAGCCCCAGCCCCAGCCCCAGCCCCAGCTACATCATCCCAGCCAAGGCTTTGTCCACCTGGGTCTGAAGGATGGAGATGCCACCCCCTCTCTGTGTAACCTGTCCCAGTGCTTCACCACTCTCCTAGCGAGAAAATTCCTCCTAATATCCAACCTCAACTTCCCTTGCTGCAACTTGAGCCCATTGCTCCTTGTTTTGCTCCCCATGGACCCAGGGATCCACAGATATGGAAACGGCCACCTCCGTCCCTAAGCGCTCAGGACCAGAGAGGGAAGAGACTGGTGCTGAGTGAGTCTTTCCAAGTCACCTCTTGCCTCCCTGGCCCTACCCAGTTCTCTGTACCATTTCCGCTGCCTCGATCAAGCCTTCGGTGCTACTAGGAGCCAGTCTCCTACATCAGGGTGCTGGGATTGCTGAGTTTTTAGGCCGCTCTTAGATAAAGAAAAATGAAGGTTCTTACTCTGTTCAGGACAGGGCTGTTTAAATGTGTACTCATGCACATGCTCCTGCCTCCCCTTCTGATTATGATTGCCCTTAATTTAGCTTCCTAAACAGGCTGGCTCAGCAGGGAGAGCTGTATAACCCAGCCGCTTCTCTCCTCCTACCTGAAGTTGGCACAAGTAATGGTTGTGCATAGCTCTTCCTAGCTCACCACAAAGACAAGCTGGCAAACCACACAAGGGCCCCGTCAGAGTATTTTGGCACATGACCTCTTTCTCATACCGCTCCCACCCCCGTTGACCCCCTGAAGCCCAAGAAGACAGAGCGGTGCACGAAACCTTCACATGCCTAAACTACGGCAGTTTTTCCCTGGACTGAATTTCAATCAGATGCTTGGGCTGGGCTTCAAGTGGGCACGGGCTGACCGATGTTGTTGTGGGGCAGCGTGGTCACAGGTGTGAAGCTCTATGGCTTCGGCTGCTGTTGGTGTAGGTGTTTGGGGTTGTTTTGAAGTGGGAACTCATGTTGACGCTGAAGGGCTGAGACTTCGTATGGACCAAAAGTGGAAATAATGGTGCGCATAAACCTTGAGAACCAGCACGGCTGGGTTTTCACGCACTAGGATGAGCTCCTCCCCACATCCTTATGCTCACCAAAGGTGTCCAAAGAGCATCATTTTTGAAGCAAGCCGTCCTCTGGCAAAGGGGTCTATGAGGGAGTGTGCAAAAGAGGTCTTGGCCATGTAACGGTGCTGACTTTGTGTTCAAAGCCTTTGTGAAGGCCATTAGCCATTTGGAGAGGTGGAGTTACTGCAGCCTGTACCTGTACAGTTGCATCCCGTGTCCTCAAATGGACACTCATTTATTTGTATTATGACAAAGCCTAAGGACCCCAATCCTGGACTGGGTCACTTTTCTGCTATGTGGGACCTATGCTAGGAGGAGTGTTGGTGATATGTGATCCAAATAGCAGATTTGGAGTCTGCTTCTCTTCCACCCTTTAATTGCAGCAGCAGAAGTTTGTGCTTTGAGGCATTCATTTTTGGGCACTGCAGTTGGCGTAAGCAGAGTCAACTATACCAGGCCCCAGATAAGCTCTTAGTAGGACACAGTCTTCCCATCAAGACATTTTACTTTTGTTTTGTTGTTGCTGCTGTTGTTCTTCCTATGATAAAATAACCCACATGGAAGGATTTTCTTTCTCCATGTCTGCCAAAGTGGAGCAGAACTGCCCAGTGCCTTGCACGCAGGAAGACGGTGGATTTTTCCTCGGTCGAATGATTAGCTTGCGTGGGTACCGAATGCAGCATCTGGCAGGGGGGCACTGGCCAACACACATGAGGAAAACTTTCAGCAGGACATTTCCCCAATGCTCAGAAACGGCCTCAACACCTGCAGGCTTTGAATGCAAGTTGGGGATGTGGCTCAGAGCAGGGAAACTAGTGCCTTTATGGCACATGGGTGTATTAAAAAATCATGCATGCAGAAGAAGTGGTTTTTCACGCTGGCAGTTCACTGGAAAACCATTTCCCTAAGGGTGGAATCAAGCTCTCCTTTGCTTTAAAGAAAACCTGAAATCTTTCCCCATACTCCGTAGCGCACACGTGCTCCCAAACCTGCGCTAGTTTAATATATCGGTATATTTATATAGACGGGCATGTGTATAAATCGTGACGAATAAACTTAATTTTATTGCTGCCTTCTGAGTGGACGTTGGCAGGACAGTGCATCGTGAGACTGACAAGGGTGTGATGTTCAGTAATAGCACATCAACAGGCCTATGGTACTTTGATGTATTATAATAGTCCATCATCAGAACAATGGCATTTTGATGTATTGGATTAGAACATAATCAGGATGATGGTGCTTTGATATATTATGTAAGTACATCATCAGAGTGGTGGTACCTTGACATATTACCTTAGTGCACTGTCAGAGTGTCAGCACTTTAATGTATTTCAATAATACATCACTGGAGCACTCGGGTTCGTCGGAGGCGCTGTCTCGCCAGCTGGCAGGGGCCATTGTATACACTGAAGAACATCCTCTGTCTCTTAAAAACTTAATCATTCTTTATAGAAGCCGGAGCTTTTTGAATTAAGTATGGCTAAAAATATTGGCCGAGCTGCCTGCTGGGCCTCCAGAAGGCCTGCCTTGTCATCTGTAGTGGCACGGTGGGCTTGGTCCAAGACAAACAAGGTGTCTGCAAGCACAGTGGCTTTTAGTCACTGAGGAAGAGGAGAAGGGGCTTCCCTCAGCTGCTATCAGGGGTTTGGCAGGTTCATGTTCATGGTTTTGTAAGGAAAGATCAGTGCCAGATTCCCATGCATTTGCTTTGTACGAGGCCTGGGAACATGCAATTGCCTCCAGACATGCCCAGCTTTTCCGTGGGCGCACTGGGTTGCCAGTGCCCAGGAAACGGGCTGTGTGAATGAGTGCTGGAGGTGCTGATGGGGCAGTCAGAAACTTCCATCGTGAGTTTGAAGCCAAATATAACCCACCATGTGCTCGTTAAGCTCTGCCTCAGTTTCTCGCCTGGGAAATGGGGTTGCTCTTTAATTTACAGGGGTCTTGGGAGGAAGACTAAGGCTAGGTACAGACATTACATTTAACACACAGAAAGCGCTTTAAAGCCATAACAAAACAGACATTCGCGGCACTTAATGCACATTAAAAATGGCGGATCCTGCTCTAAGTTAGCTCTCAATGGATGTGGTGTTAAACTAAGGTGCTTTAGGTTGGAGCACTTTTTTGAACATCTGTACCACATCCATTGCGCTTCAATGAAGGTCATATTCTGCCACCATCCCAGGGGCCTCTCACTGGGTGGCTTGCTAGCTTTGGCTGGTGCTTGTCTTCTCCAGGTGACCGCTGGCTCAGCCCTGCCCTAGGCTGTCACAGAGAGGGACAGAAAAGGCTCTGTGTCCTCCTTGCACAGCTGGCCAAGGGGGTGGGGAAATGGAGCCTCTCTGCCTCACAGATTCCCCACCCCCCCGCCATAAGCTTGTGGGCTTGGTGGGGGCCAGGCTGGGGCCACGTGGTGGAGAGGCCCCAGTTCCCGGTGTGTCGAAAAGCCGGGCTAGGCAGCCCCGTGCTGCAGTTCCTGGCTGCCACTTTCAGGTGGCTCAGGCAGGGTAGGGGGGGAGGAGGAGCAGAGCCCCCCCCATCATGAGGGCTCCCCCACCGCTTGCTAGCTGGGGTCCTGGGGGGAGCATGACAGGGGGGCTTCCTTCCCAACCCCTCTTAACCTCTTGACACGTGCAGCCAGGAGCTTTTGCCATGCCAGGAACTGGGGCTGGGGAGGCAGCGACCCCCCCAGCTGCCATGAAGGGCCCCCCACACAGCTTGCTGGCTGGGGTCTTTGGGGGCAGGGGGGAGGCTGGGCTGAGTGACAGTGGGGCTCCCTTCCCCCGGTCCAGTTCCTGCCGTAGCAAAAAGCCAGGCTGGGTAGCCCCGCACTGCAGCTCATGGCTGCAGCTGCTAAGAGGCTGGGGTGGAAAGGGAGCCCCCCCCTTCATGCAGACCCAGCCTGGCCCCCCTTGAGACCCCAGCCAGCAAGCTGTGGGGGGGACCTTGCAGCAGGGGGGCTCCCTTCCCTCCCCCACTATGACAGTCGCCAGCTGGTGAGGGGGGGACTGAGGAGAGGGGCTGCTCCAGTGGCCTCCTGGAAGGTGTGCGGGTGTACCCCACACTTGCTGGCCTTGGGCAGTGCAGTGCACCACCCCTACCCTCCCAATGTTGAATGTCTGTTCAGTTCATTCCCACTCTAACTTAGAGCACTTTGAAGTAAAGTGTGATTGAGCGCTTCCACCAGTGGGTTTTTGAACGTGTGTATTTAGCCTTAATGTTGATGCAGCCCCTTGGTACTGCCCGTGGCTATTATCTCCCATTGGAGAAGAGTCTAGCATTTTCCTTTCTCTTGTTGACCTCTTGCCGTCTTCTTACATGTACGTGGCCTGGAAACCTCCTTCAGGGCAGAGCAGGAGGGTTTTGTGTCCTGGTTCAAGTTCAGTGGGTGCCACTAATGCTGGTGTCTGAAGCAGCGTGGCCGTGGTTTTAGTGGCATGCCTTATACTTAGCGTGGGGAAAGCCGCAGAGACACAAAATGGTTGTGGGCAGTGGATGCTGGTTCTTGCCCGCTGTCTGGCCGTGACTCATGGCAATGGGGAGAGGTAGGCGGCATTGGCCATGGCAGGTACCGAGTGCACAGTGGGTCACGTATTCTCCATGGTTTGCCTGTATTAAGATGGCTCATCATCCCACCGGAGATGCCCCATGTTGAGGGAGGGCTTCATTGTGTGCCCTGGCACCTCTCTCAGCTGGAAGTCTGTGTTTTAGCAGTGAGAGAGATTTGCCTTAGAGATTTGGACTTTTGCTGAAGACCCTTATGCAACTTAACTTATCCCAGCGTCCTGATCAAGGCCATTTTCCCCTTTCTTGACTGACTGAATCCTCTACTCATTTTCTTTCTCCTCACCTCTGACAGGAAACTCCTCTCCATAATAATCAGCTGGTATATAAAGATTTCAGCTGCACGGTTTGCTTGCTTGGCAAACTGTTCACTCCAGCGTCCTTGAGGATTTGCTCTTTGTTCTTGAGGGGTTTTCATTGCTCTGGAAAGTCGCATAATAGTGCTGTTTCTCTGTATGGAGGACTGAAGGTGTGCATGTGGGAGAGGGCGAGCATGGCTGGAAAATCCCTGGAGCTGTATTTGCATATGAAAACCGGTGTTTCCCTTCTCAGGAGAGTTTCTAGGACCCATGTTGTCTAAATGGCAATACTAGAAAAGTGAAGAAGTCAAAGTTCCCCTGTGCAAAATGAAGTTTATTTTCTACCTAAGAGGATTTTTACCATCTTGGATTTGTCCTCAGCCTGAAGAAGGGTGCAACTGCATGTGCCCGACAGCTTGCAGAAAAAAGATGGGTTTTTTTGCCAGTTCTTAGTTGGTCTAATCAAAGGTCTCATCTCTGAACCAAGAGATCGAGTGTTTTGCATTTCTAAGAAGTCAAAGCAGGATTCAGGAACTCACAACAGCTCTTGCACGCCTCATCTCCTTCCACTCGCACAGCTCTGACAAAGAGCTCACCATGCCCTAGGAGTCCAGGCCTCCTCATTTTGCTCTCGCTCTCCTTTCCCCCTCCTGCACCTGTTCCATAGCTCGATGCTATCGCTGCACAGATGTTTCTCCCACATCACTGCGTGATTATTTTTCAAGTGGCTTCTTGGAGCAGATGTTCCCCTGTGCGTATGCATCTTTTCCCACTGACATTTTCTAAACAAACAGCAGATTGCATTGCTGCTACCCAATTGAGCTATGGAGAGGAGGTGGGGGTGGAAATCCCACACCACCGGTTATGCATTTCTCCTCCCAGGTGATTTAGCAAAGGGTGCATGCATGCTCATTTTCTCCCTGCTCTCCATTTGGATACCCTGCAGATGTTTCATCGGGGCTACTATGTTCTCCCTTCAGAGCAAAGCATAACCTCTTGGGAAGGTATTTTGGGTGGAAACTATAGACAGAATTGGCTGTGGAGGTGGCATGGGTGCAGTGAGGACCTCTGGCAATTCTGGCTTGGTTTGACTAAAGTTAACTATTTATTGGAGCTGATCCTTCAGTGAGGTGGCCAATCCTAAGAGTAAAGGGGAAAATGTACATTTTGCAACTGAACTGTATTTTTAATTCTTTCATCCAAATGAACATATGGACCCCACCCCCTCCCCGAAAACCCAGACCTGGGGTGCAAGGGGTTCAATGACAAAATGAAACCGAATTTTCCTTTGGCTTTTGAGTCTGGAAATCACTTTCTGAATCTTGAAAAATGAAGCTCAGCTAAGTTTCAAACTCAAACTTTTTTTTTTCAAAACAAAAAGTAAAAACATTTTTTTGGGAAATGTCAAAACAACATGTTTCCTCGTGCTTTTCCTGAACGGTTTTATTTAATCCACAATTTCATTTTTTCCCACAAATAAACAATTTGTATGAAAAATGTTGCTAGCCCTCTGCTCTGTTTTATCTGTAACAGCTAGGTAAACCACTCGCTTGGGTTAGATGAAGATAACATACAGAGCTTGGGTATCGCACTCTCTATGCCTCGTAATTATTGAAATGGTAATTTTGTCATCTGATGTAGTGTAGGAGGAGCTCTCAACAAAGTCTCTGCAGCTGTCAAGTGTAATGCATGCACTAAAATCATGTTTCCCTGCAATAAGGTGAAACAGAAGGTGGACAATATAAACTTGCAATGGTGATAGACTTCTTAAGACCTCATGCCAAGCCTATAAAATTTATGTCTGATCTCAAAATGAATTTGGAATCAGAGAAGGAGGAGACAACAAGAAAGACTGCCAAGACGGATCTCTCTCGGAAGTGGAGCTCGGGGAATAGCACTAATATTTTCGGAAATTGAAACTCCGACCATGAAATTACCTATCATTTATCATCCCCAACCACCTCACAAAGAAAAAAAAGGTATTAAGCCTTATTGCTTTTTAAATACTTATGATCTCAGAGAAAAGCTATCTAATCTAGTTTCTTTAATATGTATCTTATGAAAATGTCCACAAGACTGAGAACAGAGTAACAGTATGGACTTTTTTTTTAAAAGAAATATTTTAAAATTAATTTAGGCCAGGGAAACGTTGAGATGATCCAATGTTAAAACCCACTCTAAGAGAACTAACACTCAATCTGATCCTGTCGAATTGTTCCTCCATTATGATGATGATGCCCGTCATAATGCCTTGAATGGTCATCGCTATAAAAATAGCACCTTGAACTTGCATAATACTTTTTATCTGGGATTTTCAAAGGGCTTTACCAATATTACTTCATAACAAGACTTCTAATGGTCCTACAAGGACATTAAAGATTGCTTTTTCTACTACTGCAATGCCACCCTTTGGGGTGGAGAGCAGCACTGGGGGTTTTGAAAGCCCCGCTACACCTTGGTCCTGGATAGGAAATGAAGATGACTAGCATTTGATTGCAACTGCAGAGGACAATGGAGGCAACAGCATGAGTTACCTAGACTTCAGTTTGATAAGGGTGCTCAGCTGAACACCCCTACTCTCTGGAGGAGCACCATGGGCTCTTCAATAGAAGTGGGAAGCTGATATCAGGTCCCCGGTCTTCTGTGCTAATGACAGAGCTGGGAATTTTTCCTATCCTGCAAAAGCGTTGAGATCACCAACATTTTCTTATTGTGCCTGGCTGGGAAATCGAGACTTATCAAAATGATGGGTGGAAAGACAGTGCGTTTCTTGGGAGAGACCCCGGAAGAGCCACAGCCTGGTGGTTCAGCTACCTGGGAGACTTAGCATCAAGCCCTGACTAATTATGAAGAACCGGACTTGAACCTGGGTGTCCCAGGCCCAGGTGAGTGCCCTGCAGCCACTCAGCTCCCCCTGCTCTCCCCCACAATGGAGGCTATTTTCTCATATGGTCCATAATACGTTGTGGTGAACTGGCATTTTTGTCAAAAAATTTGGAACGAGCTCATGCCCCCTATGCACACGGTCTCTTCAATTCACTTGTGCGGCCTTGCTCCTGCGGTACAGGTGTTGCCTCCACAAACCGTGCGTTGGTGAAGCCCTCCCTCGGGCAGCGCTGGGCAGTGCCTTCTTGCAGCTGCATTTTCCGTGGGAAGCCACGATGCTTAGAAGCAATCACTTCCCTGACGTTTATCCCCAGAAACTTGCTCCCGTTTCCAGCCGGCAACAGCGTGCAGGGTTACTGCGGCCAGTTGCTCCGCTCCACATCGTCTTCTGTGCAGCTGCTGACAAGCGCTCTTCTTTCACCCCCTCTTGCAACGGGACCATCCATCCTCCTTCGCTGTTTATAATTTTCACAGGTAAGGGATTATGAACGTAGAGGGCTATTGAACACTGGAAATGTTCATGGCGGCTCGGCACAAAGCTGTTTAGCGCAGGTGTTTCTGTAATTGTGATGCATTGGGAAAATTTGGTGTTCAATGGCCCTCTCACTTGCATTTCCACCTGTGTCACACGGTGGCCTAGTGTAGTACATCAGGCTGTAATATGAAAACATGCACTCATTCTGGCTGGCTCCAGACCTGCTGATGTTTTGCTAAACTCTCTCTGGTGCTTGATGGAGGGGCCGTGCTCTTCTGCATCGTTCTCTCTGGCTAAGCTGCTCCAAAAAAGAAATGAAGTAAAACAGAAATGAAAGGGCACGAGCAGACTGTGGCAGTGCTGGCTGTGGGTCTGAGGTGGTCTCAGACAATTTGGTTTGTTCGCATCTGCTGTGAACAGAGAGTGGGAGATGGTTGACACGGGAAGAGTGGCAGGGGGCTGAGCTCTTCTGTCTCCAAGGGTTTCCTAAGCTGCCTACACAAGCCCAACGAATGTGGGTCATTGAAGGGAAGGTTAAGGGGTGTCTTTCTTGCACTTGACAGTCACTTGCATGATAATCTCTCTGCAGGATCTGCATTATTGTGATGCTGCAGCATCTTTACTTTCACAGACCAGACCCAAATGCTATCCAGTGCCTAGAAGCTGAACACAATAATCCCAGGTGAGAAACATGGGTTAGATTTTTACATGAGTGTGACAGGGACAGCAAGTGTGTCTACATGTGTGCATTTAATGCACATTAGCCCAATGTAAGGTGCATCAAGGGCATGTGTCTACACCTGCACACCCTTAATGCACCTTAAAAATGGCAATTTAAGGCTATTCAAGCCTAAATTTGATACTTGTATAAAGCAGGTACAGATGTGCTAATGTGTATTAATGTGGCGTGTGTCCATTGACTTGGGATTAACTTTAGTCCGAAGTCAGTTCGCACACCCACGTTAAGTCACCTTAATGCACATTAAGCTAATGTGCATCAAAAAGCACATGTAGACATGGCCAGCCTGTCTTAAGGACATAGTGCCGCCCTCTTGTGTCGCACGGGAAGCTACCACTTGTGTGCTTTTGAACCCAAGCAGTGGAGCTGGGTTCCTTCATGTTCCTCACAGCCTGGAAGAAGGTCTGGGCCTGTTGTTCCACTCTGGGCCCATCTCCATCGGTGAAGACTTGCTTGTTGGCCATGTAGACAATATGACTCCCATTCTAAAGTGACTGGCATGATCTCTCTCATCAATTGGCTTTTTTCTTTCTGGTGGAAGCAATGGGTTCAGATCCAGAAATGGGATCAGCATCAATCCAGACTGCAGTTTTTATGCATCGTTCATACAGCCCACAGCTACTCTACATTTACTTTGGAACAGGCTGGTTTGTACTATGTACTAAAAGGCAGCATATTTGCCTTTTAGAGGAATTTATTGTCCAAATTCTCAACCGTCTCTGATATTGTTTCTATGATTATTCAGGAAGCAACTTACCACAAGAACATGGTCAGGTGTCTGGTTTGCTTTCATTCACTAAGCAGGGATCTCCATCGCTTCCACAGGCTACATTTTAGAGGCTTTGTTGTACATCAAAAACGTCACACTTGAAAGGAAATGTTAGAGTTTACCTGCTAATGGTCAACCACACACACACAAAAAAAGATCCCTTCAATGATAGAGGGACATAAATTATCTAGAACTGGCAAGAAATGAAAGTGTTGCATGGTCCCTTGACAGCAATGGGATGAATAACTGATGATGATTAGTTAAATCATAACATCGCTCATGCCATGCATAAATGATGAGCCAACTGCTTGCGATGCCCTGATGAGATGCAGCATTCTTAGCTTTCTATCATTCCCACTTTGTAGCCCCAAAGAAACTACCACATTTCTGCATTTTTGTGTTATCTGGCACATCAAGCAATGCGACAATGAATATATATTGACCTTATTATAGCAGCCGGCTGCTTGTGCCAGAAGCAGCCAGGCATACTTTGCACAAATTAAACCTGTCAGCATGTAATTTATGGTTCATTGCAAAAGAGGAACAGAACTCTGAGGGGAACATTGTGGTTTGGGAAGCAGGTAGGTAGGCAGATGAATTGCATGATAAAATATCTCGCTAATGATGTGATGTTAAAGCCGAAGTGTCATTTTCATTCTGTTTTGCACATTTTTTAGTTATTCCTTGCTCAAGATGTTTTTTTTTTCCCCTGCCACGGTTTTTTCTTTCCACGAACTAAATTACTGGTTGCACCTGAAAAAGATGAAGTAGGTGTGATAATTTATGACTAGACAGCAGTTGTCTGAAGACAATGTGGTGGCATTGTGAGCAGTGTTAGAACCCTGTAATATGGAGACATTTTACTAACACAGATAGCAGGCTTGACATCTAGGGGGTGCACACGCGCATGTGTGCGTGTGAGAGCGTGTGCGCCTGATTGAACTTCTACTCTTTTTCAGAGCAGAAAATAGATTTGAAAAAAAATATAAAGAAACCTATCTGTGTGCATTCAGTCCTGTTGACAAACACAGTGCAAAATTATACATCCAGACTAAGACGTCAGAAATAACAGACTCGGTGCTTGCCAACAGGTAATATATATTTGGTGTCATAGATGCTGGGTACTTCTTGCCTTTTTGTTTCCAAATCTTTCAGCTTCTTGGAGGGGTGGGAAGAAAAGCAATATAGGAAAAGAAATATAATCCAGAAATATAGGTGGAAAAGGTTTTTGCGCGCAGTATTATGTCATATTCAATAATGCTTCGGGTTGAGTGATTCCAGGGCTCGGATTGGCTCACTGAGAGCTTGTGAGAAGTGCTGCCAAGCCTGCCTCAAGGCCCAAGCAAAGCAAGAGAAAAGGAGGTTGCAGGAAATGGGGATTTTCACGCTGGCAAGCAGCACTCTCTCCAGCCCAATAAATAAATGATAAAATAATTACGGTTTGAAATAAAACAGAACTGAATTATTGAAATGTGCCCCTTAGTCACAGCACCCGCTTGCCCAGCAAAGCGCGGCTATGATGCCGCGGCTGGCACTGCCGGAGCTGAGACAACCTGTGACAGAGCCACGTGCGGCTCCTGTTCCCGCTAGAGCTGGCTGCTGTGTGAGCACGTGCCATTTCATGGTGGCTTCGGAGGTTTCCAAATTGTTCCTCGCTGGACAGAGCCCAACCGTTTTGCATGGTTTGGCCCAGCAGAATTACGGTGGAACATCTGTTGTTTGACTGGGAGGGCTGGGTTTGTATTTCTGGAGCATGGGAGGGGAGTTGTTTCCTCTCCGGCTGAAGAACCCACCCCAGCTCTCGGGAGTTTTCCCGACCAAAATGTTGCCCCAGGTCTGCAGTGGACTCACTCGGGTTCTGCCCTTGGAGCTGATCGTGGCCCCGAAGCAGGGCCCTGCTGGCATCAAGTGAGAGGATGCCTACATCGGTCCACCGGGGCCCAGCTGCAGGATCGGGGCCAGTCTAGCTGCGTGTCTGTGTGTGCACACGCATGCTTGCAAAGACGTACCGCAGGTCAGAGACTGAGAATCCTACAGGGGCAACATCTGCTTTGGTTATTTTTCTGTCTCTTCTGTGGGCTCATCTTTCCCTTCCTCTCTGTTGTTGCTTCTCTGTGCCTATTATTGACATAATGCTTCCGCTCCCTCTTGGCAAATTCCACCTCCTGTTTCCCTGGGGAAAGGGGGGAATTTTTTATTTATTTATTTTTGGATGAGCAAATCAAATACCAGTCCCTCTCCCCTGCTCCCCTTTCATTCTTGTGATGCTAAGGGAGGGCCCTTCCTGGAGGTGGATGATTTTGTGAGGCTGCTGCAGGTGCATGTTGTACCTTGACTCTAGCCATGGGCTGGTTTTCAGGGTGGAGATGATGGTTGTGTTCAGGGTGGTTTTCAGGCTGGAGGGCAGGTTGAGAGGCAGAGAGTTAGGGAGGGGAAGGGCATGGATCATGGGCATCCCTGCTGAGGACTGTGGGTTTAGTTGCTGCACCCACCGGCAGCTCGAGGTTGGGCTTGGGACCTAGAGGACTCAGACCTGGAGAAAAATCCGATCAAGCTTGGTAAGCATCCTGGTGGGGCTGGAAAGGTTTTCGATGCACACAAGAGAGGCAGCTCTGCCTGCACAGGTGATGGAGCCAGAAGCGTACATAATAATCGGGGCCGCCATGCAGCTGCATCCCTCCTTCCCATTGCCTGTCCTCACCTGTCTCAGCACCAGTCGTGCTGCCTTTCTGGAGGTTGCAGCTCTACCTCCCCAACTTGCTGCCACGTGTCTGAAGTCAGAGTTATGCTGCCTGAAAGCCCTTCACGAGGTGTGACAAGAGAGACACGACGTGTGTGGAGCTCTGTTTGCACCGATCTCTCAGGTTTACTTACTGACACGCTCTCCTGGCTCTGCTCCAGGCCTGCTGCTCACGCCGGGGGGGAGATGCATTTGACATACTGAAAAAAGGCCCAGAGATGACGCCTCTGTTGATGCACGTCGGATCCAGGGGCAGAGGCAAGTGGACAGGATGTTGCATTAATGCCAGTCTAGGGAGACTGTGCTAGCATGTGAAAGGGCAGATGTCAGTGCATGTCGGTGGTGGTGACTTTGCGGGAGGAAGGAAGGCAAAGAGAGGTTGATGCGAAGCTGTGGAGATGACAGGTGGAGCAGAGCCAGGTCCTGAGTGGGCTGGCATCACTAAGGGCAAAGGAGAGGGCTCACGGCCATCCTTTTAAATGCATCCGCTCCGGCTTTGAGTGAACCGACTCCAATGGAAGGCAACGCTAGTCTGAGCATCGGGTGGGTGCTTGCAAGCAGCAAGAGCCAGCTGACTGCAGTGGTTTGCCCAAGGTTGGCAAAGGCCACAGCGCTTGGTGACCTCCATGCCCAGACCGGCCGCACCTCCACAATGTACGGAGCCAGGAGCACTGGCACGGCTGCTCCAGGGGTAGAGGAGATGACCTGCAAGGTCACTTCTATCTCTGTGCCTCTTAAGTATCCATCTCCCCTGGCCCCCAGCATGCACCAAAAACAGATCCCCGAGCTATGCGCGAATGCAGCTCACCTCTGTTATCTCATTCCTTTGGAGGCTGAGGGGATTCCTGCAGCATGCTTCCCTTCCCCAGGGCTGATCTAACAGCAGCAGGCACCAAGCCAAATCAGTTTGGTTGCATGGCCTAAATGAACTGCGCTGTATTCTGCTCTGATGATGTTCACTACTTGCGTATGCCTTGGGAGCCTGTAAAGCATACAAGTGCACACATGCACCTGGGCCAGCTGCGTTCAGCTAGTTTGCACCGTCCGCATTGCACTGAGTCACCCGGGGCCTGTTGGAGTCTCAAAGCCAGTCAGTTCGAATGAATGACCACTGGATCTTGTTGGTTTAATAAAAGATATCATTTCTACTACGAGTCCTGATTGCTTTTTCCTCTAGACCAATACGGCTACACCCTGGATACCTGACACATGGAAGATATTGACTTTTAGCCAATTTTAAAAAATGAAATCTTCATATTTTCCCAAGCAGGAAGCAACGGTGACCACCTGAAACCTGTGATCCTGCGCCTGCCTTTGTTTCAAGGTCATTTGCACCATCACAAGGAGGCGAGAAGCTCGAGACCAGCTATGAACTGCCTGCCCAGAGGAGTTTTCCATCTATTGACTCCTCTGTGAAATCCTATGAAACATGACCTTTCGTTTCAACCCAGGAGGACTTTTACCATCTTTTCTCCAATGCCTGATGAAGGGTGTTTATGCCTAAAAGCTTGCAATGAAAGAATTTTTTTTGCAAAAATCTTGTTGGTTTAATAAAGATATCACCTTTTGCTGATTGCTTTGACCACGGGATTGGCAGAGACCAGCGCATCTCCCGACCAGGCAGGACTTCAGCAAGGATAGTTCATGAGACGGCAGGAAGATATGAGGAGCTACCATGGGTGGATCTAGGATTTGGAAGAGAGGAGTGCATCATTACATGTCACAGCACCCAACAGTGATTCTGCTGACGGCTAGAAAATGGTATTGAGAAATTTGCTTTTGGGAATTGGCTTGCAGGTAAAGTAGATATGTATTTGAATAATGGTCCAGAAGTCCCCAGGACCGGGCGTGAGAGCTTTGAAGGAATCCAAGGGAAGTTGCAGAACTGCTGGCAATCGTCTGTACCCCGTTGTTACAAACGGCTCCGTGCCGAAGGCCTGGGGGGCTGTGAGCATGACACCCCTCTTCCAAAAAGGGCTCCAGAGATGATCCTGGGAACTACAGACTGGCAAGTCTCACTTCCATCCCTACCAAGTTGGTAGAGTCTGTAATAAACAGGGATCCTGGTCTTCTCTGATTTAAAAAAAAAAATCTGCAATTTTCAGTTAAAAAAACAAACAAACCCCCCCCCCCATCCACATTTTTCCATGATTAAAATTAAACACCACTATACATAGATCTATCTTAGTGGTGTTTTATTTAAATCACTGGAAAAAGTGGATTTAGGGTTACTTTTTTTTTAACTGACAATTGGGGATTTTTTTAAATCCAAGAAAACCAGGATCCCTGGTAATAAAGAATAAAATCAACAGTCACAGGGCCAAATACGATCTGCTGAGGAAGACTCAACATGTTTTTAACAGGAAATCCTGCCTCACCAATCTGTTGGAGCTCTCTCAAGGTATCAGCCAGCTTGTGGTTAAGGGGGGATTCAGCTGACATAATATATTTGGGCTTTCAAGAAGGTCCCTCACCAAAGGCTTTTTTAAAAAAAATGCATTGCCACAGGATTGCAGGGAAGGTTGTTTTGTGGGTTGAGAGCTGGTTAAAAGATGGGAAGCAAAGGGTAGGACTCTTTAGCCCTACCGTTTGCTGGCCAACCCATGAATTGAGCCTCAAGGACAATAAAAAGTACTTTTTTCAGCTATGTGGGGAGCCGGAGGAAAAGCAAGGGCAACATTGGACCCCTGCTGAACCAGATGGGACAACTGATGCCCAGGAAAAAGCCAACCTATTAAATGGGTACTTTGCGTCAGTCTTTCATCAGTCCCATGGGACGCCTATGCCCGCTATGGGACAGGGAAGTTCGGGTGAGGGAGATCCTCTGCCCTCCATCAATGCTGACCTCATGAAGGAACACCTTGAGAGACTGGATACTTTCAAGTCAGCCGGCCCTGACAATCCTCACCCCAGGGTACTCAAGGAGCTGGCGAGCATCATAGACCAGGCCCTGGCACGGGTCTTCGAGAGCTCCTGGCGCTCTGGTGAAGTGCCTGAAGACTGGAAGAAGGCCAATGTGGTGCCTATCTTCAAGAAAGGGAGGAAAGT
>NW_017728996.1:2718145-2742425 GCF_001723915.1 Gavialis gangeticus | reverse complement strand
GTTCAAGCACCTACATTGAACACCTTCAAGAGCAAATTGGATGCTTATCTTGCTGGGATCCTATGACCCCAGCTGACTTCCTGCCTTTTGGGCGGGGGGCTGGACTCGATGATCTTCTGAGGTCCCTTCCAGCCCTAATGTCTATGAAACTATGAAATCTATGAAATCCCACCAAGCAGAGTGGAGCTGAGGAAGCCTTGTCTTGGGGCTTGGGATGAGAAGAGTGGGTTGATTAGGAGCCTGGTCCTGGGTAGAAAATACAAATGGTCACTTTCCAGGATGGAGGGATGTCAAAAATAGGGTCTCACAGGTATGTGTGATGGACCCTATTTTGTTCAACGTATTCATCAGTGACCTAGAAAAGGAGATGTGACTGAGCACGTTAGGACCCCTAACCCTAACTCAGTCCTTCCCCACTCCCAGGGCCGATGATCTTCCGAGGTCGCTCTGGCCTTACAATCTATGAATCTATGAAACTGGTCTGGGCAGAAAATAAAAATTCATAATCCTTTTTATGGCTGGAAATTCAAAGGGTTTCTGGGCTTCTTATGCTCCTGCCCTCGTAGGAGCACTGCTAGCAGATGGAGGGAAGTGATTCTTCCCCTCTAGTCAGCACTAGATGAGGCCACAGTTAGAGTCCTGCATCCAGTTTGGGCAGAAAGGATGTGGACATGTTGGAGAGTCCAGCGAGGGCAATGAATATAGTTGTGGGGCTGGGGGACAGGACTGGTGAGGACAGGCTGAGGGAACTGGGCTGATGTAGTCTGCAGAAGAGAAGACTGAGGGGGTTTAATTGCAGCCTTCACCTCCCTGCAGGGGTTTGCAAAGAGGATGGAGCTGGACTGGTCTCAGTGGGGGCAGATGACAGAAGGAGCAATGGGCTCAAAGTGCAGCAAGGGAAGTTGAGGTTGGATATTAGGAAGAATTTTCTCACTAGGAGGGTGCTGAAGTGCTGGAACAGGTTATCCAGAGAGGGGGTAGACTCTCCATCCTTCAGACCCTGGTAGACAAAGCCCTGGCTGGGATGATGTAGTTGGGGCTGGTCCTGCTTGGAGCAGGGGCTTGGACTAGATGTGACCCCTGAGGTTTCTTCCAACCCTCATTTTCTATGGCTCTATGTCTCCTATCAGAAGAGGTGCACATGGGATACACACTGGGTGGCACTGGCCTTGGATCCTGGTTTCACAGGTTTTTTTCCTGCGCTGTTATTGATGTTCTATCATTTAACAAATTTCTGCCGCTCCCATCATCAGCACCAAAAAGAGTCAGCTAAAAAACTAACAGCAGATATCAATCTGAACGTGGGTATTAAGCGATGTGAAGTGGCAAGGGCCGTATCGCTCTGTTGCAGAAAAATACTTAAAAAAAAAATAAAATAGACCAAGCTTGTTCATTGCTAGCTCTGTCTTTGTAACCAAGCCTCAATCTCCACCCATCGATAAATCAGCAACAAGAGCCATGGCAGCATTCGTGATCTATTAGTGTTAAATTATTTCAACAAAAGCAGGCCTTGATGTTATGATGAAGTTGATAACTTGAGGGTGCGTTTGAAAAGGATAAAAGCTTTGCCTTCAAAGGAGGGCTTTTTTGTATGAAGTAGACTGTGGAGAGAATTAACCATTTCTGGAAGGAACATGCCATTCCAGGGGCTAATTAGCAAGGTTTGAGGCTTGTGATTCTGGAGCCGTACCGCTCTCTTGACTTCCTGTTTTACATTTTGAATCTTGCCAGTGGGATTTGCATTCATTGCTTGCTCTTATGTACGGCGTGTTTGCATTTGATTGTGATATTCTGATAACCTGCAAGCTCACTTCTGCTGCAACCCGCACCCTCCGTGCACGCTATCTTGGAGCGGGGGGGAGACAGCCGAACAAAAATCCAGCTGATGAATGAGACCTGATTTTGCTGATGGTTTGGGTTTTTGCTTTATTTGTTTGCCTATCTTTTGCTCACGAGTAGTTTTTTTTTTTTTTAAATGATCTTTAACAAGGGAATAGGTCGCAGGAAAGGGAAAATTGAGGATCTGGCGCAAACACGCAAGTCACAAGGATTCTTGAATGAACTGCCAGCTGTACCAGTACTTACATGTCTGATAACTCATGCTGATGCTCTTTGGCAGCATTAAAGGTGTAATCTTTTTCCAAGAACATTATTCATCACAGCAGCTTTTCTTCCACATCAGTCGTGCGTGTCTTTATGTTCCATCTTGGTAATGTGACCGGCGAGGATATTTTAGACACCAGATATCAGGCAGCTCGTTTAGCAGCTGGTAGATGTGTGATATAGCCATCACTAGCCATGCTGCCTGTCCCAGTCGGGATGAAAAGGGGGAGCACCACTGAAGAGCTTAGCTCACAAAAGAGATGGGGGAGGAAGGCGAATAATAAAATCCAAGGCTTCCACAGGGAGACACAGCTTGTATTAGAAGTGAATCCATCGCTCATTAGGGGAGCCTCCTTGACTGAGGCTGGCAGCAGCTATCCACGCAGCCTCGTAGGAAGGTTAAGTTATCTTGCAGACCTGATGCGACTCAACCGGGCCCCGAGTGGCTGCTTTGAGGGCCTTATTCACTAGGAAAAATAGATATAAATACTCGCATTCGAAGCCTAGTGTGGACAAAGCAAGCTGTAGCTTTACCATGCTTGTTGGTCGAGGTGAAGACCTCCAGGGAACATGCATTAACACTGCATGGCCTTGTTTGCATTGCATGTGAAAAACACCCTTTTCCTACTGCAGACAAGGCTGAGGGTACAAGGGCAGTTCAGTCTGCATGTGGCTTTGCTCCCACTGGCAACAGGGGCTCGAGTGGGTTTTGAGATCAGTTTAGGTCACTGAAATCACTGAGCAACCCAGGTGAGCAGCCTACCTTGCACCTGAACCGGCAGCGGTAAAGGTGAGAGGATTCAGAGCCCCTTTCCAACCCGCAGGCTCTTCACCAGCCGACCAGCAGAGTAGTTAGCAGCTAGACTTGCTCTTTAAAACTGGCATTCCCCCTCTGCAAAATATAGGCATGAAGACAGGACTGAGGACATTTTTCCTGGGGAAGCTAGTGGCAGCTGCTACAATGTGCATTTCAAGTGAAAAAATAGGGATAAACTTAGAGGAAGAACTGAACAAATAAAGATGGCCTGGCTAGATATTTGTTAGCATTCATGAGCACCAGGCCTTCTTTCTGCATGTCATTAAACTTGATAATTGATTAAAGAGGATCCTCTTATCTCACATAGTAGCCACTTCCCTTTGTCCTGTGGAATTGATGCCTTTCCATGAACACATTGCTCCAATCTGGATGGTGTGCCAAGGCTTGTGCAGCTTGGGAAATAAAATGCTTGAGGAATGAATGGGCAGCCCTTTCTCTTGCATGAATTCATAAAATCATAGAAAGTGAAGGTTGGAAGGACCACAGGAGGTGACATCTAGTCCAACCCCCTGCTCCAAGCAGGACCAGCCCCAACTACATCATTCCAGACAGGGCTTTGTTTAGATGGGTTTTAAACACCTCCAAGGATGGCGACTCCACCACCTCTCTGGGGAGCCTGTCCCAGTGCTTCACCACCCTCCTGGTGAGAGAGTTTTTCCTAATATCCAGCCTCAACTTCCCTTGCTGCAGCTTGAGCCCATTGCTCCTTCTGTCACCTGCCCCCACTGAGACAAGCCCAGCTCCATCCTCTTTGCAACCCCCTGCAGGGAGGTGAAGGCTGATATTCAATCCCCCTCGGTCTTCTCTTCTGCAGACTAAATCAGCCCATTTCCCTTGGCCTCTCCTCACCCATCCTGTCCCCCAACCATTTTCAGTACTTTCCTCTGGACTCTCTTCAATGTGTCCACATCCTTTCTGCAGTGGGGGCCCACAGCTGGACACAGGACTCCAGATGTGGCCTCCCCGGTGCTGAATGGAGGGGAAGAATCACTGCCCTCCATCAGCTGGCAGCGCTCCTCCCAGTGCAGCTCAGGATGCCGGCCACTTTCTTGGCACCAAGGACACACTGCTGGGTCTTGTTCAGCTTCTTGTCCCTTGTCCCCAGGTGCTTTCCTGCCCAGCCAGTCGGCCCACTCCCTCCTGCACCAGGTTGCTTTCCTCCGTTTTACACCTCGATTGCCATGTCTCGTAACACCGTAGCCTTTCAGCGTGCTGACATCTCGGACCAATTATTCTGTTCCGGCAAAAGGCAGCTTTTCTGACATCTGTGGGGGGGTGGAAAAAAAAAATCCAAACCCCAACCTCATGCTTGAATTTGTATTGTCTGACATTGAACCAGGGCTACATTTGTCCAGCTTGCACTTAGGAGGAGTGACAGGCTGGAGAAGAGAGAAGTGCATTTCATTTTCAGCCCAATAAAGATGAGATGGAAAAGGAGTTTCACGGTGGATTAGCGCCCTTGAGGTACTTGAAGTTGTCACTTGTAATATGCGAGAGCCACGCTTTGACCTCCTCTGTGCAGCAAAAGAGGCGGAAGATCCCCACCTCCAGCCGGCGGTACTCCACAAATCAAGCCCTAACCCTCCCTCCTGAAGTCACCTTATAAAGACACAATTCAGTGTCAGCATCGAAAGCCGGAGCTGAGAATTTGAACCCCAGCTTGTCACCAGCCCTCGTCCCCCGGGAGTTATTAATAGCAGGAATTCGAGTTGGTGTTTCTTTTCTTCGGCAGACACTTGGGAGGGTGGAAAATGACCTCAGTGTGAAGAAACTTTATTTTCTGCTGCCTCTCGATTTATGTGGGGAATCTGTGGCCTGATTAGCGCCTATCATCAATAACCATGCGGCGGAGGCTGACAGTTGCTGAGTGGAATGAAGAAACCCTGTGAAGCAAATAGCTACAAATTTCCCTGACAGCCCCGGTTCGATTACAGGGAGTCAGCTGCCAAAATACCAGTTATTACAGGCGTGGAGTGCCGTGACTAGCTAAGAGGAAAGTAACACGGGCAGCCGTAAACACAGGGAGGGCCGCGAGCCCCCACAATGCTCCTTCCCCTTTGCCGGGGCACCGGTGGATCATTTGTTTTGGGACGTGTGGGTTTCCTCCATTTGAGTCTGCAGACCGGATTATGCTCCCTGAGCCTATTAGCAGAACAAACGAACGTGCTAGCAGTAGCGTTTTTGCTCCTGCCACGATCAGAAGTTTTTAATGAAGCTTGTGCTCTGACTTCCAAGGGAGAGGGGGGTTCTGGGGTGCGCGCCGCGGCTTGTTTCCTTTCTTGAAAGAAACTTAAAAGGAGCCTGGAAGTGAAGCATCTCACCTGCCCCCTCTGCCCAAGGGTTTCTCTTAATCACAACACACGAACAGTTACGGTCAGGGGAAAAAATCGAGGAGGTTAGCAGCACTGACTTGGCGGTAAACTTCATAGGACTGTCTCACTCGGTGCTAGAGTTTAGGGAAAAATCTCCGCAAATATTTTCTGACATCTTAAAATACATTGAGTTTAACTGTGTTTGTGCCCCATGTATATTCATTTTCCACAAATATCCTAGCCAGCGCTCCTGAGGGATGCGGTTGGAGAAAGCGCTAAATAGTGAGCAAATGTGAGAGAAGAAATGCAGAGAGCACATTCTGAACGTGTAAATTGGAGCATTCGTGCCTAGAACGTGACTCTCAGGGTTGTGTTAAATGCATTGGGGTGACCTACATCCAATTGAAGATAATCAAATGCAGCTAGAATTTCATAGGCTGAACATGGGCAGTTTGCTGCTTGCAAACCACTAAACGCACCCAGAGTTGTGCACAAAAATCATACAACGAGCGCCTTTGAGTAACAGATACAGGCAAGATGAATCGGTGTGCTCGTAGCGTGTTCACATGGGGAATGAAGTGGAGTTCACCCAAGGCTTTATTCCAAGCTCAGCACCCTGCTCTGCTTTACACGCAAGACCCCTGATGGTCTTCAAATCCTGACTTTTTCTTTCCTGAACCTATTTCTACGTTTGGATTAGAAGTACAGAGCCAGTGCAATGAAAGATTGATGTCGGTTTTGTTCTGCCTTGTATATCATCATCACCAGTGACACCAACTTTCTCATCGGCATTCTGGTGCTCATGCAAGCTTTGTCTCTCTGGCAATCCTGTGAGAGGCAGGAAACACCCGGTTTGATTTTTCAGGTCTCTGCCCGACTTGTCAGAACCAGAAGTGGCTGGGTGGGGAGGAAAGAAACCCCTTGGATATGCAGTTGTGTGGAAATTTGGCTATAAAGTCTTGCACCTGCCTATGGGCATCCGTGAATGTTTTGCATCATGTGGATTTGTAACCCTAATGCCGAAGTCAGGACCCCTTCATTTACAGCTAGGTTGTGATAGCCGAATCACGGGATCTCTCTAGACAGCCCTCCAGGACTGAGATGGTTAAAAGATTTTTGTCCAAGTCGTTTTATATCTTTTTTTGGTCAAAATCAAAATGGTTCTACAGGAATGGGCTAAATCCGATATAATTTTGGCTGGGAAAAAATTTGAAACAAATTCTGCAGAGGTTCATTCCTGCTAATGTTCCCGTGTTTTGTCTTGGTTTGTTTGTTTAATTTTGTTTTGCTATTTATACAGTATCAAACTGCATTACCCATGCTCTGTTTTATATTAGACACGTTACAGATTGACCTCCTTGGAACGTTTTTCAGTGAAATAGATCTCCATAGAAATACAGGTCATCGAAGCCAAAATCTTTTCTGGAGATGTATCTGTTTTAATGAAATTTCCAATGGGAAGATCTCCAAACGTCAGGGCACTCTGCTCACTTCTGACCGCAGCGGGACCCCAGTTGAAAGCCCTGCCCTTCTTCTTTAGAAAAAGAGGCATTTCAGAACGATTCTGTTCTCTGAAAATGTTCCAGCAGTTTTGTTTCCCATCCATTGTCGAACAAAAACAAAATGCATAAGTTTGGAAGTTGCCATGAAATAGAATCAGGGTCCTAGGGCCAGAGTGATCTGGGTTACATCTCCCAACGTGTATTGTTTTGACACTATTGTAATGAAACGTATTTGTCGTCTCACAGAAAACGAGGGCTGGAAAGGACCACAGGAGGTCACATCGAGTCCACCCCCCTGCTCCAAGCAGGACCATTTTGCTGGTCCCAACTTAGTTAGTTATTTCTGCTTGTTTTTGTTCCACAGGCAATTGCAAAATGTTGGCTTTGCATGCCTGTTTGGAGTAGAAACACGTTTCGGGATGTTGGGGTTGGCTGTGGAACGGGAACTTCATTTTCTGACTTGCTCTCACCCAGAACAGCCTACCGTTGTTTGGGGGCGCTCACTTTGTCGAAGTGCCTTGGCCTGAACCTAAATGCAACCTCTTCTCTTTTAGGTGTGCGAGGCAGCCCTAGCTGGTGGCCCCAAGGTGGGGCCCAGGAGCCCCGGGCTCCTGAGTGCCAGCTCCATGTGTGATACCACTCCTGTCCGCAGCTGCCTCGGGTAAGCTACCTTCTGTTGGATCGTCTCCAGGTGCTAATTAAATAGCATTGGGCTAAGCTGTGTACAACATCTGATGCAGGTTAAAAAAAAAAAGAAGTTTTTTGGGGGCAGATGAATGCAGGAAAGCTAAGATTAGCGAGCATGTGGCATTGCAACCTGCTCTCTTTTGCTCTTGCGATTTCATTCCTACGAAGGTAAGGTCCATGTAGGCTAAACCCCCCCAGCCCCAACCCTGATTTGCTTTGACACTTTTCTTGGTGCTTCTTTACAGCCCCAGGCTTGGAGCGGGGGGGGGAGGTTGAGGAAGTTGTGTCTGGAACAGACCTAGCATTTGGCTTCTAGAAAGCATGGCCTGAATCTCCCTGCCAAGGCCCCCCCCTTCCCCCACATTGTACAGCTTCGACAGCAGATCAGATATATCCTCTTGGGAGACAAGATTGCATACAGAAGGAGCATTGCTTTCAGGCATACCAACTCCTTGGCCTTTCTCCACGAGCCAGTCCTTTATGGAAGCAAAGGGGAAATGCCCCGAAAACCCATTTCACAGCTTGCCAAGGAGATTTGTGCAAAATATTCCCTGTTGCTCGGTGGGAATGTGACATATTTGGGAGCACAGATTGGTTTGCAGCGTTGGACTAAGCTAACAGTTGCACTTGGGCGGGTGCGACGCTCTTGAGTTGACTTTAATTTGCCTTTTCCCTCCCTAAGCGGAGGCAGGCCCTGCGGATGATCTTCCCCATTGCACAGGGTTATTTGTCAGGTTTCAGTTTCCCTCAGCTTTCCTTTTAAAATAATTAAAGTGTCAACTCCGGTTCACAGGCTGGTCAACATTTTAATTCCTCTCTAACTTTATAAGGCAATTTCATGAATTATACAGTGTGGTAACAGAAGGGGCTAAATAAAGATGCAACACTAGCTGTGTTTAATAAATACACCCTCGCTATCCATGGAAGCTATTTGCAAGTCAGAAATACGGCACACGATGATCTAGCTGTCAATTGCAAATTTTTGAGATTACAGCTGGGTCATCACTATTTTATGCTAAATCCTATCTTCTAAAAATAAAAGGAGAGGCCGTGTGGTGGGAGCTTCAGAGCCGCGCCGGCTTCACAATGGGTTCCTTGGCTTTGGTGACCTTACAGTCTAGCAATCATTTATAAATGAGCAAACTTGTATTTCCTTCCCAGATAAACGCTTAATAACCTTGCAGGAAATCAATAGCTGTGTTTACTAGAAGTCACGAGGCATTAATAATAAAGGGAGACCTGGCTGAGGGCCCAATCCTGCAAGGTACTAAGCAACATCTCCACCCCCTGAAGCCAATAGGAGTTGAAGTGCATTGTGGGATGAGGCTGTTATTTGCAAAAAGAGATTAGGGGCACAAAGAAAAGTGATTTTCATGGAGCTGTATTCTCTGATGGTACCATTTTTGGGGGGCGGGGGGGGCAGAAAGAGGCCTGTGCCACACTTAGGTCCCAGTTAACTCTTTCAAGTGGGGCTGGAGCCAAGGAGGGTCCCTTGTATAAGAATTTCCTTTGAGAAAATTCCTGACAGCCTCCTGCTTGCTGAACATCCTCTTTTCGGAGTCAGAGTACCCGGGTCGGTGTTCCTGAGCATAAGTGATCTATTGATTGATGTATTTTAAGGGACCACATACTGCAACCTATTACGGGCTGGAAGTAGTACTGATACATTACAGCACTCTGCTAAGGAGCACTTGACGCCTTTCAGGAGGGAGCTCTGCCAGAGGAAATATCCTTTGCTCTCATTAGGATGGTGGCTGTTAGCCAGAGTCAGCTATTCCTGATGGGCAAGGAGGTGTTTGAAGGAAGGAAGTCAGTTCATCCCTTGCTTATGGCAAACTCTTCCAATGCCAAGTCATGGCAAGCCCTGGGAAAACCTGGTGTGCTGGAAGTTGGTGGCCCAGCTGCAGGAACTAGCAGGGGAAAGTCTCTGGCCTATGTTGTGCTGGACTCAGATTGAAGGATCGCTTCTAGCCAGGGCTGCGGTTGTGGATGAGATGGGCACTTCCACTGGGCAGTGCGTGCTTCTGCTTGGCGACGTCCAGATGGCCTCTTTGGCGCGTTGACACCGAACGCTGTATCACTGAATACAAAATATGTCCCTGCAAAGTTTTGCAACCCTTGCAAATAAATGCACTGTTTCCAGAGCCGAAGTATGACTGGGGTAAAGGGGTCAGACCTGATGCTTAGTGTTTAGGTCCCTTCTGACTCTAAGCACTATGATACTATAGAGTTAAAACCTACGTACAAAGTGTAAAATAAAACAGTTTGAAATTTGTTTCTCCCTGCCTGGGAGTTCAGGTCTTCACATTTCTGTGTCTCTTGTAAGAGCGGGTGATACCCACTGCCAGGTGAAGTGGTGAGAGCTAGGTTAGAGTCGCATTAAGTAGTTCAATCTGGGGAGGAGAGAGCCCTGCTCTTAGGAGTGCCTGGAAGGAAATCCTTTTAGACTACCCCAGCTACAACCTATATCCCTGAATTTTTTTTTTTTTTGCAAATGTCTAATTGGTCTAATAAGAGATACTGCCTCTACCACACTGACTGGAAGGAAATCCTACACCCCACCAGCTCTTGGAACAACTCGTTTTTTCAAAATCCCTATGAGACTTGGAGTAGGACAGTCCTAACGAGCTGTGGGCTTCCACGGGGAGGGGAATACCTGCAGCGTGTCACTTGTGATGGACAACCCCCTGCTTCCATTTGGAGAAGCCCTACTAAACATGAGGTCTCGGAAAGAGCACCACTATGGAAGTGCAGGGGCAAAGTGCTAGAAGTATGGAGCTAGAAGACTGGGGCTGCTAATTTCCTCGTTCTGAGTCTCTCTCTGCCAGCAAGTAATTCTCTTGAAACTTCCTCTGTCTCCATTTTAAATAACTGTGAACCCTAGGAAAAGTCCCCACTTCTAACCTGTCCCCAGCAGGTGTTACAGTGCGGTGGAAGATGCCCACGGTCCTGCCACTGCCATGCCAGGAGTTCAGCTTCTCTGGGTTGGGAGTTATTGTCCCAGAGCTTTGCATCAATGGGACTGCTGGGCACACGTGGCAGCATGGAGGGTCTGGAGGACAGCGCTGTGCACCCCAGGGGAGGCCAGGGCATCAGGCAGAATGGGAAGGGAAGAGCAGAGTCATGGAGCAGGTAATTCATCCTTACTTACACCTAGATACCGCTCTCAAAGTCAGCCATGACTGGCTTTTAGCTTGGCCGCTAACCCACATTAATGAGACATGACCGGGTAGTGACTATTACACAAAACACTTCACTTCCAGCCGTTCCAAAGAAACATGTTTTGACTCAAGCTATGGACCTGGCTGGGATGATGTAGGTGGGGCTGGTCCTGCTTGAAGCAGGGGCTGGACTGGATGTGACCTCCCGAGGTTGTCTATAATTCTATGACCCTCCTCTCCCTGATGACCTCCTCTGCTTTGCATAAATAATTGGCAGGTCATTAACATCTCATTGAGACCTTTAGAATATTGCTGGGGGTGGGGATGGTGTGTGTGTTGGCGGGGGGCAGGGAACGAAAGTAGCACCACCGAGGTCAGAGCTGATACCTGTGAATTGTGCGGGGAAAAGATCCATCGGATTTAAAATGTCAGGTGATAAAACAACCTGACATCATAAATACTGAAACCAACCTAACCACCCCCTTGCCCCCCGCGACAAATAACTTGTGTGATGCCTGCGAGCCTGATAAAGCTCGTCAGGCCGATTGTTTTCGAGAGACCCAAACCAGCATCCGAACTGGATTCAAGTGTGCAAGTAAAAGGGCCGCTCCAGGAGCCGAGTGCCCGCCTTCCTAACGTGAGCATGCGTACAGGCTCACGTGTGCAGATACAAACAGGCTGGGTGTGCAAAAGCGTGTGTGTAAAACTGGAGGCTGGAGCTGGGTAGTTTGAACTGGAATGCGACTGTGCACTGTACAGAGCGTGCACAGATGGCCTCACATCACGGAAATCTCACTTGCATCCCCAGGGGATTAAAAAATAGAGGTAGGTATAGATCTATCTATATTTATATAGACAGGTCAATCTATCTATCTATCTTTATAGATAGTTTGATCTATCTATATCTATATCGATATCGATAGATTGATATATCTATATCTGTATCTATCCATATAAGCATTAGAGTTACAACCTTTTTGTCGTATTGAAACCCGCCCCCGGATGTAGTAAGTGCATAAAGGAGTGCAGCCAATTGACTCCAGAGCAATTATCGTGGTACAGCTCCTGGCGAGATTCCCGACCCAGCTGACCTTGTTTGGTGTAACAACTATAGACAGAGATAAAATAATAATAATAATGTTCTCGTTTGTCCCTTGCTCTCTGCACCCATTGGATTGATCAGGAGTTACCAAATTGGCGACTGAGATGCACCCAGTACTGTTGCAGACCACAGAAAGCAGCTGGCTTCTCGTAGACACCTCTGCTTTCAACCAGAGTAGTGGCCACGAGTGTGAGGCGGCAGTGTGGGGAGTCTGAGGGAAACAGCCGGGCCCTGATGCTAATAAAGAAGTGGTTAACTTGTTTTTTCACAGCTGGAACAGATGATCTGAATTTTTCTTTCAAGGATCACTTGGCTTGTGGCCATACGCTGGCCTTGTCAGCGACCTGTGAATATCAAGAGAAGGTTATTGCTGCACATAGTGGTTTGCAAATTAAGGATGGATAAATCCAATATTGAGTCACAGGGAATTTCCAGTTGGACCTGGGCCAGCATGGCAAAGCCACACGTTCATCGTGTCAAGTAGAGTACCCCATGTCTTGAAGTCTGCCCTGCCACTTCAGTCAGTCAATCTGACTGAAAGGAAGCTGGGCAATCCCTAGCGTACCTATGAGAGACCTTATGGATACATGTAGGCAGCATGGGGAAGAGAGGAATTGAGTAAACCCAAGCAAGAACACCTTTGCTTAGTGCTCCTAAGGTTAGCACTCTTTGGCTGCATGCAGACATGCAGGCATGTGTGGCTTATGGTGCTGCAAACCTCTTTCTGGTGCCACAAACTGCACACCCAGAACATTAAAATGTGTCTCATGCTGCAAATTTGCAGCTCAGGGGCAAAAATTGCTAATGGGATTTCCCAGTAGGAAAAAAACAAACTGCCAAGACAAAAAGCAGCACAGCTACAACAGTGTGTGCCAGAATGAATGGAGACTTGGTCCTCCAGGGAGGTGCTCTGGCTGCTGGGCAGAGCATCTCAACCATTTCACTTATGCCCTGGCTGCTCCAGCATGCTGGGAGCTGGGAGGAGTGGGGAAAGGGCAGTTTCCTGAAGCGGGGCAATTTGGCCCTCACCAAAGCGCATGTGCAGGGGTGTGCGTTGCAGCATAAAGTAGCGGCACAAATTTGTGCTGCTGCAAGTGCATGCTCCTGTACATCTGGACTCTACCTTTATGGCCAAATATGCTTCTTTCCTCTAGTATCACGGGCCCATTTCTATGACCCCAGCTGACTTCCTGCCCCTGGGGCAGGGGGCTGGACTCGATGATCTTCCGAGGTCTCTTCCAGCCCTAATGTCTATGAAATTAATTCTAGTTCCAGCCTCACTTGTCTTTCCTGTGCTTACCTTCCAGTAAAGAAGGATGACCTTGCTTTACTCCCAGGGTGTGTCGGGAGGCTACACTTGCTAGGGTTTGTGCAGTGCCTTGAGGTTCTTGCATGGAAAACTTCACAGGAGAGGGCACACACATGCTGTGTGATTCCAAGTGTACTTGCGAACCTCCTGCGGTTCAGTCTATGTTGAAAAGGTGCCGGTCTCCTTTTAGAAGTACATGGGTTTGTTCGAAATGAGCTGGAAGCAAAACTCCATCTCTGAGAATCTCAGACATGCTGGGGAGGGGAAATCTAGATCTGAACTGCCCAAAAGCGTGCAAAGAACTTTTCCCCAACTATTTAGTTGGTTTAATAAAAGTTATCGCATCTACGCAAAGAACTGCGTCCTTAGACCAACACGGCTACAACCAACACCTTTGTTGTCTCCTGTCTGAACCCCTTGTCTCCAGTTCTAGCTCTGGGACCGGAGTCTCCAATATCAAGTCAATCCCACGTTTGTGAATCCATTTGCCACGGCGAGCAAGGCCTCGCTTAGGTAGAGGCGTCCTTGTGCCCGCATGTTGCACGGTCCAAGCTGGGCGAGGGAGCTGCAGCCTCCTTCCGGCAGTTCCTTATCTTGGGGCAAAGCTTAGTTTTCAAAGCTTGAGTGAGCGTGAACCGAAGCATTACTTTAGTGTGCATTAAAACTGCACTTTTTTAACTAAATGACATCAGTCTTGGCACCTAATCAAGCAAGCCCACTTTTCCCCTTCTGTGCACATTGAAGATATCCCAATCTCATTTCCAATGTGAGAGCTGAAAACAACTGGAAATATGTACTGGGAGGAAACCAGCATGAAATAGCCTTCAGTCACAGATTAGGGGTATGTCATATGTTTCATTACCTGCTGAAAAGACAGTCTCTGCGTGTTGGGGAATATTTATAATACCAAACTATTCACAGCCCTCTGCCTTTCCTTATTGCTTGCATGCAGCCAGAAAGGCATTAATAAAGTAGCCTTGACGATCTGAATGATTTATAGGGCAGCGATTCTGTAAATAGGGTTTAAACTTTTAAAGATTTATTTGTTTTCCAACGAAAAGCCAGGCTGGTGGTATGCAATGTATATACCACGTAGGTTAATTATGCTATTTATATGTAAGATAAATTGTCTAATGGGCTGTGTGCCCGTGCAGCAGTTCAGCTTGATGCTAATGTTTTCTAGCAGATTTTTTTTTCATCCCACTGAAAGTTTGCAGTGAGATGCTCTCGCTCCCCAGGATGCCAGGAGACGAGTTTCCCTGAGCTAGATGTCGTATCACTCGAGTGCCCCTTGTCGCTGGGCAGCATTGCTGATTTCTTATTAAAAATTCTCTTTGTTCCTCTTCAGTCTGGCGTTGGTCCCTCCTTGAGCTGGAGCAGCTGAAAAGCTGAATGTTATGTCAGGGTTTGAAGTGCAGGCAGCTTTCTTTTCAACTGTTTCTTTTAAAACCACTTCAATATTACAGCTTCCTGAACTCCTTCTTTTCAGCCTGTCTTTTATTTTTGTCCTTTATGCTGTTTCTTTTTAAGCCTTGTCCTTGTGTTATTATGTCTGGCAGAACAATCTAAGGCAGGGAAGATTTCAGAAGCGCCGCACTCCTTCAAGCCAGGTTTGAAGTCTGCCTGCTATCTTCTCTCACCCCCAATTGCTTTCCCCACCCATCCATCCCGGTACGTGGCTACCCCTTGCCACCTGGCATGGAAACACTGCGGGGTGCAACCAGCGTTTCTGCAAGAGCTGCTGTTGCAAGTCACCCCTGCCCCTGGGGAACTAGAGGCCATTTGGGATCGGGAAGGCTCTCAGTGTGTCGCTATCTCTGGCTGCAGAGAGACAGTGTTTTCTAGCATGCTTGTCGAGCACCCCGCTGGCATCTCCATACCTGACTTCTTCCAGCCTCCAGACAATTTCAGATCTATTTAGAGGTAATTTTGCAGACAGAATGTGGGTGTTTTCCATCACAGCCATGCTCATGCTCCTTCTTATTCAAACTATGAATTTTACATGCCTTCTTTTCTTGAAAGTTTTGTCAGTGTGCCTAAGAAGCTATTTATCCTTTGCTTCCAGATGCTACCGCTCTAAGTGCCCGCGAATGTTTTGTTATGGTTCCCAAGTTAACAGCATTTTGAGTATCGCTACTTTAGAAAATCCTTGCAAAACCATCTGTGATTTTTCGGCTCTTGTGTAGTATAATCAGATCACACTGGAGTGTGATTTTTATGCATCAAAACCTTAATGTCCTTATGATGAAGTCACAACAGCTTTGCGAATCGACATAAATGTGTGGCCTCCCTGTGGGGTCATGTCCTGTGGAAGTGCTGGGTTTATTTTTTTGACCTAAAGTGGTTTCATTGTATTGTATACTTCTGGCAGTCTGGGCGACTCACAATCCAGTAACCTTGCATGCATCTCCCTTGTGCCCAAGCATATTTTCATCAAAGCTTTTTCTTTAAGTAATAAAAGTAAAAGCTGAGTGAATATTTGGGACGTTTCGCTTCCTTGGCCCTTATGCTTTTGCGTGTGAACCTTCCAGCTGGTACAGATCATTTCTTTGTATTTGTGATCTCTATCCTATTCCTTTGCATAGACCCTACCTATTGTTTCATTACATCCTGAGAGCTCCCAACATGAGAGACTGAATACCCATAAAATCCTGCCGAATTTCTCCTTTAATGCTGGCTCGTGGTCCCTGAATCAGGATGTGGGTCTTACTATGGATCTAGAGGGTCATGATCAAGGCCAAACTGAAAGCTGACCCTAGACAACCCTGCTGAAATGGGCAGCTGCATGCAATGCATTCACGTCGCTCCTTTATGTGCCGTTGTTGACGGAAAGTGGTGTGCCTTCGCCATGTCGACCCAACGAGCCGTTGACTTTGGGCAGACCTTTGACTCTGGAAGGACGGCAGAACGATGGCAGCTTGGAAAGCCCTACAGCTATCCGTAGGCAGGTGAAGGATGCATGTCCATAATGCAGGCTCCCTTCCACTTTCTGGCCTATAAAGTGTATTGGGATGGCCAGGGGGATATTTATGACAGGAGCGCCCGTGGGCCAGTCAAGAACGGTGCTGGATTGCCCCTGCTCCAAAGAGCTCAACTCAACACGCAAGCCAGACCAAGAGGCATAGGGTGGGAACAAGGGTAGGTTGGGGGGGTGGGTCATCATGTACTAATTAGAACAGTGTTTGTCATGTGAAGAGCTCACCATGAGATAAAAGTGATGTTCTCCCCATCGAGCTGCCTGGGCAACCTGGATCCAGCATGATGAAGTGCCAGGGCTAGAAAGGGAAATCAAGTGTCCCGACTCCTGGTCCTTTGCTCTGCACTACACTGCGCTGCCCTCACACATCCCCAGATACGCAGGGGAGCACGTGGTCCCTGTCTTCCTGCTTTTTGTTTCATTCAGGTTTGTTCCAGATTGTCATAGCCTTCTACATAAATTGCAGGGCCATCAGGGTTGCCGTATCACAGTCGGTCTTGTCAACTGGAAGGTTATTTAACTCTAGGGCATTGAGCATCTGCTGTACTATTTCAGTCCAGTGGATATGTTCTTGGAGGGCTCTGCCAAATTTGTAATGAGTGTATTATCACAGCTACCCAATCAAACCATTTAAAAGTTGGAAGCATCAGCCCCTGCTTCCTTTAGGGTCACAGGAGGCCCCCTCCTCTTGTTTTATAGATGTCATGATGGCTCTACTCTTTTGAAAAACCTATCAGGGTTTTGGATGGGGAGCAGTGAACCTGGCAGAAGGATTCTGGGTAATGGCAAAACGTGCCTTGTACCAGGCAACAAAAATGGTTCAGAGGGGCACACGACTGGTGAGGAGAGGCTGTGGGAACTGGGCTGATTTAGTCTGCAGAAGAGAAGACCGAGGGGGATTGAATAGCAGCCTTCACCTCCCTGCAGGGGGGCTGCAAAGAGGATGGAGCTGGGCTGTTCTCAGTGGGGGCAGATGACAGGACAAGGAGCAATGGGCTCAGGCTGCAGAAAGGGAAGTTGAGGTTGGATATTAGGAAAAACTCTCTCACTAGGAGGGTGGTGAAGCACCGGAACAGGTTACCCAGAGCGGTGGTGCAATCTCCATCCTTGGAGGTTTTGAAGACCTGGGTAGATAAAGCCTTGTCTGGGATGATGTAGTTGGTCCTACTTTGAGCAGGGGTTGGACTAGATGTGACCTCCTGAGGTCGTAGCCAACCCTAATTTTCTCTGATTCTCTATGATTATCTGGTCCATTTCCATTGCTGAGGCCTTTTTTGGGTTCTTAGATGTTGTCTGTAGTTGATGGTAGACTGGATGCAATAATCAGTGGCCAGCAATTGGTCTGGTTTCCCTGGGATGGACCCCTACCGTGGGTAAGGGCAACACACTGACAGAGCTCATCCTGGGGGACTGAAACTACAGCAAAACAGGTGGAAATCAAGAGTCAAGGGAGACTTACATTTGTATCAAAATCCTCTGCTGGGAAAAGCCTTGCAGACTCCTTGAATGACTCGTCTGATGCGCTGGAGCCAGTGGGGATGGAGGCAAAGTTATAAATGTGCTTAATGTTGCTTTTTTTTTTCTTTAAAAAACGGAAGAACATCACTGCCTCTCCTCTGCAGGTTCAGATACTGCTAGTGCTGTGCAGCAAGCAGATGGTCCCAGAATTAATCCTCCAGTCTTTTCCCCCCTAGTCGGGGGAGTCATCAAGAACCATTGGCTGTGGCTGGCCAAGGCTGCTGCTGCAGTCCTCCTCACCTGATTTATTATCTCTGCTGAACACACAGAGGAGAGGATTCTTCCTGGGAAGAGAAGTTGGCAACTTGAAACGGTCCCTTGGATGCAGCGAATGTTTGGTTTGTGAGCATTCATTCAAAGCAGTGAAGAGAGAGAGAGAAAAAAAAAGACGAAAAAAGCTCTAGCAGTGAAAGAAGAAGATAAAGAAAAGACAAATCACAGACACTTGCAATGCCGTAATACAATAAGGTGGCTAATATTTTTATTCCGAAAGTCTGGGACAGATAGGTACTCCAAACGGCTATAGCTAATGTGAAATTAGTTTTGCATATTCAAGAAAGTAAACACGAGAGCCCGTTTGGGCTTCTGCAGAATTACAGAAATTAGAAATGGAAGAAACCTATTAATTCATCTTTCCATTTCCCCAAGGCTATTATAGGATTGTTCGCTTCTGCAAATTATTTTTAGTATATTGTCCAATCTATTTCAAGTCTCATGAGATGGGGGGTGGGGTTTTTATTCCCCTCGCAGGGAATTTATATGAAAGAAAATTGAATTGGGTTCAGCTACAAGAAAAATTGACCCAGAGATGGATCAAACCATTATTATGAGGGTTAAAAATGATCACGTGCATTTCTTTCTTCTTTCTCTGCTGAGTCCTTCTGTCTCTGATTTGCCCAGGAGGGAGGCAGAAGTACGGAGGTGTTTCTTCCCTTTCTGGAGGCAATTCCTTGCTCAAACTCAGGCATATTGGAATTCCCATTAGAGAGCTCAACATAGGAATTCGCCTAAGGAAATTTGCTTAAATATCCAAATGTCCAATGCCCGTCTGCCCCCTAACAACTCTGCGTGGGGACCCAGTGACTGCAGGGCTATTGGACAGGCAAACCATACTTTAATGGGATCTAACTATATTTCATACATACCTTGAAATGCTTCTACTGCCTTCTTTGCTTCAACCTTTTGACGCGGCTGGGTGACATCGGTGCGGCTATGATTAAAACCATGTTTTAATCTTGGGGGAGAACCACGTTGTGACTGGATCCCTCAGTACTCTTGCTTTGGTTGCTGTATATGTGAAGCTTCAAAGACTTTGATTTGCTGTCCGCTCTAGCTTTTATGTTTCTAATCGCTGTGTGTGCAAGGTTCCCCAAAACTGCTCGACTCGTTAGGGAGGAGACGCGTACACCACGCTCTCTTTTGGATGATTCTGTCCTTTCATCCTGTTGCTTTCTTTCATCCTCAAGTCAAAATTGTTTTTAGGTTGCAAGGGTATTTTTGCGTTCAGTGTGGAAGCATAACCGTTTAGAGGGGTTTCGCTGCTGAATAGGCCTCTCATGACTATTTGCTGCCGACTGAAGTGCACAGCACAAGTTCTTGTCTCTGCCAGAGCAATTCTAAACAATTTAGAAAATTGTTTTGGTGGCTGTTTCAGTTAGAGACCCGGGGGGAATAAAAATGCATTTGGATGCTTACTTTTAAAAGATTATGTTCAGGCCAGTAATTCAGAGGGTAGACAAGGCCCCTTTGACTCTCTTTAAAAATACAGAAAGGTTCAGTCATTAACCCTGGAAACTCAGCTGCTGTGTCTGCCCAATGACACACGCAGCACGGCATTTTTATGGGCTTTTCAGTGTTGACAGCCTCAACTGCACCCTCCGTGCCCTAGTGAAATGCTGCCATGTCACAGGAGGTATGTTGGGATTGACACTCAGCCACGGAGGTGTGATTTTGCCCCGTTTTCCTAGTTGAATGTGCAACCTGGCTGCAGGCAAAGGTTACTTGATGCCTGCCAATGGGGCAGAGTTCCCCATGCAGGATCGGGGCTCTGGCCCTGTTTGAAGGGCAGGCGGACAGTCTCCACTATGGATCTTGTAACATCCGCGTTCGCTCCCTTTTTCACTGCTCCTGGAAGCCCTCCTGGCATCTGTTCCAGGTCTGCTGCTATGTCCTGAGCCCTCAAGCCACAGTAAGGTATGAAAACCAGCAGCCATGTGCAGTGAGCAATGTGCATCTGTAATATGGGAGGCTGGGTGTTTCTCCGTCCAGCTGACCTTCACCATCCTGGAAAGCCGAAGCACTCATCAACTAGGGGTCCTGAAGGTGACGGGGGAAGTGGGCTGCACACGTGCGTCTCGCAGGATCGGCTTCCCCTGCTCCAAGGGTTTGAAGGCCTTCCTGCCAATATTTCACCCTTTCCACATCTCACAGAAGGGAGTGTTTGTCCTAGAGCAGCAAGGGCTTTGGCTCTGAATTGTCAGTGGAAGCAAGACCCTATTTGAATATCAGGATTTAATTTTATAGGGCTTACGCGTAACCCAAAATATTAGTTTAACATTACCACTGGATAAGTCAACACAGACGGAAAAAATCGACCAAAGCCATTTTTTTTACCCACTTTTCTCTCACCTTTGAAGATGAAACTGAATCTCCGCTGCTAAGTTATAATGATTTATTGGTGGGTTGAGAAGCTGGGTTTTTAAATACTGCATCTTTGAGCTGCTGGCAACCTTGCTCCCTATAAATCTTAACTAGTATTTCTTAGCCCTTTTATGCCAGCTGCTTTCATGCATTCAAAACCTTTTCCGTGCAGTAGCCTATGAAAATATTGAAAGGATGCCCAGAGCAACACCAGTATATGAAGGGGAAAACTTTAAGATGTTTTGTGACTATTTTTTAACAGAACCTGCCAAATCTTAATTTTTCCAGTTTACAAGTAAGAGCTCCTAACCATCTGTTTGCTGTCAACCAGTGTTTGTTTGGAGAGGAATTTTATTACTTTTTTCCATCTCACACTCCTGTTCTTACAAGTAGTTTACTGAACTTCATAAATGTCAGCTTTCATGGTTGTTTTGTAAGCAAGTCATGATTTAGGATTTAATCAAAATTGAGCAGTCAGTGTCTTTAATCAATCCAAACAGAGATCAAAACAAAGAAATGGAGACTGAAAATGAAACATTTAATGTATCCCCAGAGTCTTGGAAAAAGCCATATTTCCAATGTAATAGTTACCAGAAATTGTTACAACAAACTCCAAAGAAGAAAAAAAATACCCCCAAAACTTCTCGTGTAAATACAAAAATGGCTAAAGCAGTTTTGGGTTTGAAAAGTCATTGCAATCTTTTCTCTCATGCAGCATTCAAAATAAACCAAGATCAGCCCGTTTCGGTATGGTAATGGCTATAGAAAGAGGGACCGTACTCACAGAGGTGAGCTTGTAATTAGGGGTGTATAAAACGGACCGTATTCAATTTGGATTCAGATTCAGCCCGAATCGAGGACAGTGATTTGATTAGTTGATTCGGATCGCTGTCCCTGATTCGATTCGGCCGAATCTGAATCTGAAGATTCAATGCTGATTCAGAGAGTCAGCGATTCGGCCGTAGACACAGCTGTAAATGTTTTTTCTACATACCTGGGGGTACCAGCGCAGCTTGTGAATGCTGCAATGCTGGGACACATGGAGCATCCCACAGGAGCATGGGGGGACCCCCTGCATGCTCTGCGGCGAACCCGAAAGGAGACTGGAACTATTTCCAGGCCACTTCCGGGTCTGCTGCTGAGCATGCTGGGGACCCCCCTGCGCTCCTGTGGGACGCTCCATGTGCCCCAGCACGGGCTGTGCGGGTACCTCCAGGTTTGCAGAAAGAACATTTACAGCTGTGTCTATGGCTGAATCCTCGAATCTCTCCAAATTGATTCAGAGGATTTCAATTCGATTTGGAGAGATTAAAGGGTCTCCCGATTCAATTTGGATTCAGAGATTCGGCCACCGAATCGGGCCGAATCGAATCAGGGACCGAAGCTTCGCACAGCCCTACTTGTGATGCCCCTGCCCATCTGGCGACCTCTTGACTTCAATGGGACGGTGTGTGTATAAGGAAAGGGCTCAGTCCTGGTCTCCTCACTTGCCCGGGGCTGCAGAGTAAATGCAAAGCAGCAAAAATGCGGCGGTGCTGCTTTATTTCCAGCTGCCAGCTGCCCAGATTGTTACAGACAATCTTCCAGGAAATCTGGAGGCCTGGTGTGGCTCAAATACTTGATTGTGTCCTGAGCATGCCTGCCCATGAGCTGATATGAGTGCACACACGGGAACTGCACGTGCAAAGGCAGACGTGATACTGGACATGGAGGTATGCCCCTGCTCTGCCTCTCTGCATTGCATTGCAAGTAGGACCTTGCTTTCCAAGCTCAGCGGCATCCGGTATCCTCAGCTACCGAGTATTCGTGCTGTGCACCTTGGCAGGATGTACAAATCCATTCATCTTCAGGATGTGAACCTGGTCATTCTGGGATCTGGTCATTTGAAGCCGGTCCTTAAATGAAAACAATTTGCTCCTACCCTCCAAATCAAAACATGGCTTCCTCTGCCTCCCCGGGCCCTGATCCTGCTACCATTGTGGGACTCTCCCCACACCATCAGTGCGTTGGATCCAGGGCCTTGGTCCGCCCAGGGCCGGGCAGAGGCAATGCTCGGACATCCTGGAGGCTGGTACGCCTAGGTTGAAAGTGTCATCGCCTCCCATGTACTCTCGGGATGCAAACCGCACAAACACCAGGAACGTCATTTCCATTTCCATGGCAACTGGAAATTTGCTACCTGGCATGTGTATCGCGACGTAGCTACATGAGCTACTGGTGTATGAAGGGGACCGGGCGAGGCTGCTGCTCTCTGACAAGCCGTTTACATTTCCCGACTTCCATGCGTTTAAAATCTCAGCCATAAATCAGGCAGATTATTTTGCATTTAATTTCTGCTCGTTTCTAAAGCGAGCCGAGCTGCTATGGAAAAAGCAAGTCATCCTGATCTGGTATCCCTTTCAGTTTGGCAGGATTCCTTAAGAGCTAACACGATCAGAGCAGAGTGTTAATGATACATGCTGCTCAGCAAAACTGATATGGGTCATGAAAACCAAATTAATTGGGGTTACAACTAGAGCAATACCCTGCTGAATAATTAAGAAGTAAAACAAAACTTGGAGTAGCTTGTTGATGCATCTGAGCCTAATTACACTGTTGAGTGTGCTACAACTCCATCTCTAGTGGTAGCAAATGGTATAAAGGACCATAAGAGAGAGCTAAACATTTTTATGCAGGGACCCGGTGACAAAGCAGGGGAACGAGATGGAGAAACTTAAAAGGGACAGCAGGTTTATTGAGCTAATTGACCATTTCCTGCCCAACGAGTCCCTGCATCCACAGTACCATACAATCAAATTATATCTGACACTAGAGAAGGGAAGAAATGAATATTAATCAAGGGCATGCAATGTAGCTGCATGCTGTCGGCGTGAAACCATGACCTGTGAACAGGCGTGGGCTTGTCTTTTAGTACTTGTCACCACGGGGACCTTTTTCTTATGGTCAGCTGGGCTCCAAACAGCCTCCCCTACAAGAGCAGCTTCGATGTGGTCCCGTATTCTGGCTGGCAGCAGCCATCCTACCTGCCCTGCGTGGGAGAGGGAAAAGCGGTGTGTTTGTGTGTCTGCATACATAGCCTTGAACGCCTTCAGGTGGGGAAATGTGAGCCTTGCCTCTTCATTGTGGGGCCTTACCATGCCAGTTAACTGTTGCCCTTGAAGTGGTAAGGAGCAATCTCTTGGCTGGTCCTGGAGAGCGTGTGCATATCCTGGTGAGCTGCCTGCAAGGTCACAGGTGGCTGCTTATACATTGGCCCTGCAAAAATGTGACCTTACCTCCTGGCACAAGCAATGCAGACAGTACTGTAGGATGAGCTGGCTGCCTTGGCTCACTGCACACACACAGCGGGCAAGGCGCCGATCCTGCAACAAGCTGTGAGCTGCGAAGTCCTTTCCAGCGGCGCGCAGAGGTTCAATTTGAATTGATAAAGGAGCTTGCAGCTGGACAGGCTACAACCTCCTCCTTCTTCTGCGTCGTGCACCGGTCTTGGAAGACCCCAGGCAACCGAGTGTCGTCCGGATCCAGCACAGCTACCAGCTGGAGAGACAGCCAACTAATTACGCTGTGTTTCCGCAGCAGTGCATGTGTATGTGCGAGTATTAAAGAGGCGTTGGTAGCTAAGTCTGTGCTGAAAGTGAGTCCTTTAGCAAGGGTTAGTCCCCCCTAATTAGCCTTTCACAATTCCCTTTTGCAAGCCACAGTAAACACTTATCCTTTGAACCACGACTGAACTTTCCATGGAGCTGTTAAGTGGCGAGGTAGCCCTGCCGTCGGAGGCTCTGAAGGGAAGGAGCTCTCTGCCTCCATCTACTGGGAAGCTGGCCGCAGAGACTGGACCAAGGCATGAGCAGATTTTCCTTGCAGGCTTGCTCTTTGCCCTCCCACGTTGGGATTTTTTTAGTTTAAATTCTTTTCAGCCTTGGATGCGATGCCAGCGACATATTAGTATCCTTATTGCGTAGCCGGATAAACCCCGAGTGAGAATTTCATAGTTTCATAGTTTCTAGGGTTGGAAGGGACCTGAGCAGATCATCTAGTCCGACCCCCTGCCATGGCAGGAAGAGCACTGGGGTCAAACGACCCCAGTAAGGTGGTCATCCAACCTCCTCTTAAAAACCCCCAGGGTGGGAGCCTGCACCACCTCACTTGGAA
>NW_017728996.1:2714654-2717858 GCF_001723915.1 Gavialis gangeticus | reverse complement strand
GGGACCCCACTTCCCACGTCCTTCCAGGTCGAGAAGGACCCATCCACTACCACCCTCTGGGTGCGACTCTCTAACCAGTTGGTGACCCATTGGACTGTATGGGTGTCTACGCCACAGTCCCCCAGCTTCCTAATGAGAATGGGGTGAGAGACAGTATCAAAAGCCTTCCTGAAGTCTAGGAAAACTATATCCTAAAACTAATTTGCTGTATAACTGTCCTTGGTTTTGGGGCTGGGCACATACTAGGGGAAATGAAGGGGTGGGGGTATCTTGTAGTAGATCTTGCATGGCAAGTATGATGTGTGAGGCACTCCCTACCATTGATTAGGCTCTACAATGTCATGCCAGAGCTGAATGAGCCCTGGCAGCTGAAGTGCTACTGGGTATAGCTGGGATAGGAGCTGGAAGACCCAGCTGTGGCTTCACAGGTGCGGGGGACAGACAGTGCCAGGCTGGTTGTGGGATGGCGTTGTGGTTACAAGGGGCACCGTCACCACGGATGATGCAGGTGCAGCAGTGGGACATATTTTCATGGAGGACGGGCAGCATTGCACTTATCAAAGGGACATTTTTTCCCATGGGATGTTCCTTCCCCAGGCAGGGGACTCCAGATCTTGTGTGGGTAGGCATGCCAGAATCTATTTGGGGTCACAGTCCCTTCAGAGGTAAACGCTAACTGTTTTGCCTGTCTTGTGCCAAGTCTGGATGCTGGCTCTGCCGTAGACTCCCAGGCCACGTACAGACATTACACCGAAACTGGTCTCAGTGACTGAAAACTGGTCTACACCCATAACAGAAAAGTTCAGGGTACTTAGACTAGTTTAAAAATGGACTGAGGAAGGCCTGGATGGATGAGATATCAGATTGAAGTGGTTTACGTTACGCCAGTCTATTGAACTTCTGTACCAGATCCCCAAGTTAATTTGGATCTAAATCAGGGGTGAGCAGTTATTTGGGCTGGAAGGCCGCTTAGGGAGTTTCAGTGAGCAATTGCAGGCCAGGTCAGCACCCTCCCCCAGCCCACAACGGCTCATCCAAATACGATGGCTCTGCTTTATTTCTAGCTGCTAGCAGGGCAAGTTGCTTCTGTTACAGACAATCTTCCAGGAAATTTGGAGGCCTGGGGTGGTTCAAATACTTGTTTCTGGCCTGAGCCTGTCTCAGTGGAGACGCTGCCTTCCTACTTCATCCAGTGCCCCCAGTAGTGGGTGCAGGGCAGACGGGTTGGGATGCTTGGGCAGCCTCCCATGCCAAAGGACCCGCTGTGAGCCAGATGAATCCCTTGGAAAGCCAGATCCAACCCATGGGCTACATTTTGCCCACTGTTAATGTAGATGGAGACCTTGGTGATATTGTTAGAGGGGTAAGTAATCCCAGGAGCTATGTCATTATGGAAGATGGTTTATGGGGCAGATGGTTTATGGAAGACTTAACTTCCTAGATATAGGCTGCAGAACAACTGCTACTGCTAATCATGGGAGGGCCCAGATATTCCTGGGTGTGAGAGGAGACAAATGTCTCCATCAAATAGTCATTGCCCCAACATGAGAGATGATGCTATTTTAAATGCAGTTTTGGTAAGTAAAAGACTGGTTAGAGTAAATCACCGTGGATGGAGCAGTCATGAGTTGATTGGAATGAAATGAAATGGAAGAATTAGAAAAGCCGGTGATCTGGAGCTGCGCTTCTGCATTTCAAGAGGGCAAACTCGATTGTTCCCTCGGGAGATGCCAGGTCTCCCATGGTTGATCCTTCTCGAAAAGAGGCCTCGCACCTAGGAGAAGGAACAGCCCTCTGATATGCTTTTAGGAATAAAAAGACAGCCTAGGAAGAAGGCGGAGGAAAGAGCGCTCAGCAAAGCAAGCCGTGTGTTGGAGACATCAGATGAGGCATGGGAAGGAGGGGACGGAAATCACAGGCCCAAAGCTCTGTAGGGATGGCACCAATGCAAAGCCGAATGGGCCAAGGGTTTGAAAGGCAGAATACTAGCAATGCAGTCTCTTGTTTTTCTAATTACTCATTGATTGACTTTTTTTGGAATCAGCCCAGACTAGGACAGAGGTCATTCAGTACCCAGTTACCCAGATTCACTGCTGAGGTGGGACTGGGCTGCCTAGCTCCTATAGCCGGGCAGTGCAGGGCTGCCTTGCTATGGTAAAGACTCCTGAATGTGGGGTGGTGGAGCCCCATCAGCATCCGTGCCTGGGGCTGGTGCCACTCCTCCTCCCAGTTAGGTTACTGGGCCAGGACACTATTGACAAAATGTTTTCTACCAGAGTGTTTATAAGAGCAGTGACCGCCGACAGACTTCAATGAAAGACTTGGGTTTCACCTTCTGTTTTGAAAAGCAAAGAAAGGTGATTCGGGAATTGCTGATTGGAAAAAAGTTGGTCCTGATCCTGCCAAGACTTGAGCACTGATGTGGCTTATTGACCAGGGGAGGTGCAGCCAGGCCCAGGGTCAGTGAGGACCTAGTTAGGGAACTTCTGGTGGGTCTACATATGTTCAAATCTGCTGGTCTGGACGATCTCCACCCCCGAGTGCTGAGGGAATTGGCTGAGGTCATTGTGGGACCCCTGGCACAGCTGTATGAGCACTCGTGGTGCTCTGGTGTGGTGCCAGAGGACTGGAAGAGGGCCAACATGGTTCCCATCTTCAAAAAAGGGAGGGAGGAGGACCCAGGAAACTATATGCGAAATTAGCTGGAGGGCTGCACCCAGAGAGTGGTGGTGGACGGGTCATTTTTGGCCTGGAGGGACGTGGGCAGTGGGGTCCCCCAGGGCTCGGTCCTCAGGCCCGCACTGTTCAACATCTTCATCAGTGACTTGGACGAGGGGGTAAAAAGCACCTGTTCAAATTTGCTGATGACACTAAGATGTGGGGGGGCATGGGCATGCTAGAAGGGAGGAACAGGCTACAATTGGACCTAGATGGGTTACAGGGGTGGGCAGATGAGAACAGAATGGGATTCAACACCGACAAGTGCAAAGCGATGCACCTGGGGAGGAAGAACCAGCACCATACCTACAGGTTGGGGAACTCCCTTTTCGACAGTACAGAGGCAGAAAAGGATCTTGGAGTCATCATTGACTCCAGGATGAACATGGGCCGGCAGTGTGGGGAGGCGGTCAGGAAGGCCAACCGCACCTTGTCGTGCATCCACAGATGCATTTCAAGCAGGTCAAAAGAGGTGATCCTCCCCCT
>NW_017728996.1:2707489-2709654 GCF_001723915.1 Gavialis gangeticus | reverse complement strand
AAAGTGGTGCTGGCTCCTACCCTGGGGGTCTTCAAAAGGAGGCTCGATGTACACCTTACCGGGGTTGTTTGACCCCAGCATCCTTTCCTGCCATGGCAGGGAGTCGGACTTGATGATCTGCTCAGGTCCCTTCTGACTCTACTATGAAACTATGATCTGGATGGAGCACCTCCCACACCGCCACACATGACCATGCTTGAAGAACCGCCTCTCCCCAAACCATAACCATTACAGTCATCTAAATACATCGTGTACTGCTAATGGGGGAGATGGATTATAGTTATAGAAGCTTTTCATGGGCAAGATGTTTGCCGTAAGAAGGGGAAGTGGAATCATTGCAAATAAGTGTGAATTGGGTGTAGTCCGCAGATGTATGAAATGCAGCAAAAATCTAAGTCAGAGGAACATTGTTTTTAAGGAGAGGTGGGGAAAAACCCCTCTAATGGTTTAATACACTGATTTCCTTCATTGACATTCCCTATGGAAATCCTCCCATGACCTGTCTGAGCATTGGCAAAAATGAAACCAAATTTTATGGTGCCCTCTGGAGCACTATTTTGGATTTAATTTACTAACTGACTCCTGACCTTTCCATTCAAATCACAAAGTTCTGTCTTCCATTACTGAGCCCATCACAGAATAGTTTGTCTTCGCTGCTGGAGTGAGAAAAAACCCTGGATTGCCTTCAGAGCAGGGAAGCTGGCTTCTGCCTGAACTGGAGGATTTATTATATATGGGGAATATGGGGAACTTCAGGATTAGCTCTGTGTTTTCTTGAAGGCAATTTCCAGGGCTCGTTGATGGGGAAAGCAACTCTGGGCTGACCAGCTCTGGAAGAGGGTGTTGTAAGACTGTTGGGCCAGGTCCAGACATTATACATAAGTGGGTATAAGTGACCCAAAACTGGTCTACACCCATAACAGAACAGCTCGGGGCACTTAGACTAGTTTAGAAATGACAGATCCTGGACTGAGAGAGGCCTGGATTGATGGTGTATCAAATTGAATTGGTTTAGTTTAGACCAGTCTATCGAACTTCTGTACCAGAAGTCAATAGTAAATCACCTTTACCGTACCAGATCCCCAAGTTGGGAATTAACAGCCAGTGCCTGCTGCTGTCATGGTAATGTCTCCATGCTTTGCTTTTTCCAAGCCATTTCTCTTCTGCAAGGTAGGGAAGAATTTCTCCCCTCATTTCACTGATGGGAGACTGAGAGAACAAGTGGCTTAGCCAAAGGGTGACCAAAAGTCTGTGGCAGAGTTAGGAATCAGCCCCAAATCCCCTGCCTAGCATGTTAACCATAATACAACCTTAGCACAGAGATCCTATATTTGCTCCTTATTCTGCAAGCCCTTTGAACTCCTCTTGCATTTCAGGAAGGGTGAAGATGAATAGCCAGTGTCCAGGGGTATCTGGCACCCTGGAGAGATGCACTGAAGAAGAAGGCTTCCTTGCTTTCCTGAATTACTACTCCATAACCCAGCAATAAACTTTAATGAGTGGCTGTTTATATGAACAAGTTAGTGTCCGATTGGCGGAAGCATGGAGACAAAAGAAAATCAATCCTCCAGTGCCTAAGCTAATTAAAATGCAATTTTTCAATTACAGAGCATTGAGCAACCATTCAGCACAGAGAAGGGGGGGGTGGAAAAAAAACCCAAGCCCGAAGAAAATCCTGCTGCATTTGAATGCGATGCTCTGTTTTTATTGTCATCATCATTTGGTAGGGTAGGAATAAAGGCCTTGGAACGGGAGATTGTCACTGAACAAATGTCTCCCGCTTTTTACAAGAGCATCTCGCCTCTGCCGCGGTGTCTACTTTCGATAAATGTTTTGATTTCGCCTCGGTGCTCATGTAGCAACAGGAAAACATCAGCCCCTGGTAATGTTCAATTCCATTTGAAATTATCTCTTGGAGGCAACACAGGAAACAGCGGTTTTCAGGCTTCAAATGCAGTCCCACCGGTGTCTGAAGCTGGGGCCCCGTATGTTTGGGAAACGGAGGAGTTGAGGACTGGGTGGGTGGGGGGTGTTGAGGGAGCAGGGGTCAGGGGGAAATGATGTGGCTTTTGCAGCCTTGGCCTTTCGCCGTCCTCTGTCGTGGGCTGTTGGGGATGGGGAGATGCAATGTGGGAAGGAGATGCCAGGGGCGGCAGGCTGGCTCC
>NW_017728996.1:2700776-2702489 GCF_001723915.1 Gavialis gangeticus | reverse complement strand
GGTGTCTGAAGCTGGGGCCCCGTATGTTTGGGAAACGGAGGAGTTGAGGACTGGGTGGGTGGGGGGTGTTGAGGGAGCAGGGGTCAGGGGGAAATGATGTGGCTTTTGCAGCCTTGGCCTTTCACCGTCCTCTGTCGTGGGCTGTTGGGGATGGGGAGATGCAATGTGGGAAGGAGATGCCAGGGGCGGCATGGCTGGCTCCCCCACAAAGCCCATTGGATGCAGAAGGTCAACGAAGAGGTGTTTCTCTCTTGCAGAGATGACAGTCTACCGGTTTGGTCTGCAGGTCACTAGGAATGGCTTCTGAAAACCAGGAGCCTTGCATGGGGGCTAGTGCAGACCCTTGCAGGGAAAGCTCTGTGCCTTCTTGGGTCTCCTCGGAGTGGCTTCGGGGGGAAGCCCCTGAGATCCTGCCCTGGATGGACCAGATGTAAGGTCATGCCTTGCTACGGCTGCTATCGTTCGCGGGAATCCCTGCTAGCACAAAGCAGCTGGGTGCGTGATGGGGAGGCAGCATGAGTAGTACCAGCCCCAGAGGAGAGCCAGGAGAGGATGCTCCAGTCATCATAGGCTGGTCCCCCTCTGGCATGGCCAGGATTGGGGTGCTCTGCTCCGTGGGGAGGGGGACAGGGACCAACTATCCCTGTTCTCCCCAGAGAAAAGGGATGGCTCTTGCGGGGGCCTCATGTAGCTGTGCAGCCCTGTCTTCTCCCCCCCACCCCCCCAAGCACAGCCGGAGCAGGAGCAGCATGCTCCGGCCCTACATCCTGTGGTTCCCTGCTGCTAATAAAGTGTTTTGCAAGATCCTTGAATGCCAAGCTGCGAGAGACCTCAATTAAGCTCTTGAAATGTCCTAATCCTCTAAACCCCTGTGTAAATAAAATAGGAAAATGTCAAATTCGTCACTAAAAAAATATTACCGGCAGGTGTTACAGATGCTGCTGCAAAGACATCCTCGGCGCCAATAACTGAACCTCCCAAGACTGATGCATCCCTGACTCTTTTAGGGATATACTCCAAGAGGGATTTTATTTTAGTGTGTGTGTTGTGTATGTTATGTATGACAGCACCGAGGTGTGTCAGGGCCTTAAGCTGCCAGGACTTGCTGTTAAATATGTCCAGAGGGGCTTTTATAAACTACCTGCTGGGGACTCCCTCACCAGGTTTCTTCCTGTCTTTAGGCTGTTTCAGGGCAGTTTAGGATGCACTTAAATCTAGGCGAGGGCTTTGATCTCAGCGAGCGAAGCGGCAGCACAGCATCCACCCACCCTTATAGCTATGTCCGCATCCAGTCGCTGCCCTGAGTGGGGAGGGTTTCTCTCCGATGGGACCGCTCTGCGGCTTTGTCCCGGTGAATGTGGTGCCACTTGGGTTTTGTGAAGGGCACAGGTGGTGCCCGGTCCACGGACAGAGTCAAGGCATGGTCTTGCTAACAGCTAATGGGGATTGTCTCTTAGCTTCCCTGTGCAGATTTGGTGGGGATGCAGGCGCTACAACACACAGAGGAGCTGCACTGGTCTCGGTGGGGGCAGACGACAGCACAAGGAGCAATGGACTCAAGCTGCAGCGAGGGAAGTTGAGGTTGGATATTAAGAAGAACTTTCTCACCAGGAGGGTAGTAAAGCATCAGAAGAGGCTCCCCAGAGAGGTGGAGTCCCCATCCTTTTGAAGACCTGGCTCAACAAAGCCTTGGCTGGGGTGATATAGTTGGGG
>NW_017728996.1:2673640-2695776 GCF_001723915.1 Gavialis gangeticus | reverse complement strand
ACAAGGAGCAATGGACTCAAGCTGCAGCGAGGGAAGTTGAGGTTGGATATTAAGAAGAACTTTCTCACCAGGAGGGTAGTAAAGCATCAGAAGAGGCTCCCCAGAGAGGTGGAGTCCCCATCCTTTTGAAGACCTGGCTCAACAAAGCCTTGGCTGGGATGATATAGTTGGGGCTGCTTGGAGCAGGGGGTTGGACTAGATGTGACCTCCTGAGGTCCCTTCAACCCTCATAGTCTATGATGCTATGAAAGCACCAAGTTTCCAGTCCCTTCAATCACCGCAACCCACTATGCTGCCTTGCGATCATGCCTCGTGGAGAAAATCCCTTGCCACCAAGGCTGCCAGCAGTCTGCATGCCCCACGGGGGGACTTTGTTACGTCTATTGGGCCCGAATTGAAAGCATGGTGGGGGAACAATATTCGGAAGCTGGCTTATCCCTGAGATCCCAAATAGCAGGACCTGAGGCTCTAGTAGGGTGTTACGGCTGGGACGGTGCATCCTGTTGCCTTCACCTGTGCTCTGCGTGACTTCAAGGTGGGCAGAGCCAGGTTAGCTCTGGACGCTTTTGCCAATCCCACACCAAGGGACGGGCTTTGCCCTTCGTGGCCCTGCTCCCAGTACGCCTTCCAGCGCTGCCGGGGGGTTGTAAGAGCAGAGCGGCAACTCAAAAAGTGGCAACAACCACTACTTTGGTGTTACTTAGGTCAGGCAGGATACGTTTCCCAGCACGGGGGCTTGCGGAAAGGATTCATCTGAAGTTGAACTCACAGGAATGTATTCAGCCAAGAGACCGACCCCACCAGCCTGCAGCTCGCTCCCATCTGATCTCTGGGGCTTTTGTCAGCTGTGCAGCTTATTTACCGCTTATAATGCAGCATCATACGGAGCCGGCAGAAAGCCCCCTCTGTGGAAGGCAAACGCCGCCTGTAATTACAATGCGGGGATCTGTTCCAGCTAGGTTTGGGTATTGGCAAACACTACCCACACCAGGAAATAAGGGGCTTTTCTTCCTGCCTGAAGTCCAGGCTCCGTGTCGCCTGGACTTGCAAAAACCATCTTGCTTTACGCTAGTTCTACTCTATAAAATTCCTTCTGCATCGAGGGAAATGGGTTTTCAAAATCAGCTTTAAAGGCCTCCAGGGGCTCCGCGTATTCTCCCAGGCCTTTCTCTTTATTTGTCCCCTTATTGTAATCCACTCCACTTATGATGTACTGGTGTACTCCAACATCTGGCTTTCATCACACCTTCTGTTGACTCACTGATCAACAAAAGAGCTGGGATGAGTCCCAGATGTTTAAGTGTGTCACTGCTCCTTCCAACCACATACTTTATGGTGGGGAATAAACAGAGGTGGGTTTTAAAATCAGAGGACTAAATAAGCATTATGTTTCGGGTCGGGTTGTACAGGGGGATGAAGTGTGTGGACTCGTCATGCGTTCCACAGCGGCATCAAAAACCCCATTCAGAACTACAAAAGCCCCAGGGATTTTGGCAAGACTGGCTCTCTGGTGGGTGCTAGCCTAAAGCACACAAATATTCAGGGCGTGCCACTGATAAATAAATGTCTTGCTTTATGGAGCGTGCTACGGAGGCACCTCCTGTCCCCTTGCCATGCCATTTCTCATTAGATCGTCCTCGTCATCAGATTGTTGGGTTTTTTTAATGCACTTTTTAAGTTAAAGTTTAGTTTAGTTAGTTAAGTTTAGTTCTTTTAATGCACTTTTTAAGGCCACACTGGGCCTGTGTTTCCGTAGGGGAGGCTGGGACCCTGCCACCCCCCGTCCCTGTTTCAGGGTTATTTAAAACGACACGACTTTGAAGTTGGCACATCCACAGTAAACGTCAGCTGCCATTGAACCTGAAAGCTTCTGCGGGCACTGGACCTGCCTTTGACCCCAAACCGAGCACGGCCAGCCAGCTTCAGGAGCACGGTGTCACTGCTTTGCGACACTCATATTTTTGTCTTGGCGTCGTATTTACAGATGTTCCCTGACTCCGAGGCATTTTCACTGAGCTTTTCATCTACTTCTCCGGCAGGATCTTCTGGGTGATCTTAAAGACTGAATCGGCGCAGCGCAGACCTTGTCACGGTGCAGAGTCCTGCCGTGTTGCAAGAAGACGCCTTGATGACTGTCACCCACCTGCCCCGGTATTTGCTTACGGCAAAACCCCCGAAGCTATGGGAGTGGGTTTCTTGCCTCAATATCCTTCCAGCGTGTCAAAGGAATCGCAGGCAGCGTCTGTCTCTGTTAGCTTGTCAGAAGCTCCGATTTTGAGTCCTTTGATACTCTGAGCATTGATGTAGCTTTGTTCAGCTCTTTGCCATTGATATCATGTGTTTATCTAAAAAAGGATCTAGCTTCCATTAGTATGGATTGGGGTTTTTTTCTTCTTCTTTTTTTTTCTTCCGCTGCATGACAATGAGACGGAAAGCCGGCAATTGTAAGTGTCTGAAAATTCCCCCTTTTCTTGCGAGAGCGTTCTGCAGAGTGCCCCTTGCCAACACGTATTTTAGACAAAACAGTTTTCCAGCCTGAAGGCATTTCAATCTGCAGTGAACATGCATTCAGAGAAAGCTGCATATCAAAGAGCTGAGATTTCTCCAAGGCAAATGAATCTGTTTTCATCTGGGTTTCTTCTTTGATGTGTCTAGATGTTAAGGGGTCTAAGTGTTCATTTAATACTTCTGTCCCTGTCAGAGAAGCTGAGGGTTTTGTGTTTTGTGTTTTTTGGTTTTTTTTATCATCCGAACTTTCTTCCACAAAGCCCCGGGTTGCTTCTGCTTTCGGCGGCCTGCGTGGCATACCAAACCTAGGCAAGGAGCTGAAGGATTTCCATGGCTTTTAACAGCGGTGCTCAAAAATACACCATGCCCAGCTTTTCGCCTCCATGGCTCAGGTGTCTGGTGAGAAGCTGAGGCTAGAGGGGAAAAAAAAAGGAAAAGCCCTTAAAAATAAATTTGTTGTTTGGTGGACTGTTGCATTAACTTCTCACTCAAGGATTATCAGGGCGGATAGTGAGAGATATTGCCTCCGAAATCTCTTCTGCTTCCTCACTTCAGTGTCCTGTTAGCGCTTTAATCGAAAGGGAGACCTCCTTTCTCCATCCCTCCACACGCCTGCCCGCTGCCCTGCCCTAGTCTGATCTTCCTGCAAGTGTTTAGGATTTATAGTCAAACCTGCCCCGGTAAACGGTACATGCATAATCTGTCTGGATAGTGGGCTTCTTACCACTCTTCTGGCATGAGGGAGGGAGATGGAGACCAGTGGTTATAGCACTGATGCCAGACAACTCAAGCCGCCTGGATTCTCCCTTTGGATCTGCCACAGTTTCTTTCGTGACCTTGGGCACATCACTGCACTTGCTGGGGTGCAGTGATAGAGCAAGTAAAGCATCCTGCTATGGAGCCAGAGGGCATGCCTTCACCTCCCTGCAGAGGGGCTGCAAAGAGGATGGAGCTGGACTGTCCTGAATGGGGGCAGACGACAGGACAAGGAGCAATGGGCTTAAGCTGCAGCAAGGCAAGTTGAGGCTGGATATTAGGAAAAACTTGCTCATGAGGAGGGTAGTAAAACACTGGAACAGGTCACCCATATTGGTGGTGGAGTTGCCATCCTTGGAGGTGTTGAAGACCCAGGTAGACAAAGCCCTGGCTGGGGTGATGTAGTTGGGGCTGGTTCTGCTTGGAGCAGGGGGTTGCACTGGATGTGACCTCCTGAGCTCCCTTCAACCCTCATTGTCTATGATGCTATGAGTTCAAAGCCCTTCTCCTGACTTGTGCCAAAGGCCACCCTTAGTTCACCCAGCCTGGTCATTTGGGCTGTGGGGTCAGAGGTCAGCTGGATGTGATGCCAGACACATCACTCCCTTGAGTGCAGTTGGCTACAGAAGGTGGCGGGGGGTGTGAAGCACGGCTGCCCCTCTGCCACTGATATTCAGCTTGCCTTTTACTATCTCCTGGATCTAAGGCACAACAGAGCCCTGATCTCCTCTGGGATTTTGAGGCTAAAAGAAGTAAACATGACACTATATCCCTGGGCAGCTTGAGGACAGTGGATCCAGCCTGGGATGTGTGGCCTATGAGCTAGAAATCCAAAGGCTTTCGCAGGCTCCCAAATCTCTATGTGCAATGGAGTCACTTGGGGGGGAGAGCACCATCCCTTATGAATGTGGATTATATATACCAGCCCCCAAAATTCACCCTTCCAGGCCATGCCCCAGCACTTCTCTGGTCATCCTGCTGTAGGTTGGGCTCGAGAAGGCTGTTCCCATACAGCGCCGTCGTGTGAGAGCTGTGCGCCAAGAGATACATAAATGTGTCATGTTACTCTGATGCATTATTTACAGGCTAATATTTTGCTGTTTGTTTGTTCTGGAGTGGAGCGCTTCTTGGCAGTCTCACAAATCCCGCTCTGATTGAGTTTCATCTGGTAGGATGGAGAAAGTGCAAATCGTCCAGCCAAATCCATCCGGCAGAACAGCGCTGTTCGTATTGCTGGCAGATCAGAGCAGCCCTGGAGGGGTCACTTGGGCATTTCCGAGCCCTGGCAGAGCCTGTTGTGGGCTCCCAGGAGATAATGCTACCAGGAGGACTGCACATCCGACTTTCTCCAGGCTCAGACACAAGCACGGCTTCCGGAAGCAACTGGAGATGCAGTTGAACATGTGCTTAAATAGTGTCCCTTTGGGGTCTCTAACCTAGTCCTGCCAGTGTGACACTGTGGATGCAAAGGCAGGACCTGCCTTTGCAAGACCTCTGCTCTTCAGGGTCATACCTGTTGACCGGAAATGCAAGCAGAAGCCAAGTGAGATGGAGCCAGAGCCCAAATAGGTCAATGGTAAGGTTCCCATATGATTGCAGTCGGCTTTGAATCAGGTCCGAAACCCATCGTGCCTTTGGTGCCTGTCACTTTTGTATCTACATCCACGATCACTCTGCCTTCCCTTTCAGCTTTGCATATTCTCCGTGCTCCTTTGGAAAGCTCTAGGGTGGCTGGCTGTGATCTTTCCTCTCTGTTCTGAAAGATGAAACAGAGGAATATTGTGAAACTTTTAACCCCGAGCACTTTAAAGAACAGGCTCTCTGGCAGTCTCTTACAGCACGCAGGCTGGGTTCTTCAGTTGATCTTTAAATATATATAACTTAACCTCGCCCCCGCCTCCCCCCCCCACACCCTTTATTGTGTTTGCTCACATTTTTATCTAGTTTAGGATGCACAAAGCTTGAATATTTTGTTTTCAGAGTCAGCTGCATGATCAAGGGTTTTTACAGGCTTCTAAATTATTAAAGGGAACTCAGTTACTCACTAAATATTATTGCTTCCGTGCTGTCAGGGAGAAGATCACAGTAATATTTTGTTAATTCAAACATCTTTCTCTTCCTCTAAGGCTGTTGATGACAGGGAAAGAGCTTGCATAATATATGGAGGTGCTCATTACAGAGGGAGGAGATAATTAATTTTAGCAGGAGCCATGAGTTATTGTTATAGCCGAAGGAGCGCCAGGAAAGCCAATCTGGCTGGAAGAGTCTTGTCTGCTTGGGTGACATGTTTGACAAACCATTGGATAATCGGTTTTGTACAGTGAACGCAGCCACTGGGATGATTTAAAAACATGCGGCCTGTCGAGCTGTTCATTGCTGAAGGTGCACTCCTCATCGTGAAGACTTGTCATTGCCACCTCTTTAGAGAGATGAAAGCAGCCAAATTCCAGCTGGCGTGCTCCTGAAATGACATCAAAATCCTCCCTGGTTTCCTAAACCTGTCTCCCGGCTCTCTTTGCTACCCGGTGGGCACATCTACATGTACGCATTTACTGCACAGTAACCAAAATCCCTGTGCAGTACAGGCACGTGTCTACACGTGCATGACCATACTGAGCGGTAAATATGGTGACTTATGCCAACGTGCATGTAAATTTGATACCTGCATCATGCAGATATCAAATATACACCTGATTCGTTAGAGCACAGCAGTGTATGTGTAGATGCCTTACTGTGCAGTAACGCTGTGTGTGTGGACTGATTTGGGACTAACCTTAGTCCTAAGTCAGTCCTTACACAGCATTAATGTGCTTTAATGCCTGCCCATGTAAACACCAGTGGAAAAAATGCTTACTGCACAGTAATTTACTGCACAGTAAATTGAAGCTGGCATAAATGCATGTGTAGACACGCCTAGTAATTTTGTTAAAAGCTCCCTTAAAACCGGCTGCCTCTGAAGGAAATCCAGGGGGGCATGCCCTCCCAAAGACCTGGCTTAAATGCCTTCAGCCTTTCGGAAAGTATTAGCTGTTTGTCAGCTCACGCCGTCCACTCTCACAACGTTTTAGCACCTGCAGTATTCGCGGGTGTCAATCCCCGAACTGGCAGTTTGCTGAGAAGCAAAATCCTCCAGCTTCTCCAAGTATTAAACATCAACCTTGCCTCAAATCAGGGTTTTTCCCCTGGGCTTGACAGCGCTCCAGGCTGGGCCAAAAGATTTAATGCAAGCAAGCTTATAACAAGGCGGCTCCTGCTCAGAGTCGGATGTCTCAGCCAAGAGTTAAGCGATCTGTCTCCCCCTGCTCAAATGCAATGCATCCCCTTTTACCTTGGGTCTGTTTAAGGCCCAAGGGGGAGAGAAACAGAAAGCCAGGCCTTCTCTGCAGCCCAGCCCACAAACCAAGTCTGGGCTGGGCACTGGGATGCTTTTTGGGGCCAGGAAGGAGTCAAGCTCCCCTCATGCTGTGCAACATGCTCTGCATCTCCAGGCTCGTGGGGAGAAAGAGGGAGCTGCTGTGGCCCGTGGTGGGGCAGGTGACGGAAAGTCTTGGGATATCTGGCAGCTCCTTCCTGCAAGCCCAGAAGAAGGGTGTTTGCACCCAAAAGCTTGCAAAGAACAATTTTCCTAACTATTTAGTTGGTCTGATAAAAGACTTCACATTTACCCAAACACCCTTGTCTTCCTGCAAGCCTGCATGCTCGGTGTCTCTGTGGAGCCAGGGATCTTGCCTCTGGTGCAGCCTTCCACCAGAAATAAAACCCTTCCCTGGAAAAATGAGTAATGCGATCGCCGGGCTCTGCCCTCTCCCCCAGAGGCTCGCTGTGCCGGGGCTGACCCAGAAGTACAGCACCGGTCTTCATCTCACCAGGGTCATTGCAGCTGAAAATATATCCAATCCAAACCGCTCTCGCTAGAGGGCTTAAAATAACACTGATGTACTCCTTTTGGCATGCCGAAGCAAGGTCGGTCTGTACTGGTATTTATTAGGAGAGGTTTCTATATCATCCGCCAGGCAGCTCTCGAGAACTCTCTCGTTTTATGGGAGATCCCGTATAAACGGTTGGTTAACGAGAGCGTCCAGCCACGGGGGTCTCGGGCAGACGCGGGCCTCCTCTCTGTGCAGCCCCGTGAGCGTGTCCGATGCCCAAGCAGTGCTGCGAAGCAGGGACAAAGAGCCAGGCTGTACGGGGCTGAGCCGGGCTTAAAGCCATGCTGTTCTCAGGGCCTGGCACAGAGTCCCTCCTTGTCAAGTGGGCATTTGTTTGTGCATCAGTGCAGCAGAAGCCACCCTCTGAATGCCTGTCCTGGCCTTTGAAATGTGGGTGCAATTCACTCCAGCATGATGTGCAGCCTGTGAGGGCTGGAGTGAGGGTGAAGTGCTGCTCTGGCCTGTGGCGCGGGGTTGGACCTTGAAAACAGGCTACCGTGCTCTCTCCGGCTCTCCTTCCAGGCTTGCAAAACAGCTCTCCGCACTTGCCTTTGCAGCCTTCCTGGCCGGGAGATGCTTGACTCACCTGCCATGAATTCCCTTGCAGCTTGGGCAGCTGGGACGTTGTGCGGCTGGTTTATTCGTTGTAGCCACTGATAGAAATGACTCCTAGAAAATGAGGGTTGGAAGGGACCTCCGGAGGTCACCTCCTGCTCAAAGCAGGACCAGCCCCAACTGTAGCCTGTGACCTGTTCATGATACCCATGGGCAGATCTAGGATTTTGGAAAGGGGGGTGCAGAAGGTGTGGCACTTGGTCCCATATAACACAACACATATTTTTTCTCTGGTAAAAGAGAAACTAGAAGCATTGCTAATATGGTAGGAGGCTGGCGCTGTACATTATTCTGTTGACAAAGCAAAAAACAAATATAGTTACTGGAATCTGCTGGGGGGGGTGTATGTACATACACGTGTGTGTATACACCTATGTATGTGTGTTGTATATAAACACACACATATATACATATACTTATGAATATACATATACACACATATATGCATATTTATTTGTTTGTTTTTAAAACCACAACAAACTAGGTAAAAAATAGTCAAAGGATATTGTATCATTAGTCCTGTCGTCATTATAGTTAAATGTACATCTCTTATTCAGAGTCATAAAACAAAATCTAGGTGCCTCGAGTGTCTTGATGGTGCCTCCAGTACTCCACAGCCTGGGGCATCAGGTAGTCCCACATCCTTTGCAAGCATCCTGCATGCGTACTCAAAGCCCAGAGGCTTTGGAGGTCAGATGCCCCCTGGTTTTGCTCACCCTGAGCCGAAAGACCAAAGGAGCAAGCTTGCTTGGGAAAGCCCAACAGCATTTCCCCATCGCCATAAATTGTGCAGCCAAGATCCTCGCACTGGAGGCATTATAAAGTCCTGCCTGCCCGCGGTGCAAGGGACAGGCCTTCCCCCTCGAACTACACCGAGTCATTTGAGGCCAAGGAAAAGGGGATCTCTCCTGCCAGGGAAGTGTGGCGTTTCCCCTGCTCCTCACTTTCAGCAGCCTTACTTGAGACTCCCCGCTCCGTGCAGGTGAGAGAGGATGTCGGCTTGGTCCCCCAAACTCCTGCTGCAAAGTCTGAGCCTATCTGGAAAGCAAATTGCGGTGCGGTGAGATCACACAGCGCTGGCTGGGGTTGGCGCAGCTGTGAGGCAACCTCCATTATCGCACCAGGGTTGTTTCTTTTCTTTTCTTTTCTTTCTTTCTTTTTCTTTTTTCTTTTTTTTGAAGTCATTACAAGCTAAAAAAGCTCAAATAGTCTTCAAGGTGAAGTCTGCTTTTCATTACTCCGGGAGGGCACCGGGGCTTCATTTTCATAAGCTCCATTACCATATGCAGCATATTCTAGTCCTTTGCTCTGCTACATATTGTCAACATTAAATAACCCCTTTTTGTGGTTACATCATAAAAATTCTTTAGATCTTGGAAGCAGCCTGCGAATATTTGCATATGTATATCTTTAATTTTCACAGAACAGGCTGGCTACCAGATGGGGGAACCAAATAAGCCTCCAACATTTATCTGAAAGTTAGACGTTTTCCTGTGTTGTTAACCGCAAAGGAAACTAGGTGGTTTTCAACCATACTGAACTGCTGCCAGTTCCTAACCTTAGAATATTTTCACAGGGGGGAGGGAGGGAGGGTTTTTTTCTCTCCTTCGAACCAGATGGCGGTATGGAATCAATAAAAGGCAGTTTCAAAAGTTTGTTTACTTAACATTGAATATAATATGCTTTTGTGGTGCCTTTGCACAGCAAAAAAATGCGATCTTGCAGCCCAGCTAATGAGGACTAGTAACCGGGCACGGGCAGAAGGAGACTGCAGCTCCAGCTGCTGCTGTTTTATTGATCTGTATTTCTGGCGTGGGAAAGAGTCCCGGTCACAGGCCAGGACCTCATTGTCCTGGGTTCAGGGCAAACACAGGCCAAAAACAGCCCAGCCTTGCCCCCAAAAAGTGGCTGTCTGAGTCCAGGATGCAGCATCGGACTCGGTGCTGTTTTAGGGCCCAGCATGCTCCCACAGTCCACGCAGTGCAAGGATCTCCACGCTGCGGCGTTCGGTGGGTGGGGGATAGGGATGCTCGTCTGGAGCAGAGCTGCATTATGATGCTGAGGTCTGTCAAGGAAAAAAAAAATCTGTATTTTACATTGTGAGAATGATCTGAAAACTTGTAAGGTATTAATCTTGCACCATAATTATTTTTAAACATCCTAAATTATACTGGTAGTACAGCAAAAAAAACAATGTAGCCTTGTCTTTACAACATTGGATCTCATTACCAAAATCTGTCATCTATTAATTCATTAGAACTTGACAAAAAGAAGTTAGATCAAAACTATTTTAAACGGTTCCTGATGACACACGATGTTAAGCTGCAGCTATTGTACTGGAAATGTAGCCGTAATTCTCTCTGCTCAACTCAGTGATAGAAATGCCCCTCCTCTGATATTAATTGACTTCTAAATAGTTGCACATGTTGTTTTTTTGTATTACTTGGATCTTTTATTTGAAATGTACAGCTCGTTGAACAGGCTTGCATTTGTTACATGACAGCAAGAACTAGTACATCCCATTGTTAAAGATCAGATGCAATTTAAAGGATTTTACAGTGTAAATAGAGCTGTGTGTCCCTGCATCAGGGGCTGACACTCAAGGTTTCTGTTTAGCAGGACTTAACCTTTCCATTTCCCCCCCCTGCTCCAAACTGGGATGTTTTATTCCTGGGAATTGTAAGTTTTGATGCTCAAGAACCTAAGAAGTGCCATTTATTGGGTCAGACCATAGGTCCATCTTGCCCCATCTCTGGTGTTGCATCGCAGCAGGCAGCAGATGCTGAAAGGGAACTGGGTATAACCCGGGTTCCCCCCCCCCATTCTTCTCACACTTGCAGCTTACAGGATTTAAGGTCTAAGAAATTCCCCTCGCTCCCATTTTTCTAATGAAAATTCCCAAAATGTTAATATTAGAAACCTGTGACAGAATTTTAGGCAGGAGAGGTTCTTTGGGTAGACATGTGATCTTTTATTAAAACAACGAAAAAGTTGGCAAAAAGTCCTTTGCAAGCTTTTGGGCACAAACACCCTTTATCAAGCATAGAGTTTTAGCTGGCTTTTTCACTTGTGTCTTATTTTTACATATTTTCACAACCTGTCATAAGATAAAATCATTTGCGTTGTAATGAAAAAAAAAATTGATTCCAGACTGTTTCATTAAAACACAAACAGGAGGCATTTTGATCTGGGATAGCAGATGAGATGAAATAGGTGACAGTTGCCTTTAATATGTTAACCATAAAATGTACTAAAAGAAAGGTAGTCAACTATTATTATTCCGAAGCAAAAAGGTGAAATTATGAAATATTTTTTCCTAAACTCTCTTTTCATTTTATTTCATCTCAAAAATATTTCTCCAACTGGAACGTTTGGCAAAACCGATATGATTTCAAGAAAAAAAAATTGTATTGTGTGAAGCCAGCTGTTCTCAGTGATAAACTGTTTTACTGAAATATTTCATTATGAAACTATGAATCTAGTATTAACATCTAGTATGGCAGAGTACGATAGCGACAACGGTCCTATGTACTATTGATAAGGGTGGGGCAAGCACAGTTTCTATTTTAACTCCAAATACTCAGTCTACAAGTTTTACTTTAGGGCTAATATGCTCTATATTTTATCCTGTCCAAAGGAAATCCATCGTATTTTTGAGTCGGGGGGAAGTGAAATAAAATCCTTTTGGCTCTTGGTTATGGGAACACCCACCCAAACACAGACAGCATCTGAGATGCGCTCTTCCTATTTTCAAATAAGCAGCTAACCAGAATGCCGGCACTCTGCAAGATGGCCAAGAAAGCTGATACTGAACGTTTGAAATTTGGCCAGGAGTTAATCCTTACGGAGGAAATGAGCCTCTGCTTGATAAGCCACACGCAGGATTTTTAAAACCACAGCTCTGAGGTCAAAAACGGCGCTCTGAGCTCAGTGCAGCAGGGCATCCCCCGGGTGTGCAGGTGTGCATCTACATGGCGAGCGCTGGTGCAGCTAGGATGGGACGCCCGGGGTAACAATGCAGCGGTGAGCTCTGTGGCAGAAAGCCACCTTGGTTTCTCCCCAAAAATCTCTGCCCTGTGACACTGTGATTTAAATCTCTGTGCTGTGACCATTCAGTTAGGATGGGCCCAGCACACAGGGGACCACAGCCTCAGCCTGGCTCTTTAGGGAACTGGAGCTGGCTGCATTCCTGAGGGAGGGGGAAACCTGCTCCCTCTGCCTACGTGACTTGCATCACTTACCTGGGTAAGGGGTTTCTACCTGGGGAGCTGGGATCTGCCCGGTAACAGGTGATGCATTTCAGATTGGTTGGCTGACAGCCAACTGGGGCTGACCTCCGCTGGCCCAGGTGAATGAGGTCACAGGGGCTATATAAGTTAGGACGGGGAAGGAGGTGGTCTCTCCTCTCTGGCCATGAGGTGACGCAGCAGCCAGGCAGGGGACAGAGAAGCCTTAACATCTGAAACTGGCTCTCTCCCCCCAAACTCACGAGCTAGGAACCGCCTGCCTCCAAAGGGAAACTTCACCTGCCTTTGGAAGATGCTTGTGAGTAAGCTACTCAATCTGATTAGATATTTAGCTGGAAGTATCACAGATGCGTAATCAAAAGGCTACCACAGCCAGACTGTTTGCTCTTTAGGATTTCTAGATATTGCTCTATCCTGTACCCTAGTTTACCCTACCCCCTGTAATCAATAAAGTTCTCCTTTTTGACTGGTGTGGGAGACTTATTGAGGGGTGGGTCTAAATTATGCCTAAGAGACCCCTTAGGTCTGCGGACTAAGGGAGACTATACCTTTTTGCCCCCGGACTTGGGGAAGTACCCCAAGTGCCTGTACTGGGTTGAGTACCCGTGGGACTTTAGGCCTGTGTTACCCCAAGGACACAGGGCCGCGAGACAGTCCATTCTTGGGGTGGTGGCGGCACGTTACCCCCAGACTAGCGAGTGTGCTCCGGGAGAGGGGTCAGCCGGACATAAGGCGCCCCTAGGGAGGTATTCGGAGCCTGGAAGGTGGTCGGGCGCAGGGAGGTGGGTGGCTCAACGCAGGAGCACCCCCTACTGGCCCGCCTCACGTGGTGGAAACAGCGGAGGGATACGAATACCCAGCTGTGTTCCTGAGGTGGGATCTCTGCACCCTCCACAAGCTCCGTTGCAGCAGTGCTCCCTGCAGGGAAACCTGGACAGGCGCCTGATGCTCGCACCTTTGCTTGAGGAGAGGTTTGCACCAGGTATGCTTTGTGTGCGTGCACAGCATCTGGTGCTGCCAAGGCACCAATCATTCCCAGTTCTGCCCCTCCTGTACCAGTCGCTTCCGGGCCGCTTTCTGAATCTGCTGGCGGGGAGCAAGGCACCTCCCCAGGGAAGTAGGTCTCTACAAAGAATCAGCTGGATTATTCCTGCCTTAGCTTCAGCTCTGTCCCAGGCTGAGCGCCAGCTCTCCTTTGCAGTGGATCTGAAGCTCTCTGCCTTCAACAGGTCTTGCATATCCCTCATCTTCATTTTCCCCAGAGCAGTCGCAAGCCCGGGGTCTCGGAAGCGTTGCCCACCCCTCAACGTGGCAAGGGTTGCCTCATTTGGTGCGAGAAAAAGCAAGTCATTTTGCTTCTGTTTTTTTTCCCCCACCTCCAAAGAGAGTAATGACGATGGCAGCCAACCTCTGCCACTGGGATAGGCGGCCTCTGTGCTCTGGGCAGTGGTTTGGGATGACACCAGATGTTTTGCCTGCTTTCTTCTGGAATCAGGCCTGTCCTTTGGTCCCAGAAACCTCAACAACCCTCGTCTTGGATCTCACAATCCCAAGCAGTCGTGCGTGGGCAGAAGGATGCCCTTCCATCAGCCAAGGTTTTCTTCAGCTCAGTAAAGGCCAAGGCCTGATCCTGCCTGAAGTCAGTCTTGATACCCTGAGGTTCTGCACCTGCTCTTCCCACCAGGTCAGCACATGGGGAACAGGTCCACAACGGGATTTTCCAGCTCATGCTCCTATCATGCACTATACCTCTCCTGCATGGCGCTTGCATGGATGTCACATCTCTTGGTTGGATCCTGTCATCTGTCCTTGCCTTTTTTGAGTGGTCCTTGCCTTCTGATCTCCCAGGGTCAGATCCTACTCCACTTATTAGGTGCCTACGTGCAATCTTATTCCAGCCTGACCTGTGAACACAACCATTTTTGTAACGCACTTTCCTCTTAGCTTTAAACAGGGAGGAGATGGAGAGACCCACCTGTATTTATATTAACAGATTTTTAGGGACTCGAGCCGGCTGAAATAGGATGACATCTTGTCTCCTATACCCACGCAGCTGCATCGTCGGTGACATCGGGTCTGGTCCAGATTGGTGGGTAGGTCTCAGACGGAAAGAGCCAACCACCACGATCATTTTGGATACTTCCCTCGGAGGATGTTTGCGGGGTCGGAGATGTTTCCTTTTCTTTTTGCACAGGCAGATGTCAGTCCTATCATGTTATGTTGCTACTAGAAGAAAACAAGTGGGGAAAACATGTTTTGGTACAAGATTTTGTGGTTCTGGGTTGTTCTGAAGCCTTTTGATATGGCAGCAGCGGAGACCATGTGATGGTGGACTTCGACAGTGCATCTTTGTTCTTGCTGAACGATGGGGTAAGGATTTGTGGCAGAGGGTTTTCCTCTGACTTTGGATCTGAATAGAAGGGAGGCACATGTGATGATGGGTTGTTATAGTCACTCTTTGTTCTCCTTGCAGGGTGGAATAGCTGCCCTCATAATCACCGCATAACTAGGCTATTTCTGTCTGAGGCTGGCCATAGTTAAGCTTGTCTTTTTTCATCCTGCCTTTTGCCTGACTTGCATTGCTCTTTGGAGCCAGAGTCCACAACTTTCCTTAGGACACGCATTGTGTAGCCTTTGGGTGTTTAGCAGAGAGGCAATAATGTGCTCACAGCGGAATAAAAACAGTTTTATGAGCTGCCAAAAATGTCATTTGTTCTGCGAGACTCTGCTCTGTATTTTTTCTGAGCAAAGTATATGAAAATCCCGCTTAAATGACGCGTGACTTTCGTACGAATTGGGCCCAAAGCCGGTCAATTGCCACGTTTAATTAAATCCCTCGATTTACTGAACTTGAGGTGAAGCCAAGTATAGCGAACGGCCCATTCCTATAAATTTTGATGAGAAACCCAACAATGAGCCCTAGCATATGACAGGACAAAAATAAATTATTTGAATGTATTTATTGTAGTTGTGCGACACGGCCTCCCGTGTCTCCAAACATTACATTGTGCTTCCACATTCAGAGAATTGGAGACGTCCGTGGTGAGTTGATATTAAAATGTCCCGGCATAAAAAGAAAAGCGTCGTCCTTCGTTTCCGCAATGCGCCTGCATTTAAAGCCCAAGACAAATATGTGAACTAATAGAAGAGTCATAGTATTTGTGTCCCTTTTGTTAGCATTTGAAAAGCATAGCAGCCCATTTGCTGTACTCTCTTCATTATTTTCCATCCTGATGTATGGTAGTGGAAGCTAATGGCTATACGGTTTAAAATAACCTTTACTTAATGGAAGCAGCTGAAGAATAGTGGGAGGAGAGGCTTTAAAGAAAAGCAAGATCCAGTCCCCACAAATGGGCTGAAAATGAGGGTTTGCAAACAGTGGTGGTGTAGTCAATGCAGGAAATATTTGTAGCCAATAATTACTCAGTTTGGAGAGACTCTGTCAATGGTAATTGTTTAACAAGCCAAAAGCAGAGTAGGAGGCCTGGGAAAGCCTGGAGCATGCCTGACTGTCCTCCTTGTTTTGCTTGTATTTCCAGGAGGTTTTTACCACCACAGCTTGACACAAAAATCATCAGGGAGCAAAACAATCAATCCCTGGGGCCTTTTGAGATGCTTGCTAAAATTCCTGCGGGTGTGTATACACACACACACACGCACACACAGGTAAGTGAGCCATACATTGTCCAAGGCCCCATAATAAAGGCCATTTAAATTGGAAACCCTGAGTTGTTGGCTGTCTTATGCCACTCCTTTTTTTTTATTATTAATAGGTGGCACACAGAGGCAGGGCAGGAGACTCCCACTGCATCATAGAAACTGCGTCCAAGATGCAAGAATTAGCCAAGGTCCTCTTGAGCGTAGCAGCCCGTTGGGCTATAGTGTAGCAAAGACACAGCAGTTTCTATACCCCCAGCACGCGAGGGATGGACATCCAGCCACCTTTGAGTCTTGCACCCTGACTGACCAGGGCCTGTTCATAGCTCTGGGTTTGGCCTTTGCCGCAGATCCTACTCCTGCCTTTGGAGAAGTACCCCAGATCAAGCATAGCTCCTGTTCTTAGCAGCTTCCTGGCCTCTTGTGGGCTAAGATCGAGTGTAGGGTGCATCTGAAGTCCCGAACTAAGAGTCTGGGATGGAGGATGCTTGCATGTAGTATCTCGGGGCATTTGAACCCCAAAACCTCTGTGCTTGGACGGGTATATAGGATGCCTGTCAGTGGATTTGGGAGTATCTGGAGTCGCAGGTTGATAGGTCTGGGATGGAGGATGCTTGCCCGTTGTTGCGCCGTACGTGGTGTTTCGAACGATTGAGTTCTGGCTGTTCGATCCGTACGGCTTTTGGAACAATTGAGTTCTGCTCAATCGATACGATTTGGAATGGATTTGCCTCGTTTAACCTGGAACACAAAATATATTATTAAAAAAAAAAACAACAAAAAAAACCAGGCACCGTAATCACTCTTGATATCCCATCCCAAGAATCATAGATTCACGGACAAGGAGGATTGAAGGGACCTCAGGGGGTCACATCTAGTCCACCCCCCTGCTCCAAACAGGACCAGCCCCAACTACATCATCTGAGCCAAGGCTTGGTCCCCCCGGGTCTTCAACACCTCCAAGGATGGAGACTCCACCACCTCTCTGGGTAACCTGTTCCAGTGCTTCACCACCCTCCTGGCAAGAAAGTTTTTCCTCCTAGTGAGAAAGACTTAGGGTAGAGGAGGTTATTTAACATCAATAAGCAGGAAATTCTCTGGGTGGTTTTTAGATCCTCACTTCAGAAAGGAAAAAAATAATCCTGGCAGCTTTGGCTTAACCCTGATTGTTGCATCTTCACTGCAAAAAAAGGGGTGCTTTTCCATTGAGCGAGCTGTCTCAATCCTGCAGGAGATGAGGCAGGATTAGTTTTTGCGTTGAGACCATCTGTACTCTCCCAACCCACCGCTGATCTCTCCTAGCTTCGGCGAGCAAAACCCGACAGTGCCGTGTCTCCACTCGGCTTCTTCCTGGAGGGAGCGACCGTGCGATCACCTCCCACGTCTCCCAGCTCAGGAAGACCCAACTACTTAGGTGTATGAAGACCCAAAGACCAGCCATTCACGTTGAGCCTGCAGAGCTTTTCTCTGAGATTAAAGAAAATCCAGCACCAAGGACCACAAATACATTTCCCCACCAGCAGACACAGCGTAGATCTCTCTTCTGCTAAGTCTGCAGTAATTGGGAACAAAATGTCTGCTGTTTCTCTGGAGAAACCTACTTCTTAGGAACTTAAAAAAGCAGGGCATAGAAAAGTCAGGCATGAGTTTCGAGCTGCATTTCCACATTAATGAATGAAGTTGGGGCGTTGGAAGTCCTTCTTGTTTAATGGTTACTGTCAGCGGGCACTGCCTTGCTGTGGTCCGGGCTTGCATATCCTTCTGGCGTGCACAGCTCGACAGACTTGCACTTTGCAGCAGTTTAAAATAGCAGAGCTGAGCAAGGAAATGATTATTGTTTCGGGTGGGTTGGCGGGGCGGCTGGGATTGAGTCTAGAGCTGTGCAAGTAGCTGCTCTTGAGAGACCGTAAGCATTTGAGTCAGCAGCTCTTCTGGCTTTGTAACTTCAGAGAGGGACAAGGATTTGAGGGGGTTTTTTTTTTAACAATATATAATGACAAAGTTATAAATCTGCGGCTGCCCCAAAGCATAAATAGGAATAATGTGGCTGGTTGCGTCTGACCCATGAGAGGTCTTCAAAACTTTCTTCTCCTCTGTAAAATTGCAGCAGTCATGTGTGACTAGCTCTGGCAAAAAAACCACCCTGATTCTTCTCTGCATTACTCACCATCAGCTGTGTAATAACAGCTCGTTCGCAGGGCTGCTGAGGCCAACACCGGTGTTACAGACTGGAGGATTTTGCTTAGCATGGCTCTGACTTGTATAAAATTGAACCTATCTATCTAGCTAGACATTTGCCTCTCACACCATCCTATCTGATTGCCTTTATCTTTGGGGGAAACCCCCCGCCTGCAGACTGCCCACCCATATACTTCAGAGGCTGATACCCCTTCTTTTTAAAGATGCTTTTTAAATGGCAGATAAATCGGTGTGACGATGGAAAGCACTGGTGTGAAGATGGAGAGCACCGGTGTTTCCCAAGCATTTTGATTTGCATGCTGTCGTTAATGAGACAGCTGCTAGATGGAGGTAAGAAATGCAGTCTTGAAGCCTCTGCTCAGGCTATCAGTTAAGGATGTCGTTATTGAGACCCACTGAAAGAAGCCTAATGGACTCATTCAGCGGTAAGATTGCTAAATAAGCCATTTTAACACTGTAAAAAAAAAAGAAGAAGAAGTCGCAGAGAAGGCCTGGGGGAGCACGGTGAAATAAGCTGATGGATGCTAAAGGGAGAGAAGCAAACATAAATAGTCTGAAAAGATCCAAGCAAACAGCTCTTCAAATGGGACCTGTGTGGACATAGTATGAGAGACAACATGCTTCTCGGTAATTATAGTGTCACCGAAGGGAAGGAAGTAGTAGCATATTTGTTAATCAGTTAATTTGCTTCTGTCTTGATCGACAAGGAAGAAGCGGCAGTACTGCCTAAGCTAAGGATCATATGTTGGGGGAACCCAAAGGGAGAGGTGTTTAAAATAGTCTGCGGATACCAGTGGCAATAGCTGCGAAAAGATTAAGTAGAGTCTTTACAGGTATATTTTTTTGATGATAAGCCAGACTTGTAAAGGCAGGAAGGGGCCTTGCAGATGAGAACATCAATCCTATTTCTTTTTCTAAAAAAAACCAACCAAAACCTTTGGGATTTTGCAAATGATTTTTATTACTTAGACAAAGGTCTTCCTCTTGGAGGTGAGGAATCTGGCACGGCGTCAGGAATGACGATGCGGCGGCGTGTGCGATGTGTGCCTCTATGCACACCCACGAAGCACTCAGAAGTTAGGCAATTCCAGAGTTTGGGTGGTTTGTGCAAACTTAATTTCTTCCTAGCGGACGCTCTGCCTTGAGAACATGATGAATGGTGGCTGCTTGTAGCATCTTTGCCTCCTTTGTGCTAAAGCTTGGGAGGTGTAGAGGGAACCAGGCGGGGGGCTGGGGAAGGAGAAAGGATAAGTTTTGCAGCCAAAGCCAAAGAGGATGACTCACGTCTGTCTCTGCCTCCGCTGCAGCCTTCCAGTGCGAGGCTGAGCAAGTCACGTACAAAACAAAGTGGGGGATTTGGGCCCGTTTCCCTGCGTGTGCTCCGGTGAAGCACGAACCCGCAGCCTCGATGGCTCCTAACGAGACGGACTGAACCCTGGCGTCACGTACCCCAATGAGATTACTACCTCCTTGTTATCAGTCGATAGCAATTTGACTGTAAATCAGGCATTATTAAAACCACTCGGCGCTCGTCCCCGCCGATGTTTACATTAGCGTCGAGCAGATGAAAGCACGCCAGGCCGGGGCGGAGGAGGAGAATAGACCGCAGCTGTGCAAAGCACGAGCCTCAGACATCCCTGGTATCGGCCATCGCTCAGGTTCAGTCCCGGCGATGGAGCCAACAGAGGTTACGCATGCGTTTCCATGTCGGCAGGCTTTCGATCCAGCGCGGGGGAGGACAAACGGGAATTTGTTATAACAAAGCTAAGGGAAAGCTTGTTGTATGAGGTCATGGGATCCAGGGAGTCACTGTAGTTTTCTTGGATCACTCCCTCCTGCAAAATATGCATTTCTCCACTCTTGCCTTGGGCACCGTCCCCCTCTGACAGCCAAGGGGATCAGGTTCACCTGTTTTGCCTAGGAAGTTGCTTTCTGTTTGGAGTTGCCGAAGGATATCTTTATGGCTCCAATTGTACTCGGAGACAGGAACTGGCCTCCTCGCACGGCGGGAGGTGTTGCTTTCCTCAAAAGCCAGGGTGCTCGGTAATTGATAGGTTAGCATTTCCCTTTGATCTGTGGAGTTGGACGTATTTGGGTTTAGCACGCCGAGCCCATGGGGCGCGGGAAGAGGTCTGATTAGCCTTGTGTCAACTTGTTCCTATGATGCCTTGACTACCGTGGGGATATCCTGAAGAAACAGGGATCATAAACAAACACAATAATTCCCATTCCTTTGAGTGACCTGCTATTAGCAGATGGTTGTCATTTCACAAGCATATGATTATTATTATTTAAAAAAAGAACCAAAACTTTTCCTGTCCTGGGTATTTAGAGAAACGTCTTTGGCCTTCTAAAGTAGGGGTGTCGTTTTGCAAGATGATCCCGAAATGATCCACGAATTTGTTTGAAATAGGAAACAGGTTGTCGACTAAAATTCGCACACCTGGAAATGCTGGTATTTGTGAGCGGGAAGAAAGTTTGGGTGCTGTCCTGTGCTGGCCCGGAGCAAACATGACGATTTTTTTCCCTGTCACTCCCAATAAAAATAATCACGACAAGAGCCCTTAGCACATACAAAGTGTTTCCATCTTCAAAGCATTGTGGAACAACACAGCCTCTATTCATAAGAGAGCTGGCTCTGTTATGAGTCATCTCATTCCTCATGTCTTATTCTCTCTCTTTCAAATCCAAAGAGTGTTTGAAATTTCTAGATAACCTACTAGGTGTCTCATCTCAACTCCTGGTCAGCAGTGGTTCCCCCTCTGACCACCTCCCTGCCTGTGGCCACCTGGGATTTTAATGCTTCTCTGCCCTAACTGCTCATCTGCATATACTTTGAATTCATTTAACTGAAACAAGCCTGTTTAATTGGAAAGTCTTAGATTTGTTGCACATTTTTTCCCAGACAGTCTGCTGCAAACTTGCCCCAGCTGATACAACCCATAACACCATGACGCCACCTGGGTGAAGTGGTTCGTTCCTAATTTCCAAAAAGTTATAATCCTTTCTGTGTAAGGCATCTGGCTCAGACTGAAGTTTCTAAGCAAGTTTTACAAGTTAATATTATTTAAGTGGATGGGGTGTGTATACCTGCTGCAAATGATACGGGCGTGGGTGGCATTCATCCCTCGGCAAGGGCTTAAGCGGTTTAGACGCCTGCCACAGGGCCTCGTGCATACATCAGTTGGCTGTGAACCTCACAGAAAGGGGTAGTTACGGTTGATGAAAAAGCCCTAGAAAGGACTGTCATGCGTCTGCAGAAGGCGATGTACCATGCAGTTGAGTATTCCTCCAGCAATGCTATAACCCAGACAAAGCCTCCTTTTGTTTATACAGGAAAGGTATGCAACACCTTGTAGGTGCCACAACATTGATATTCTTTTAAAATTACTTAAAATCTTTGTATAAGGGCACATCTCTGATCCTCCATCCTTTGAAATTTGGCACAGCTGGGATTATTACGGGATGTGAAGCAAGGACCTGGAGCTGTCTGGTAGACCAATGTCAGAACAGCTATTACGCAGAGCTGGATGGACAGTGGAAAAGTCAGGCCATGAGTATCGGCTTGCATTTTCGGTCTTGCTCATGCCCCTTATTTCCAGCACGGGAGCAGTGAAATTGTATGGGTGACTTTCAAACTATTTGGAGAACTTGGGGGCGATGAATGTCATATTCAGGCGTGTTGCTCTCTTCTCAGGCTATGATGTTAGCTGGAGAGATGCTGAGTACTCTTCACTCAGTAGAAGTGGACTGTACCTAATGCTTTGCAGAACTGGATCTTGATTCCTTAAAAACCCATCATAAGAATGTGTATGTGTGCATATACACATGTATAATGCATACATGTATGAGGCTTTGTATGCATACACACACATATATAATATATCTTTTCTGTCTCCTGTCTGTGTGTGTGTGTGTGTGTGTGTGTGTGTGTGTGTGTGTGTACAATTGTAAAGGAAAGGCTTTAATTAAGCTATGTTTTCCTGGATCACAGAATGCTACTTGGCCATAAAATGCTGTTATAATGATCATCTGTGGGCAGCGTGTTTAGACAGAGCTCTCTTCAGACCGAGCAGTAAATGCATATTTTGCCAGGAATGCAAAATATTCTACATAACAGGAAACAATCTATCAGATCTTGGCCAGTCCTTACAACTTGTCTGATAAAGTTATTAACGTATCTTTCCTGTAATTCAAATATCCCTTTCCGCCATTATATATATAT
>NW_017728996.1:2660639-2673210 GCF_001723915.1 Gavialis gangeticus | reverse complement strand
ATATATATACACACACACACACACACACACACACACAATCTTCTACCATAAAACACACACACACATGCACACACAAGTTGGATAATAATAAAATTGCCAGTTATCATAGAGTCAGGGTTGTATTGCTGTAAAGATCTGTGTGATAGATATTGGCTCTGATATTCCTCTCTCTGAATATGCATGAGGGGAAGTCTCTGCAGAAGGAGAGTGGGGGAAATGTAAGATGCCCGAGTCCTGCTTTATCTTACATCTTCCTGTTGGTTGGTTTCTCCTGCAACAGGCCTGGCCTTCCACCGGACGTGCGTGTAAGTTGTGCATTGTTATACAAGTGGTGTAGGTACAAGTGTGACTTACACAATGATTTATCATCCCTGACTCCAACCCAGTGTCTGTAAATGGCACTGTGGAAAACACCAGGATGGGAGGAGAGTTTATAAATGAGGACTTGACTTTCTTCATAATTATACAGGGGTGGAGGTGGTTTTAACTCTCATTAAGCATAATTACTATATGCACCTGTGCTTAGTAATTCATGGCACACCATTGAATACCAAACCCTGAGTTTGTAATTAATAAGCTGGGATGGTTTTTGCAGAGATCTGGAATGACAGAGATGACACCCATTGGTGCAGCAGGAGGAAACCAGTTCCAGGCTCCTAAACTGGTATTTCTAATTCAGTTCCAGGTCCCTAAACTGGTATTTTTAATTCAGTTCCAGTCTCCTAAGCTGGTATTTCTCAATTTCCAGTGAGATTCAGGCACCTAATTCTCTCGGGTTCCCTTGAAAATTGCAGCTACGGTTATCATTTGATGTAGACATTGACAGGTAGAGAAGTCCTCTCTGCTGTCCTTCCATACTTGACCATCTCCTAGTTTGGGTCTTTTATATTTCATATTAGAAGAAACATATCTTTTGTCTCAGTTGGCTGGCATGTTTTGGAGAAGGCTGGATGCTGTGTAGGCCTTGGTGGTCTTGCTAAGTTTTTCTCCAGAACATCTGTACACTTCTCTTCCATTTTGGGAAGTTCTGAGAGGGTTTCCCAAACAGGCAGTGTCACTTCTTTTGAAGGGATACGTCCACCTTGATTCTGGAAATTGCAGTTTTGGAGCCCTTGGCCATAGTCAGGCCAGTCGTCATCTCTACCTAGGTGCCTCCAGGCCTGCAGGCTTCACTTCTCACAGACTGGCAGAGACCCCATCACGGTTGCAACGTGCACTGGGCCAAAACCTAGGCTGCCTTGACTGGAAATATTTTGAATGTTACATTAGTTACATGTGAGAAGAGAAAAATGATTGGCCCCTTGAAGTAATTTGTCTTAATTTAGGTAGAGTAAATAACTTTAGTCACTGAGCTGACACAGCTGCTCGCTGAGCTCCAACGAGGAATGATTAGGAAACAATGAAACCCACTCAGTATTTGGAAAGCTCAAGACTTTCGAGTTGGACTCATCATTTGTATTTATAGCTAATGCAAAACTGACCCTTGCTGTTTCAAGACTGTGGAACCAATTAAGCCTCTCTCTCGCTCCCCGTTCCTTGTACAATTACCACATGCACACTGTAACTTGCGGCTATGAGCAAGTTAAATTCAATTTTAAATAGAGTGTGCAAAGTGAACTGTAACTGGGGAACAGTTTCGTGTGTGCCTTCCCCCCCATCCTGACAACCAGCTTTACTACCCAGCGGGGAATAGAATGATCACTCATTTACGGCTGCAGTCATCTCCCTGTTACCGCATTAGGAAGGAATGAGCACCAAAAGCCATTATAATTAAGATCTCTTTGGAACTGACAGTAGAAATAGATGGCATGCGGAGCTGGAGCTCTGTGGCTCAGCTGTTTCTTTTTCTAGCTGTCACTGGAAAATTACCCAGGCTGACAATCATATTCTTAACGTGGCCATGCTAAGTGATATATATGCACCCTGTGCTCTGGGAGCGCAGAGGAAATGGGGGCTAATGCAGCAGGAAGAGCTGCTCGCGCCTTCTGGCTTCAGCTGAGTCGGTGCCAGGGGACCGGGCTCACCTAGAAACGTGTGGCTGGGCTCTTCAGCCCGCTCGTTAGGGCGGGTGGTCTCTGTAGAGCAGGCCCAAGGCCTGTCCCCGGATAAACCCCCATAGAGAAGGATGCTTTGCTGAAGCAGCCGAGCCCCCATCACCTGTTTCCAATGCTAGACATCAAGGGCTGGAAGAGACCTTGAAAGATCATGAAGTCCAACCCCAATGGACATCTGATGACAACAGCTAGCAACAGGGCTCAGAAACGAAGTCTCCAGGCACCCCCGTTGCATGCTATAGGTGGATGAAATGAGACAGGTGCTATAGGTGGAACAAGTGACATCATTCCCCTGTCAGTGCTTCCAAGATGACATCATCGCTGTGTTGGCTAATCAGCAGGGATCCTGGTTTCCTCTGATTTAAAAAAATCTCTGATTTTTCATTAACAAAAGTCACCCCAAATTCACATTTTTCCATGATTAAAATGAAACACCACGATCTATCTATCTATCTGTCTATCTATCTGTCTGTCTGTCTATCTATCCATCTATCTTAGTGGTGGACATATGAAAATGAAACACCATTTTATATATATATAATGTGTGTGTGTGAGTGTGAGTGTGTGTGCGTGTGTGTGTGTGTGTATAGCAAACATAAATGAAACACTACCAAGAGATAGATAGATAGATAGATACCATTTATCTATCTATCCATCTATCTCTTGGTGGTGTTTCATTCATATTCATAGAAAAATGTGGATTTAGGGTTACTTTCTTTTAACCAAAAATTGGGGATTTTTTTTTTTTAAATCAGAGAAAACCAGGATTCCTGCTAATCAGTATTTCCAGTACTCCCATGTCCTTTCCGGGAGGACTAATGTCAGACCTGGCTCTTCAAGGTACATCGTAGTGACACGATAATTGAAACGCCCACTTTATTAAGAGGTTTGGGCACATCCCCATGGGGTGGAAAACGTGACCGTCCACAGCAACTGTCTCTGTATTTAATGGCCCATTAGCTTCACAGTCGCTCCAGGTTGTAGGTGGCCCACAAGACTGGTCATTGCTGACTAGGAGCAGGCATGTCAATGTTGGGCAGATGGAAGGACCCAGGCTAGAGCATCATCCAGTCCTGTCTCATTTAGTGCCAGCTTTTGCTGCCCTTCCTCCCCGGGGGTCTCATCTGGTCCCCCTAGAAGCCCCATGGAAATAACAGAAGCAGCTGGCTGGATCCTTAGCAGGTGAAAAAGCAGAGACTGCAGAGATGCCCAGCTGCAAGGACTTGGCTAACACAGAAAGACCTGGCCTTGGCAATCTAGAGGGCACTCGCAATGTGAAGTCAGGGACCATCCCATGGGAAGCTGCATATATGAGGCTGCTTTCTGCACTGCCCCTCCCAGAAGTTAGGGATGAGGTCGCTTGAGTTGAACAGCATTGACTTTTGGGTGTGTTAGAGCTAGCACTGGCTTGTGCCCATCCCCGGTAAGTACAAACGAAGGGTGAAAGGAGAAACACCTTCGGGCAGTGAAAAGGCTCCATCTGTCAAGATCAAACTCTTGTTTTCTCTGGGGAAAGAAGTGGCCTTCTGACTTGTGTAAGCGCAGGTGTGAGTAACCTTTCTGGCTTGGTGCAGCAGAACAGCATGTTCCAGGCAGACGTCATGACATTAAATTGATGCATGCGTTTTTGTGCATCATCTGTACGATGATGGGAGAACATTAGGCATCTACTTATCTGATTCATCTTTGAACTTCTGCAGTTATCCGTTACTTTAAATGCTGACAGGCTGTAATTGCTGTTGGCCTACCTCTGCAGTGGAGAGGTGCCAGAAAGCCTGAAGTATTTAGATTACCAGGAAGGGAGCTGTACCCTACTACTCACCGATAAGGTAGTATGTGAAGACCCGTTGGTCTTCATACCTGAGAAACACAGTTGCCCAACAGTGATAGATAGTTTTGAACAGCAGGAGACAGTTTTCCCATTATTTCACAATATTAAGCATCTCCCCCCATCTCCCCGGGATGACAAATGCCAAGCTGTGCTGCTTTAACCAGGGAGGGAGTTACTGATTTACTGTCTCTCTGAGCAGGCCACTTAACTAGCTGCCCATGTTGAGTGTCTGGAACTTGGCATCTTGAAATAACCCATTCTTTCATACCTGAAATAATCTTCCAGGTTTGCAAGCATTGTGCTGGAGAGCATTACCTCTCGATCTGTCACCAGCTGAGCACAGCCTGGATCAAGTGACAGCAAAGCCCACTTTCCTCCTCTTTGAACAGAGGTGTGAGCTAGCCCCGGCGTGTCTGACCTAACCTGCTTCTTGGAGGGCAGCCAGGATAACTGCAGAGTATTGTGGTCCAGGAGATAAATCAGCAAAATCTGAGTTCAATTTCCAGCTGTGACTGACCTGGACCTCGCCTTCAGTCCAACTTACCTATCTGGACTGCAAGTAATTTGGAGGCAAGTTCTCTCAGTATAGCAGCTAGCACCTTGTGGGCTTGATTTTGTTTGGAGCTTTGAGACTTTATTGTTATTACAATATTAATCTTACTACTATTATTGTAAAGCGGGAAGGCTCCACTGTGATATAAGCAATATAAATAATGTCATAGAAATCCAGCTCTCAGAGTCTCTCCTGGTTGGTGTTCCACCAGGGAAGATTTGAACCAGGATTGTGTGCAAAGTAGTTCAAGCAAATACTTTTGGGCGGGTACACATGTACTAAGCCGACTTAAAATAAGGCGACTTAAGTTAAGCCATGTCAGAGTGTACGCATGTACAGCTCTTTGACATGGTGGCAGCCATCTTGGGAGGTAAGTTGTCTTAACTATTGTGACTTGGGGGTGTATTATCTTGCACCTCGGAGATGTATTATCTTATGCCGCATTTAAGTCGACTCTACTCCACGTATGTGTGTATGCTTTGACAAGTTAAGTCAACTTAACTGTCAGAAAGTACACATGTATGCACCCTTTGAGAGTAAACCTTTCAGGATAGCTAGTTAAATGCACTGAGGAACTGGCGTGATCCACCCATTTGTAACTATGGCTTCATTGTGAGTTCAAGCTGTTTAATCTCAGCTAACCCTGAGCCAAATCCAAGACCACCCCAATCTCAATACTCCAGTATGCGTATGATGCTGTAATGTGTTCTCACTCAGAAGCAGATCTTTAGGCAATAGTCAACGTCTTTACCAAGGCATACCAGGAAATGGGGCTGAAGCTTAACATTTAGAAGATTAAGGTCCTGCATCAACAAACTCTTAATGAGCAGTCCCCTGCTCCAGTAATTCAGATTCATGTTGAGACTCAGGAGAACACTGAATATTTCCCATACCTCAGAAGCCATCTCTCGCAGAAGGCTGATATCAGTGGAGAAATCCAACGTTGCCTCAAATATGCAAGTGCAGCCTTAGGACACCTGAGGAAATGAGTGTCTGAAGATTGTAAGATCAGATCTTAAATGAAGCTTGTGGTGTATCATTCAGTTGTGATCCTGGCCTTACTGTACAGAGTTGAGAGGTGGACAATGTATAGGAGAAATCAAGTTGTTGGAAAAGTATCATCCCTCGAATCCAGTGGGATGAGAGACGCACCAAACATTAGCATCCTCTTGCAAGCAAATACCACGAGCATCGAGGCAATGATCATCTGACATCAACTTTGCTGGGCTGACCACATCATCTGGATATCCAACTCTAGACTCGTGAAGCAAGTTTTATTCTTCCAGCTTGGTCAAGGCGTAACCTCAAGAGGAGGGCAGAGAAAGCACTTCAAAGACATCCTTGAGGCCAACTTGAAAAAAATGTAACATTGACATCAACTCCTGGGAGATGATCATCCAGGACCACCACAAATGGAGGAAAAGTCTGCTGCAGGGATCTCAGTATGTTGAAAATTTATGATGACAACAGAAGATGGAAAAGTGGGAGCAGCAGAAACAACATATCGTGGATCAAACCAAGAATCTGGGGCCACCATGGAAACATGTGTCCAAGTTGCAGTAGAGCTTGTTGATCCCAAATTGGCCTCAGCAGCCATCTTTGGGCCCATAGGTAAGGCAATCATGAAGACAATCATCCTCGACTGTGAGGCATTGCCAAAGAAGAAAGAAGTGAGTTTTCATCAAACTAAAAGGAAGTTGCCTTGATAGCTGTTACATTTCCATCCCACTGCTCTGTATCTCTTTATTCAGACTTCATTGTTTCTCCCTCCTTCCTGGAGTCTGTATAAACAACCTCCTTGGAGCAGCATTTCAGGGATGCCTGGTATTTGCACCTCCACTGAGCTCCTTGTGGGCAGGAGGCTCTCAGCACGTTCTCTGAACCTCAGGCCTTAATTACCTGCCTTTGCTTTTCTTGGTCCTTCATCTCTTTCTGCATCGTGAATAATGCTAGCTAAGAACTGGTCGCAGCATGCTCTGTGCTGCTCTGAGGTTTTGAGCCATATTGAACATCATTCCTCACTGAACAATGAAAGGCTTTTTGGGCTGCTCCCATCAGACCAGAAAGAAAATTTGATTTGCAAAGTGAATGGATAGAGAGAAACCCCTCTGAGCTTTTTGGAGAAGGCCTGTGAGCGCCACTGCTTTGGATACGAATTGGTCATGCTCTGATGGCCCTGCCCTGTGAAAGGGATTCCCACTGGGACAGGAAGCTCCTCTTATTCCCCAGCTGGGTAAATAAGTCTGAAAAGTCATGGACACAAAACTCCAGTTGGAGAAATGCTGCAGGGATGCCATCCCTGCTATCCCCCCAGCTTCCTTCCACCTCCCCAGCCTCCACGTCCTGAAGAGGTGGTGGGGGAGGAAACACATAGTTCCTTTCCCGTGAAACTCATGCTGGTTTGGCAGGTAAGTTGGGACTGTTTCCATCACTTCAAAATAGTTTTGCATTTCGATGAGTCTCTTGCTACATTGCCAAAGGCCTTTAGCACTGAACGCAGGAATTATGTTTCGAGGAAGGCCAGATGGTTTCGTGGAACTTCAGATAACGGTTGATGAACCAGAGCTTGTGGGCAGAGCAGGTACACGTTTGTTTATGTTGTTTATTTGCCGTTGCAGGCGCTGAGGTCACGCGCTTGCTATCTACATTTTTCACGGGCAACTGGCATTAAAAGCTCTTTTTTGAAATGTCTGATGCTGTGTCTCATTGCAATAGGTCGCATTGGATTACTTCTCACTTACGTACCCCTATGATATCATATGTTATTTAAAGAAACAGTGGTTGGTAAATTATACCTCCCTTGCATATGACATAATACACTCTCCAGCCTCAATGGCTTTGTTTTTACATGGCAGATTAAAAAACAAAGTTAGAAATCAAATCCAGATTGAAATATTCAGCTGGAATTTAGAGTAGATGGAAGACACAGCGCAGGGATGTTGCAAATGCATCCATTGGAGATCTGTTTTGAACTGCTGGAAGGCTCCAGTCTCACGGACAAACTTTATGGGATATGATAGCTTTCAAGCACCATTTCTTTTATTACAATGCAATGGCAGCTCTTACACCTATGTTAACTGTGTTGGAATAATACCATATTTTCTTGCATATAATCTACATCTCTTTTCCCCAGAATTAGCCCCCCAAGATTGCAGTATATGTATTGACCAAGGAAGTAGGCAGGCAAGGCTCTTTGGATAGATGTGATCTCTTTTATGAGGCCAACTAAATAGATGGAAAAAAAAGTTCTTTACAAGCTTTCGGGCACAGGGAAGTTGATTTTCTGCCCAGGATCAAAGCATCCTGCTTCCTTGCTCTGTGAAGCTAACTTTTCATAGGGATTTTTGTTGTACTTCAGCTGCTCCTAGTCTTTCTCCTCATGTTTCACAAGCCTGGAGATTCTTTACCTCTTTTCAAAAGAATAGGCCCACCGATGGGGGCTGGGGTTTCAGCTTTACTTGAACAGGAAAGGGAGGATGAATCAGATGAATAAAAGGCACCATCCCTGCTCTATGCAGCCTTAACTCTGGAAAAAAGATCTTTATTCTTCATTCTGCCTTTCAGAAATAAGTTGTGTATTATATTCCAGGGTTTGTTGTATGCACTGAAAGTGACTCCCCGACTTCTGGGTATATAAACGCACTTTTCAATCAGGGATGCTTAGCAGAGTTTTTTCCTAGGATATGAACTCTGAAAAAGGCAGGATTGCAAGGTGGGGGCAGAGACACGGCCTGTCTGCAATCACAACAATATGGTCCCCTATAGAAGGAGGGCACCTGAATGGGTTGCATCTTGATTGTCAAAAAGCCCCATCAACGTGAACAGAAAATAAACACCTGAGGGATAGCCTAGTTTGCAGACCTATAATGAAGACGTTTATATTGCTAAGGAAGAAATGCACCGGATGACATAAGTCATAGACTTTTATATGCCTGGGAGTCTAGCAACTAAAAGTTGGCTTTAGGTGCAGCCATTTTCCTGAGCTGTTGGCAGTTAAAAGGCCCAAGACACTCATCAGTACACGCGCTTATTTGTCTGGCTCGGTTGATTTTCCACACACTTAGGTATCTTTTGCAATTCACTGAAAATGTTGAGCAGGTCTTTGGGCACACTTGACGTGTCATCTAAGGTCAGCCAACCACGTCCCTCTGAAAGCCTGAGCAAGCATGGAAGTAGCGCTTGGAGTTTGAACCATTAGTGAACCCCCACTAGCATTTCGATCCATTTGCACAGGTCACGGAGCACACACTTCGGGACCTAAATTAATGACACAGGGCTGCTGGCACCTGAGGCTATATTAGAGGAAACTATGCATAAGCAAGTCCTTAGTAAAAAAAAGAAAAGGAAAACGTTTTGGAATCTATTGCTCTGGGTGTTCGGTGATTTATGCCATTATTAATTCAATACTAGGCTAGTTGCATTTTGTTGAAGTTTTCATTTAAATAACAAGGTGTTACCATAATGTGTCAACAACTTACACAATCATCTGAGGCCCTAACTTCATATGTCTGTACTAAACACTCCTCTCTCAATTAATTGAATCCCTTTTCTACTGAGCAGCAATTCTGAAGAAGGATTACCGGTGCTACTGGAGAATGCCGGCATTATCTAAATATGTTAAATCATTGGCTCAATAATTTTAATTTAATTTGAGTGATTAATCAGTTACTTGGATGCAGTTATTTGCTTTAAGACATCTCAGATCAGGGAACGGAGCAGGGAGACAATTAGGAAAGCATGTGTTTTGGAAATTACCCAGCACATCTTTCAATTTACGGCACCGGACGAAAAGGAGGTGGGTATCGACTTCAGCTAATAGCAATCAAAATACTAGCAGGACACTGATGCTAATTGATGAATGAACCATGATGTTTGGAGGCACTGACCCTACAAAGATAAACAGCAGCACTTCAGGCGCTCATGGAGCACTTTTCTGGAGCCCTTGCATTTAGCAAATGCACAGAGTAACTTTGTTGTGCATGTCATAGATTCAGAGATGTTTGGGTCGGAAGGGACCTTGGCAGATCATCGAGTCCGACCCCCTGCCCTGGGCAGGAAAGAGCACTGGGGTCAGATGACCCAGCCAGGTGCATGTCCATCCTCCTCTTGAAGACCCCCGGGGTAGGGGAGTGCACCACCTCCCCTGGAGCCCCTTTCAGATTCTGGCCACCCTTACCGTAAAGACTTTCTTCCTGATGTCTAACCTGAATGTGCTCTCCGTCAGTTTGCGGCTGTCGTGCCTAGTTACTCCAAGGGGTGCCCTGGTAAACAGAGCATCTCCTGTTCCTTGCTTTCCCCCATCTGAATTTGTAGGCGGCCACAAGCTCACCTCTCAGCCTTCTCTTGCGGAGTTGAAGAGATCCAGGGCCCTTAAATTCTCCTTGCAGGGCTTTGCCTGCAGGCCCTTAGCCATCTGAGTGGCCTCCTCTGAACCCTCTCCACATTGTCCACATCCCTCCTGAAGTGCAGCACCCAAAACTAGATGCAGTACTCCAGCTGCGGCCTGACCAGTGCCGCGTAGAGGGGAAGTATCACCTCCCTGGACCTGTTCATGATGCACCTGCTAATGCACTTTGTCACACTGACAACTCGTGTTCATCGTGGAGTTAACTATGACTCCAAGATCGCTTTCTGCTGCCGTGCTGCTGAGAAGGTCCTCCCCCAGCCTGCAAGCGTGCCGGTGATTCCTTCTCCTTGCACTTCTCCTTGTTGAACGGCATCCTATTCTGTTCTGCCCACTTTTCCAACCCATCCAGATCCACTTGGATTCATTCCCTACCCTCTGGTGTGTTAACTTTACCCCATAATTTGGTATCATCAGCACATTTGGACAGCGTGCTTTCCACTCCCTTGTCCAAGTCACTGATGAAGACATTGAATGGCACCGGTCCAAGGACCGAGCCGTGCGGGACTCCACTGCCCACATCTTTCCAGGCCAATACCGACCCGTCCACCACCGCTCTCTGGGTGCGACCCCATAGCCAATTTGCCACCCACCTGACTGTAATCATCTACATCACAGCCGCTCAGTTTATTTATGAGAACAGGATGAGATACCGTATTGAAGACCTTCTTAAAATCCAAGTAGATGACATCTACTTCAACTCCTGCATCTAAGCATCTTGTGACCTGGTCATAAAAAAAAAACAAAGCTAGTCAGGCAGGATCGACCTGCTATGAATCTGTGCTGGTTGCCCTTCAGCATTAATTTTCCCGCTGGACTCCCACAAATGTGATCCTTAATAATTTTTTCAAAGGTTTTCCCAAGGATAGAGGGGAGACTAACCAGTCTACAGCTACCTGGTTCATCCTTCCTCCCCTTCTTGAAAATAGGGACCACACTGGCCCTTTCTCAGTCCTTAGGGACCTGACCTGAGCACCGCGAGCGCTCGAACAGCCGTGCCAGCAGCTCTGCTGTGACCCTGACTGATTCCTTCAGCACCCTTGGGTGAAGTTCATTCGGGTCCGCTGACTTAAACACGTCCAGCCCCTCCAAGTGCCCTTTCCCCAAGTCAGCACTAGCAGTTGGTGGGCTGGTGTCCCTCTTGTGCCTGTCTATGATCCAACTGGGAGATTTGTCCCAATCCGTGTTCAGGAATACAGAAGCAAAAAAACTCATTGAAGAGCTCAGCCTTGTCCCCCCGTCTCTGTCACCAATTGCCCTAGTTTGTCCTGTAAGGGTCTCCTATGCTGCCCTGCACCTTCTTTTTGCTCACTATACACCTGAAGAAGGACTTTGTTGTCTTTAATTTTTGTCACCAGCCTAAGATCCATTTCTGCTTTGGCCTTTCCGACTGCCTCCCTGCAAGTGTGGGCCAAGCAGGTATGCTCCGCCTTGGTAGCTACCCCCTGCTTCCACAGCCTGTTATGCCTCTTTTTTGGCCCTTAGGCTTTCCTGGATTTCCCTGTTCAGGGAAAAAGTTTTCCTGTCCCCTTTGCCCCCTTTCCTGCATGGTGGGATTGTCTTCTTCTGCACCTGTAGGATTGCTCCCTTTAGGAACGACCACCCTTCCTGGACCCCATCTCACCAATCCTCCTGTTCTTCAGTGCCTCACTAACTAATCTCCTGAGCGCACTGACATTGGCCTTTTTGAAGTTTAGTACTTTTGCCCTACTGGTTTTCTTTCCCACCCTACATTGGACAGTGAATTCAATCAAGTGGTGGTCACTGGCCCCTGGGTCACCTTGTGTCAGTAGATGCCCCACCAGGTCATCCCCTGCAGCCAGCACCAAGTCCAGTAAGGCGTCTCCTCTAGCGGGACCGTATCCCTCCTGCGTTAGGTGGAGGTCCCAGACGCAGGTTAAGAACCTATGTGAACAGATTATAGTTCCATAGTTTCATAGTTTCATAGTTTGAACGGTTGTATCTGGCTGACTGCTCCTCCCAGCAGATGTCCAGGTAGTTTAGGCCACCCAGGACAGCCATGTCCCTTGACCGTACGGCCTCTGAGAGCTGTCTGGAGAAATTCAGGTCCAACTCATCCTCCTGATGTGGCAGCCTGTAGTAGACTCCCACTGCCAAGTCCCTTTCCCCCAACCCCCTTGTATTCTGACCCACAATACCTCAATTTGCCTGTCCTCTGAACCCATCTTGATTACAGAAGTTGTATATTGCTCCTTAACCTAGAGAGCAACACCCCCCGCACCTTTTTCCCTCCTCTGTCACATCTGTACAGCCTAAAGCCCTCAATGCTTACTGCCCAATCGTGGCTAGGGTCCCACCAGGTTTCAGTTAGCCCAACTCAGTTGAAGTTCTTGCTTGCAAGCAGGAGTGCAAGTTCCTCCTGCTTGCTCCCCATGCTCCTAGCATGAGTGTAGAGATACTTGAGCCCCCCCCATGTTGGTGCCTTCAGTTCCTGGGCATGACCTGATGCGATGAAGTGTCCCGATGGGTTGACAAGGTTTCATAGCTTCTAGGGTCGGAAGGGACCTGAGCAGATCATCAAGTCCGACCCCCTGCCATGGCAGAAAGAGCACTGGGGTCAAATGACCCCAGTAAGGTGGTCATCCAACCTCCTCTTAAAAACCCCCAGGGTGGGAGCCTGCACCACCTCACTTGGAAGCTGGTTCCAGACCCTAGCCGCCCTGACCGTGAAGTAGCGCCTCCTGATGTCCAACTTAAACCTTCCCTCC
>NW_017728996.1:2654346-2660110 GCF_001723915.1 Gavialis gangeticus | reverse complement strand
AACCCGTGCTGGTTGCCCCTGAGCATGCCGTTCCCTGCTGGCCCCTCCTGGATGTGTGCCAGAATAATTTTCTCGAACAACTTGCCCAGGATTGAGGTAAGGCTGACTGGCCTGTAGTTCCCCGGGTCCTCTCTCCTCCCCTTTTTGAAGATGGGAACCACGTTGGCCCTCTTCCAGTCCTCCGGCACCTCTCCAGAGCACCACGAGTGTTCATAAAGCCGCGCCAGGGGACTTGCAATGACCCCAGCCAGTTCCTTTAGGACTCTAGGGTGAAGGTTCTTTGGGTAAACCCGATATCTTTTATTAGACCAACTCAAATAGCTGCAAAAAATCTTCTTGGCACAAACACCCAATGGGTTGAGTGTTGGGTCCCAATCCTGGCATGTGTTATGCAGCTTTAGGCAAGCCACCTAATAAAAGGAGAGGGCAATAACTGCCCCATTCATGTGCTTTATTATGGCTGGTAGCTCCACCATCCAATGCTATCAGCCTCCTTCCTTGGTGCTTTCTTGCTTCTCTTTTGGGATTTGGGGTGGCCGGCCCCTGTTCAGTGCAGCACTTCAATAAAGCAGCCTCGTCGAACTCTGCCGGGCTGCTCGGCACGAGATGAGCATGCCCCAAAGAGGCTTGGCTGACCTGGGGACGCAGTCTGCTGGGTAGTCCTCGCAACGAGGGATTCCCCAGCTATTGCTGGCAGCAAAACTTGGTATTTCTGCATGGAGAAAAATAACAATCTGAACTATTATCCTGCACTGAATTCATCTCCTGGTGTTTTCAGCTACTTAAAAGCTGTGAAATGTGTTTGGTGCCATTCCTCCAGCTGCTGACGTCAGTGCGACTGCCACTTTCCCTAGCTCCTCTCTCCTCTTCCAGGAAAATGTTCATGTCAAGAGAAGTTCCTGGCCTGGAAGCGTTGGACCGCACACTTTCTCAGCTTTCAAGGGCTCTCATGTTTCTGTGCCTCCCCTTCCTGCAGATTCGGCACCATGGCTGTTTGACAGCAGTGCACGCTCTGCTTGTCTCTTCACCTGGCATCGAAGCCCGTGGAAATCGGGGCCTCGTCGTTTGCTCGTGTTCACTGGACCACCCCCCTCGGATAACGTAAATCTGCTGAACACCCCTGGAATCAGTGGAGCTGCCCCGTTTTACCCCAACACGTTGTTCGCAGCACCGTCCCATGGCAGGTGATACCAGAGCAGCTGTCTCGCTTTGTGAAGGAATGGGCCAGCGTCTAGCTTCCACATCCGTCTTTATTTAAAAAAAAAAAAAAAGCCCAAAAAATCCTGCCATGCATCTCACTCATCCCATTTTAAACACATGAAGCCTCAGGGCCCTCAAAAGGGGCATTCCCACTTCACAGGACTTCACGCGACCTCAGTCCCCGGCTCTTGGACAGCGAACGTTGCTGTCGGAAATGGCGCCTGCGTGATTTTTCTTTCTGGGGTGATTTGGGTCCCCTCTGTCGCTTCTTGCTATACTCAGGTACGATCTTGAAACACCGTCCTCTATTGTATGTCAGACACTTTTCTGCTTAGCCAGGGCTCCGTGACGAACCCTCGCGGGACATTAATCCCTCGCTACCGACTCCGTGGAGCAGGAGGGCGATGCTCTCACCTACGTGAAACCCACTCGACACCAGACCGTTTTCTCCAATGCCGTGTTTTTGCCCAGGTTTGGGACCACTTCAAACTGACGTGTCCAGGCCCCTGTACGGCCATTCAAGAGTTTGTCAACACCCTCACAACACCCCTTGCCCAGTGTTATCCTTTTCTCACAGGTGCGGCAACCACGCACATGGGGGGAAAAGCCCAGATTATAACACACAACACAACACGCTAAGATGCAACACAACACAAGGCAATACAATAGGATGCAATACATCCTGTAACACATAACACAACACAATAGGATGCAACACAACACAACACAATCGGATGCAAAACGTCTTATAACACAACACAACACAATAGGATGCAACACAACACGATGCAGTAAGATGCAATACATCCTATAACACACAACACAACAGGATGCAACATAACACAGTACAATAGGATGCAATACATCCTGTAACACACAACACAACACAATAGGATGCAACACAACACAGTACAATAGGATGCAATACATCCTGTAACACATAACACAACAGGATGCAGTACATTCCCCAAGGCCAAGCTGCCCAGCTCTGCAACACAGTTTTTATGCCTTTCCTTGCTTACCTGTCAGCACCCACCCTGCAGCCAGAACTTAGCAAGAACAGCACTAATAAGACGAATAAGAGCACCGAACCTGGCTGAAGCCCAGCCTTTCCATCCTTTCTTTTCTACTGGGGTGCTACGGGGAATGAAAAGCAGGCCAGGAGGATCTGGCACGGCGTGCACTCCAGTTAAAGCCCAGCTGAAGCAAAAGCAGCAACAAGCAAAAAAATAAAATAAAATAAAAGAGAGAGAGAAGAAATAAAAAAAACAAACCCCAAGCCCTGAGGCCCTGAGCAAAGACAGATGTTTCTCCCATCTTGCATCTCGTCAGCATGAGGCAGCTGTGCCTTTCAGCCAGTAGTCTTGTCAGCGGTAGGAGGAAACAAGCACACATTTAGGTCATGGGGAGCTCCAGTTAGAAGTCCACGAGATTTATGGCCAAGTTTGGGATGCCTTTGATGCCAATGAGAATGTATGAATCCCTTCCGATCATTTTTTTAAGCTCAGCTGTAACCCCTGAGCGTGTTTCTTGGGAAGGACCCAGCACCGTGACAAGCTGGAGCTCTCCCGAGAACCCCTTTGCGCCGAGAAGGGGAGAGAAAGATGGCCCCCCGACACGTGCATGCAATCTGCTCTTGGATGCGGTCAGTGCATCCCCCCCCCCGTCTGCGGTGCACCAGACCGAGCTGAGCATCGCCGTGGTCCAGGATGCACTTCTTCCTACGGGCACCATGCCAACGCAAACACAGCCATGTGTGTACACCATGCACACATGCAAAATTCATCTCTTCCCTTTACATAATGCACTTGCCGTCACGTTCCCAGAAGGATTCTGTGCCTTTAATTATTCACATGGGACTCTTCGCTTCACCCTAGCAACCGCGCTTGTGTCAAAGGTTTTGAATCCGATTCCCGTTCCCTGCTAAAACACAAACGAGATAATTGGCTCCTCTTAAGTTACAGCTAGATTTGTAGCAGCTCTGGGCAGTGCCGGTGATAGGCAGAGTGGCACACGCCTCCGGCTATGCAAGCAACGACGCCCTCCGCAAGTCCTGTTGGAGCAGGCAGCTTCCCCGTACGTGATCTCAGCCATGACAAGTGTCGCTGACCTGAGCTTGCCTCCAGATAGCCAGCTGTCTTGCGGCCGAACCCCCCAGCTGCAAGGGAAGCAGGCTCATGCCCACCACATCCAATGTCCCGCAGCCTTGCCAGCCCTTTATTATGGCGTGGTGCTGCGGCTACAGGGGAAGGCGCTGTCTGAGCTTCTCATTCGGGAGATGCGACTTGGCAGGCCTTTGGGTGAAAATGTGACGTAACGAGCCCAAAGCCGGGTTGATTTGCACTCCTGCACACTCCAGGCTTAGTTTATATGGAGCAGACTGAACATCAGCCAGGGGTTTGGCTCAACAGCCTGTGAGAAAAGGCCTCTTCCTCTGCACGCAGGATTTCGGGCGAATGTTTCTGGATTGCACGCGTCCCAGTTTGGAGAACACGTTCTTCCTTTCGGTCCCCACAGGCCGCAGTGCTGGCATGAAATGTGATCGAGGATTTATAGGCCTGCGCTCGGTTTCTTAAAGAGCTTTGCTGGTAGTCTCATAATTGTGGAAGCCAGCGGACCAGGCATTGTGCACGGTGTATTACTCCACATGCACGTGCCATGTTCATTTGCTTCTTTTAATTTGCTTTTCAGCCCCGAGCAGGAAATCCAGAGTTATCCCACGCTGCTTTCTTCCTCCTTCAAAAGCCTTGGCAATGTGGATGCTCCTTTGACTCAGTAACAACAGTGTTTCAATTTTCGGGTTGTTTTTTTTTAATTGACTACCCAGAATGAACTACCCAAAATGAATTAATTGACTACCAAAAATGAACAATTTGGAGTTGCTATGTTTTAAGAACAAAATGGCCAGTCATCACTCGGTAACTCCCCGTTGCATACCATGTGTCCTATGCCCTGTAGTTGGTTGCATGAGTTCCCTAATACCAAGTGTTGTTGGTTGTAGCTGTGTTGGTCTAAGGACAGAGGCAGACGAGGTTCTTTGGGTAAATCTCATATCTTTTATTAGACCAACTAAGTAGTTGGAAAAATTGTTCTTTGCAAGCTTTTGGGTACAAACACCCTTTTCCAGGCACAGTTAACTCTCCCTGTGCCTGAAGAAGGGCGTTTGTACCCAAAAGCTTGCAAAGAACAATTTTTCCAACTATTTAGTTAGTCTAATAAAAATACACATTTATTACCCAAAGAGCCTGGTCTGTTCTAATCCCAAACATTTTTTCTACAGCGCTTTGCTTCACCCCACAACCTTCCAGCTACCTCTACACGGGCCTGGGAGGGACACAGGTTGACACAGATATCACTATGCACCGTTGTGTGGGTAGTGTGCACGGGCAGCCTTCAGGATGGAGAGGGCTCAGCTTGAAACTGCAGCAGGGGCAATCAGGTGCAAATCACCCACACCAGCAAAGTGCACGTGCAAAAAACCTGGAGTGGACAAAGCCACATTGCAATGAAAGTTTTCTTCTCTGCTGACACCCTGCTTCTCTTGGCAGCATTTGGTAGGGTGGATTTAAGGGACTGGGCCTACCTTGGGAATCCAGGATCAGGCCCTTAAAAAGGGCTAGAAATCTACCCGGGGCTTCAGTTTTATGCTTGAATGCTGTGGGTTTGTTATTTCTTAGGGCACATTATTGCCTCTGCCACATGGGTTTTTACAGCAGCGTAACCCCATCAATGCCTGTGGGGTCCGTGCAACACGGCCATGGCATAGGGGATGAAGACCGGACTGCAACGTGCTCCTGCCTTTGGGCTCCAGTCCTCATCACCAGGTTGCTTTGTGCTTATGCAAGCGGGAATGAAATGGGAATCTGGCGCTCTGCGTATAAATAAAGGCCATGTGCGTGAACGGGCTGTCCTTCTCCTTTCCTAAAATGCTTGACCCGTTCACCTCCCGACCAATAACGCTTTAGCCATAGCCGATTAGTGCAGTGCTTGGGATAAGATGCCTTTGGTACCGTGCTGAACTCTGCCCTCTGCGTAGGCTCTTGATGTAAATCTGAAATGATTACTGTATTTAGTCAGCTGGCAGCTTGTCAGAAGTGTTAAGAAAATCCTGCTGGTCCTGGCTGGCCAGTAGAAGTTACCCATCAAATCCAATGCATGTAACAGATGCCCAGGGGAATTTGTATAGCCTTCTTTTATTTTATTTTATTTGTCCATATGTGGCCAGTGCCCAAATGTGTCGGCGTATTTCCTGCATTCAGATACAAGTGTAATATCTGGAGCTTGCCCCTGATAAAGGGACCCTGAGGAAAGCTTTCCCATTAATATTAAACCGATATTTCCCATAACCCTGCAGAGAATGTCTTTGACACATAGATGAAATCTGCACAGTGAAATCATTGAATCACAGAGAAGTGGGGCTGGAAGGGACCTCCAGAGGTCATCCAGTGCAAACCTTGCCTGAGGAAGGATCAGCCCTATCCTAACCATCCCATACAAATCCACTATCGAGCCTATTAGCAAAGCTACACGCTGAACCCTGACACGGCCACAAGACACAACCACT
>NW_017728996.1:2648665-2654299 GCF_001723915.1 Gavialis gangeticus | reverse complement strand
GAACCTGCCACAAGTAATGCAGGGAGACCGTGGCAGCCGATGTCCTGATGCTGCACGGGTTGTGCAAATCCATGCAGGAGATCCAAAAAAGAGGGCCACATCTCCCAAATACAAAGGAAGGCAAAACCTCCCATGGTCCACAACAATCTGACTGTGGGGTAAAATCCCTTCCTGACCCCTAAAGAGACCTCTCCTCCTTTGTAACAGCATGATAGCATATAACTTACCAAGGTGTTTGCTGTAGAGAGGCTATAGACAAGAAGCTGAACAGGAGCCAGCAGCGTGCCCTTAGTGCCAAGCGGGCGACTGGCATCCTGGGCTGCATTGGCAGGAGCGATGCCAGCAGATCGAGGCAGTGATTCTTCCCCTCTATTCGGCACTGGGGAGGCCATATCTGGAGTCCTGTGTCCGGTTGTGGGCCCCCACTACAGAAAGGATGTGGACACATTGGGGAGAGTGGAGCGGAGGACAATGAAAATGGTTTGGGGGGCATGGAGTACACAACTGGTGAGGAGAGGCTGAGGGAACGGGGCTGATTTATCCTGCAGAAGAGAAGACAGAGGGGGATTGAATAGCAGCCTTCACCTCCCTGCCGGGGGGCTGCAAAGAGGATGGAGCTGGACTGGTGTCAGTGGGGCAGATGACAGAAGGAGCAATGGGCTCAAGCTGCAACAAGGGAAGTTGCAGTTGGATATTAGGAAAAACTTTCTCACCAGTAAAGTATTAAAGCACTGAAACAGGCTACCCAGAGAGGTGGTGGACTCTCCATCCTTGGAGGTTTTGAAGACTTGAGTAGACAAAGCCTTGTCCGGGATGATGTAGTTGGGGCTGGTCCTGCTGTGAGCAGGGGGCTGGACTGGATGTGACCTCCCAAGGTCCCTTCCAGCCCTCGTTGTCTGTGATTGTAAGGGGCTCTACCCCTGAACAGAAGCCCCACAGAGTGGTTTTATCATAGAAATCATTCAACTGAAGGCAAGTCAAGTTTCTCCCTGAGCCCCTGGCACCATACAAAAGCACCGATCTCTCTTCCAGACAGAAAAATGGCTGGTATGTAAACAGAAAGCCAGCTGGGCTGTTCCGGCATGTTCGAAAGTAGCACCACTCCAGATTCAGCTGCGAAAGGAGCCCGCATTGAGAAAAAGACCTGTCAGCCGCTTCCTCCTTTCTTTATGCGTGCCGTATATTTTCCCAGCACCTCCCTCCCCAAATTGACTAACAAAGACCTCGAGCGCACAAATGACGTTCAGACCCGGCACATCTATTTCCTGAAGTTCGACTGAATCTTGCATTATTACCGCACAAAAGTGAGAGCACTCGATAGGACTGAGTTCAGAGCAAAGCCGCACAACACGGGAACATCCAAGTTCAGCAAACGGTCAAAGCATTCCCTTTAAAGCAAAGGCAGCTTCACTCTTACTCGCAGTCAAAGCTACTTGCTGATATAATCCCTTCCTTTAAGTGGGGGAAAGATGCCTTTAAAAGCCTCCTATGAATTGGATTGATACCCCTACAAGGACACTTGTACAGTCGATAGCATTGGAGCGCCGAACTGCCTGAGGCTGTGCTGCTGTTAGGGTGACCGTACATCCCATGCGTGGCATGAACAGTCTCGACAGCCTCCCGAGCATCCTGTCTGTCTAGTCAAGTGAATGCTTGTACCCTGTTTTCAACAGGGGTGCAGCAGCACAGCACTTTCCAACCCATGGGGCACAACAGAGGGGTTGCCAGTCCTCCGGTATCCCACAGTGCTCGGCGTGCACACCACCTTCACTTTCCAGCACTCTGCACTCCCTTCTTTCCATGTATCTGGTGTGCCCAATGCTAGCAAAACTCAGTGTGCGGGAGAGCGCGGTGGGGAATTAGCAATGTCCCTATTGATCAGTCCAACCACTATCTATAACCTTCCTGTGTCGCGGCGGCAGGCGTTCGGCGGCCCCATAGCACTTTACTGAGATTATTTATGGATTTTCCTGGTTTCATTTTCTCTCTTGTTTATGCAGATTTGCACCGTTAATATTTTGGCTGGGCTCCATTTTCAGGTGCTTTGCTGTATAACATACTTTGCAACATGCTGCATTCGCTTTTTAGTTCTCCTGTCTCCTGGGTCTCATCGGCTTTATCACAAGAAACAAAGCTACCTAAATATAGCAAGGATGCACACATGCTCTTTGGCCCGGAGGCCTTCTGGGCTCCCGGCCTTCTCTCTTCGTGCTTTTGGAGTGAGCGTTATGCATGGGTGGCTGGTCAGCAACGTGGAGCAAGCCTGCTTATTTCAGTGGACCGTGGGAGGGTGTTAAATCCACTAATACCACCGTGACGAAGTGCACACCTAAGAAACAATTGGCTCCGTATTCTGTTATTTTGCTGTATTAAGGGCTCCTGTGCCCGATGGTTGCAGTCTGCCATAAGCACCAAAGATGTGATTTGTTTAGCCAGCTCATGAACTCCACATTTTTGCAGGTGCTAAAGAGGACAGGTGAAAGATAATCAATGCACAATAGTGCATTTGCTTCTGTAGTGTCTTTCGGGCCATTTTTCACACAGCTTTTTGTTTTTTACCGCTCAGTAGTGTAGGAAGCGAACGTGAAAGCAACCGTGCAAAATTTCACTAGCACCTTTGCCACGATCCAAGAAAGCAATTGGGCATTTCTCGTCAGCTAAGCTGGTCTGATTGCCAGCCAGATCTCATTACCCTTTCCCCTGTGGAGGATGTTTTTAGAGATGGGCCCAGGCTACCACCCGGGTCTGTGCACTCCTGCTGCCTGGGATCAACCTCTGAAGGCTTAGACTTGCATCTAATTTTAATTGCACTGTACATGGAACGGTAATTAAGGAGGTCACTCTTCCCTTCACCATGGAGTCTGTTGCTAATCCCGGTGTTGCAGCTTGTGGCACAAACAGCCTTAGCCTCAGCCACTGACACGACAGCAGCGCTAATGCATCTCAGCACTGTGCTTCCCCTGCCCCAAGAGTGAGAGCCTTATTAGCTGCTCTCTTGGAAAAAAAAACATCTTCTAAGTAGTTTGTTAGGCAGCAAGAAGCAGCAAATAGGCCTCTGCTGCTCATTAGCACAATGGAGATACGGATATTCTTAGATCTGCGCATCCCCCCCAGCTATCCCATGGGGCAAAGCTGTGCAGCCAGAAGTGAGAGAAATGTCTGAGTGTAGGAGCACTCCTCTGAGCCCCGAAAATGTAGCTGGTCATTCTTCCGACTTCAGTAGCCAACTGGTGAAGCGTTACTTTCATATCTCACGTGACTGGTGAGGAGAGGCTGAAGGAAGTGGGCTGATTTAGTCTGCAGAAGGGAAGACCGAGGGAGGATTGAATTGCAGCCTTCAACTCCCTGCCGGGGGTTGCAAAGAGGATGGAGCTGGGCTGGTCTCAGTGGGGGCAGATGACAGGACAAGGAGCAATGGGCTCAAGCTGCAGCAAGGGAAGCTGAGGTTGGATATTAGGAAAAAACTCTCATGGAGAGGGTAGTAAAGCACTGGGACAGGTTACCCAGAGAGGTGGTGCAGTCTCCATCCTTGGAGGTGCTGAGGACCCAACTAGACAAAGCCTTGGCTGGGATGATGTAGTTGGGGCTGGTCCTGCTCGGAGCAGGGGGTTAGACTAGATGTGACCTCCTGAGCTCCCTGCTAACCCTCACTGTCTATGACTCTATGATTTATGTGTGCTTGGACAGGTTTTTCAGCCACAAAAAAGTCTGTTAATCTCTGCTCCCTTTTTCCCCCCCTACTGCAAAAAGTTCCCAGCCGCTGGCTGCATGTTTCAGATGTCCCGTTAAAGTTACGGGGCATTCTTCATGGAAAAGGAGATTCTCTGTTAGAAGATAGCACCTACTTGAAGGCAGACAAGGTTATGTGGGTGAATCCAATATCTTTTGATCGACCAGCTCCTGCTTCAAAACAATTATGGAACTGGGAAGCAGGTAGGGAAGCTTCCCTATTAAGCCTTCTGGCCCAGCATTGCTGTCGGGGAGGGTACGTGGTGACCTATTTAAAATGAATTATTAGTGTTGGTTTATTTACTAATAAAAGGGCACTTCTTGGCACCCTTGCTAACTAACTGAAGGAGCAAATGGACATGGAAAATGAACCTGACCTGCAGAATGAGGGCATTCATGTCAGAGCTTTGGGGCAGGTTGGCAGAGCCCCGTGAGACCTGCTGCTGCACCTGTCTCAGGGATGAAGAGGACCAGGGCCTTGGTCTGCATATCTGCTACCTTTTCACCACCTAAAAATTACATAAGGAAGAAGCTGTGCAAACACTTTAGGACATCCTTGGGCCCTGAGTTTCTTCTCAGTCAAATAAGAAAAATAAAATGTCCTTTCTATTCGCACCCCCTGGCTCACTGCACGTGTTTGGGTGTGTGCACTGCTGGAGTTTTGCATACACCCCCATTCATCCACTGCATTAATTCCAATCTCGGTTCAGCATTTGTCCAAGAGACAGTGGCACCATGCTTGCTCCTTTCCGCAGACTGATATACTGCTGTATTTCTTTATGCAACCATCCATCTTTCCTAGCTATTTAAGTTAGCTGTGCTGTGCTCGCCGGTGTTACTGTGTGGAGAAGAACCCCTTTGCCAGGTAACATGGTTAGGCTCTTTAGAGCCCAGATTAAAGTTTCCTTAGCTTTTAAGAGCATTTAGAAAATATTCAGGGGCACCAATCCAGCCTTGACTCCGTGGTACTCTTTCTCTGGGCGAGCTGACAGCGGGTATTTTTAACCCGAGGGCGCTATCTGAAATGTCAGCAAAAATAAATCTGGATAGTCCTGAGGAATGACCAAGCGCTCTGGCAGCTCTGAAATTCCAGAGGGATTACTATAAAGTCTAGCATTACACCACTTGGAAGTTCCTCAATTTACTTGGAAACGGCATCACATTAATTAGCATTCCGCTAATTGCTGTTTTGTATAAATATAGTGTTCTTTAATACCAACACAGTCACAGGTTGACATATTTAGATCATTGATATCGAAGTCATTAACGCCTCACCATGGCAAACCTATTCTCAGCTAGGTCTGCAAATGGGATTCTCCTGAGCCAATCAATCTCACTAAAGCCCTGAGCCTAGCCTGTTGATCTTTAGCCACTGAATGGCTACCGCTTTCCAGAAATGTGCTTGCATCTGTCAAAATTATAAGCAGCTGGCAGCCATACACAAAGGTCATATTTGCTGCTAGTGTGAAAATAGTATCCTAGGACAAGAAATGCTATTTAGCAGCATATCAAGTTGGAGTTTGCTATTAAAGGTGCAGTGCTGTGTGTGTGTATCAATTCATACACAGAGACGCATCCTCATATGTCAGTTTTTATATATATATATATATATGCATATGTGTGTGTGTGTGTGTGTGTGTGTTTTATATATACATGTATACATAATGTGAGAAATATTATATATATATACACACACATATATATGCAGGTATATATGCATATGTATATGTGTGTGTATATACACACACACACACACACACATATATGCATATATACATGTATATGTATATGTGTGTATATATATATAGATATATTTGGGAAACATATATATACACACACACACATATATGCAAATATTTGCATGAGTGTGTGTGTGTGTGTGTGTGTGTGTGTATATATATATAT